>NC_132862.1:28430168-29066001 GCF_048164855.1 Canis lupus baileyi
ACATTAAATGCCTATGGAGGACAGGAGGCTGCTCCACGGAGATAATTTACTTAGCTCCATTGCTCCCTCCTGTGATGGTGACCAACAGGGTGAGGATCATTGCTGCTGGCTCTCTCATGGGTTTTAAGTGTGTATGCCCATACTGACAGTTCTCCTACATAAGGGGGAGGTCCTAGAAGGTCCATCAATGATGCAGCAGAAGAAATTTTTTTCTACTAGGAGAGTTTAATTAAAACTACATGCTGTTCCTTCTCTTCTGACAGTCTTTACCGTTCATAAAAAGGAAACTCCCAAGTCCTTCATTTAAATCGGTGAGATGATAGCTTTGGTGAAGATTGCTGTGTGGGCTGCAATATAAGATTATTTCAGGCACACTGCAAAGACCATGGCTAAATTTAATAGGCCATTGGGCTCCTGCAAGTGTCAGTGTCATTGGTCACCAACCCAATTCATATGGAAGGTTTCTTTAAGCTTTTCAGTTTGGGAATTTGAAGTGTATATGGGGAATTATTTCCATTTGCAACAGCATGGATGGATCCTGAAGGCATTATGGCTAAATGAAATAAGTCAGACACAGAGAGACAAACACTGTATAATCTCAGTTATATGTGGAAGTTAAAAAACAAACAAACAAACAAACAAACAAAAAAACCCAACCCACAGACTCAGAAAACAGGTTGGTGATTGCCAGAGTTGGGGGTGGTGTATGTGTGTGTGGGGTGGGCAAAATCGGTGAAGAAGGTCAAACAATACGAGCTTCTAGTTATAAGATAAACAAGTCATAGAATGTGATATACCGTATGATGACTATAGTTAATAATACTGTGTTGTATATTTAAAAGTTGCTAATTGAGTGTCTGGCTGGCTCAGTTGGTAGAGCACGTGACTCTTGATTTTGGGGTTGTGAGTTCAAGGCCCACGTTGGATGTAGAGATTACTTTTTAAAAAAAGTTGCTGAGAGAGTGGACCTAAACGTTCTCATCACAAGAAAAAATTTGTAACTGTGTATGGTAATGGATGTTGACTAATCTTGTGTTATTCATCTTACAACATATACATATGTCAAAACATTATGTTGTGTGCACCTATAGTTAATACAATGTTATATGTCAATTATATCTCAATTAAAAACATAAAGAACCATCAAACCCCCTATTATTACTAAATTAATTAAATTTCAAGAGATATAATTTGAAAAAATAATAGAACATACAAAAATGTGTAAAATAAAAATGTGTGGCTTAATAATTTATCCTAAAGCAAACTCTAATGTAACCACCACTGGGATCAAGAAATAAAATCTTAGCAGTACTTCCAAAGCCCGGGTCATATCACTTCCATCTCCCCTTGGCTATTATGAAATTACTTCCTTGCTTTATTTTTTTTTAAGATTTTATTTATTCATGAGAGACACACAGAGAGTGGCAGAGACACAGGAAGACGGAGAAGCAGGCTCCCCCCCGGGGAGCCTGATGTGGGACTCAATCTCAGGACCCCAGAATAACACCCCAAGCCAAAGTCAGATGCTCAACCACTGAGCCACCCAGGTGCCCCTGCTTTTCACATTTAAATGTGTAACCTATCCAAAGTTGGTTTTTCTGAATGATGTGTGATTGGGTTTAAGGCCCATCCCACTCTTACTCCTCTCCCAGTGGGAATATCAATAGTCTCAGCAATATTTATTTATTTATTTTATTTTTTATAATAATTTTTTTTGGTGTTCAATTTGCCAACATACAGAATAACACCCTGTGCTCATCCTGTCAAGTGCCCCCCTCAGTGCCCGTCACCCATTCACCCCCACCCCTGCCCTCCTCCCCTTCCACCACCCCTAGTTCGTTTCCCAGAGTTAGGAGTCTTTATGTTCTGTCTCCCTTTCTGATATTTCCTACCCATTTCTTCTCCCTTCCCTTCTATTCACTTTCACTATTATTTATATTCCCCAAATGAATGAGAACATATCATGTTTGTCCTTCTCCGATTCAGCAACATTTATTTAAAATTATGCTTTCCCTACTGTTTTGAACTTCAATCTTAGACCTTCAGGAATTGCTATATACACAAGCCCATTTCTGAATCTTGTTTTTATCCCATTATTTTGTCTGTCCTTTCATCACCACCATCTTGTCTTAATTACTGTCACATTAAGGGAAGTATAAATGTCCTGTGGAGTAAGGCCTCTTACCGTGAACTCTGTCAATGGTACTCCACTATTCCTAGTCCATTGCATTTCCATATATTTCCATTTTGGAATCAGGCTGGTCCATTGCATTTTCATATATTTTCTAGAATCAAGTTTTCAAATTCCATAAAAACATAAACCAAAACACATATGCACCAACATAAACATACACATGATAGACATAAACTAACTAAAAAATTGATTGGGGGCAGCCCGGGTGGCTCAAAGGTTTGGCACCACCTCCAGCCCAGGGCGTGATCCTGGAGACCCGAGATCCAGTCCCACGGTGGGCTCCCTGCGTGGAGTCTGTTTCTCCCTCTGCCTATGCCTCTGCCTCTCTCTCTGTCTCTCATGAATAAATAAACAAAATCTTTTAAAAAAAATAAAAAATTGATTGGGATTTTAGCTCAGATTGCATTGAATTTATAAAACAATGCAGAGAAGATTTACATTTTAATATTACGTAAATTCATGAACATGGTGCAGTCTGTCTATTTAATTTGGTCTTCTATAATGTCTATCAGTAATGTTTTACAGTTTTCTGCATGGAGGTCCTGTATGTCTTTTGTTAGATTTGATGTTTGAGGTGCCTGGGTGGCTCAGTCAGTTGAGCTCTGCCTTCAGCTCAGGTCATGATCCCAGGGTCCTGGGTTCAAGCTCTGCATCAAGCTCTCAAACTCCCTTGCTCCGTGGAGAGCCTACTTCTCTCTCCTGCTCCCCTTGCTTGTGCTCACTCTCTCTCTGTCAAATAAATAAATAAAATTTTAAAAAAGATTTGATGCTTGATAATTTGGGTTTTGTTTAAATAGTATTATTTAAAAATCTTGTCTTATGGCTGTTAATTTCTGATATCAAGAAATGTTTTCCAGTGCATCTGGAACTTTTAGAAGATAAAAGAATTCTTCATGAACTAGGGTAGGAAACGAAATGCTTTTGTGTATTTTACATAGCAACCTTATTGAACTTTCATTAATGCTAATTATCTGTAGTTCTTTTGGAATTTCTTTTTTCCCCTAGCTTTACTGAGATGTAACTGACATATAACATTGTGTAAATTTAAGGTGTACAAAATGATGATTTGGTATATTTATATATTGCAAATGATTAGCACAATAAGGTTAGTTACCACATCCATCACTTTACATGGTTATAATTTTTGGGTGTGTGTTGAGAACTTTTAACATCTACTGTTCTCAGATATACAATACAGTATCCTTAATGTACTCACCATACTATACATTACAATCCCAGAATTCACTTAACTGGAAGTTTGTACCCTTTGACCACCTTTACCCATTTACTCCCTGCCTCTGGCAACCATCAATCTATTCTCTTCCTATGAATTTGATTTTTTAGATTCCATATATAAGTGAAATCATACAGTATTTGTCTTTCTCTGCCTGACTTACTTCTTTTAGCATAAAGCCTTTAGGTTCATATACATTGTTACAAATGGCAGGATTTCCTGTCTTTTTATGACTGAATAATATTACAAATGGCAGGATTTCCTGTCTTTTTATGACTGAATAATATTTTATATATATATACACATATACATATATATCACAATATACATAGACATCACATTTACTTTATTCATTTATCCTTTGATGGATACTTAGGTTCCACCTATGTCTTGGCTATTATAAATAATGCTGCAATGAATATAGAAGTGTAGATAGCTCCTTGAGACAGTGATTTCATTTCCTTCAGATATATATCCAGAAGTGGAATTTGCTGGATCATATGATAGTTCTATTTTTAATTTTTTGAGAAACTCACATACTGTTTTCCATAGGGACTATACCGATTTACATTCCTTTTTTTGGAAATTCTACAAACACATACATGTATCATCTGTGAAAATTGAAAGCTTATTTCTTCCTTTTCCCCTTTCCTCAATCTTTTCCTTTTCTCTCTCTCTCTCTTCCCCCACCTTTGTTGTTCTTTCTGTGTTAGCCATGTTGCCTTTTTGTACTCGCTGGGACCTTCCATTCAATGTTGAATGTGAGTGGTGATTGTGGACATACTTGCCTTCTTTCAGGTCTCAGTAGGAGAGCTTTCACCATTTCACCACTAAGCTTAATGCTTGCCGTATGTTTCCTGTTGACACTTTTTTGGAAATAAATTTCCTTTTCTCCTAGTTTGCTGAAAATTTTTATTACGAATAGATGGTTAATTTTATCACAATATTTGTTCTGTTTATTAAGATGGTCATATGATTTTTCTCTTTTGTTCTATTAATGTAATAAATTACACTGATTGACTTTGTTCAATCAATCTTGCATTCTTGGAATAAACTCAAGTTTTTATATTTTGGTAAAATATCATTTGGTAATGTTTTATTTAGGATTTTTCAATCTGTGTTCTAGGTGATATTGCCTTGAGACTTTTCTTTTTCATAATGTTTTTGTTATGTTTTGATATCAAGGCTAAGAAGCTCCCTCAAAAATGATGGAAAATAAATAATCCCTTGTTTACTGCTCTCTTCAAAAGTCTGTTTAAATGTTTGGTAGAAGTCACCAGGAAAGCCATCTGTGCCTGTAGTTTTTCTCTGTGGGAAAGAATTAAATTAAGAATCCAGTTACTTTAATAGTTACAAAACAATCTAGATTTTCTATTCTTGTGTTAGTTTGGTAACTTGGGTTTTTATCTATGTCATTTAAAATTTTAATTTTATTGGTATAAAGTTTTTTATAATTTCCCCTTATGATCATTTTAATGTCTGTATGATCTAAGGCAGTAGTCAACAAACCACAGCTCTCAGGTCAAATCTGGCTCATGGACTGTTTTTGTTTGGGTCAGTGATCTAAGAATGATTTTTATATATTTTTTTCTTTTTTTTCTTTTTTTCTTTTTTTTTGATTTTTATATTTTTTAAAGGATTGTTAAAAACAAAACAAAACAGGGATCCCTGGGTGGCGCAGCGGTTTAGCGCCTGCCTTTGGCCCAGGGCGTGATCCTGGAGACCCGGGATCGAATCCCACGTCGGGCTCCCGGTGCATGGAGCCTGCTTCTCCCTCTGCCTATGTCTCTGCCTCTCTCTCTCTCTCTCTGTGACTATCATAAATAAATAAATAATTAATTAAAAACAAAACAAAATAATAACACACATACAAAAATATATGACAGATACCTGAATTCCTGCTCTTATCTTAATATTTCCTCTATTTTAAGTGTTTTGATTTTTTTATTCTCAACTATCTTCTTGAGATGCCAATCTTTGCGGATATCCTGTGTGTATTGAAAAAGTCAGATTTGCTATCATGTTATTCAAATCTTCTATATCCTTACAGATTTCATAGCTCCTTATTCTATGAGCTAATGAGAATTGTGTTAAATCTTTTTCTTTTATTATGGATTTGAATATTTATCCTTATAGTTCTGGTAAAGTTTTGCTCTACATATTTTGAAACAAGGTTATTAGATATATTTAAATTTAGAATTGTTACACTTTCTTAGTGAGTTGAATCTTTTATTATTATTAAATGGGATGGAGGATAAATATATTCTAAGCAATGGGAACAAATAATAAAAGATCGATAGGAGAAAATGTGAAACGTATTTTGGGAGATGAAGTTATATCATTTAGTTATATTGTGAAGTCCATTTAGAGAAATAGAGGAAAAGGAGGCTGTAAAAATATAAGGACCATCAATCAACAGGATTAATTGACATCTATAGGCTACTTCAGCCAACAAGAGCAGAATACACATTCTTCTCAAGCTCACATACAATATTCTCCAAGATAGACCACATTCTGAGCTACAAAACACACCTCAACAAATTTTATGGAATAGAAATCACACAATGCTGATCTCAGGTCACAATAAAATTAAGCTAAAAACCAATAACAAAAATTTGGAAAATCCCAAAACATGTGAGTAAGGAACACTCCTCTTCTTATTCTTATTCTTGTTTTTGTTCTTCTTCTTCTTCTTGTTTTTCTGCTTCTTCTTTTCCTTCTCTTTCTCCTACTTCTTCTCCTTCTTCTTTTAGGAGGTGGCAGAGGGAGTAGGAGAGAGACTCTTAATCAGGCTCCACGTCAGAGCAGAGCCTGAGGTGTGTTTCCATCTCATAACTCTGAGATAATAACTTGAGCAGAAACCAAGATTAGGACGCTTAAATGACTGAGACACCCACGTGCCTCTAGACACAGATCTTATAGTTTTCACAAAATTAACTCAAAATGGATCATAAACTTAAATGTAGAACACAGAACTATAAAACTCCTAGAAAATAACATAGGAGAAACCTGGCTGATCTTGGATGGGTGATGACATTTTAGATGCAACACCAGAGGCATGATCCATTAAAGAAATAATTGATAAGCTAGATTTTATTAAAATAAAAAACTTCTGCCCTATATAAGATACTGTTTAGAAAAAAATAAACTACACACTGGAAGAAAATACTTGGCAAAAGATACATCTGATAAAGGACTGTTATCCAAAATATAGAAAGAACTCTTGAAACTCAACAATAAAGAAACAACCAGATTAAAAAATGGGCAAACTGTGTGAAAAAAATACCTCTCAAAGAAGATATACAAATGGCAAATGAGCATATGAAAAAATGCTCTACATTAGGGAAATGCATAACCAAATCAATGAGATACCACAACACACCTCTCAGAATGACCAAAATAAACACACAACACCAAATACTTGAGAGGCTATGGAACTAAGGAACTCTCATTTATTGCTTGTAGGAATGAAAAATGATACAGATGCTTTGGTGATTTCTTACAAAACTAAACATGAAAAAAAAAAAAACTAAACATGCTCTTACTACGATCTAGCAGTCACGTTCCTTAGTATTGTCCAAAGAAGTGAGAAACATTTGTTCCCACGAAAACCTGCACATGGATGTATATAGCAGTTTTATTCAGAATTGGCAAAACTTGGAAGCAACTAGGATGTCTTTCAATAGGTAAATGGGTAAATAAACTGTATTACATCCAGACAGGGAATATTATTTGGTGCTAAAAAGGAAATAGCTAACAAGCCATGAAAAGACATGGAAGAATGTTAAATACATGTTACTAAATGAAAGAAGCCAATCTGAAAAGCCTACATAGTATATGATTCCAACGATATGGCATTCTGGAAAAGGCAAAGCTATGGGAAAGTGAAAAGATCAATGGCTGCTGAGGTTGAGTGAGTGGGGCTGAATGAATAGGCTGGGTACAGAGTATATTTCTTTTCTTTTAATTGTATCTATACAAGATGATTGATATTAACTAAACTTACAGCAGTAATTATTTCACAATAGATGTAAATCAAACCATCACGCTATGTACCTTAAACTTATACAGCGATATATGCCAATTTCTCAATGAACCTGGAAAAAAAATAGATGGAGACTTTATTTTTGCTTTAAGTGACAGAGGAAAGAGATTGTATCTAAGCCATTCACAGATTTTTTAATGCAGTTTTTCTTACCTAAATTCAAGCTGGTCACAATCCCAAGCAATTAAAGAAGACTTTGATTCGAGGCTTTACAACATCTTTCAATACCTTTACAATGAATAAATTATCTTGACCATCTAATCTTAAACATTCCATTTTAATAATTTTTCTCCCATCTTATTTCATTTTTCTCGAGAATTAAAGGAAGTCAACTTTTATAAACAAAAATAATGAACAAGTGATTGTTTATTATCCCTACGTGAAAATATTCGTGCTAGGTTTTCCTGTTTTCTTCTGAACGGTGACCTCTGAAATGAAAACAACTGACGGAAAAACAAAAGTAAAAGTCTTGCCTCAGACCTGGCTCAGGGCCAGAGGTATGTATGTTCTAATTTTTACCTTTAAGAGTGGCTGCGGCGTGATTCTGGTTTGGTGGGTGGAGATGTTAAAGTTAAGATTCAGCCGTGCTAGACTTTCGAAGGGATTTGTTTAACAACACTTGGGATGAAGCCAGCTAAAGAAGGGTTGGTGGGACAAACCAAGAAGCATTCTTTTAACTATAAAGAACAAACTGTTGTACCAGACAGGAGGTGGGGGGAGAGTGGGTAAATTAGGTGATGGGGATTAAAAACCACACTTATCATGATGAGCACTGAATAATGTATAGAATTGTTGAGTCACTATATTGTACCTGAAACTAAGGAACACTGTATGTTAACTATAGTAGAATTTTAAAAAATAATTTTAAAAATTTTTAAAAGGGAAGGGTTTGGTGGGAAGGTCAGCAAAGGAGGGGCCCTGCAGGTTCTATATGATACACAAATGCTCATCTAATGGACAGAAAGCCGCTCTGAACTTTAGCCTCAACAAACAGTGCCTTACCTAACAGCGACCAAATCCATAGCAGTTGTATCTGCAGTGATGTGTTGGAGACTGAACTATTTATTTTTATTTCCCTGAATAGGATCCCATCTTCCCATCTTTTCATCAAGTTGGTAGTAAGGGTTCAGAAAAAGACAGTTTCCAGCTGGGATGGGACACTGGTGTCCTTATCTGACAGAAGAGATATCTATTACATGACTGGTTCTATTCCCTGCTCAACTACTTACGTGTAGTGAGGCCATAGATAAATTACTTTATCTGTCTCTGCTTTTTTTTTTTTCTTCTGTATCTGTAATCTGAAGATAATAGAATTATACTGCCTCCTTATACACTTTAGTGACACACTTGTGAAGATAAATTGAGTCTGAATTGTAATGTGTCTGCAAAGTCCCAAGAGCTCTGGGAATAAAGGCTATGTATAAATAAAAATGTATTACAAATGCTTGAATATTAATAAAGGCTTTTATATTTTACCCTTATGGCACTCTAGAAAATCATAAATGTTAAATATCAAATGGATCTTACCCCCACCCCAAATGATACTTCCCAAAGTCTCTAAGTTAGTCCCTAGGGAATAACCATAAAGGAGATAAAATCTGTCTGTGCCCTCGGGTTCGACATCTCAGGATGATGCATTTATGCTACCACTGCAAATGGATTTAGGGTTTTCATGGGCTTTCTGCCTCCATTAAAAGACGCTCTCAGCCAAGGATTTCATAAATGTGTCCACTGAGGTAGAAGAGACTGACAGACCGAATGTGTTATCTTTCAGTATTTTTAAATTTCTAAAATAGTACACAGTCTTTGGCCAGATGGATTAATCTGAAATGGGATTTTAAGATTTCAATTTGAGTATCAGTTGGGAGGCTCTACCTTGTTTGTTTTCTGATAGTGGTAGGGGTCAAGGAAGGGAGGAAATAGCAAGCTGGAGCTTTTAAACTCTTACTACATTGGTATAGGTATTTTAAAAAATAACTCCAGTTTTCTTTTTTAATATTTTACTTATTTACTAATGTGACACACACAGAAAGAGAGGCAGAGACACAGGAGGAGGGAGAAGCAGGCTCTATGCCGGGAGCCCGACGCAGGACTCGATCCGGGACTGCAGGGCCGCGCCCTGAGCCAAAGGCAGGCTAAACTGCTGAGCCACCCAGGGATCCCCAATAACTCCAGTTTTAAACACTTCATCAGCCATAAAGAGACACTATCAAGTGCACCTTTTACAGGTGGGAGTACTGAAACTGTCTGCAGTCACACACCTAGGAAAAAGCTGAACTGAGCTCAGATTTGAACCCAAGCTTCTTTGACTCCAAAGTGCTTTTCTTGCCATGTACAATAATGAAACAAATCACAATTATACAGAACTACTCCTAGGATTAACTGTGGACTCAATTCTTTTTGTTTCACCCATGCTGGTCAAGCACACACCTTTTGATGGTAACAAGTCTCCATGTCCACACGAAAATCGACATGTGTATATTCAGCATGTTCTCCAGAAATGATTATGTTGTGGTGAAATGTCATCAATAGATCTTTGGTATCTTCCAAATGCTTTTCAGAATTTCATCAAATTGAATGATGAATGTCTTTTAATTAAAAATCAGGGAAAATTTAGCAATGTAATAATATGTTTATGTATGACTCAATTTGTAAGCCTCTCCTCTCTCAGCAATTTCCTTGACATGTGTGCAGCCTTTTCCTGAATCTCTTTTTACTGCAATTATAATGTATTCTTTTGGTTCTCTTGCTCCTTCTTCAGTAAAGAAGGATATTTTATATTTTTATATTTTGCTGGCTCTTTTTTCTCTTTAACATGTATGTCTCCCAGAGCTCTTATAAAATTCTGTTATGTTTTTCTTTCCCAATACTCGTTAAGTGTTTGCAATCTTTATGTTGGCTTTCATTTCTTTCCAGCATGAAGCTTGGTTCAGGCAATTCAGGCTTGAATTTCCATCCATTCCTCCCACCCCCTTGCTTTTCTTTATACTTATGCTTGTCTCTCTCACAAATACATCACACATGTATCCCATTCAGTCTTAGCTCTGTGTTGCCCATAGTATGGTAAATTATCATATCCCAGAATTCACAGTCTTTGAGAGTTTTTTCTATAATATTAAAAAAATTTAAAGTGAGAAACATATATCAAAGGTAAATCCCCCCCCCAAAATTGATAATACATAGGAAAGTGTGTTAGTAATATTAATAACTGATAGTAATCAAGTAGAGTCATTATCCAACTTTGTCTATATCATTTTGATTTCTTATGTGTCTTCTCTCATCCATGAGCTTCTCTCTACTCATTCAGTTCTTTGCTCACTGCCATGTCATGACTCAGCTGCTTGTCAACAAAAGTATTAATTGGGACCAGTGATGACATGTTCTCTTGTCTCATCCACTTACTTCACTGTCATTACTATGATCATTTGGTCTTTTATTCAGAACTCTCTCTAACCTAGCAAAACTATTTTTTAAAGATTTATTTATTTATTTGAGTGAGAGAGAGTGAGAGAGCAAGAGAGCACATGTGTGTGCATCTGCATGTGTGGGGGCCCCGGGGGGCAGGGAGGAGGAGGGGCAGAAGGAGAGGGAGAGAGAAAATCTCAAGCAGACTCCTCGCTGAGAGCAGAGTCCGAGGTGGGGCTCAATCTCATGACCCTGAGAGCATGACCTAAGCCAAAACCAAGAGTCAGATGTTTAACTGACTGAGCCACCTAGGTGCCCCTAACCTTGCGAATTTTTTTAGTGTTTCAGGTTTCATAATATGTCAAGTTTAAAAACCCTGGTTTTATCTATTAATATCCCTCCTAAAGTAGAGGGACAGACTCTTACATCAACAACGGCACCTTTTTTCTTTTCTTTCTTTCTTTCTTTATTTTAAAGATTTACTTATTTATTTATGAGAGACACAGAGAGGCAGAGACATAGGCAGAGGGAGAAGCAGGCTCCCTGAGAGGAGCATGACATGGAACTCAATCTCAGGATCCTGGGATCATGACCTGAGCCAAAGGCATATACTCAACCACTGAGCCACCCAGGTACCCCGCATCTTTTTCTTTAAAAATCTGGCTACCGGGAACCCTGGGTGGCGCAGCGGTTTGGCGCCTGCCTTTGGCCCAGGGCGCGATCCTGGAGACCCAGGATCGAATCCCACGTCGGGCTCCCGGTGCATGGAGCCTGCTTCTCCCTCTGCCTGTGTCTATGCCTCTCTCTCTCTCTGTGTGACTATCATAAATAAATAAAAATTTAAAAAAAAATAAAAAAATAAAAAAAAAATAAAAAATAAAAAATAAAAATCTGGCTACCATTTTCCCAAAACATGCTGAAAATATTTAAAAGGGAAAAATCTAAAAATGTTTCTTTATAGTTTGTGAGGTCTATTTCTTCATATAGTATAGAAACACCCTATCAATTTCCCTCTCACATGTATTTCCAATGAAATCAGAAAGAGTTTACAAATTATCTTTTGAATATTCACTTCTATCTCATGGGTATTCTATTGATTTCCTTACTTGTGGTCCACAGAGACTGACTGCTATTTTCTTAAACTAAAGATAATTGAAGACAACGGGGGCAGGGATGAGAATGGATATGGTGCTTGTGTATGTAGGGATAACAGGCTATGAGGCTGTAAGGTCAGGCTTGGGAACAGAGAGGAGCAAAGGGGGCTTGAGAGGACAGAAAGTAGGAAGGACAGCAACCACTGCATGGTGAAAGATGCCTGGTCAGCACACTTCTTCTCTTTTGAAGCTACTAAAAAGAAATCATCGGGATCCCTGGGTGGCGCAGCGGTTTGGTGCCTGCCTTTGGCCCAGGGCACGATCCTGGAGACCCGGGATCGAATCCCACATCGGGCTCCCGGTGCATGGAGCCTGCTTCTCCCTCTGCCTGTGTCTCTGCCTCTCTCTCTCTCTGTAACTATCATAAATAAATAAAAATTAAAAAAAAATAAAAAGAAATAAAAAGAAATAATCTCTACAATATTTTCTTCATTCTTGCATCACTCACTCAGGATTCATAGTTTTAGGAGAGATAACTTGGTTGGCTGAGGTTGTCATACATCTGACCTTCAGGTCTATCACAAAAAAGACCTGGGTCTCTTAGCCTCCAAAGATAGGCAATTGCCCTTCTACCATGGGGATGAAGTACTTTTCTAAAAGAAAACCAGGGGGAAACCTCGTTGGCTCAGTTGGTAGAGCATGTGACACTTGAACTCAGGATCTTGAATTCAAACTCCATGTTGGATATAGAGTTTACTTAAAATAAATTAATAAAATCTTAAGAAAATGAAAAGAAAAAGAAAAAAGCAAAGCAAAGCAGAGGAGGATTAGGCAGCCATTGAAGACCAATGTCCATCAAGGAACTAGTATTTTGGATTGAGTTGCTCCTCTTTTGAAATGTCATAAGAACATGTCAAATAATACCCATTTCATAGTAGTTTGTCATAGGAAATAATTCTAAATAACACATTCCAAATACGTCTGCCTAATAAGAAGGTATAATAGTAAACACAAACAAGTGATTCCCTAGTGGGCATAAGAGATTGTCTCTTCTTTTTACATTAGATGTAGAGCTGTTTTGAAATGTAGAAAAGAAGAAGAGAAGAGAAGGAATAAATGTGAATGCGATAAAGACAAGAGAGCTCTGTGGACAACAGATATACGTGGGTATACATTGTACATGTCATCTGCAGGTCTAGTTCTTTATGGAAATTTGGAATTGATTTTCAAACCCTTAAGGGAAGCCCTTTCCTTCTTTTCTATTCAACTTTCCTTCTATACTTTAACAAGTAGACTTTTCTGCATATTGGATCAAGCATTTGAATAGGTGAAAAGCCACATATTTTACTATCCACTTTTCAGCAATTTCTCTCCCTGTTTTATGCATGCTGCTCATGGGTTTCAGTAGTAATAAAGATTCATTTTGCAAGAGGGAGCATCAAAATTAAGAGACTTGTAAAACCATTCAGCATCCATCATTCTTCTTATAATTAGGCTGAGGGCAAGATAAAGTGTATGTATTTCTGACATACTTTTTGGTTTCCATTTTTTTGCAGATGACAAGGGAGATTGGGCTCTTCATTGTCTAATTTGACAAGCTGAGTATTGTCAGGCAGATGTCTTCATTAACTCTGTGAAGAAAGAGGAAAGAGCATCAAAGGGGAAAAAGTAGAGAGTGCCTAAAGTTTCCTTTAGGTGCTCTGGAAAGGGGTCATATATCCCCTTGTCATATCTATACAAGTGTAGATTATAGTGTTTTTGGTAAAATGGTAAATTTGTTCAGTATGAAAAATACCTTTGGCAAACATTTGTTAGGTCCTGACACCCCATTTGGTCGTCTTGTGATATGCAGTGTTATGACCCACTTCAGGAAGCAGTAACAATTGAAACAGATTTTAATTTTAAGTATTTATGTCATGAAACATAGCAGAGGGGTCTACTGCAACTCAGTGAAGTTAATCAAAGATAGGGAAGACTGAAAATGAACTGTATTTAACTTCAATCTCGTCCATTTCAAGTTAACGAACCTAAACTATCCAACTATGAATGCTTTGCCATCTACTAGTTTTCATTTCCCTTCCTCCATTCCCAGTTGGCAGATTAAAATTGTCTTCCCTCTATAATTTTTTAGGTTTGCTTCCTTTGTGTTCTTAAGATCTTGTCAAATACCCACCTCTCAGGATTTACTCTTATTTTTGATTCTTTGCTTCTTTTTGAGTGATTGCATCTTCACATTGGTCATATTATAATTTTTTTTTAAGCAGCAAAGAATCTCTACAACTTCTGAAGTAACTTTCTTTCTATAAAAACAACAAGTTTATCTCAGCAGGATTGTGTGAGAAAATGGCATCACAGAAAGAAACTCATATTATGCTATTAAATACCAGAGTGACCAGTAGTATACAATCAGGGGCTGGAGACTGAACAATACTGGTAGCTATTTTGGACAAATTCCTGCTCTGTTAATTCAGTTATATATTGTGATAATGACTATGCGTCCTTAACAATGAACTGCAGGTAATCAAATTATGCCTCTCAGTCATCACGATAATGGAGAAGGACATTATGAGAGCAGCAGCTATAAAATGCCATGTACAAAAAAAAAAAAGTGCCATGTACTCTCTGAGTAACTCAAAAACAGGGTTTGAAAATAGTGCTTCCAGGAAGACCCATTTTTCTTTTCTTTCCTCCTATCTTCTACCTTTTAAAATTACTGTTTCCTTCCCAAATCACTAGGAAAATGCCTACTGTATATTTTAGCACCAGATCTGATCCATCTTCCCCTTCTTAGATTGTATAAATCTTGAGATATGAAGTAGAGAAAATAGCATGACACTCTGGACATTATGATCAGGGAGTCTTGTCTTTATATAATCTGGATGCAAATCCTTTTTCAACTACATGATTTGTAAATACTTTCTCGCAGTGTGTCGCTTGTCCTTTTATTCTCTTAAAAATATCTTTTGAGGAGCTGAAGTTCCTAATTTCAGAAGAAAAAGTTTTAGAAAAAGAAAAAACAATTTCAGTCTATTATTCAATCTGAGAGCTCACGTGGCCCTTAGTTTTCATGCCTCTTCAGTCTCATTTAATTTGGAAAAGACCTTCAGTCTGCTTTTGTTTTTCATATCCTTGACATATTTGAAGAATACAGACCAGTGATTTTGAAAGAAGTTCCTTAATTTGTATCTGTTTGATGTTTCCTTATGATTAGTTTGACATTTTTTAGCAAGAATACTACAAAAGTGATGTTGTGTACTACTCAGGACACTGTATCATGTGGCACATGATAGTAATTTGTCTTAATTCCAATGATTTTAACCTTGATCACCTAGTAAAGTTTCTGTTTCTCCATTTTCAATTAAAAAATATTTTATTGGGAGATAATATTTTTTAAGAGTATGTAGACCTTTGATTCATCATCAAACTTTCACCTACTAGTTTAAGTATCCATTGATGATTTTTGCCCCAGTCAATTATAATATTTGTCATACAAGATTTTTCTGGAGCACCTGGGTGGCTCAGTTACATAAGTGTCTGACTCTTGATTTCAGCTCAGGTCATGATCTTAGGGTTGTGAGATTGAGCCTAGTGAGGGACATCCTTAAGATTCTCTTTCTTCTTCTCTCTCTGGCCCTTTCTCTGCCTTCCCCATTGTTTGTGCACATGCATGTGTGCACATTCTCTCTGAATAACAAAATAAATAAATAAATAAACAAACAAACAAATAAATAAAAGCTTTTTATATCTCTCATTCCTTCATCCACTCACTCTTTCACTTATTTATTCCTAGGCTTTCTATATTGGTATGAACTCATGGATTCTTATTTTTTTTAATGGGTTTTAATCTATTAACATAATTATTTTCCTGTTGAAATTGCCCCAGATTTGGCTAGGTAAGGACCTTTTCAAATATATTCCAGTGCTTTTTTTTTTTTTTGCATCCCTGCTGTTTTTGAACCGCTTTCTTATGGCAGTGTGACAAGATGTTTGAGGTTCCTCTTATATTTTCTCTGCTTCAGGCTGGTATCAGCCATTTTTCCAAGGAGGCTTGATCTCTTTTAGTAGAAAATATGTTTAGAAGCCAAAATTTGGGAAATAATTGTTCTTATTGCTCTTGGGGACTGATTACTTCTAGGCTTTCTCAGCAGATAGTGCTAACAAATACACACATACACACATTCTTACTATATTAAAAGTCATATGTTCATATAGTTCTTTCCTTTTAGAAGGAAGTTATAAGTGTTAAAATGCCATGCTCAAAAGTGACTTGAATAGCCCATCCTGACTCTCCCACCTCAAGTGTGGATATGTTATTCTTTTGGAATATAATAAGGTTCATCTGCTTTATTTTATTTTATTTTTTAAAAATATTTTATTTACTGATTCATGAGAGACACAGAGAGAGAGAGAGGCAGAGACACAGGCAGAGGGAGATGCAGGCTCCATGCAGGGAGCCCAACGTGGGACTCCATCCTGGGACTTGGGGATCACGCCCTGGGCTGAAGGTGGCGCTAAACCACTGAGCCGCCCTGGCCGCCCGGTTCATCTGCTTTAGTTTGTATTCCTTTTTAGGAATAAAATATATTCAGTATTTATTTGAATATTAAAAACTAACATGGTTCAAAAGTCAAAGAGATAAAAATTATATACTTAGATGTATCACTCTAGTTCCTTAAGTGACAGGGCTCCTTTCTTTTTTTCTTTAAAGATTTTTTTATTTATTTGAGAAAGAGAGAGCAAGCGAACACGCAAGCAGGAGTAAGGAGAGGGAGCTAGACAAGCAGACTCTACACTCAGCTCGGTGGGCATGGGCTTGACCCCATGGCCCTGAGAT
Organism: Canis lupus baileyi; assembly: GCF_048164855.1. Lineage (NCBI taxonomy): Eukaryota > Metazoa > Chordata > Mammalia > Carnivora > Canidae > Canis > Canis lupus. The sequence goes on from NC_132862.1 coordinate 28,446,975, forward strand.
CATGACCTGAGAGGAAACCAAGAGTCAGTTGCTTAGCCAACTGAGCCATCCAGGTGCCCCAATGCTCCTAGCTTTCTTACGACCTTCTCACAGACTATGTCCTCTACCTGTTCATTTCTGCCTTTTAACCTTCTTTATAATTCTTCTAACTCCAGGCTCAAGTCAAATGCCATTTGCTCAGGGAAACCTTCTCCCCTTAACTATCCCCAACCCTTCCATTCCCCAAGAAAGAACTGGGTCAGATCTTGCTGTTACTAAATCCTGCAGACATTTTCTTCATGGCACTGGTCACAGTTTGCTGCTGTGATATTTAATGTAAATATCAGTTTGACTTTGGTAATTGAAAGTAATTGTATTGGGAAATACCATCCTATGCTTTTTAAATAATAAAATTACAGGGCAGCCCTGGTGGTGCAGTGGTTTAGTGCTGCCTGCAGCCTAGGGCGTGATCCTGGAGACCCTGGATCAAGTCCCACGTCAGGCTCTCTGCATGGAGCCTGCTTCTCCCTCTGCCTGTGTCTCTGCCTCTCTCTCTCTGTGTGTCTCTATGAATAAATAAATAAAAAATCTTTAAAAAGTAATAAAATTATAGAAAAGGAAGATTTTTAAAGAAAGCTAGTTGGATAAATAAAATAATTGCTGTATTTCTTGTTGCTAAGTGGAGGAAGCAGATGGAATGAAGTAGGAGATAAAAAGAGTCATTATTCAACAAAACAAAAGATAGCTGTGTTAGCATATGACTGAAAACCCTTTTCACTATTTTTGTCATATTTTCCAGTGTTATTGCAAATATGTTTAAGGCTCTACTTAATGCAGAGCAAACAACTTTAATTTCTATGCTCAATAAGTATAATTTTATCTATAATAATTCCATGCAACCACTCTTTAAAAAAAAAAACTAATTTATTTTACATATTGAGACGCCTGGGTGGCTCAGCGGTTGAGTGTCTGCCTTTGGCTCAGGTCATGATCCTAGGATTCTGGGGTTCCAGGGTTCCGAGGAGTCCCACATCAGGCTCCCCAGAGAGCCTGCTTCCTTCCTCTGCTTGTCTCTCAGTCTCTGCCTCTCTCTCTGTCTCTCATGAATAAATAAATAAAATCTTTTAAAATTTTTATTTTATATATTTATTTTAAATAGACTTTGTATTCTAAAGAAGTTTTAGATTAATGTCAAAATTGAAAGGAAGGTATAGTGATTCCCCTTATATCCCTTGCCCTGCACATGTATTGACTCCCTCATTATCAACATCCTCTACCAGAGAGGATTTTTTGGTTACAATTGGTGAACAACACTGACATATCATTATCATTGGAAGTTCATTAATTATAATAGGGCTTGCTCTTGGTGGTGTACAATCTACGGGTTTGAACAATTTCATAATGACATGTTATACACCATTATGGTATAGTATAGAATAGTTGCATTGCCCTAAAAATGGTCTGTGCCCTGCCTACTTATTGCTTTCTACTTCCAAGCCCCTGGAAACCACCAATGTTTCTATCATCCCACAGTTTTACTTTTCCGGAATATCATATAGTTGGAGTCATAGTATAAAGCCTTTTCAGATTGGCTTCTTACACTTAAGTCTTTTTTTTTTTTTAAAGATTTTGTTTATGGGGCACCTGGGTCAGTGGTTGAGTGTCTGCCTTTGGCTCAGGTCCTGATTCTGGGGTCTCGGGATCGAGTCCCACATCCGGCTCCCCACAGGGAGCCTGCTTCTCCTTTTGCCTATGTCTCTGCCTCTCTCTGTGTGTCTCTTATGAATAAGTAAATAAAATCTTGAAAAAAATAAAGATTTTATTTATTTATTTGGCAGAAAGAGAGAGGGAGAGAGAGCACAAACAGGGGGAGTGGTAGGCAGAGGGAGAAGCAGACTCCCCACTTAGCAGAGATCCGACAGTGGGCTCCATCCCAGGACCCCGGGATCATGACCTGAGTCAAAGGTAGCTGCCCAACTGATGGAGTTACTCAGGCACCCCTACATTTAAGTCTGTCTTTTCATGGCCTGGGAGCTTCTTGGTTTTTAGTACCATCATCTGGACGTACCACGGTATATTTATCCATTCATTACTGAAGGGCATCTTGGTTTCTTCCAAGTTTTGCCAGTTTTGAATAAAGCTGCTATAAATATCTACATGCAGGTTTTGTGTGGACATAAATTTTCAACTTTTTTTGGAAAATACCAAGAAGTACAATTGCTAGTTTGTATGGTAAGAGTATGTTTAATTTTGTAAGAAACCACAAAACTGTTTCCCAAAGTAGCTGTACCATTTTGCATTCCCACCAGCAATGAATAAGGATTCCTATTGCTCCTTGTTCTCACCAGCATTTGCTGTTGTCAGTGTTTTGGATTTTGGCCATTCTAATAGGTATATAGTGGTATTTCACTGTTGTTTTATTTTGTAATTCCTTAATTACATATGATGTGGAGCATCTTTTCATATGCTTATTTGCCATCTATCTTTTTTGGTGAGGTCTCTGTTCAGTCCTTTTGCCCATTTTAAAAATCTGGTTGTTTTCTTACTGGTGAGTTTTAAGTGTTCTTGTATATTTTGGATTATGATCCTTTATCAGCTGTGTCTTTTACAAATATTTTCTCTCAGTCTATGGCTTGCCTTCTTATCCTCTTGACAGTATCTTTCATAGAGCAGAGTTTCTAATTTTGATGAAGTTCTGCTTATAAATTATTTCTCTCATGGATAATCCTTTTGGAGCTGTATCTAAAAAGCCATCACCAAATTCGAGGTTATGTTGTCTATAGGATTTGTGCTGATACCCCCTTTCATTTCTGATTAGAGAAATTTGAGTCCTCCTCCCTTTTTTAGCCTTGTTAGAGGCTTATTCATTTTATAGAATTTTTTTTTTAAAACAGCTTTTGGTTTCTTACTGATTTTCTGTATTCAATTCTTGTTTTCAGTTTCAGCTCTGATTCTTATTTTTTTTTTTTTCTGTTTACTGTGGATTTGATTTGCTCTTCTTTTTCTAGTTTCCTGATGAAACTTTGACAATTGATTTTAGATCTTTTATCTTTAGTAATACATGCATTCAATGCTATAAATTTCTCTTTTTGCACTTTTATTGCATCGACAAGTTTTAATGTTTTCTTTTCATATCCTTTTATTACTTTTTAAAGATTTATTTATTTATTTATTTATTTATTTATTTATTTATTTATTTAAGAGAGAGAGAGAGGGCACCAGCAGGGGGAGGGGCAAAGAAGGAGGGGTAGGGAAAGAGAGAGGATCTCTTAAGCATACTTGGTGGTAAGCATGGAGCCTAATGTGGAGCTTGTTCTCACTACTCTGAGATCGTGACCTAAGCCAAAACCAAGCATTGGGTGCTCAACCAACTGAGCCACTGAAGTGCCCCCATTCTCATTTTCATTTAGTGCAAAATTTGTCTTAATTTTTCTTGAGATATCTACTTTGACCCATGTGTATTTAGAATTATGGTGTTTAATCCTCTTGTATTTTGAGATTTTTCCCAACTATCTTTATGTTTTTGCTTCTGCATCTAAGTCCATTGTGGTCTGAGACCAAACATTTGTGATATATGAATATATATTAATTTTGAGATTTTATTTATTTATTTGAGAGAGAGAGACAGAGAGCACAAGCATGAGCAGGGTTTGGAGCAGTGGGAGAGGGACAAGCAGACTCCATTACGGGGCTTGATCTCATGATCCTGAGATCATGACCTGAGCTGAAATATAGAGTCCAATGCTTAACCAACTGAGCAAACCAGGCACTTTGTGATATATATAAGTATGTGTATATATATATGTATTTTTTTTAAAGATTTTATTTATTTATTCATGAGAGACACAGAGAGAGAGGCTGAGACACAGGCAGAGGGAGAAGCAGGCTCCCTGCAGGAAGCCCATTGTAGGACTCGATTCCAGAACTCTGGGATCACTCCCTGAGCAGAAGGCAGATGCTCAACCACTGAGCCACCCAGGCATCCCTGTGATTTATATTTTTAAAAATATATTAAGATATATTAGTGTTTATATATTAGTTAATATATTAGTGTTTTATGATTCAGAAGCTGTCCATCTTGGTGAGTGTGGCAGACATTAATTTAGGAAAATTCACACTCATTATTGCTTAAAATTACTTCTGTTCCTTTCTTTCTTTTTTTTCCTATAATTCCCATTATACATACATTATATCTTTTGTAACTGTCCCATAGTTCTTGGATATTTTGTTCTCCCCCCACCCCAGTCTTTTCCTCTTTGCATTTCAGTTTTGGAAACTTCTCCTGTCATATCTTCAAGCTCAGAGATTCTTTCTTCAATCGTGTCCAGTCTACCAAATCATTCTTCATATCTGTTATAGTGTTTTTGACCTAAAGCATTTTTTTATTGTGTTTTAGATTTTCCATCTGTTATCCATCTGTTATGTTGTCTATTTTTTTGTGTGAAAGCCTTTACACATTAATCTTAGTTATTATAATTCTTGGTCTGATAATTCTAACATTCCTGCCATATCTGATTCTGGTTCTGATATTGTTCAGGCTCTTCAAACTGTGTTTTTGCTTTTTAGTATGCCCTGAAAGTTTTTGTTGAAAAAGTGGACATGATGTATTTAGTAAAAGGAATTGTGGTAATTAGACCTTTAGTTTTTTTTTTTTTTTTTTAAAGGTTTAAATTTTTTTTTAAGGTATTTATTTATTTATTTGTGATAGTCACAGAGAGAGAGAGAGGCAGAGACACAGGCAGAGGGAGAAGCAGGCTCCATGCACCGGGAGCCCGACATGGGATTCGATCCCGGGTCTCCAGGATCGCGCCCTGGGCCAAAGGCAGGCGCCAAACCGCTGCGCCATCCAGGGATCCCTAATTAGACCTTTAGTAATATAGTGATAAAGTGTGGGGAGAGAGGAAGCTCTGATTGGTCTTATGATTACCTCTCAGTCTTTTGGTGAGCTTGTGTTTCTGGCTGTGAACCTCACCACTACTTCTCAATAGTGGGACAGGATGGCTAGAGAGGGCTAGGGTTGTATATTTCCCTTCCCTCAGGTCAGGTAGGCTCTGATAAAATCCCAGCAGGTTAGGCTCTGATAAAATAGTTTCTCTTGGGGGCAGACTTTGTTAAGAACAGAATACCCTGGTAGATTTCAAATGGTTCCTTTTCCCTTTAGCCCTGCAGGAAGCATGATGGGACTTTTCTCTACTATTCACTTTGAGAACCTAGTAGAGCTCCTAGAGATAAAACTCACAAATGTGTGCCCCCATCCCCTTAATGGGTTTCTCAGAGATTTTAACTCTCAGACTTATTCACATGGAGACTTCAGGAATTTGTCAATTACAATTCAAGTTTTCTTCTTGTTCCTGTGAAGGTTTTTTTTTTTTTTTTTTTCTGTGAAGGTTTATGCTTACAAGTTTCTCCTCTGTTGGGATGTGATTCTTTGTATCTGCCTATTTGTTTTTCCAGGGGGATAGTGGTTTGCTTTGTGATCTCATTTCTCTGATGAATGGAAGAAGAGTTGTTGATTTTTTCAGCTTGTTTAGCTTTTTACTTATTATTAGGATGGAGGGGCAACTTCGAAGCTGCATCATGCTAGAAACCGGAAGTCCGACTACTCAATGAGGTTAGAGGCTGAAGCAGCGTAACTGTGAAGCTAATGGAGGGTCTTCCTTGCATGCTCCATTCAAGGCCCTGGGAATGACCCAAGCAATGTGTTCACATGGTCAGATGACTTGTAAAATTTGCAAACTTTTATCTGTAATTGGCTAAGTCTCCTGTCTCCATGCAAACTTTCCCTCACATTTCCTCTGGTGTCAGGCATTTTGGGAATACAGTTATGATAGTCACTTCCCTGTGTAATTAGTGACCCCTTTGAAAGAATTGCTTCTGGAAAACTTCTACTGCCCACCTGGCATTATGACATGAAGATGAAACATCAGAAGTTATATTGTGATACAAGTGTGTCCGATAGTGCCAGGCACTGAAGTATGTGGACAGTGGAAGAGAAAAGCTTTTAAAAATAGGAAGCCAGAAGCTAATCTGTGGCAAATACTTCTAAACATCAACAAGTGTAGAATTGTAAGAGCATCTACTTCACATTATTACCTAATCAAAATGGTTGCTCCCTTTTGTCAGGAAGATATTTATTAATGTCAGGAATATATTTATTAATGTACAATTATGAATGCATCATATTTTTCCTTTTCTGGATGAGAATCACACGAAATAAAATTTGCCCAAGAATTCCTGGGTTTATCAGTCATAGACTTTAGAAATATTGCAGAGAAATGAACCTCTTGTCACACTGCTTACTGTGTTCCAATATGTCAGATCACTTCTTAGAGTATCTGACATATCTTGTCCTTAGAATGTTGTTGCAGTTCTAGATGAAATTGTACACAAAATTGCCAGCAATGCAGAAATACATACTGAAAAAATAAGTGCTTGGATGGCAAAATACCTACGCGTATTCATCAACTTAGTCAATGTAGTATAAGAGTAATTTGATTATATTTTATAATCTGTATGCTATGTATGCTAGCTCTGTACAAGGTAGCAACAACTTAAAACTGTATTTTAATTCCTCTTGTGTTGCAATTAATTTTGCGTATTTCTTCAGAATAGAAGCAAAAGAGGAAAAAGTTTATTAGAGATTTATCAGACAATTAATATAATAATGTTATTTTTCTATATTGTGTATTTTCGGTATTTGTGGAATGTGTACTTTCTGTATTTTGTACTTTTCCCCAATTACATTCCCTTTGGTTTCTAATTTTATATTTTTTATATTTGTGATTTTGTGTTCTTTTCCTTAAAGTGTGTCCCTTTAGGCCAGAAACCATTTGGCTGCACAAAAACTTAATCTTCCTTTGTTTCAGTGAACTAAAAATGTTTCTGTCCTATGAAAGTCAGGCGTTTTTCTACTAATCATAAAGATAATTAAGCACACAAGTACATATTGCCCTTCATTCAACTATGTTCTCCAATATTTATGAGACAATTGTTCACCTTTCATTTATACGTGTATGTTCAGATTATGAATTTGCAGAAATTGGGCCAATGAAGAACTTTTTTTAAAAAAGATTTTATTTATTTATTTGAGAGAGAGAGAGAGAGATAGAAAGAGCATGAGCAGGGGATGGGGCAGAGGGGCAGGGAGAGGGACAAGCAGACTCCCCACTGAGCACAGGGCTGGATGCAGGACTGAGATCATGACTTGAGCTGAAGTCACTCAACTGACTGAGCCACCCAGGCACCCCCCACAATGGAGAACTTTTAAATACCCTCCTCCCCCTTTCAGAGATGGGTCTTCTTTTTCCCTTGGTAAAGGTAGGCAGCATGGAGTGAAAGATGAGTCAGAGAATTGAGCTGGCTCAGAATAACAGAGGGAGATAGAGCTGGAGAACTAAATTAAAAAAAAAAAAAAAAGAATGTAGCTAGATCCTACTCTTGGTATTGGTATAAAAATGTAGCCAGGAGGGGGCAGCCCCGGTGGCCCAGCGGTTTAGCGCCGCCTTCAGACCGGGGCGTGATCCTGGGGACCCAGGATCGAGTCCCACGTGGGTCTCCCTGCATGGAGCCTGCTTCTCCCTCTGCCTGTGTCTGTCTCTCTCTCTGTGTCTCCCATGAATAAATAAAGTCCTAAAAAAAAAAAAAAAATTAAAATGTAGCCAGGAGGGATCCCTGGGTGGTGCAGCGGTTTGGCGCCTGCCTTTGGCCCAGGGTGCGATCCTGGAGACCCAGAATCGAATCCCACGTCGGGCTCCCCGTGCATGAAGCCTGCTTCTCCCTCTGCCTGTGTCTCTGCCTCTCTCTCTCTCTCTCTCTCTCTGTGACTATCATAAATAAATTTAAAAAATAAATAAAAATAAAATAAAATAAAATGTAGCCAGGAGATATCAGATGCCTGCAAATTACCTACCGAATACAAAGAAACCAAAAAAGTGAGTTGAAGTTCGAGAAATGGATGAGACCCAGAAGCTATTATCTATGTAAAAAAAAAAAAAAAAGAAAGAAAGAAAGAAACAAACAGAAAAGCTCCCAAGGAAATAAAAGGAATAGAAGACAAAAGATCAACTGAATGAAGGGCATACTGTTAAGTAGGAAGCTTTCTTGGAAATAATTTGAAAAGAACAATTGGTTCCCTTTTGAATAATTTCCATATGGGAAGCCAAAGCCTCTGCTATGTATTTTTTTGCCCAGCTTCAGATTTTGGTCTTCCTTCTGGGCTCACGTATCTAGTGAGCAGAATTAACATTGTTCTTCCGTAATTCCCACAGAGGCTTTGCCATTGGATCTCTATGAGTCCCCTGCTCACCTTTTCTTTTGGGACTTAGTTATTTCTGCTTAAGTGGAGCTGGGAGTTGCAATTTGCAACCGGCAGCTCAAGTGTCTGAAGCTCTTTGATGTTTTCATCATTGGAGAAAAAGCAAACTAATCTACAGATTATGAAACACACGTTCTAAGAGTACATGGGAGAAGGGATAAAGAAAATCCCAAATCTGAGGACAGGGTATGAAGTGCCAAAGCCCACAGTTAACACTTCCAAAACAGTGTGAAAGGCTTTTTGGTCAAAATACACCTGAAACTCACCAATTCATTCAGGTGTCTCATTTTATTATCCCCTCCAGCTTAAAAGGTAGTAAGATTCTTTAGAATTTCGGGGAGCAATCAGGTTAACAGAATAAAATATGAAACAAGTTTATCAAAGAATTACGAATTCTGAGCTGTGTTAAGAAATAAAGGGTCAGGATTTTAGCAAAACATCCCAAAGTCTCTGCACGGCAAATTACCTCCTCTGGAGAGCTGTACTGATATGACCCTGCTGGGTGTCACCAGATGCTTGTTTTGAAAATATTTTGCATTTCTTAGATGAAGGGCACGCGTTAACACTCCAGATTACAATAACATGGGCTATGTTTCAGCTACTTTAATTCACATCAATCTCACAACTTGGCAGAAACGTTTTTCACCCAGTCTGTGTTTGTTCTGGTCACACTGAGAATTTTATTTTTAGAAAAAGGTGTTTAAATAGGAACCACAAACACAGATTTTTAAAAATGTTATCTTGAAACTTATGAATGTGTTTTAGATTTCAGTCTTAGGAAATGAGATGCTAGTTAATTTCCATGCAACAGCTTATCCTGCCCTGATTGGAAAAGGAGAAAAGAAAACAAAGAAAAATAAATGTATCCTAGCAAACGCAAGAGAAAAACTTTTCTCTTTCCTTTCAGGGGTATAGAGAGTATAAGGGTGGAGAATTATTAGTTGTCTTCTGCTAGGATTATGTTTCATATTTTCATTTAAATTTTGTTCATGTGCTTCGAGGCCTTGTCATAACCAAAAAAAAAAAAAAAAAAAAAAAAAAACCCTGAATACCCAGAAATGCTTATTAAATCTAACAACACACCTGCTACAGATTAAATGCCAGTAGCTCCTTGACTCATAACATTACTTTTCACATCCCAATATCTTTTTTCACTGAGGTGTATCATTTTTTACTGCAGGAATCCAGAGAAACATGGGAGTCAGACATGCAGGCCAGTTAAAAGCAAACAAACCTTAACACTTAAACATTTTTGAGAAAACATTTGAGCTTGCAAAACTTATGATATTCATTGCCATAAAACACGATCCTGATCCTTTTGATAACCACATGCCTCTGCAGTACCAGCACGGTACTTTGAGTGGAATTGTTAAAAAAAATAAAAATAAAAATCTTACCTTCCTATGTCATAAGAATAAGAACTAAGAAAGCTCCCGTGTGCCAAGGGGGAGATCTTCTTGATAGATACCTCACCACTGTAAGCTACTTATGGTAGTTTATTTTTAGAGTCCGGGCAGCCTCCACCAGAGAGGCACTTTTTGGAGAAGGGAGGGACTGGGAGAGGACCTCAACCCAGGGCACAGCTGAAAGCAGCGAGGGAATTTACAGCTGAGCTGGAAGCAGCTGGGAGAAAAGGGCCCTATTTGGGAAGACCGAGCTACCCTAGGAGGCCAGTCCCATGTGTGGGACACAACTACAGATTTCAGGGAATGGTGATGCTCGGCAGAGGTCAGAGGCAGGTTTTAGGAAGAGGCTTCAGGCTTGGGCAGCAAATGAGGAGAAAGGAAACCCCTGAAACAGTAGCTGGCACATGGTCCAGACCAACACAGCTGTGGTCAGGGAGGCCATGGCCTCGTGGCAGGAGACAGTGCTGGGCGCCGGTCATCACACCCAGCAGCACCATAGGTTTCAGACCTTGCTAGTGTGTCTGAGCCTCGATGGGGGTCTGTACGTGATCTGCTCTGGTCACAGTTATCACCAGAGCGCACATTGTTGGTGTTAGGGTCTATAACTCAGAAACTTCCCGAAGTTTCTGACAAGAGCTACTTAACACAGGTTCCCTCAATCCACTTCTGTCCCATTCCGATCTGTTTTTAACTGAGAAGTTGGAGGAGTCCTTAAAAATGGATCTGATAATTTCACCTTCTGCTTAAATTCCATTGAAGGCGCTCTTTTGGCCTTTAGGCTCAAACCAAATCTCAACATGGTCTACAAATCTGTACGTCTAACCATCCTGCCCTCCAGCCCCAGTGGCTTTTCCCAGCTGTTCCACACACATGCTCCTGCTTTACCCTGTCTACTCTGCCTGAATTTCTCTTCCCTGTTTATCTGTAGAAGGAGCCTCTCGTTCTTTGGCTTGCAAGCCAAAAGTCACTTCCTCCTGCAGGCAGGGACTATACGAGGTCCCCTGTCCTTGATTCTCTTGTAGCTCTTCTTTTATATTCAAAGCAATTACCAAAAATAGTGATCAAATAATTAAGCCTGTAATTAACTGTTTAATGTTTGTCTTCCTGGCTGGCCCGAAAGCTCTACTGGACTAAGACCCCATCCATGTTGCCCTCCACATCAGACCTGCAAGGTAGGTGTTTAGTGAATAGATACTGAATTCTTGAATGCTAAGGATTGAGCATCTTGTCATCGTGTCTGTGATTATCACAGAATGTGACATCAACTAGGGTAGCATAAGAACAGCAATAAAATGAACCATATTTATGGGTTGCTTTACATACTATTAAATCCATTTTTCCAAATTTATTTTTTAGAGTTGGGGAAAATATTACTTATAGAAAATGAAAAAAAAAAAAAAGAGAAAACGAATTACCACATCAGTTTTTTGGAATTGATAAATGAAATGAATACTCTGTATTGGTGACTTTTTCCATGATCCATAAGCCACTAAATCTTTTTTTTTTTTTTTTTTTTGGTAAGATTTTATTTATTTGAGAGCATGAGGATGGGGGATGGGGCAGCTGGAGAAGCAAAATCCCTCAAAGCAGGACTCGATCCCAAGACCCTGGGACCATGAGCCAAAGGCAAACACTTAACCGACTGAGCCACCCAGGCATCCCCATAAGCCACTAAATCAAATGCAGTTTTCCACAAAGTCACATCAATCAACAAACCATAATAAGCCACTAAATCAAATGCAGTTTTCCACAAAGTCACATCAATCAACAAACCATAATACCCTCAACAGCTTAGAAGCTTTGGAATGTGGCAAGAGGCTCTTATCTCTCCTTCTTGTGGTAATACCTTGGAGCTGAAGTACAGCAATTGATATTATATCAATTCACCAATGGAGGGAGGATAGAGTGTACAGTTTCCTGCCTTTTATGCCCAAACACTGTCAAAAACCATTACGTGTGTAGTAGGAGTAGTAAATGGCTGCTCATCCAGTTTCTAACATGTCTCTAGAATCTGTTCCCTCTTCCTACTTCCTATTCCTGCTATCACTAGCTTGGTTTGGACTCTTTGTCATCCCCGCTATAGGCTATTTAGCAGTCTAACCAATTGCTTTCCTGCTTTTCATGTCTTCTCTCTCTAATCTTTCCATACTGTCCTGCAGCCAGAATCAGTGTTCTAAAATGTAAATATGGTCATTTAACTTCCTTAACCAAAGATCTTTTATGACTTATATATAGTTGCTTATATGAACAATTTTAAAACTTGAAAATAACAACCAAATCCTACTTTCAAGTAAAAAATATAGAAGAAATATATAAAAGGTACAAAATAGAGTGGAGTAGGGTGGGAGGGGCCAGAGCTTTGGCCTTTTGGCCTACTCTGTGCTTCCATTAGGGTACCTCTTTGGAAACTGTAGGCCTGTTGGATGCCCTGGTTGGCCTCAAAAAGGCTAATCTCTTCAGAAAAGCATTTGTGAGATTTCATCACCTGACCACATTTTTATTCTTCTAGCAGAACACCTCGCTGGTCCATTCATATACTTTCTAGCTCCTGGACTTGTTATCATTCTCTAATACTCCATGCTTTTTCATTCATTTTTGCCTTGGTGTATGCTGTTAATGCTAACTGCAAAGGCCACTTTACTGGTGAAATTTACGATCCAGTTTGAATGTCATCTCTTCTGAAAGCTTTTCAGACTCCTCCAATCAGAACTGGGACCTCTCCATCCCCAGCACTGGCTCTGTACTTAGCCCCATCACAGCCCTTAGCACATTATAGTGTCTGTGTCCTTATTTGATGTCAGAAGATATTTAATTCATCTTGGTGAGACTAGTGCTTCCCTAACATAATGTTAGGTGTTTGCTGAATGTAAGACAATTCTATCTGCTTCTCTTAGGAAGTAAAATTCCTAGGGGGTAAATTCAATGTAACTTTTTCCTCACCACCACTTCTCTTCCTCCGCAGTAGATACTGCTCTAGATTGAATGTTTAGGTCCCTCCAAATTCATATGTTGAAGTCCTAATCCCCAACGTGATGGTATTTAGAGGTGGGAGGCAATTAGTCATAAGGGTTGAGCCCTTCCCAAGTGGGATTAGTGAGGGAGATGATCTCTATCATGTACAGGAGAAGGTTGCTGTCTTGAGGCCAGGAAGCAGGATCTTACCAGATACCAAATCTGCTGGCACCTGGATCTTAGACTTCCCAGTCTCCTTTGGGAAATAAATGTTGTTTACCCATCTAGTCTATGGTATTTGTTATAGAAGCCTAAGCTTTCTCTCCTCTCTGACTTCCATAAACATTTCAACAAGACATGAATATCCCTCTCTTGGACTTTAAACCAGACTTTGGATCACTAAAGAAGAGTCTAGGGACACGATGGGCTCGCTCCATAGTGTACTGGAGAAGAAAAATGTAGCAGAGATGTCAAACCTTAAAATAAAAAATCTGAGAGAGAAAAATTGAGAGATTCAATTGTTTTTCCTCGTGTGGCATAGAGTGAATTTCTCAAAATCCAAAACTCAGATGTGCAAGAAAGAAAGATATTTAGATTTTTTCCCCCCTATATTCCAATTTTTCATTTAGAGTATCTCTTCTTCTTAATGGCAGTAACCACAACTTTAGTCAATTCCTGGCAAACTCAAGTTTTAACTCACGGCGTTTTAACTCAGATAATTCTCTGATTGCATTTAAGTAGACTCATGGCTCTGGGGGATACAACAGTATCTGGGTCTTAGTTACTAGTTGTCTATGCTGTTATTTGCTGTAATCATCATGTATGGTTTCCAGATGCAGTCACCACTTGACGGTGGCTTCTGTCGAGATTTCATGTTCCTATTACTCCCCAGCTGTATGATCCTCATGCCACACTGTTCCTTTGTCCGAATATGAATTCTCTCAGATGTCTTCGCTCTCTGTCAACTAATCCTGTACCTTTTTCAGGGGTTGTAAATCTAAGCCAGTTTGGACTTGGACAGCTTTAGATTACTTTAGTAAATAATAGTAACCACTGCAAAATTGAGTCACTCTTCATAAATTATGCCACAAATAAAGACCTTATTAAAAGAACATTTATTAGCAAGCAGGCTCGAAAACATGTGTACGAAGTGTAAGATTGATGAAGTTCCAGCTCTCTTTGTTCTTTTGGAATGCTCCAACTACCTCTTTTTTTTTTTTTTCCAACTACCTCTTTACATGAAATGTTTACTTGAATCAGATGGAACAGTATCCAGAGGCAGAATCCTGTGCTCTTAGAGTGAGCATTGGGCAACCAGAAATCCTCTGGCTCAATGACTGCACACAAGTTCATTGGTGGGTCAAGCCTCAGACAATCTCCATAAGGGTCCAGGTAATAGGCCAGTAGATTTTCATATTGTGTTAGTTATACAATGTATCTCGAGTTCCACTCTTTTCCCTAGTGAGACCCTATTTCTAACATTCCTTGTGCTAATTACAAAAGCTTCTGGGAGCGCCTATGTGGCTCTGTCGGTTGAGCATCCAACTCTTGATTCTGGATCAGGTTATGATCTCAGGCTCGTGGGATCTGGCTCCACCCTCAGCAGGAAGTCTGCTTGAGATTCTCTCCCTCTGCCTCTCCCCCTGCTCACATGCTTTCTCTCTCTCTCTCTCTCCCAAATAAATAAATAAATCTTAAAAAAAAAAAAGAAAAGAAAAGAAAAGAAAAAAAGAAAAGAAAAGAAAAGAAAAGAAAAGAAAAGAAAAGAAAAGAAAAGAAAAGAAAAGAAAAAAGCTTTTGGTATTTAAGCAGATATACGGATAGTAGAAGGCATATATTCATATGGTTGTCTCTGGAGTATGGGCTTCTTGATTTGCCTGCTGATTGCTCCTGGGACTTTAATTCCTGATTTGGGTAATCTCTTAGTCCGTTTGGGCTGCTATAACAAAAATACCATGGGATGCAGTTCATTGAGCACTCAATTCTTGGTTTTAGCTCAGGTTGTGATTTCAGGGTTGTATGACTGAGCCCTGGGTTGAGCTCCCCAATGATATGGAGTTGGCTTGGGATTCTCTGTCCCTCCCCCTCCACTCCTCATGCTCATTCTCTCTCTTTCGGAAATAAATAAATAAATCTTTAAAAGACAACAACAACAACAACAACAAACCAGACTAAGTGTCTTAAATGACAAATACATATCTCACACAGTTCTGGGGGCTATGAAGTCAGAGATCAAGGCACCGGCAGATTTGGTGTCTGGTGAGAGATCGCTTCCTGGTTTATAGATAGATGTCTTCTTATTGCTTCCTCTCATATGGAGAGCAGAGCGAAAGGGCTAGAGCTCTTTGTTTTCCTATATGGACACTAACTATATCATGGAAGTTCTACCCTCATCGTCTAATTACCTCCCAGAGCCCCCACCTCCAAATATTACATTAGGGCTTCAACATACGAGTTTTGAGAGACAAACATTCAGTGTATACTTGGAAACTAACTGAACCTTGAGTTGTAACTTGAACTAATCAGTCTATAATATTCATTGGTTAGGTTAAAGGATTTTAAATTTGTTCCCTTTGTACTCTGCCATAATCACTATCCTTTTGGGCAATGGTGGACCTATGTTAAATTGCCTGGGTTTGAGTGGAGGGTGGAGTGGGATGGAGTGAGGATCTGTGTATTAGTACTTCAAATTACTATTTTACCTTGTAAGTGTACTTTCCTCTCTTGTGAGGAAACGAAATCAGTTTTCCCACAAACTATCAGCAGGAGGTACATAACTCTCTTAGATAAATGTTAACATTTTCCTTTGTGACAAGGAAAGCCTACTGACAAGTTGGGTAAGAGAAAAATTTAAACTGACCTGATCTAATTTAGAAAATAAATCTTGGAGCTTTTCTTTTCTTAACATAAAGTAGTTTATCCTCATTTTAATTAATCTTTACACCACAGAAGGTTGCCTTTTCTAATTAACACATAAAAAGGCAGTGATTATAAAGAACTTTGAAACATCTTAATTCCTAAGTATGGAAACCGTGCAAAGAGCAAAAATAATTTTAAGAAACTCAATAGTATCTGGCACACAGTAGGACTTCTCTGTATATTTGTTTTTGAATGCATGATTGAATAAGTGAAAGTTTGATACTAAAAGACCTCATGTCTGTGGACATTAAAGCATACGAAAGAAAGGCATGACAACCTTTGTACACTAGAAACTTGTAGATGATTGAGAGAATTTGTTTCTGTGGAAATTATTATAGAGAAAACAACACTCTGCCAAAATCTGATGGAACAATTAGGATAAAGCATCTCCAGTGACTCTCTCCCATCTGTTCCTTTGAACTTGAAGCCCAGTCTCAGGGTCTGAGACATTCTGCTGGAGACAGAGAACTGCTATGGAGACAAGAGGGGAAGCCCCAAGAAGGCTTTTGCCCTACATTGAGTGCCAGAACACAGAGTAAGGCAGAAATTATCTGCCAGAAGAAATTAAGAAACATTTACCAACTCAGGGGAGTAATTTATTTTATTTTATTTTATTTTTTTAAATCAAACTAATGCCAGAATAATTTAAAAGGTCAAATGCTTTTATAAGGCTTATAACAAAAGTCCCTCCTTTACCTCTCTCTATCCCTTTTCCAAAGGGGCAACCATTTTTTTTTTTTTTAAGATTTTTATTTTTAAGTAATCTCTACATGTAGCATAGGGCTTGAATTTATGGAGGATACAAATTTGGCTTTCTGACCCCTCTATTTCTCTCTCATTTTGTCTTTGTAGGGAAGGAAACATAATTTTCTCTCTACCCTTGTGAGTTTTTGGGTGACATCCCTGGGTAACATAAATAGGGAGAATAAAGGGACTTTTAGGAAAGATGAATGGGCCCTTAGAAGAATAGATAATAGGTATGATATTGTTTAACAAAGTTTGTCTGGGTGGGGATGGTGGCCACCTTTTATCTCCTCTCTTGTTGTTGCACTATTTCTTTTCTGTTAGTGCTCCCCAGTTCTTAGTTATGCTGCTTCCAAGAATGAAGCGGGAGACCAGATGAAGAGTGGTGAGCAGCAAAGCAAGGTTTATTGAGTGATAATAAAGCAAAGTTTATTGAGCGACAGTACAAAGCTCCCGAAGAGGGAGGGGACCAGAAAGGGTTGCCCATTTGGGGTTTAAATCTAGGAGTTTTTATGGGCTCTTTTACTCTGAGATTAACCCTCCAGGTGCCTGTCACCCAATCAGGTTTTTGTCCACATGCTCATCTACCTATCAGGTAGTTGTTCATGTGGGAAAGGTGGAGGGCTCCTTCCAGGGTGGTGTTTCATACTCTTGGGGATCAAGAGGGCAGGCAGCTGCCACTTCCCTAAGGCAAGCCAGCCAGCCACAGGCCATCAGATCAAGCTCTTTGTTTAAACAACCAACTGGCTGTTCAACTGGCCCCCAGGGCCAGGGTTAAGACTCCCAAAGCCATTCCCTTCCCTTCTGCAATGTTCACATTGTATAAGTCCTCCCGGTAGAACGAGTAAAGTCTAGAATGACAAGATGGGTTTTTTTTCCTTTTAAGAGTAGTTTTCTTTTGGGGGCAGGGGTCTCTTGTCTCTGCTTGCCTTTCTTCCAACTATCCTCCTTCACTGTGATGAGAGTCAATCTTCCCTGGTTGAAGACACTCCCTGGGGAAAGGATTTCTGACAACTGAGTCCCCCTTGTTTTTTTTTTTTTTTAAGATTTTATCTATTAAAAAAAAAAGATTTTTATCTATTTATTTGAGAGAGAAAGAGAGAGAGCATGCACAAGAACTGGGGAGGAGGGGTGAGGGTAGAAGCAGACTCCCCACTGAGCATGAAACCAAATTCAGAGCTTGGTCCCAGGACCCGAGATCATGACCTGAGCCAAAAGCAGGTGCTTAACCAACTACGCCACTCAGGTGCCCTGACAATTGAGTTTCTTTGAAAGAATCTGTCTTTCTGGTTAGCTCAATTGGTTAAGTGTCTGATGCTTGATTTCTGCTCAGGTTGGGATCTCAGGATCCTGGGATCCAGCTCCATATTGATCCCTGAGCCCCGTGTTGGACTCCCCACTCAGCAGAGAGTCTGTCTGTCTCTCTCTCCCTCTGCTTCATCCTCTGCTCTCCCCTAACCCCCGTCCCTTAAATAAATAAATAAATCTCAAAAAAACAAAAACAAAAACCCAAAAAACTCTTCCAGCAAATGAGAGCCCAGATACAACCTCTCCCTGCATTAGCTTTTTTTCAAGGGCCCACAGCTCAAAATAGTTAATATATAAAAATGGCATATTTTGGAGTAGCATATTCTGCTTCTATTCATCTTGCTAGCCATCTTCCTAATACAATGATATAATTTTTTGTTAAATCATTATTTAGTATTTATTCTCATAGGACTATGTAAATACTAGCTCCATCATGTAGCTTGCTTGCTTTCTTTCTTTCTTTCTTTCTTTCTTTTCAAGATTTTATTTATTTATTCATGAGAGACACAGAGAGAAAGAAGCAGAGACACAGGCAGAGGGAGAAGCAGGCTCCATGCAGGGAGCCCGATGTGGGACTGGATCTGGGTCTCCAGGGTCATGCCCTGGGCGGAAGGCGGTGCTAAACCGTTGCGCCACGGGGGCTGCCCTGTAGCATGCTTTCTGATTCAATTTTTTCTTTTTTTTCTTCCATGGAATATTTGCCTTAGTTTTGCTTGTTTGGTTGTTTGGTTTTCTATGTATTCATGCCCTATCTTCCACAGAGGTACAAATCTCTCTCTATATAAACACATCAGGCATTTATTTTGTTTCATTTTTTCTTGGTGCATTCAGGATATGTTGTAAATAAGAGAATATAGGTCCTGGGTGTAGACTGCTTGGTTTTGAATCTTGGCTGCACTACTCACTAGCTGAGATCTTGCCTCGGTTTCCTCATCTGTAAAAATGGAGAAATAATGAGGCTTATCTCATAAAATTGTTAAAATGATGATTTAAGCAGGGTGCCTGGCTGGTTCAGTCAGTGGAGCATGCATGCAGCTCCCGATCTTGGGGTTGTGAGTTCAAGCCCCACACTGGGTGTGGAGATTACTTAAAAATAAAAGTCTTTAAAAAAAAGGCACTGATTTAAGCATTAATAAATAGAAAGCATTCGGCAGGATCATTGAAATATCCCTCCCCTTGCCTTGTCTTGTTGTGAACTCTTTGTGCTGTGTGTCTTGGAGCACATGTCTCCTCTTTCTTGCTTCATTTCTCATTCTGGGGAAGTATATCCACTGGTAAAGTGTTTCTCAAACTTTTGCTTGTACGCAAAGGGCTTGTGATGGTAGAGCCCCACACTTAGAGTTTCTGCTTCAGTAGGTTCAGGGTGAGATGCTATAATTTGCATTTCTAAACAAGTGTCCCAGTGATGCTCTGGCAGGTTTAGCAGCTTCCTGAGAATGAACATTTAAGAGATAAAACTTCTGAGATCTTGCTTATCTTAAAAAGTCTTTGTTCTGTTGTCACACTTGGTCAATAATTTGAATAGGTTAAAATTCTAAGCTGCAAATCATTTTCTTTTGGAATTTTGACTACATTGTAGCTTTCAGAGCTGTTCATCAACCAATATCATTTTCATTCCTGATCACTTTGTGTGTGATCTGCTTTTTCTCTCCAGAAGCTTTCAGGATTTTCCAATTAACACACACACATACACACACCAAAGCATGTTATAAAAAAAACTTCAGGATATCTGGAATAAAATTGGATGATCACTGGGCCCCTGAGCTCCTAAAATCTGAGAAGTTACCTTCTTCAGTTCTGGGAATTTTCTTGATGTGTTCTCTTTGATAGTTTCCTCCTACCCATTTTCTTTGTTCTCTAATTCTCGAACTTTTGGCACTTGAATGTTGAACTTTCTTGCTGATTTTCTTTTTTTCAATGTCGTCTTATATTTTTTACTTATTGGTGGTTTTATTTACTTTTGGACAACTTCAACTTTATCTTTTCAACACTTTTACTCACATTTTTATTTCCACCATATTTTAATTCTGGGAGTGCTTCTTTTCTGAGGATTACTTTTAAGAAAGCGTCTTGTTTTTATTTCATGGGCCTGTAATAGTTTCTCCTCTCTAACTGAGGATACTAGAGTTTTGTTTATAATATTACTTTTTACTTCTTGTGCTCTATGTCATTCGCTTTTCCTTCTTCCTATTTTGGCCTCCTCTTTCATATTAAAAGCCTTCATCATGCCCAATGATCCTTGACTGTCTTTTTATATCTAACAGTAAAGTATTAGAAAGATGATTGAAAGCCCTGTGTGTACCGATGGAGCTTATTAAGTGCTGGCTTCATTGTTGGATGATTAGGACCAAACCTGGCTCGCTCTTTAGGGAATCTGTGGCTGTCAGCCTCTGTGGGACTCTTCTTTCTTGGGTTAGTCATTTTCTCTGGAGAGTGATTTTCTCATCTCTTGTTTCAGGTTTATAGTTCAGGCTGTCAGATTCTTGGAACAGATGGGAAAAACTTATTGAAGATTTTGCCATTCAGACGAGATTTTTCACTTAATCCTGATTTTCATCATGGCACGCATCTCCTGTCCCCAGTCCTGCCTGTTGTCAAGTTCACATTCCCTTTGATTCAGTTTCCCCAAAGAGAAAACCTCTAGTCTTCTGCTGGAATTGGTGACAGGTAGACTCCTAGTTGCAGGAAGGTGGGGAGTTGATGTAGAGATTTGAGTGATTTTTATACCCAACTTTCAAAAACTAGTAGGACTTGCACTACTCTTGAACACCAACCCCTCTTCTTTCAGAAGTGCTTTGTTTCTCTAATTGTGGAGCCCTTCTGGGGTTTTGTGGGGAAATTTATTTCCTTGATTTTCTGTTTTCCTTTGATTTATCATCATTCAACTACCTGCTTTTAGTTCTCAAAATTTTGTCACTCTTTCTCTCTGTTGTCATTTCTTATGTATTCTTATTCTTCTGTCTTTATACATTTTGTTAGATAGGAATGGAGGCAAAGAAGTATATTCGAGTTAAAAGATTTCACCGAGGGGATCCCTGGGTGGCACAGCGGTTTAGCGCCTGCCTTTGGCCCAGGGCGCGATCCTGGAGACCCGGGATTGAGTCCCGCGTCGGGCTCCCGGTGCATGGAGCCTGCTTCTTCCTCCTCCTGTGTCTCTGCCTCTCTCTCTCTGTCTATCATAAATAAATAAATAAATCTTAAAAAAAAAAAAAAAAGATTTCACCGGAAGTTAAGTGCATTTTTCAAAATAGATCGAGAAATATATGAACCCTTACACATGAAATCTGATTAGTGAAATACCTTTTGTAACTGTAATGGTCCTTTGAATAACCAATTTGGGCTTACTATGGAGAAAAAAAGAAATAAAAAAAAAAAAAAAGCTTTGCACGGTGGCAGTATCGTAGCCAATGTAGTTTATCCGAGATGCAATTATTGCTAATTAAAAGAAAAATATATCCTTGGGAGTTACTGGTCATCTAATTGGTTGTTTATTTTCTATGCTACCGGGTTGTTCAAACTAAAAATTTTGACTTTATCCTTAAAATACCCTCTTTAAAAAACAAAACAAAACAAAACAAAAACTCTTTTTCTTCCTCATATTCAATTTTTCCCTAAGTTTGATTTATTTTTCTCTGTCTTCATTGCTCTGAGCTTAGTTCAGACCTTTTGCCATCTCTACCATATACTAGAGAGCCCTTATATAGTAATAGCTTCTGTGATGGTTAATTTTATGCGTTTTCTTGGCTGGGCCACAGGATGCCCAAATATTTGGTCAAACATTATCTAGATGTTTCTGGGAGGTATTAGGTAAGATTAACATTTAAATGAGTGGATTTTGAGTAAAGCTGATTGTCCCCCATGATGTGGGTGGACCTAATCCAATTAGTTGAAGGTCTGAATAGAGCAAAAAGCTGGCCACCCCTTAGTCAAGAGAGAACTTTCCACAAACTGCCTTTGGACTTCAATGGCAATGGAATGACTTTGCGGTGCTATAGCAGACAGCCTTTGAACTAGAAACAAGGCATCAGCTCTCCTGAGTCTCTAGCTTATCAGCCCAACCTGCAGATTTTAGACTTGTTATCCTCCATACCAATTCCTTAAGATAAATCTCTTTCTATAATGTATACACCTCCCATTGGTTCTGTTTCTCTGAAGAACCCTAATACAGCCTCCTTCTTGACTTTAATTTCACCCTTATTATTATCCATTTTCCAAACCACAATACCCAAGTATATTTAAAACTCAAATAGGATACTTTCACTTAGCTGTTTAAAAGATCTTCAGTATCTTCTCTACAAGACAACCTTTTTCAAAGTTTCAAGTTATCTTTCCAACTTTATGCCCAGCCCCTCACTGGTGAAACACACTATGGTCTTTTCTCCTGTCTTTTTGCATGGGTGGTTTCTTTTGAAAATGCCCTCCCTCTTTTACATCTGGAAGACTGGTTTTCTTTTGAGTCCCACTCATGTGTCACTCATATGAAGTGTTACCAAGGCTTTTCCTCTCCCAACCAAGCGGAGGGTTTCTTTTTCTAGCGCCACAAAACTTCTACCATGGTATATATGGAAAGAAATACAACCAAAATTGGTCATATTGCATTGGGGTTATTTGTTTACGTTTCTCTTTCTCATTAGATTCTAAGACTTTGAGGAGACTAGCACATAGAAAGTATGCCATGCCACCTGGGTGGCTCAGCGGTTGAACATCTGCCTTTGGCTCAGGGCATGATCCTAGATTCCTGGGATCGAGTTCGGCATCTGGCTCCCTGCATGGAGCTTGCTTTTCCCTCTGCCTGTGTCTCTTTCTCTCTCTGTGTGTCTCTCATGAATAAATAAATAAAATCTTAAAAAAAAAAGTATGCCATGAGCATTTATTTAATTGATATTACTAGAATTGTATTTGAGATTCCTTCAGCATTTTTTTATTGCAACTGGAAGGTGAATGAAAAAAAAAGTAATTTCACTGCAAATGTACTGAAACTTTAATTCTGTATATCACCGCTGACATAATAAATAAAAATGAATACTGTTTTATGTTTTCTGGTACAATTATTCTCCCTCCCTGCCCCCAGGTGGAGGGCTGCCCTCATTGGTTCCCACCTTTTTGTTTTTACTCCTAACTCAAATATTCTAATTGTTTTAGTGTTTTATAGTTTCTGTTCTATGACTGCCTCAACCTTTTTTGAAAATTGAGAGTTCATAAATAATTAATAGCCTAAGCCAGCCTATTGTGTATGTTCCCAGGAGACTTGATTAGTTGTTTTTTCTTTTGTGAGACTTTAAATACTGTTAAGAAAATGAAGCACCAGAAAAATATTAAACATGAAGGAGGTATAAATGAACTGTTACTTCCTTCTCTCTTTCCCAGAGTCTACTTCTTCTCAAGAGGGAGCCTCATCCTTAGGGCTCCGGAAGTTAGAAGAAATAATATCAGGCAGGCTCTTGATATAATCCCGCACTTGGCCCCACTTTCCGGAGTTGATCTCCAGCTTCAGTGCTCTGAAGAAATGGAAGCCTTTCCCATCACACTGTGTCGGGTTGTGGATGCTTCCAGGCTGTGGGACCATGGCTCCGAGGCTGTCCAAGATGTGGGTTTTATCCCACTCTAGTTTCCCTCCAGCTCATGGCATTTCCCTTTTAGGAGAATCTTCTTCCTGACCTCACAAAGTTTCTTGCTTCTTTGTTGACTTCCCTGATATTTGTGATGTTTTATGTCAGTTGACTTTTATTTTTTTTCAATTCAAGTTAAAGTTTCAGCCTTTTGTTATTGGGCTCTTAGGGCAGCAGCTGTGCAAACGTGGCCTTTTCTTTGTTGCTAGTAGCTGAGCCTGGAAAAGGAGGGGAGAAGCTGTCAACTTCTCTATTAAGGCAGATCCTCCTTTGTTTATTTTAGGGAACTACTCCATCTCTTTTAATGCTTGAGTTTTTTTTTTTTTTCTTTTAAAGTTCTTGTGGGGTTATTGGATTCAGTGAACTTCAATTCCTGTTTAATCCCACCATCTTCCTCCTTAATCTTTTCAAAATTTTGTTCTGGAGTGAGAGTCACCTGAGGAACCAGGGACCAATGTAAATCTACAGCAGGACACCTCCACAGAAGAAATCTTTTGTGTAGGGATTCTAAGACTTTTTTTTTCTACTAATAAGTATGCAGAATAAAGCTTTTCTCTTAAGACAAGGCTGGTGGAAGCAACATGAGCCACCTAACACAGCAACATAGCAGCACCAATAAAGATTTCCTTTTCTGGTTTCCAGGAAAACAAAGTCTGAGCTCTGGAAAGAATACTGGAGTCTTGTTCGTTACACCTGTGGGGGTCAGGGTTGACAGCAGCTCGCCTCTCTCCCTAACCTGAGTTGTACAGTCTCTCTTTACCCAGTATCATCCCGAGAAAACAATGAGAAGCGGCTCATGGTTGGGAGAATAACCATCCAAGGAAACCCAACCCGGAGCATGTTTTTGATTAATTATTCCTCTAAAATGAGACGTGCGGTAAAAGTTTGGGTTCAGGTTTGGTATGCTGCCCCTTCCCACCTCTGACATTCCCAGTCTGCCCGGTTTCGTTTGTCGAGCTGCTCCTCCTCGTATCAGTTTTAACTGTGAGCTGAAATTGAAGTCCTTATTTAGAGAAAGAGAAGCAACCAACTTAATGCAACACCCTGTAAATGGTAATTTTTTTGGAGGTAAGCGAAACTGGTAAATAGTTTCGGGCCCCTTTTATTGTACTGGACTCTAGCTGCGAAGATACAAATTGTGTTGGTCAGAACTTTGTAAATCTTTTCTTTCTTCTCCTCAAAGGGAGACTCCATAGGTGGGCAAACAAAAGCCCTGCAGGTGGCCCCATGCGGAGATCAGCTCGCAGAAGTAGCACAACGGAGCTGCAGAGGTGGCGGTGAGGAGGGAGGGAGTGTTTTGGAAGATCAGCCTTCAGGATGCAGCTGTTTTCTGGCTCGGTATTGGCCACTCTCCAAAAACTGAAGAGAAGGAAAAGCTTATACAAACGACAGAAAGTTCATGCATATTATAAAAATGTGCTGCTTTCCTGCAGAATCATACCAGTGTCACCAGATCGAATAAACGAGGCCTTCCACTCATGTAAAATATGATAATTATTACTATCTAAGAGGTATTTACCATGTGCCTGGTATAATGGGAGGCCCAATGTGTGTGCATTATCTGATTTGATCTTGACCGTCAATATTAGTTTCTTTTTACAAGGGAGAGAATGAGCTCAGTGAGATTAGGAAACTTGTCCAATGGGATGCAGCTAATTAAAAGTGTATGCATCGCTTTGACATATTCTGTGGATTGGAACACTCCTTTATATGAACTCAGTAATTTAGCAGTAAGTCTTGTACTCAATTTATCTGAGAACCAGTTGTTTGAGAGCAGACCTTTTAAACTAAAGGGCACATGAAATCCTTGTTGCAGGCCAACTATTCTTTCAATGTAATAATTGTATATTGAGTGTCTACTATGGCTGCTCTGTAAAAACAGGTGCTGGATATATAGCAGTTGATGAAAGCTGATCAATTGTAAATAGAGCTACATAATTATTGCACTACTCACACTACATTGGCCTTTGACTTTGTAAACTCATTTTTGGAACAACACATACAAGGGAGTTTCAAATTGTCTTCTGCCCAATTGCATTTCATATTACATGCCACATCCAGAATTTATAATGATCATAACATCTAAGGTAAGCCTTGGACTATGTCTAACTCAATTAAGTCCACATTTCCAATGGACATTTCCAAGATTTCTTCTTGTGGAGTTTAGTATTGGCTCATGAAGTAAGAATATGGGAAAGTGGTTTCTTTTAAAAATGGAAATCATGCATATTAATGACCTTGATAGGAACTGCTTTTATTAATCTCTGTAGAGAAGAATTTTCTTTCTTTCTTTTTTTTTAAGATTTTATTTTTTTATTTGAGACACACAGAGAGGTGGAGACATAGGCAGAACGAAAAGCAGGCTCCCCACAGGGAGTCCAAAGATGGACTGAATCTCAGGACCCCAGGATCACAACCTGATCCCCAGATGCTCAACCACTGAGTCACCCAGGTGCCCCAGAAGAATTTTCAAAAGCAGGTAGTACATATTTAGTAGCAAATTCAATCTAACAATAGGTAAATTTTTGTGTTGTTTTGTTGTGATATGCAAGAGTTTAAGCTTGAATGGAAAGGGAAAAGTTTTGATGAATTTTTTAGTTTTGCTATGCCTTTTTCCTTTGTTGGTACCACTATACAAAAAAAATGACCTTTTCTAAGTGATGGTTTACATTAGCAAGAGACACAAAATCTTTTGGGAGTGAGATTGTTTTTAATATGCAAAAGATTTTTGAATTACTGCAGAGTGCAAGGACTAGAGCAGAAAGAAGCTCTTAATTGATAATGTACCCAGTAGGGAGCTTATCCATTTAGGTGTAACATTTCAGAAGCCACTGGGAGAAGGGAGTGGGGGTTGGGAGAAGAAAGAATGCTTTTGAAACTGAGTACTTAGGTGAAAAATGATGCCATATATTTGGTTGTATGTCTCTTCTTTGAACCTGTTTTTAAAAGGGAACAATATACAATAGAAGGTTTGGAATAATTTCACGACATATTAAAACCACACATAAAATGCCAAGAAGATGCAGGAAATTAAAACCCTAAAGGCTCATTTTTTTTTTGCTAGGATGGATAGCTTCTCCAAAATGTATTTGCAAATCATCAAGAACTCAACTGAGACAGTGAATTCAATGATCCAGTGAATCAAAGAGGCTGCAGTGATTACTTTTAACTAATTCTTTGTTTAGATTAAATTGAACAAACGGCCTTTCCAGGCAGTTTTGATATTGGACTATTTTTTCACTAGAGGAACATAAACTAATCGATAACTCTTATTTAAGTTATTAGAATGGCTTGAGAAATTTAAATAATTAAGGAAAACCCTTCAGAATTTGAAGAGCTGAGCCACTAACAAGAGGCATGCGTGTAATTGTTTGTTTAGCAAAGTACACCACATGGGTGAATTGCAGTGTTGAACATAAAACAATACATATTTGGTGGTGATTAGTTCTCTTAAACACTACTGGCTAAACTTCTATATCTTCCTATGTCTACATTTCCAATAAAGAAGGCTATTACTGACTTAAAGTCCATTCGAATCAAATGGTGGAACATTTTGCCATTTTAGGAACTTTTTAAGAGCCCCAGTAATACCACAAACGAATACATGTGCTAATGTACATTATATAATCAGAAATAAGTGCATTTTCCTTTTTTAATGTTTCAATGCTAGGAGAATACAAGTTTTTAAATTCATTTCAGGAACTGAAACAGAATTCTGATGTGACACAGAAAAAAAAAACAGCAAAATTGAGCTTTCGATGCTTCAGGCATTCATAGATAAATGAGAATGTGAATACTTGCCACTATAAGGGAGCTCTGCATTTAATATTATCGCTCCTATTTGACGATGATGCTCACAGGTTGACTGCAATGCCAAAAACACACACAAAAAACTTTGTTTTCAGGACTCTTTGTATCCATTAGGGCATTAGCCAAGTGACTGTAACTTGGAGACTTGACAATAAAATGGTACAACCTAGAAAATAATGTATTTCTTTCTTTGTTAATAATAGTCCAGAGGCAGGTGAGCTGACCAGCGCAAGTAGACAGCTGTGTTTCACAAAGTTGTGCAGGGATCTGGGTTCTTCCCAGCTCCAGATTATAGCCTTTTGTATGGTGGCCCATCACCACTGCCACTGCCACCGCCACTGCCACCACCACTGCCATCACCATCACCATCACCACTACCGCCACCACCACCACTACTACCACTCTGTGTTCCAACCACTAGGAGGCAAAAAGAAGTACAGGACACCCTGGTTCCTCTTAAAGTTATGACAGTGTTGAACTTCATCTGGGCTCTGTGATCCTGGAAAACAGCAGTGGTTCAAGGAATCCTCCTTCCCCCCACTCTGCATTCTGGGAAACAGTTTACTGCAGTGAACCACCCTGACCCAGGACTTAGATGAGACACAGACCCTTCAAATTCCCATTCTTTGCTTCCTAAGTGGTTAGCTGAACTGTTTTGTCTCCACTGATCAATGTGAACAAAATGCTTATTAGCCAAGCTTTGGTTAAGCTTTTCTCTGCCCCTGGGGCTCCTGAACTTTGGCCTGCCCATGCAGCCCCTCCTTAAGGGTGTCTGTCAGAAAATCTGCTGGACGCAGGGCAAAACATTCTTTGACCTATTGTTGACCTTAACACCTTTTCATCCCATTTCCGCACACCCAGTCCTTCCTAACTTTTACTCCTCTCTGGAAGGAGCCCATTTCACTTAACACTTGCAGATGTCTTTGGCCAGAGTGTTCTCCCTACTGCGATAATCCCTCCCCAACCCTTTGCAATAATCCTTTCGAATAAAGCCAGTTTTGTTTTTAATCTGACATATATGAATCAAAGGTTCCATTACTTGGAACCTAGATGCAAAGGGGGTAGGGATGTGTAGTGTCTAGATGAACAGCTAAACATAGCTAAGACTCAGAGGTTCTGTTATTTTTTTTTAAAGATTTTATTTATTTATTCATGAGAGAGAGAGAGAGGGAGAGGCAGAGACACAGGTAGAGGGAGAAGTAGGCTCCATGCAGGGAGCCCGACGTGGGACTCAATCCCGGGTCTCCAGGATCACACCCTGGGCCGAAGGTGGCGCTAAACTGCTGAGCCACCCAGGCTGCCCCTGAGGTTCTGTTATTGAAAGGAAGAAGGGAGTAATAGGTATTAGAGGACGATTATTAGTATCTACCACTCTCTTGAAAAAGTAAGCCACAGTTTGTCGTTCTACAATCTTTTCTCTCAGACTGTCTGGTACTTTTGCTCAAAATAGGTGACCCAGAATCTAGCTGTCATGTGCCACCTTGGTTTTTCCTCAGAGTTTCACTAAAATCCTTGGCCGTATTTTTGAAAACGTGTCAAGTTGGTCATCCTTCCAGGCAAAATGCTTGGGGCAAAAATGCTTCTCCAGTTCACCTTGGACTTAACTTAATCCAACTTCGGAAAATGTATTTTTGTGGAAAGGGGTAAGCCTTAGCACGACCATCTACAGCCTCTCAGGCAAGGCAGTCCGGTCTTTAGAGATGGGTGATACAAAATCCAGGCTCTGCCAGTTACTAGCTGAGGACCAATAAGCGTGGTATATAACCTCAAGAAGATTTGTTTCCTTATCAATAAAATGAGAATATTTAAGATCTACCTTAGAGAATTGTCGTAATAATTAGAGATAAAATTGGTAAAGTATCTAGTATAGTGCCTGGCCTTTGGCATATGCTTTGTAAATGATGGATGCCATTTTAATTATTTGATAAAACTTTGCTCTCATCACATCTCCTTTCCTTTTTTCTTTTCTTTTCTTTTTCCTTCCTTCCTTCCTTCCTTCCTTCCTTCCTTCCTTCCTTCCTTCCTTCCTTCCTTCTTTTCTTCCTTTCTTTTTTTTTAAGATTTTATTTAGGGATGCTTGGGTGGCTCAGTGGTGGAGCATCTGCCTTTGGCTCAGGGCGTGATCCCAGGGTTCTGGGATTGAATCCCACATCTGGCTCCCTGCATGGAGCCTGCTTCTCTCTCTGCCTATGTCTTTGCCTCTCATGAATAAATAAATAAAATCTTTTTGATTTTATTTATTTATTCATGAAAGACACAGAGACAGAGAGTCTGTTAGGAGCCTGATGTAGGACTCGATCCCAGGATCCTGGGATCATGACCTGAGCCGAAGGCCTACTCTCAAGCACTGAGCCTTCCAAGTACCCCACATCTCCTTTTCCAGATGCTTCCTCATTCTGCTCCTCTCACTGGTCTGGTTCCACACCCACATCTCCTCTTGCCAGGCAACATAGAGTGCTGTCTTTAGGATTTTTGCTCTTGATTTTCTAACAGAATTGCCTGATCTGTGTTTAATTACTTGAAGGCTTAATTTTCTGATTTTAGACATACAATCTCTTTGAAAAAAAAAAAAGTAATTCTGGGACTACAATAGGATGAGTTGGATCTTTGGTTGTTTTAAACTGTATCATGCTGAGCTATTGGACATTAAAATTACCCTGTGATATGTTCTGAAGTATTCTCCTGTTATCTATTTTCTGCACAGAGGAGGAGCAGTGAAATTGCATTGCTCCCACTTGTTGAGAAAAATCCCACAAGGATGTTTAAAAAGCCAGAATAAATTACATACCTTGGAAGCCTGCATTTTGATGGAATATGCATCAAGTGGTGATTGAGATTTGTTACAGAATCTATTCCTTGACAGGGAGAAACATAGAGTCACTCATGCTCTTTCATGGTTGAGGGTGTTTGTGGATGAATGCACTCGAGTTCTTATTTCAGGTATATATGTTTTTAAATTCAGATTTTCAAGTCATACTGTGTGCGTCCTGGGATTTTTTTTTTTTTTTTTTTTTTTGGTATAAATCTTTAGAAGCTTTAAAGCCCTGGCAGTGGATTCCTTGTTTTTCTGAGAATAATCTTTAATCTTTAAGTTCTTACCAAATTTGCCCTTAATTATTATGCAACCAAGTAGTCCATACCATCTGTCGGTGTTATTTACAAGGGAATGGAAGTAAGCACATAAGAATTTGAAACAAAAAAAAATCACCTTGAAAAAAACTTATTATAAGCTATGTA
The DNA here is from genome assembly GCF_048164855.1 of Canis lupus baileyi. NCBI lineage: Eukaryota > Metazoa > Chordata > Mammalia > Carnivora > Canidae > Canis > Canis lupus. Next base: position 28,477,253 of record NC_132862.1, read on the forward strand.
GGGAATCCTTGAAGCATCCAGGTAAGTAAAAAAACAGATTTCATATAGGGGATGATCAGTCATTTTTTGCTGCATTGAAATGAGACTTCACGTATTACCAGCATTTCTTAAAAAAAAAAAAAGATTTATTTATTCATGGGAGACACAGAGAGAGAGAGGCAGAGAAGCAGGCTCCATGCAGGGAGCTTGACATGGGACTTGATCCCTGGTCTCCTAGGATCAGGCCCTGGGCTGAAGGTGGCACTAAACCGCTGAGCCACCAGGGCTGCCCTATTACCAACATTTCAGCTTGGTGCTAGAGAGTGAAGTTTTCCTGTTGTTGAAGCATTTTTTCTTTTCCATGAGTCTTCCTGCAGGACTTGAGGAAGAGTGATGTTAATGGGGAAGAGTGTTGTAAGTTTCTGAGAAGGTTGCTGGCGAATAACTAAACTATTATAAAGACAGTATTTAATGATAATATCTAAAATTATTATTCCGCCACAATCTCTTTTGGGGAGTCTACAGGCTGATTGGTGATCGTTACCGGTGTAAATATCACCAGGAAGAAATTCATGTCAACCACAACATCTCCCTCCACCAGGCAATACCATGGTGAGAGTTGATTTTACTATTTCTGTGATATATTTCAAATTCTTCTTTCTCTCTTGCACCCCTGCCATTAAGTCCAAATCACCATCACCTTTTTCCTGGTTTATTGCAATAGCATCCGAAGTTCTCTGTCCACTTCTTCTGCATTTTTCCAAATTGCAAATGGTAGCCCAAATAATTTCCTACAAATAGAAGCTGTATCATGCCACTGTCCTTCTTAAAACTCCTCAATAGTTTCCTCTTGCACTTAGAGTAAAATCCAAATTTCTCCCCATACCCTATAAGATTCTACATTTTCTGGCTTCTGAAGATCTTTCTGCCTTATCACTGCTACTTACCCAGCATCCTCCAGACCCATGACCTTCTTCATTGGATGAATTTGCTACGAGGCTTTCTGCTCAGTCTTTGTTCCCTGTCTTCCACTTGTCATCAGGCATTTTCCTCATCTTTTAGGTTGCACTTTAAAGACATCCTCTTCTGGGAATTCTTCCCTGATTACCCCCATCTAAAGTAGGTCCCGCTTTCTCTGGTGTTCTTTTATTTTTTTTTATTTTTTTATTTTTTTATTTATGATAGTCACAGAGAGAGAGAGAGAGAGAGAGAGAGAGAGGCAGAGGGAGAAGCAGGCTCCATGCACCAGGAGCCCGACGTGGGATTCGATCCCGGGTCTCCAGGATCGCGCCCTGGGCCAAAGGCAGGCGCTAAACCGCTGCGCCACCCAGGGATCCCTCTCTGGTGTTCTTTATCACAGCACCTTGTCATTATTTGTAATTGTATGCGGATCTATTTATTTATTTATTTATTTATTTATTTATTTATTTATTTATTTTAAAGGTTTTATCTTTAAATAATCTCTACACTGAACGTGAGCACGAACTCACAACCCTGAGATCAAGAGTCACGTACTCTACCGACTGAGCCAGCCAGGTGCCCCTCTACTGATTTGTTTATCCTCCCACCAGAGTGTGAGCTCCATAATTACAAAGAGCAGGTTTGTCTTATTTGCCACTCGTTGCTCAACTTTTGCAGCATGCCAGGAACATAGTAAGTGCTCAGAGAGCAGTTGGATGAGTGGAATGAATAGTGTTTACAACAACAGACTTCTCTTAGGCCCTTATTATGTGTTAGGCACTCAGTCTCGCACTGTCCTCACCTTTTTTTTTTTTTTTTAAGGACTTTATTTATTTATTTATGAGAGAGAGAGAGGCAGAGACACAGGCAGAGGGAGAAGCATTCTCCATGCAGGGAGCCTGACATGGGACTCGATCCCCGGTCTCCAGGATCACGTCCTGGGCTGAAGGCAGCGCTAAACCACTGAGCCACCTGGGCTGCCCCGATCCTAACATTTCATTCTTACAAGAAACCTACAAGGCAGGCATGAAAATCTCTGGTTTATAGTCGAAGAACCTAAGGTTTAGAGAGTTTAAATAACTCGTCCAAAGTTTCACAGCTAATAGGTGACAAGGCAAAGACTCAAACTTCATTCAAACTTAGAGTCCATGCTGTTAACCACTATGCTATCCTGATGCCTATCCATTTATCCTGAAAATGTTTACTAAGAATACAAAGTGAATGAAGTTACTGGGAAGTAAGGAGCCATAGTAGTAATAGTACTTTGTTTCAAATTTATAAACTATTTGCATTTAAGATACTTATGGATGAAATTACCAGATAATATTTGTAAAGCCCACTGGAATCCAGCATGTCCTGCAGTGTACCATTCGGAGGGCCCAAGAGTAAGGCGACAACTGAGAGTATGTGCACAGGGGTTGATGGGAGCAGAGCAGGCTCAGCCAGAGGACGTGACAGATGTGACCTGGAGAAGCCTCTGACAGGGTTTGCTCTGCTACTGGAGAGGAGACAATGGCTATCCTTACAAATGACAAGGCTGCTTTCAGTGTGACAGGGGCAGAGCTAAAATCAGTTTTCAATCTACTTTTGAGGAAAGTAATGGTAATGTTTACTTTCCAAATGTTTGTAGCCTCTGTGGAGAAAATGTCCTTTCAAGCCATTTGAAACTCGTCCATAGATCTATGTTGTTATGGAGATGCAATGGAGCAGCTGTAGAATAGATTTGTGAAAGGAAAACAAAATCCAACTTCTAATGCTTACAGCCTGTCTTATCAGTCTAATTTATTGCTCTTTGAAAACATGGAGGAGTTCTTGGGGCGTTAGAAAATGTGAAACCATTGGGAGGTTGCTCCGGCCTTCAGAGAGCCATCGGGTCGAACATTCTAATACACAATCAAATGAAAGCTTGAAGATCTCTTCTCACTTTATCTGTATTAAAGCAGCAACTTCAGAGGTTTTCTTTAAAAAGAATCACAAACTAATTAAACAACAAAAAGTTTTGTTGGAGCAAAAGGTTAGGATGCTTAAATCCTACTTTTCCATGTATCTCTAAAAATCTCAGAAAAAAATATTATCATTTTGGTCAGTCATTCCATTATTTGCTTTTAAATTTCATTCGTTACATTAGGCCTGAGAATATTTTGTACAAAAGCACATTTCAATTAAATTTATTTTAACACCTCCAGTTAGGTGTTTATTTGCAGACTGAAATAGGATATTTCAGACACTGATTGGCCTGATTAATGGCGCTCATCAGGAAGAACCAAGGGATCATAATTAAACACCAAAACTACATGGTCTGTTGGTTTTATGTTGTATAAATTATGCATGAGTTTGGCATTTATATTTCATGGAAAAATTACGGTGCTGTTTCCTCAATGCATTTTCTACATAAGGAATACAATACGTGTGTGAATGTGAATATGAATTTACAGCCTCTGATATACTATCTTTTTTTTTTTTAATAAGCAAAAATTTCAAACAAAGACTCAATAGTCTCAGTTTGAGAACACACGAGCCTCTACTTGCTCTCTCTATACTACTGGCCCTTACAAAATAGCCAATTATTTAACAGAAGAATCAATCTAGACATTGTTACTTTTTGAGTCAATTGTGGATGTCACAGACTACAAAAAGGCATCCTCAAATACGGTGAAAAATAGCGTTGGTGGGGTGCAATAGAGTTAATAGCTTTTGATTTTTCTAGGTAAAGGTAGTCAAAATAAAACTATCATCCCTATCATTTTTAGACAAATTAGTAAGGATATAATGATAAAATTCAAAATCAAATGAATTTCTCTTTATTAAGAACTCTCACATTGTCCTTGTTTTTCTCACCTCACTTCCAAGCACTAACATTTATTACTCACAGCGTGGTACCAACCTGTGAAGCAGCTTCTGGAAATGACTGCTTCATGGGTCAGGAACCTTTACTTCCTACGTAGTATTTGCACACCGTTGGCAATTGGTAACGTAGGGCCATAGCACTAGCCTCTAAGGATATGGGTTCGAGGCTAGCTATTAAGAAAGACATGAGGTTTATCTCTTAGTCTCTATAATACAACTCTCCTTGCTGACCAGACTTGAGCCACAGCAACCTTCTTTTAGCTTGTAGAATTTTCAAGTTCTCTCCTGCATCAGAATCTTGTACTACTGCTCCCGTTCACACCCATCTCTCCAACATTCTCACCTGCTTAATACCATCTTATTCCTTAGGATTCAGTTTAAATATTTATCAAAAAAACCAAAGGCAGCCCGGGTGGCTCAGACGTTTAGCGCTGCCTTTAGCCCAGGGCCTGATCCTGGAGACCCAGGATCGAGTCCCACGTCGGGCTCCCTGCATGGAGCCTGCCTCTCCCTCTGCCTCCGTCTCTGCCTCTCTCTTTCTGTGTCTCTCATGAATAAATAAATAAAATCTTTAAAAAACAACAACAGCAACAACAAAAAACCCCAAGCCAGACCACACATCTCAATTAGGTTTCCATCTTAGGCATTCTCACAAAACCTGTGGCTTCCTCTAATGCACTTAGTACAATGAACAGACTGGAAAACCCCTGAGACTATAGTGCAGCTACAAGCTCATCTTTGTTTTCTCAGCACCCAGCATAGGCTTGTCATATAGCTGATACTCCAAAAACATTTGATGGTTAATGAATAGTGATAGCAAAATGATAACAACAGTTACTTTTACCATTCTCTGAGTGCAGACTTTGTTTCTGGTACTTTACATGTAATCATTGTCTCTCATCTTTATAATAAGCCCAGAAAGTAGTTCTTTTTGTACTTAGCATGTGAATGAAGAAACTGAGGCTCACAAGCTCAGTCTTTTGTCCATGATTGCCCGGCATGTAAATGACAGAGCCAGAGTTTCAACCCAAATATGTCTTGTTTTGAAGCTTATGATGTTGGATCTATAATGCTGAGGCAGCCTTTTATTGAAGAACAAGGAATTTTTTTTTATGGTGAAAACATTTATATTAAGATTTATAGCCGGCTGGACTCAGTTTAGATGATCCCAATCTGATCAAGGTGTTGACCTTGGCCACATCAATGTCATAGAGCTTCTTCACAGCCTGTTTGATCTGGTGCTTATGGCCTTGACATCCACAATGAACACAAGTGTGTTGTCTTCTATTTTCTTCATGGCTAACTCAGTAGTCAGGGGGAACTTGATGATGGCATAGTGATCAAGCTTGTTTCTCCCGGGGGCGCTCTTTCGAGGATATTTGGGCTGCCTTCGGAGATGCAGGGTCTTGGGTCGTTGGAATGTAGGTGACATGTGGATCTTCTTTTTTTTTGTGACTGTGCACTCCTTTCAGCACCGCTTTCAAAGCCTTTGCTTTGGCTTCAGCTTTGGGAGGGGCAGGAGCTTCCTTCTTCGCTTTCGGCACCATCTTCGTGAAAGGAGGAATTATTTTTAAAAAAGATTTATTTGAGAGAGAGAAAGAGAAAGAGAAAGTCGGAGGGAGGGGCAGAGGGAGAGAGAATCCTGAAGCAGATTCCCTGCTGAGTTCAGAGCCTGATGCAGGGCTGGATCTCACCTGAGATTATGACCTGAGCTGAAACCAAACCAAGAGCTGGCCACTTAACTGACTGAGCCACCCCGGTGCTCCAAAGAACAAGGAATTTTTTTTTTTTTGATAATTCATAAATGATATACATATTTTTTAACTTCAGGTTTAAACTTGGAAAAAAAGCCCTGCAGACACAAGTGATGGTCCCTTTCCCATTCCTCTTTTTAGCTCATAGCAAGTTCCTTCCATCTTTGCCACTGCCAAGGCCACCGTGCCCTCTGTTTTGCCAAACCCAGTGGAGACTTCTCTGTCCTCATTTTATCTGGCAGTGGAATTCCAGACCTGACCACTGCCTCCTTCCTGTATTGCTCTCTTCCTTTGGCTTACCTAGTTTCCTTCTTGCTCACTGGTCTCTCCTCGGTCTCTTTGGCTCCTCCTCTTCCTCTTCCGAATAGAACAAGGAATTATTAATGCATAAAGTAGGTTCATTTTAAGTTTTCCAACAGATTATTATACAAAAGCATTTATCAGTTGCTTTGGTTATCTGTTTCTTCATTTAAAAAAGCTCCAAAATCCTTGATGTCTTAAAACAGTAACAATCATCTATTAGCTTATATTTCTGCAGTTGGGATAGGGTTTGATGGGATAGTTTTTTTCTGTTCCATATCCCATCAGTTCTTGTAGCTTAATTGTGGCTGACAGATCCAATACCAAGAAAGCTTACTCCTAGGGTGGCAAGTTGATATCTTGCTAGGAACTCAGAGCTGTGAGCCAATCTCTATATGGTCCTCCCTTTGGCCTCTCTATGTGGCTAGGTTGGGTTTCTCAGAAAATGGTCACTACATTCTGAGAGGGAGTGTCCTAAAAGCAAGAATTCCAAGAGGTCAAGCTCCATATAGGTCTTTATTTTATTTTATTTTATTTTTTACACCATGCCTATGAGTGTACTATTGGCTAAAGCCAGTCAAATAGCCAATCCCAAAGTCAAGGTCAGAGGGGATGGGGCAAGGAGACATGGTCCACTGTGGGCCACTAAAGAAACACTCTACTACACTGCTATTTAATGCAGAATGTAGGAACAAAGATCTTTTGGTCTCATCTGTTTTTAGTCTTTGTTTGTAAAAATGTGAAGTGATGGCTATTCACAGATAGTCATTTTCCTAATGACTACTCTTCTGAGTAAAAGCACAGTCATCTCTGTATTAGTCAGGATGGGCTAGGTATCTAGCAGGAGTAACAGCCTCCAATAATTAACTCCATGCAACACAAGCTTATTTTTTGCTCTTGCTGCATTCTCAGTGCAAGCTAGAAAGAAGGCTCTGCTCATTATAGTTCAGTGCCATGAGCTGATGAAAAATTGATCTTGACAAGTACCTTTACAATCACCTGAGCAGAGGGGAGAGAATGTGGTGAATTGGCCAAGGCAAGTCATATGGCCACACAATTTCAGAAAGAGTGAAGAAGTACAATCCTCTATATACTCAAAAGGGGGACAGCTAGATATATTTGGTGAACAGCACTGTTATGGGTTGAATTATGTACCTCCTCCCAAATTTCACATGTTGAAATCTTAACCCCCAATATCTCAGAATGTGACCTTATTTGGAAATAGGGTCATTGCAGAGATAATTACTTAAGATGATGTTACACTTGGAGTGGGAAAGGTCTCTAACCCATTGTGATTACTTTGGTTTTTTTTTCGATTGAGAGAGAGCGAGAGCATATGAGTGTGCTTGAATAGTTGGGGGCAAGGGAGGTAGAGGGAGAGAGAATTGTAAGTAGGCTCCACTCCCAGTGCAGAGCCTGATGCAGGGCTTGATCTCACGACCCTGAGATCATGACCTGAGTCGAAATCAAGAGTTGGACGCTTAACTGACTGAGCCACCCAGGTGCCCCATTGTGGTTGGTTTTCTATAAAAAGGGGAAATTTGCACATGGATGAACACATAGGGGGAAAACTATATGAAGATGAAGGCAGAGATCAAGGTGATGCAATGGGAGCCAAGGAACACCAGATTGTGACAAACTACCAGAAGCTGAAAGGCATGGAACACATTGTCCCTCACAGCCACAGGAAGAAACCAATCCTGTAGATTCCTTGATCTACTTGTAACCTCCAGAATTGTTAGACAACATATTTCTGTTGTTCTAAGCCTCTCAGTTTTTGATACTTTGTTGCAGCAGCCCTAGGAAACTAATACAAGCACTGATGATGAACATAACCTCTGACATCTTTTCTATTTTCCTTTTATAATACTAATTCACTCTCCTGAGTTTTCCTTTCTATTCTCCTCCTGTGCATACTGTGCACTTGTGTGTGAACAACCTATTTTTCCAATTCAAGACTTTGAAGTGAAGTCCTTGGCAACTCTTGTTTCTCTTTTGCTTCTAATTAGAGCAAATTTCTGAAAATATTCCTCCACAATATTGCTTGCTTGCTTATTTTTCTTTCTTTTCTGGTCTAAGCCTGCTGTGTCTTGCATAGCAGAATGATGAGTTTCTGATTCATTTCTTTGTCTCAAGTCTTGCCCTGCTTCTATTTACATCATATATTGTTTTCAGGATAGCCTACTCTGAACACCAATTTCTGTATTTCACTTCTCTGCTTGGTTTAGCATATCCTATTATTTCCTACTCTAGCTTTTGCATCTCTGGACATATTACCTCTCTCTCTCTTCCTCTATAATTTCTTTCCCAATTTTCATTATGATTAGCTGTAACCTGTCTAACCTAGCAGAATACACCTGATGGTTGCCCATTACTATACTCGTCTTGGTAATTTTACCTCAGTGCTTTTGTCTGACATTTTCCCCAATAATTCATGTCTTTCTTTCCTGATTATCTCAAAAATCACCTCCCCCAGAAAACTTAACAGATAGTTAAAACTCAACCATTCCTACTACTCTTAACCTTCTCAGTAGTTATTTCATTTACATTATTATTATTCTTACTTTGATCAAGGCATTGTGCTAAATAGTCTATATGAACATAGTATAATTCTCTTGCCTGTATAGTAGATATTAATATTTTTTAGATAAAGTTTCAGTGAGGTTAAAGCCCACTGAATTTTTTATAACAAGTGAGAATGATCATGATTTTTTTTAAAGATTTTATTTATTTATTTATTCATGAGAGACACAGAGAGAGAGAGGCAGAGACACAGGCAGAGGGAGAAGCAGGCTCCATGCAGGGAGCCTGACATGGGACTCGATCCTGGGTCTCCAGGATCAAGCCCTGGGCTGAAGGTGGCGCTAAACCGCTGAGCCACCCGGGCTGCCCTGATCATGATTTCAAAAATTAACTTTAGGTATAATTTACATAAACAAATGCACCAATTTTAACAGTACAATTTAATGAGCTTTGAGGTATGTGCATGTGTGTTTATATTTCCTATAATCATCACAAGATGATTCTTGTGAGCCTTTCTTATAAGGCTTTGCTGTCAGTTCTCTATCCATAGGCGCAAAATCTGATTTATGTCACTACAGATTAGTTTTGCTTGTTCTAGAACTTCATAGAGATGGAACCAAACAGTATATTCACTTTGGGTTTTGCTCAGCATTATGGCTTTGAGATTCATTCATGTTGTATATGTATATTAGTAGTTCTTTCCTTTGAATGCTGAGTAATATTCCATTTGAATGAATATGCCATAATTTCTTTACCATTCACCTGTTGATATTTTTGGTTTCCATTTTTTCACTATTTCAAACATAGCTGCTATGAAATTTTTTATAGAGGTTTTTGTGTTTACATTTATTTCTTTAATGTGAAAACACTTAGGAGTAGGGATGCTGGGTCATATGATAAGTATACATTTAACTTGATAAAAAACTACCCAACTACTTTTCAAGGTGGCTATACCATTTCACCACATTCCCACCAATAATATATCAAAGTTCCAGTTGTTTCCCATCCTTGTCAACACTTGGTATTGTTAGTCTTTTTAATTTCAGCCCTCCTGTAGTGAGTATGTAGTGATATCTCATTATAGTTTTATTTTTCATTTCCCTGATGGCTAATGATGTAGAGGATATTTTCATGTTCTTTTGGACCATTTCTATATCTTTTGAGAAGTTTCTGTTTAAATATCCAGCTCATTAAAAAACAGTAAAATATTTTAATTTTGTTGAAGTCTAATTCATTATTTTATTGTCCTCTTATACGTAGTGTTTTTTGTGCCTTGCCTAAGAAAAAATTGCCTTTCTCAATGTCATAAAGAGATCTATCAAGTTGTATCTTTCAAGAAATGTGATTTCATTCATTTCCTAATTTATTGGTATAAGTTTGCTTAAAACATCTTCTTTATATTGTCAAGAACTGAGAGTAACTAAGATTTTACTCTACTTGCAAGTTAATGAGTTTGCCTATTCCAGTTTCATGGATGCTGGCAGAAGACACAAGACTCTTGCATCAGAGATAAAGGATAGGTTGTTACTCACAGCAATAGCAGTAATTAGAATATTAGCATTTCTTTTTCTTCTCCAAACTCTACTTCTCATAGGGTGATATGAAGGAGGCCAAATGACGCCTGCATATGCAGTGGATTGTACTACAGGAACAAATGCTAATTTTAGGGAAGCCAAAATTTTTTCATGAGTGGTAATCATACCTGCCCTCTGTTCCTGAGGGAGTCACTGTATCTTCTAAGGCTGTAAGCAAGCCTGATAACACTATGAGAATCTTTATTAAAGAATTCATTAATTAGCATAAAGAACGCTAATTTAATATATAGCATTTATTTATCAGACACTGATCTTAGCACTTTGTAAATGTCAACTCATTTAATTATCATAACGACCCTACAAGTTAGGCATAATTAGCATCCCTATTTTACTGATGAGGAAAAAGAGGCAGAGAGTTTTAACAATTTGCTCAAGGTTATGTGGCTAGTAAGTGGGACAGCCAGATTTGAACCCAGATAATCTGATTCCAAAGCATGCATTCTTTATCATTATACTATGCTTTTTCTGCTAGAAATATATTTTTTTAAAGGTTTATTTATTTATTTATTCAGAGAGAGCAAGAGAGAGGCAGAGACACAGGCAGAGGGAAAAGCAGGCTCCATGCAGGAAGCCCTCACGTGGGACTTGATCCCGGGTCTCCAGGATCACACCCCGGGCTGCAGGCAGCGCTAAACCACTGCACCACCGGGGCTGCCCTAGAAATAATTTTTGTTGGTGAAATAAGTGGTATTTAAGGTATGTTTATTAACTAGAAATAATATGCGGATACATCTATAAATGTTGTGTAACAATATTGCATTGTAATGTATATTAAAAAAAAATTTGGGAGTCCATCAGCCTAAAACTCTGAAAAACATTCAGGCCAAGTATTCCATTTGGTTCAGCATTCTATTACTTAATGGAAGATTCTGTTGTCTGATCCAAGGTGAAGATTAACTGATTCTGCTGCTAAAATATTTTCACAACTACCATGGCTGCAAGATACATATTTGAGTATCTAAGGGACCGTAACAAGCTCAGATCGTATGGCATTTTTTGTGACTGCCTACTAATTAAAATTTGTATGTGTCACAATATTTGGTCTGAGATTTGCTTCATCATAACATCATACATGATAATAGAACTGCAGATAAAATTCTTGTCAACTATTAATGGCCAGAGATTACAGACATCTACCAAAAAGAACCAGAGTCTTAATTGGCTTAGGTCAGTTAGTGATGCCAGGTTTGTCTGACTCCAAAGACCTCTGCTTTTATTCTGCTTATAACTAGGTTATAGTTCTTCATTCTGATCTTCCTTTAGAAAAAGACAACTCATTTATTTATTTATTTTTAGAGATTTATTTATTTATTCATGAGAGATACACAGAGACAGGCAGAGACACAGGCAGAGGGAGAAGCAGGCTCCTTGCAAGGAGCGTGATATGGGACTCAATCCTGGATCCTGGGATCTTGCCATGAACCCAAGGCAGACGCTCAACGCTCAACCGCGGAACCACCCAGGCATCCCATTTATTTTGTTTTTGAAAAGGTGATACAAGAGATGCCTGGGTGGCTCAGCAGGTTAAGCATCTGCCTTCATCTCTGTCAAGATCTCAGGGTCCTGGGATTGAGCCCCATTTTGGGCTCCCTGCTCAACAGGGAGTCTGCTTCTCCTTCTCACTCTACTTGCAGCTCCCCCTGCTTGTGCTCTTTTTCTCTCTGTTAAGTAAATAAATAAGAAAGAAAGAAAGAAAGAAAGAAAGAAAGAAAGAAAGAAAGAAAAGGTGATACAAACACATGGCAAAAATGTTCAAATTGTGCAAAAGGCAAATAGTATTAAGAAGATGTCCCACCCACTCCTGTCTTACAGTCTTTCTCTGCAGAGGAAACAATTGTCATTATGTACTCTTCCAGAATCGACTAGCTAACAAGAGAAATATATAAGCTAACATGACCTCTTAATTGGGAAATCTTATACTAAATAATTCTTAATTATCCTTTATGTATCATTTCATATTCCCAAATAAATTTTGGGTTCATTAATGGAAGGCATTCCTTTCTTCTTTTTAAAAATTTTCCACATAACTCAATGTAGTTTCTCAATAAGAAAATTCTCAATAAACACATATTGCTGTTTTCTATTTTGATAGGATGAATAATCAAGGGAGGAGAGAGCTGGATCAAGTGAAGGGTGATATTCTGGTGTCCAAATATCTGAAAAATTTAAGTGAAATCACACACATACACACACACTTACATAGTTAACTTTGATTAAAAAGGACACTGATTTACCTATTTATGACTATCTGCCAAATATCCCCAAATTTTAGAGGCTATGTTAGCTTACCAATTTGGTGGTTTCCTACCTGTGCAACCCCTAAAACTCCGCAGTCATTCCTGTGATTCACATGTGTTCATAACATCCCTGTCATGCTATTCCATTTAACTGTCCTTGTTGAGAGCTGCTGGTTGCAAGCTGCTTTCTAGCAGCCTCTGTGGGAAGGCTGCTTCTCTATTCAGCAAACTGTCTCACAATGCTCCCAAAGCTGCATAATCTCCAAACTGCCAAATACTAGGGGATTTCTCTCCATTTTTACTACCACATTGGAGCCATGCTGTGTTATTTGCAGAAATGATAAAATGCCTTTTTCCTATCTCTGCTTTGGACATTGTTAACCTGGCACCAATCTCTTGAGATTTCTTTTGGCAAATAGCCATTGCAGGCTTTCTCTGCAGCCCTTTCCCCTGATACTTCAGACTAGTCCTTAGGTCAAGCTGTTGAATGGACTAGAAACTGTCCTTTGCATTGTTCCTCTCTGGATCCATGAATCCACATAGAAAACTGTTCTCTTCTGTCTTCATTTTCCATCTGGCTCCTACAAATGGATCCTGAAGCTGGGTGCTATAGGGATGGGTATTGCCAGCCAAACACACCAATCTCAGCTGTGTAACATTTATTCTAGTTATTTAGTGGAAATACAGAACATGGTTTACCAAAGTGTCTGGCATAATATAAGGCTTCACATCCTATTTGATGACATTTAGAACTCCGTATTTTGGGGTATCAGCATCTTTCTTAATCTTTTCAAGTGGAGAATCTTTGAGCACTGGATTATAAATAACTGTGTTTTGGTAGTTCACATATTAAGTATTATGCTGAAATCAATGGAGACATAGTCTGAATACTGATTTGATAGAAATGCTTCATTGATTTTACTAGAGCTGAGCCAAATTCATTAGCAGCCCAGATTCATTAGGAGGCACTATTAATTCAAGGAAAATAAAAAAAAGATTAAATTCTTTTATTGTGTTTTATAAAGCATTACATATTAATCAGAATTTAGTATATTTGGTTTTAAGGCTTCTGCCATTTCATCTATGAATCTTTAGAGAGAACACATTTATTAGTTTGCTTACCAAATATTTATTTGTGCTAGTCACTACGTTGAATTTTGTGGGACTGTGTGAATCTCAGGATGGTTTTTTGTTGTTGTTGTTGTTGTTTTGTTTTGTTTTGTTTTGTTTCAGGATGGGTTTTTAAAATCCTCACCCTTTCAAGGGTTAAGTGCTTACCCTCTTCTCCTGGGGGGCTCTGGCTTATTCCAATCTAGAATAATAAAGAATGGGAAAAGTGGGAAAAGAGACAGAAATTCTTTAGAACAATGCATCAGAGCTCTGCAATCAGATAAAGATGCTTCTTCTGGTTCAGGTCGGAGAGAGGCATTTCCCATTTGTTGCTTTTTTCTGCACACAAAACACGGGCTGAGGAGTGGAATTAGAGAGGAGAGGTAAATGAGTGAGGAATCATGGAAAGGAAAGGGAGAAGGAGACCGGAAAGAGACTTCTTGATATTCCTCTGAGTTGGGACTCAACAGGGAGTGGCTGTGACTCCAAGGAAATGGAAAGGGCCCTTTTCACCATCTCTGGAAGCTAGTTTTATCCCTGCCTTTCCCTCAATAACATTTATTTTATCAGCTGAGGTACTGCTGAGGAATCTTGGGGCCTTCATCAGAATCCTAAAGCCACTTAAATAGCCTAAGTGAAAACAGTGTGCTAACCATGCAAATGCTACTTCCAACAGTCTCTCATGTTTCCTTAGCCCCACAGTCAGATTTCTAAACCTTTCCTTTTTTCTTTATTTTTATTTAAAAAATATTTATTTATTCATTTGAGAGAGAGAGAGAGAGAAGCAGAGGTAGCAGGACAAGCAGATACTGTGTTGAGCATAGAGCCTGGCACTGGGCTTAATGTGGGGTGACCTGAGCTGAAATCAAGAGTTGAATGCTCAACCAACTGAGCCACCAAGGAGTCCCGCTAAAGTTTTCTTTGTAGAAATTTTGGAACCTATTGCTTCCTACCCTTCCAGCATTTAAGGGCACTGCTAAAAGATTACACCATGTGAATAAAACTCAGTCCTTTGTTTTTTGGAGCACACAATTTTGAAAAAGAAAACAACGTTAGGGGTGCCTGGCTGGCTCAGTCGGGAAAGCATGTGACTCTTGATCTCAAGGTCATGAGTTTGAGCCCCACATTGGGTGGGGAGCCTACTTAAAAAAAAAAAAAAAGAAAAAAAAAAAAAAGAAAAAAGAAAACAGGGCAGCCCCCGGTGGCTCAGCGGTTTAGCACCACCTTCAGCCCAGAGTGTGATCCTGGAGACCTGGGATTGAGTCCCACATCAGGCTTCCTGCATGGAGCCTGCTTCTCCCTCTGCCTGCGTCTCTGCCTCTCTCTCTCTTTCTCTCTGTGTGTCTCTCATGAATAAATAAATAAAAGCTAAAAAAGAAAAAGAAAACAACTTTACACATATAACTAAAATAAAATCAGAAGATAACCCTTGTTAACTACTATAATATGCTTGGGAACAGTGTTGCAAAAGAATGTAGAGATCTGAAAGATGTTGAGAGCCTGACTGGTTTGAAGTACAGGTCAGGGGAAAAGAGGAATTAGAACAACTCTGAAGTGTTTCCGACTGGTCTGAAAGTTTGTGGTATTGTTAACAGAAATAGGTCATGTGGAGTTGGTTTCTAGGGGCAGAATAAGAGGAGCTCCATTAGGGAAATGTTGAATTGAAGGGGTGAAGGGACAAACTGGTGGAGATAGAGGGGTGGCATGTAAGTATTTGTGTCTGGAGATCAGACGAGTGCTCTGAGTTAGAGACATAGATTTAGTGTCATTGGTTGAGGGTGAAATCTAAAAGTCATATAAGATGGTGGATGGTATTACAAAGAGAGACAGCAAAGAAGGGGCTGAATATTGGAACATATGTTTAGCAGGTTAAAGGATGAAGATAAGATGCAAATGAAACATAAAACAGAGGTAGTAAAGTTTTACCAAAGCCAAATAAGAAGAGAGATGAGAGGGAATCAATTGTGTGAAATGTGGCAGAGAAGTTAAAAGGGATGAGTACTGAGTAAGTTCCATTAGGCTTGAAGACTAGGAGGCTATTGGTGTTAGAAGAGTGGGATGGAGGGATCCCTGGGTGGCTCGCGGTTTGGCGCCTGCCTTTGGCCCAGGGCGCGATCCTGGAGTTCCAGGATCGAGACCCGCATCGGGCTCCCTGCATGGAGCCTGCTTCTCCCTCTGCCTGTGTCTCTGCCTCTCTCTCTCTCTCTCTGTCTATCATGAATAAAAAAAAAAAAAAAAAGAGTGGGATGGAAATAAAAAAAGGAGAGTGGGATGGGACAAAGGGTTGAAGAGGGGAGGAGGGGTGGGGTGATGGGGGTGGGTGATGGGTACTAAGGAGGACACTTGGTGGGATCAGCACCAAGGGTTATACTATATGTTGACAAATTGAACTTAAATAAAAAAAAAATATATATATATATATAAAGAGTGGGATGGGAAAATGGTGTTGGATTAAGGAGTGATAAATAGAACACAAGAGCAGTGAGTACAGATTTCAAAAGGATTGTGGCAAGAACAAATACCTTGCTTGAATGAAAATATTTATGAGATTTTTATTATTTACATTTCAAGACTCACCAGTGGTGAGCAAGATGAGCAATTAAAAGGTTTTCAGATGCTATGAAACCATAAATATTCAAAGGTTTTCAGATGCACTGAAACAATAATTTGTCTATCAGAAAGCAGTTGATGTTAGAATTTATTTTTTGTGGAGAGAAAGGTTAAATAATCTATATAAAGTCAAGTCATGATCAATATATGCAGAACATTTTTTAAAAATGAGGAAATGGTGCCTTTATCCTATATGTGCTTTACCTAAATTGTTCTGAGATCTCAAAGGTATGTGTTACACCTTTAGGGAAAAGTAATTTTATATTATTTTATAACAGGGATAAAAAGGTGGTTTTGATTTCTAGTTCCTTAATTCAAAATCAGTTAACTTACTACCTGTTTTCCACTAATATATTTTAGAGAGTAGGTTTTCAAGGTCTTAATACTTATTAAGAAATAGACCTTGGTATAAATGAGGTTTTTTTCCAAATAACTTTCATTTCTGGAAACAATTACAAGACTAATGTAAAAGGAACTTAATTAAAAAAGAAGGAAAAAGTTCTAAACGTTTAGCTGCTCTTCTGTGTCTTCAAGTTGAATTGCAAATATAACTTGATGGGAAGAATCTAATTTGTCATAATTAGTTAGAAGACACTGAACATAGCTCTAGGAAAAATATAAACTAATTTAAAACAGGAGTACATATCAACCTGTGCATAGGGAATCCTGATTTTAGTGAACTAGTTTTGGTGTCTTTAAAATTCTTGTCTTGAGTCTCTAATACTGCAATCATGAGCATGTCAAGAATTGCAGAGAGCAAGACTATTTTTCTAGGCAGGCATCACCTAGCTGGAAACATCTAAGAATTCTTTAAGAAAAATTTTAAAGCAAAAAATAGTCTCATGCTTGAACTTTATAGCATGTAAGAAAGCTTTAGTACTCATCTTAATCTCCTTTTTTCTCTAAGGAATAGTACTGAATAGATATGAAAAGTGTCATTCCCCATGAATACATAATATATAATCTATAGGATTTCGAGTGTAAACTAGGAGACATTTGTGCATAGATGACAGCTATCTTAAAATATCAATCACTTAATTATTTTTACAGAGAGGCAAGGATTGGCTTTCTTTTCCACTATGGTACAGTGGGGCAGGAAAGAGCCAGTAAGGGCATCAGATAGTTGAATTTTGTCCCAACTTCTCCCTTTACTACTGTATGACCCGGCAAGATTCTTTTCTGAACATTAGTTTCGGCATTTAAAAAAATGAGGACAAGATTTTTTTTATCTCACAGGATTGTGGTGAAGATTAAATGAGACAATGGATGTGTGACTCGTGACTCAAAGATGACCTCCATACTTTTTCCCTCACATGCAAAAGAGACTTACCAACCTAGTAGATTGAACCACAGGAAATTGCCGATATTCAACATATTTGATGCATTGGAATGGCAATTTCATATGATCCAATCTAATAATCCCATTCAAACTGTAAAATCCAACTCAGATCCCAATGTCCAATGTAAGATTTGAGGTGGATAGTCCCCAGGACACGTCATCTTTTTCTGCCACATTTCCTGTACGTTCTATCTGTACCATCTATTTGGACACATCTTTTGTACTATTTTGAATGGTTGGCAATATTCTTTTTTTTTTTTTTAAAGATTTTATTTATTTATTTATTCATGAGAGACACAGAGAGACACAGGGAGAGACATACACAGAGGGAGAAGCAAGCTCCTCAAGGGGAGCCCAATATGGGACTCTTTCCTGGAACTCCAGGACCACGCCCTGAACTGAAGGCAGACCCTCAACCACTGAGCCAGCCAGGCGTCCCAGTTGGCAATATTCTTATGTGAATGTGTCTTGCCTTCTCAACCATTTTGTATATTCCTTGAGGGTGTTCATTGTCTATTCTCCATTGTGGTACTTGGCATTTTGCGATCCGTGTAATATTTGCTGAGTAAATTTTTCCATGATGCTAATAATAATAAATAATTCATAATTATTGACCTGACTGCTCTGAGGATAAAAAATTTATACTATGCTTTCTTCCAACATTTAACCTTTTCATCCATGTGTCTAACATCAAGGAAGGAATCTCCTTGGGTTTTGTGGGATCTTCTAATGATAATATATGTAATGATAACGTTATCCTTGGTACACAAAAATGATTGTCACTGATGAGTAATTCAGCATAAGTCTTAGACTGTTGTCCCACTAATGGTCCTAGTGTTCCACTAATGATTATAGGTTCTCTCTTTATGTTCCACTTGGTTAGAGAACTAGGGAAATTAGGATGTTAGCCAAGGTGAGGTGGAGCAAAATTAAATTAATTTGTCTGTATGGGGATTGATTCCTTGTTCTTGATATGATTTATATTGTACTTTAATCAACAAACAAACACAGGTACCACATAAAGCTTATTTTAGGAATGAAAATGGTATTTTTCTTTGTGGTTCAAATCTCATATTTTCAGCAAGAAATAGGGAGGAGGAATCAGAGTTGTATATCCCAGAAGGCCAGAGCTGGCAGAAAGAATCTTATACAGAGTTTGGTTTGATACAACTGGGAAAGTATGCACAAATCAAGAGCTGAGTTTCTAAGTTAAAGGAAAGGATCCAAGTGAGTCATCAAAATGAGGAACGGGGCGAAAGCTAGGGCACTATTGAAGTTTGAGGGGGTCAATATATCACACATCTTTCTACTCTGGGTTCAGTTTTATTAGTAAATATTAATTTGAAATGTACCCTGTGCCCAAAGCCAAAGTAGCTTCCTGCTCTTTCTCTCAGTGAGTCAGACTGATTTGGCCCAGGGCAGGCAGAGGTGCTTGGCACCTACATGGCACCCCCCATACGTCAGGGGAGGAGAGACCTGCAGCAGAAGAACAGGTTTATTATAAGAGAACAAGAAGCACAGAGGGGGATAAACCACCTACTTAGAACAACTCTTCTTCCAGTCTGAGCTACTAGTCATCTCACTTCTCTTCCTATGTGGAGAGGCCAGTGAGAACAGAAGGAAAGATGTTTCTTCCTAAAATTCAGTCAAGATAACAGAAAAACTATGGTTTTAAGGCTGGCAAAACTTCACAACTAGGAAGAGAACACTCCTCCCCCACCCCCCCAACAAGAATGAACTTGAAGGATTGAGGAGAGGTTAAATGTCAAACTGGTAAGCAGACTGGACAAAAGCCAGAGAGAGGGGCTTGGCTAAAACCAGCACTTATGGACTTCCAGAAGAATGCATGTGGATAGTTGGCCTCATAATAAGGGTCTGAGACAAAGCAGATGTCAGAAGTCTATTGAATTTTCACTTTATTTTTTCAGCATTCTCTTATCGTTAATGTATTCAGTCTTCTGCTTCTGATTATGACAGAGTTACTGGTATAAGGCTAGTCTCATGCCATAAACAACCACGAAACCAGACAAGATATATGAGGCAGTGCTCTTTAGGTTTTAGATAACAGGCAATGCAAGACTCTGATCCCTGAAAAAAGGAGCTCTCATCCATGATTTTTTTTTTTTTTTCTCATCCATGATTGACCTAGATGTCTGCCTGGGAAACATTTCTGAATCATAGCACAGGATGCTGGAATTCATAGTGCTTATGCTTTGCTGAAGAGAGAGTGATTAGAGTTCAAGACAGCAGAAGCAGTTGGAATATGTGGGTACTGGAGAGACAAAAGCTGGAGAGAAAAGAGGGGGAACCTTGGAAGTCTGTAGGGAGGTTTCCCACCAGTCTTGCCTGAGGACTTGGATGCTTATTTGCCCTGTGAGACTACCTGAGGCTTACCACACAGCTGAGGCTTGTAGCTATGGAGTTGAGAGTGGAATAGAGAGATTCTATAGCTTGAACAAGTATTGTTCATTGCGGACATTGGAATTCCAGCTCAGCCACAGAGAAGATATCTAGTTAACATTTTGGTAATATTTGTTAAGATCTAGCTAAGACACCAGAAAGGCCTCTAAGGACCATGTCCTAGAATAAAGCCTATGGTACACCTGATATAACATCAAACATCACACTCTGACAAGATCCACAGCAGAGACAGAGGTAGGAAGTCAAATTCTTCCAAGTAAGGGGTGCTTAGAAAACCCCTTGTTCTTCCCACAGACCTTCTTTAGAAAGCATAAAACCAAAGAAACAAGATTTTCATACAAGGTTCAAAGTAATCATCAAGTAATTCAGCTGCCTACAAAAACAAGTCACCTCTTCAAAGGAAGATATGCACATATCCACAATATGCAGTGTAAAAGAATTTATTATAAACTTGAAAAAAACTAGGAAAATGTGGCCTATAATCAAGAAAAAAGTTTAATAAAAGCCAACTCCAAGATGACCCATGTGCTAAATTTAACCAACAAAGACTATAAATTGGCTATTATGAATATGTTCAAAGAATGAAAGGAAAATATGTTAAGATCTCTCAGTAGAGAATTTTATTTTATTTTTAAAAATATTTTTATTTTATTTATTCGAGAATGGGACAGAGATAGTGACAGAGATAGTGAGAGAGCCAGGAGCTGGGAAGAGAAGGGAGAAGCAGGCTCCCACTGAGCAGGGAGCCCCACTGGGGCTTGATCCCAGGACCCTGAGATCATGATCTGAGCCTCAGGACCCTGAGATCATGATCTGAGCTGAAGGCAGATGCTTAACCAACTGAGCCACTCAGAAGCCACTCAATAGGGAATTTTATTTTTATTTATTTATTTATTTATTTATTTTTTAAAGATCTATTTATTTATGATAGACTTAGAGAAAGAGAGAGAGGCAGAGACACAGGAGGGGGGAGAAGCAGGCTCCATGCCGGGAGCCCGACGTGGGACTCGATCCCGGGTCTCCAGGATCGCGCCCTGGGCCAAAGGCAGGCGCCAAACTGCTGAGCCACCCAGGGATCCCCTCAATAGGGAATTTTAAACTATAAAAAAGAACCAAATAGAAATTCTAGAGCTGAAAACTAGTTTTTCAATGGAAAATTCACTGGAAAGTCTTAACAGTGGATTGGAAATGACAGAAGAAAGTTTAGTCTTCAAAATGGAAATTCACCCAAATCAGTTTTGATTTAAATGTCCTCAACAACTTATGCTGAAAATTTTGGAATCACTTTGGAGGGAGCTTACTCATTTATTAATTATACTGAAGCAGTCACCAGGACCTATCGATCTTTTCCTCTAAATATTTTTCATATGGGTGCTTTTCATCATTTCTATTTCTACTTCTACTTCCCTTGTTCAAGGTATCATTCTCCTGTGCCTAGGTTACTGGTACAGATGGATTTCCAACCATCTAATCTTACTCACTGCTGTAATCATTCCTTCATTCAGCAAACATTTATAAACCACCTACTCTCTTTCCAATAACATCTCTGTTCTGTCCTGAATTCTTTAATAGTTCTTATTTTCCATCAATAGGTAGCTAAATTCTTCTTTTTGGATTTCAGGTCCTCTATATTCATTTCCTCTGTTTTGCATTAGGTATTGCAGTCATATTTCTATTTGTCATAGACACCATAGTAGCCTTTTGGCTACCCAGGAATGGAACTCTCTTCTTATTTATGGGGAATCCCCTGCCTTATGAAGCAGAGCTGCGTCTTTGATGTAGATAATCACTTTTCCTGGCTTCTTTGCAGTGCCATCATATGTTATGGCACATGATCTAGGCTCTCTCCTTCGGACCTACTTTGCCTGACTTTGGGTCATAGGGTAGAGATACAGGCGGATGTCGCCCTCACAGAATGCATAGTGATGTGTGGCAGCAGTGTCAACACCTCTCTGGTTCCCAGAGGCATCTGTGATTGTCTGGGGTCAACAATGCAAACTAAGGTATCTCTGTCCATTGATGGCTGCAGAAAAATCTTCTAGAACAGTCTTGCATTACGGTTATGCCTAGATAAGTCTTGCATTACAATTTTGGTCATTGACCTTGGCTGCTTTGGTCAACACCTGGCTCTATGTTTCTTTTTTTCTTTTTTCTTTCTTTTTTTTTTCTTTAAGATTTGATTCATTTATTCATGAGGAACACAGAGAAGAGGCAGAGACACAGGCAGAGGGAGAAGGAGGCTCCATGCAGGGAACCCAATGTGGGACTCGATCCCAGAACTCCAGGATCATGCCTTGAGTCAAAGGCAGACGCTCAACCACTGAGCCACTCAGGGATCCCTCTATGTTTCTTTTGAAGATTTTGTGAGCTATCTGCATCCTTCTATCAGCCAGAGTTGTTTTCTAAAGCACACAGCTAAGAATTCTGACTGAACACATATACACATACTCTACCGTAGACAGGTTGATCTTCCCATTCCAAGAGCATGCCAAACTCATCCTGGATTGCCAGCTTCACCAGGCCCATTCTAATCACTAGGAACTCCTCCATTTTCCATGTCTTTATTCTGTATATCTTCAAGTTCCACTGCTTAAAAGAGATTTTTCCTGATTTTTCTAGACCTTAGTAATCATCCCCTTCTCTATACTTTACACCTTAACACCAGGTTATATACAGTTTGCTGTTGTTCTCTAATTTTAAATATATATTAACTTTCTTCCCAGAGCCAGAGTGTAAGTTTACTAAAGCGATTACAATGCATGCCCTAGATGCCTGTCTCTTGCACATTGCTTAGCACTGTGTTCAGAACATTGTACTTATTTATTATATGCTAAAAAGAGCATGAATTTCATGAAAGACTTTGCTTTTATTTAGTGTTTCATGAGTAGTGATAAAGTCCTGGATAGCACTGAAACATGATAGCCTTTGTATGGGAAGAGAACACTATTGACTGGTTGAAACCATATGACATGAGCTCTTAGAGTTTCTTCCCTTCCCATCTTAACATTTTCTTATGGCTAATCTTGCTGCTCATTATTCTTGCCTCAGAGAAGGGAATGTGACTCTTTCTACCTTGACCCTCTTCCAGCTTTTTTGAAATTTTATTCTATTAATCTTTTCCCCTCTCATATTCTTTCTGTCTTGGGAGTGATTCCCCACACTAAAATAACAACAAAAGCTCTCACAATCTATTTCTCTCTTTTATCACCTTCAAAGTTGCTGGACTCTGTCTTTTTCATGACCAGATTTAAATACAGTGATCTTGCTGAATACTTCACTTTTTGCCATCCTATCACTTCTCAGCATCCTGAAAGACAGATTTTTTTCCCCCTCATCACTGTAGTGAAGCTGCTTTCTGTATTTCTTTTTTTAAAAATTTTATTTATTTATTCACGAGAGACACACACACACAGAGAGAGAGAGAGAGAGAGAGAGAGAGAGAGGCAGAGACACAGGCAGAGGGAGAAGCAGGCTCTATGCAGGGAGCTCGACATGGGACTCGATCCCAGGTCTCCAAGATCAGGCCCTGGGCTGAAGGCGGCGCTAAACTGCTGAGCCAGCCCAGCTGCCCTGTGAAGCTGCTTTCTTGATGGCTACCCCAATTCCTGCTCTATTACTATGGGCTCAATCTTAGCCAAAATCTCAGCCACTAAAAACTGCAAAAGTTTGCTTCTCACTCATGCTCTACAGATAGATGATCATTGCAATATTGTGGGTGGACTGGGGCAGCTGCTCCATGTCTTCTTCACTCTTGAGATCAAGACTAAAGAAACAGCTCATACCTTGAACATTGCAGGTTGCCTTGGCAAAAGAAAAGAGAATTCTACAAAGTTTTGCTCTAGCAAATTATATTTTCTGGCCGGGAAATGTGACGTGTCACTTTTGCTCAAACTCATTGGACAGATCTAGTCATATGGCCCTATCTAACTAGAGGGTTCAATTGAGAAAGTATAAACTCACATGTGCCCAGAATGGAACTATAGTCTGTTGAACCACTAGCTCTCCTTATTATCAAATCAAACAGGTTTTTCTCTCCATTCTCCTTTATTCTTCCACAGATTTTGATATTATTGATTTATCCCTTCTTAAAACAAATGGACTGCTGTATGAATTCAGATAAGTTATCTGCCAGTTTTTCAAATTCCTTACAGTTGATTCCTGAACATAGGTTTGAACTGTATGGGTCCACTTGTATATGGATTTTTTTTTTTTGATAAACACAAGATAGCACTGTAAATGTATTTTCTTTCTTACAATTTTCTGAGTAATATTTTCTTTTCTCTAGTTTATTGTAAGAATATAATATATTAATACACATAACATACAAAATGTATGTTAATCTACTGTTTATGATGTCAGTATCAGGCTGATACTGATAGGCTGATACTGATACTGAAGGCTTCTGTTCAACAGTGGCGTATTAGCAGTTAAGTTTCGGGGGAGTCGAGTTTTTTTTTAAAGTATTTATTTATTCACGAGAGACATACAGAGAGAGGCAGAGACATAGGCAGAGGGAGAAGACTCCTTGAGGGGACCCTGATGTAAGACTTGATCCCAGGACCTCAAGATCACAACCTGAGGCAGACACTCAACCACTGAGCCACCCAGGTGCCCCAGGAATCAAGTTTTATATCTCAAATTTTTACTGTGTGGGGTCCCTAACCCCTGTGTTTGAGGGTCAACTATGTACACAAACACAAATTCACTGTCATCATCTGCTTTCCTGACTCCTACTGGCTAATTCCAATTCTTTCATTTCTATTCTTTATTTCCACTTATCGAACTGCCATTCTTCCTACTTTTGGACTTTGAATCCTCATATATTTTAAATTTCCCTTCTTTCAATAATTTATCCCATTTAATCCACTGCCAAATCCTGACTATTTCCATTTTCTCAGCATTTCTTCAATTTGTTTCCATTCTCATTGAGTTCTTGATATAAGCTATCAAGAAAGGCTCAATTTGGCTGCTTTTATCCCAATCCTCTATCTCCAGTGTGTCATGTGCCATTACCAGTTTAGTTCCTTAGAATTCTAATCTAGTTGTTGCTGTATTCTAAAAAAATATTCTATGGTGGCTCAGTGGTTGAGTGTTTGCCTTAGGCTCAGATCATGATCCGAGAGTCCCAGGATCAATTCCTGCATTGGGCTGCCTCATGGGGGGCCTGCTTCTCCCTCTGCCTGTGTCTCTGCATCTCTCTCTCTCTCTCAGTCTCTCTCTCTGTCTCTCATGAATAAATAAATAAAATCTTTTAAAAAAATTCTAAAAATTCCATGTTTCTTAGAAAATAAAGTTAGCTTAATAATCAAG
This sequence comes from Canis lupus baileyi, assembly GCF_048164855.1. Classification (NCBI taxonomy): domain Eukaryota; kingdom Metazoa; phylum Chordata; class Mammalia; order Carnivora; family Canidae; genus Canis; species Canis lupus. The sequence continues at coordinate 28,502,238 of NC_132862.1, forward strand.
GCCCTCAAAAAAAAAAATAATCAAGGCCCTCTATCATCTGGTTTTGATGATTTCTAGGATTTTCTCTATATTTCCTATAAACTCCACACCAGATTTCATTTTTTTCTTTTTTTTTTTTTTTTTTTTTTTTTAGATTTTTATTTATTTATTCATTAGGGACAGGCTCCTTACAGGAGCCCGATGTAGGACTCGATTCCAGGACTCCAGGATCACAGCCTGGGCTGAAAGCAGGTGCTAAACCACTGAGCCACCCAGGGATCTCCTTCATTTTTCCTGTAGTCGCTTTTGATCACACTAGTTGAACATGAACTATCTGTCCTTTGTAAGACCCTGAAGATTTTCAAATTTAATGATACTTATCATATATCTTATTATGTTTACTAACTCTTCCTGTTTATATTATAGTCTGCTCTATGTCTCAGCCTTATTAATAGACTTTATTTCTTTGTTGGGCAGGATGTTTCCTGAGATTGGATGTCAGATTGTAAGCTGATCTCCTCACCTTAATTTTCTTCCTGTCTACCACTTACCTGACACATTACATTGTACACTGCAGATAGGGTATATTTTTTGCTGAATGAATGACCCACCGATTTTCCTCTTTTTTGATGAGCAAGTCAATAGTGACTTGCCTTGAGCTACCCACATTCTTTCTTAAATATATATATATATGTATATATATATATATACACACACACATATATATGTAATATATGTATATATACATATATTGGCTCACTGGTATTATTTTTACATGACTGGCTGGGCTTAGGAATTTAACCTGTATCTGTGGAATGGTAATTTGTCTAAGTTAATTGGCTCATGCAAAGATTGAATCCACACCCTTGGTCTCATTAGCACCTTGCTCCAATCAGTTGAGCTCTGTTTCTCTGTGCTATAAAATATCCACAAAAGACAGAAATATAGATATGTTTAAACCAAACTCATGCTTTTCCCTGTTTGCTATGGCAGAGGTGAAAATTAATTGCCCTTTGGGCTTGGACGGCTGGTTTAAATGGAATAGTGGAATTAATAAATGCAATTTTGAATGAAGGAATACATTTGATTGAGTCAGAGTAGCCTAATTAAAAGCAATGGAATACATAAGAAATACAGTTTTATGTGATGTCTCATGTCTTGTCCACTCCTGAAAAGTGCCAGATAACTACTCAGTGGGGCTGTCAAAATTTTGAAGAAACATGCCTAAATGTCAAGAAGTGGTCCAGCACAGCAAGAAACTTCTTCAAAGCCCTAACTTGCTAGCTCTTTGTTGGAGCAAGAAAGCAGCTGCAACTTGGTCATGTTGGGTTGTGGCCAATCTTGAGCCACAACTGTGGACAGTAGCTTTGATGGGATTCTTTGTGATACTAATGTGGTGGCACTTTAAAGTTAATGCTCTGGGCTAGGAAAGGTATCTGATGAGGGGGACATAGCTGACTAGTCATAACCTATATCCTTGTCCACTCATGGCAGATGGTGCAGGTCAGTCAACAGGTCAGATCACAACTTACCTCTAAAATCAGAGGGTAGGAGTCCATGTAACAGACCAGGCACCTGGGGTCTGAGTTCAATGGATTAAAAACCCTACTACTATTTGCCTGTTGCCTATTTCAAACCGTATTTACATCATAGTCCTAAAATAGCTCATTAGCTAATGTCCTAAGTTGAAATTTTAAATATTTAGCATGGATACACTAGTTTGTTTATTTATGTGTTACCTCGTTACAGATTTAGGGTGGAATTGGGAATACATGTCTAAATTCGATACAGCATTAATTTGCTTTAAGACATTAATTACCAATTTCCCCCTCATGTACTTGAAAGATTGAGAATTGACGCATTTGAAGTAATTTGCTTCTGAAGATGGAGCTCCAAGGGCAGCATCACTGTCTCTGAAGTATAAGCTTGTGTATTGGAGGGCCCTTTTGAGGGCCCTCAAACAGGTTTGAGAGATTTGTGATAGGGAAATGTTCATTAAACCCAGGCCTTGGGGGAAAAGGTCAGTCTAAGTTACTCAGAAAAAAACATTTAAAAGGGCTCATGCAATCCTAATGAAATAAAAATAATTGGCAGAAAGTATTTTTAAAGAGAAGTTTGAAGTTTTGGTGAAAAATATGAAATACAGAGAGAAAAATGGAGGTCTTTGCTTATGTCATACGATAGGCAGTTTAAATAACTAAGAACAGTTTGAGAATCACACTGCCTCAAATGCAATTCTTTTTTATTAGTTTATTCTTCCTTATTGTAAAAGCAGTCAATGTACTTTGTAGAAAAATGAGAAGTTCCTAACATAATTTCAACGAACATGCTGAAATAAGCTTACAAGGAAAATGAAACCCAACAACAGTTAATAGATTTTAACACTGTCTCCTTTATAATAAGTGTTTCAAAAGAGTATTAGGAAAGAAAACTTGACTGCAATGGACTGTCCTTCCTAAAATCCCTACTGGCTAGTATTGATTTAGTTTGGAAGTGGGGAATAACAACCACAGGTAGTTGGGCAGGAGAACTAATTTATGGCCATCAACTTTCTGTCTTCATGTGATTCTGACAAGAACCTCTTCTTTCTTTTTTCCACTGCTCTGGACTGCTCCTTCCAGGCAGAAGGCAAGCAGAAGTCTGTCTTCAAACACCAGCGTCCCCTGTTAAGGCACTGCAGAATCACCCACTATGTGGGCACTTCAGTGTTCTCTTTCAAAAGAATCAAGCAGTCATTGTTTTCACAGTTGGGCCTGTCACTCTATAACCACAAAACAGTAAGCTTTTCTTCAGAGCTGCGCTATTTGATAGACCAATTTTATTTTTAAATCTACCCAGTGGACTAGATGCTGTAAAGAAGCAGCAGAGCATTTTCTATCCAATAAACACATGTTAGAAACTAATAATCTACCTACAACACGATATAATGAACCAAATTTATTTTCATTGAACTCTAATAAGAGGAAGTCTTATAAAAGACTAGGAATCAAGCTGAGGATTTTTTGAATACTACATATTAGGACTCATGGGTATTTTGTTGAAGTCTCTCTGACGCTTAATTTAATTAGGAGTTAATTGAGACTAAATGATTTTCAGTCTAAAAGGGCTTAGAAGAAAAGGCTTTGCCCAAGCAGTATTTTTCATGGAAAATAGTGAGGTCTTTGTCTTTTCCTTGTTTTAGATCTCACTTCTAAATTGCAGTGTAACACTGCTAACATACCTGTATCTGCAGTGAGATGTTATAGCTCAGTGTCAGAAGAGTAAGATAAAATAAGAATAATAGTTCTGTGGGTAATGAGTGCAAATGAACAAGTTTATTGCCTAATGAATGTTGTTTAAGGGAATGTCAAGAGTGAATTGTTTCTGTGACTTTAATGGTAATTCATCTTTGAGGTGCTTTCAAGAAGTGAAACTATGACTTCTTTGTTTTGTGATCAAAATAAAACCAAAATATGCAGGTACCATATAGTATGTAGTTAGACTCTGCTTTATCTTGTAAATGAAAGGAGCTTCAGAATATTTTCCCTATTCCTTGAGGTAGCTTTTGTATTTGGAAGTTTAGAATAAAGCCTTGTTGGATGAAGTAGGAACGATTTACACGATGAAAATGTTGATTTGGAAGTAATTCTATTAACAAGACTTTTACATAAAAAGTCAGAAACTCTTTAATTAGCACTTCGGCTCTGCTATGGTTTAAAGGCATTAAACCGATCCTAGAATACACTTTATAGGGCTGAGCCAGATGTAGTTGATGATTTACCCTCTTCTAAATAATCGGTGAGCAAATACCATCATTGACCTGGGAACCAAGATTGGTCAGATTCCCAGCGTATATCCAGGTTGTAATCAATTTCTGGCCTTTGTATTAAGAAAGTAAATGTGGTGTTTTGTTTACATAAGTGACTGGCTTTCTGTTTATGGAAGGCCAATTTTTAAAGCTGCAGTTAGTATCGCTAAAATTTATTTGGATGAGAAACAATGGGTATATATAATGAATAATCTGTTATGGCACAAACAAGATAATTTGTGTCTGATGATTAGCTCCCAAATTGGTTTTTGTAAGTGTAGCAATAAGAGTAACTTTAGAATGCTAAACATAAACAGTCACAGGAAATAACAGAGAAGAAACAATTAAGCATCTATAAAACAGAGAGCAAACAGGTCTGAGGGTAGTAAGCCACAGAGCAATGGCTTACAGCATAATTGTCTGATATTCATATTTTCCAAGTTTCGAGTGAGAAATATCTCACTTTAAAATAGCTTAAAAGTCTGGCTGAAATGTACAGGAATTACAGAAAAGGTGATACTATACAATTTGCAATTAGCATGTTGTCTACTCTGGTGACAAATTTTTCAGTGGTCTTGCAAGGTCTACTCGTGTAAAATCAAGTCCAAACTACCTTGCATAGCCCAAAAGGCTCTGCATGGTTTCTCTTCTGCCTTAGGATTCTGACCTTTTCTCTCCCAAGGGGCTTCCCTCAAATTTGCGCCTTTGTCTGGCTAAATCTTACATTATGTTGGACTCATAAGATGCTTCATTATCCCTTCCAGAGTGTGCAGTCAGCTAGAGACTTAAGGTTACAACTTCATGCACACAGTTTTCTGCTACTTCATTCTCAGGATGAAGACATTAGAGAAAGAATAAGGGAATATAACAGTTCTGGACCATGCTTGTTAGATAGGTGGCCCAAAGAAGGAGATTTGGGGTAGGATAAGGCAAAGTCACCATCATTTTAAAATTTCTTTTAGAGTAGTATAGGAACTCATTGATCCAGCTCTTTTCCTTAGTAATCTCACCAGCACTTGACTAGAGGGGTGAAAGATTGCTAGATTATGGGTTTTTCCTGAGTACTGAGTATTTAGCCCTGTGATCTCATTTTTCCCTTTGATTCCTTTTGGGAACACAGAGGCCTATTTCCATAGATTTTCTTCTCAACTTCAGTGTTAAATCATTTTTCCAATATTACAGAACTTTTCTTTTTCTTCTTCTTTTTTAAAAAAATTCATTTATTTATTTGAGAGAGAGAGAGAGAGAGATGGATCCAGAGCATGTATACATGTGAGCTGGGGGAAATGCAGAGAGAGATGGAGAGAAAGAATCTCAAGCATACTCCCAGCTGTGCATGGAGCTCAACTTGACAATCGATCTCCCAACCCTAAGATCATGACCTGAGCCTAAATCAAGAGTTGGAGCTTAACTGATGGAGACACTCAGGAACCTCTATTACAGAATTCTTAAATCTTCAGGAGGGCCTGGGCTTACATTACAGTTCCTATTGTAACAATGAAACTCATGTAAGAGAGGTGTCTGGGTTACTGCTTTAATATTTATTCAATAGTTCAGGAGGCAAATACATCTCCGTATCAGTCTCATCTGCTTTTAGCTGTTTAGCTATAGCCTTTAACAGCACTAAAAAACAAAACATTGATTTTTCTCTGCCTTGTTTTTGGGAAGGGTTGGTAGATGTATGAATGAGGAAGTAAGTGGACCTTTGAAGCAAGTTCAATCAGTGAAGACTTTCAGGGAGCAAGGCTTCCCTACATGCTTTAATGCCTTCTCATATAATATTCTAATACTCCCCCTTAGAGGGAGAAGAAGAGATGATTTGAAACTCTTAAAATTGCATGGGAAAAGCTGGTGGAAAGGCCAAAAAGAAAAAACACAGACTTCTTTTCTTTTTGGCCTTTAACTCTGTAAAAAAATGACAGTAATGTCATTTACTATATTGACAGGGCCAGTTCTTTCAAAGCAATTTGCCTGATATTATTTCATATGATCTTCACAGGAAGGTTAGGACAATTCATATGATGTATTTCATTACATAAAGTAAGAATTTAATGATTGTCTTTCTCAAACACGAAAATAAAATTCTAAGGTTCTCTCTAGTGCAAAGATACATAAATCTATAAAAATACTATTGAAGTGAGGTTTATTTTGAGTTATCTCCAAAACCAATCTTTTTAGTTTTTTAAAAATATTTTATTTATTCATGAGAGACACACAGAGAAAGAGAGAGAGAGATGCATAGACACAGGCAGAGGGAGAAGCAGGCTCCATGCAGGGAGCCCGACGTGGGACTCGATCCCAGGTCTCCAGGATCACACTCCAGGCTGCAGGCGTCGCTAAACCGTTGTGCCACTGGGGCTGCCCTAGTTTTTTTTTTTTTTTTAAAGTAATCTATACTCCATGTGAGGCCTGAACTCATGACCTTGAAATTATTTAATTTTTAAAAAAGATTTTATTTATTTATTTATTTGAGACAGAAAGAGAGAGAATGAGCAGGAGGAGTGTCAGTGGGGTAGGGAGAGGGACAAGCAAATTCTGTGTGGAGCCCAATGTGGGGCTCAATCTCAAGACCCCTAGATCATGACCTGAGCCAAACTTAAGAGTCAGTTGCTCAACTGACTGAGCCACTCAGGCATACCTGGCCACCTGTTTTAATTTCCTTTTCCACTTAGGAGTGGAATTCCTGGTTTGTATGGTAGATCTATTTTTAATTTTTTGAGGAATAAGCAGATTGTATTCCAAATTATCTATACTTTTTATATTCCCACCAATAGTGTATGAGATTCCAATTTCTTCACATTTTCACCAACACTTGATATCATCTATCCTATCAATTTTATGTGATGTGTAGTGTAGAAGTATCTTACTGTGACTTTGATTTGTTCATTCTCATTGCTCATTTCCTTAATGGATAATGATGTTGAGCATCTTTTCTTGTGCTAATTGGCCATTTGCATATTTTCTTCCAAGCATCTGACTTTGCCTATTTTTAAATTGAGTAGTCTTTTTGTTATTGAGTTGTGTTTTTTATATATTCCCAATCCAAGTCCCTTATCAGATATATAATTTACAAATAATTTCTTCCACTTTGTAGGTTGTCTTTTTGCTTTCTTCATGGTATCCTCTGAATCCCAAAAGTTTTTAATTTTGATGAGGTCCAATTTATCCATATCTTCTTTTGTCACTTGTACTTTTAGTGTCATATCTAAGAAACCTAATTACCGAATTCAAGGGTCATAGATTTACTCCTATGCTTTTTTCTAAGAGCTTTATAGTTGTAATTCTTATATTTGGTCTTTGATCCATTTTGAATTAATTTTTGATATGGTGTGAGGTAGGACTCCAATTTATTCTTTTGCATGTGACTATCCAGTTATCTCAGTACTGGTTGTTAAAAAGATGACTCTTTTGTCTTGGCAGCCTTGTTGAAATTGAATGGCCATAAGTGTGAAGGTTTATTTCTAGACTCTTAAAATTTTATTCCATTGATCTATGTGTCTATCCTTATGCCAGTAGACAGTTTATAACTTGCTATCTTAAAGATTTCTTTATCATCTTAGTTCAATATCTATTTTGTTACCTTCTGTGAGAAGCATTTTTTTTTTAGAACTCTATATTAAGGAACTGGATCATGAAAGAAAGTTATTTACACAATAGCTTGTTGTTATTTTCATATGTCAATTGCTTTAACAAAATGATCAAAATACAGGGGAATGTTGTTAGGGAAGGAGTATCAAATCTAAAAGTAAATCTCTCAAACTGCTTATTTTTTAAGAATTTAAAAACTATCATATAGTTTATAATTATTAAAAATGTGTTTTATGTCACTTGTCTGAGAGTATACATTTCTAGAAATAAGAAATATCCCCTAGACAGTTTTTTTTGTATCTTCAAAGAACTTAAAATTCTGACGAACAATAACTTATATTCAAAGACTATATTACACCCATCTGCTGAAGCAGATGCCTTGTAGGGAAATTTCTAGAAAACTATGATCCCCATAATAGGGACTAGAAATATTGTTTCTAGTTCTGTTGTTTATATGCTTAAGCTATACATTGGGAACTTAGTGCTTCTTAAGCCCCGTGCCACCAAGGCTTGAGACCCAGTTTTTCCTTGCGGTCTTAGGTACTAGAATGAAGAGACTGGTATCTGTGATGTTTTATCTTGAAATACTTCCCTATAGGTATATGTCTTGTATTATAAGGAAACATTGTGAAAAACTCTAAAATGGGTAAAAATGTGTGTTAAAAAATTTGCTGTAATCATAGAAGTCTATGTAGAATCTGACATTTGCTCCTTAGAACTTCAGAATTTTCCATCCATCCATCTATTCATCCATCCATCATCATCCATCTATCCAATTAACATATCTATTCAGTGTTTTTCATATACTAAGCACTGTTCTTAGTACTGATGATGCTAGGAATGAATAAAATAGAAAAAAAAAAAAAGCCCTGTTCTTATGGAGCTCACATAGTTCCTTTATGTGTTTAGAATATATCCATATTGTTGAATATTTATTCAACAAACACTTATTGAACTCTCAATATGTGCCAGGTACTATTTTATGTGTTTAGAATATATCCATGAACACAGTCCTTATCTGGTGGATAAGGGCTTAAAACAAAACAAAATAAGATATGTATATGAAATATATAAAATGTTAGACAGTGATGTGTGTGAGGGAGAAAAAACCCACAGAGGATGAGGGATGAGATTTGGAGGTGTCTGGGGGGGTGAATATATAGGTGTGTGTGTGGATAGAGTGGGTTTGAGGTGTTTTAATAAGTGGCTATAGAAGGCCTCACCTCGAGGGTGACCTTCAGTTATCTTCAGGCCTAGACCTCCTTCTTCTATCTGTCATTTCTGCATGTGGCATGCATCACTTTGGAGACAGTTGTTCTGTGGGTACCATTTTAGCAAATAAGGTGCTTAGACTTCTGCAGAAAATGGCTTTAAAATTCTTTTTTTTTTTTTTTTTTTTAATTTATTTATGATAGTCATACAGAGAGAGAGGGAGAGAGAGGCAGAGACATAGGCAGAGGGAGAAGCAGGCTCCATGCACCGGGAGCCTGATGTGGGATTCGATCCCGGGTCTCCAGGATCGCGCCCTGGGCCAAAGGCAGGCGCCAAACCGCTGTGCCACCCAGGGATCCCGGCTTTAAAATTCTTAAGAAAGATTTTGCTACTTCTGAATTCTTTTTTGCATTTTGAAACATTGTTTTGACACTTTGTTAAAGGTATTCCTCATCTTTTTTTTTTTTTTTTTTTTTTTTTTTTTTAATTTATGATAGCCAGAGAGAGAGAGAGAGATAGAGGCAGAGACACAGGCAGAGGGAGAAGCAGGCTCCATGCACCGGGAGCCTGATGTGGGATTCGATCCCGGGTCTCCAGGATCGCGCCCTGGGCCAAAAGCAGGCGCCAAACCGCTGCGCCACCCAGGGATCCCGGTATTCCTCATCTTTTAATAAAATTGGGTGACTGGGGATCTCTGGGTGGCTCAGCAGTTTAGCACCTGCCTTCAGCCCAGGGCCTGATCCTGGAGTCCCGGGATCAAGTCCCACGTCGGGCTCCCTCTGCCTGTGTCTCTGCCTCTCTTTCTCAGTCTGTGTCTATCATGAATAAATAAATAAAATCTTTAAAAAAAATTGGGTGACTGTAGACTGGACCTCAACTTTTTTTTTTCCTTAAACTATAAAACCTGCCAATCTAAAAGCCTCAGAGCCCTTTGGGGGCAATTTGAGTTCAGTTTTGAGGGTAAACCGTTCCTTTGTTTTGGGAAAATCTCTTGACTAAGGCTTTTAGATATGCAAATAAAAGGCTTCTTTTAAAAGTTGTTCTTTTTCCTTTTCTATTATAGTTGGGGAAGGCCTAAAGGTGGTGCAGTAACTGCAAGCAGATGTTTCAGATCAAAATGGCAGTTCTGTAGTCAGGGAAATTGAGAACATCCTTTATGTTTTCTTTAGATAATTTTTCTTCCCCACTAAATGTAGACCCCATGGTCTCTGAAAATTATTATTTGTTATTGTGGGAATTATGTGTATACTCTCACTTATGCTGTTGTCCAGTATTTGCCAAAGTTTAAAGGGGAGACACTGCTGGGGTAGAAGGGATGCAATTGGAGAACTCAAACTGGGAAAGGGAATCCTAAAAATGACTGAACTGAGCTGGCTAGAGCTTATTATTCTAGATCGTTCTGTTGAGGCCCCAAAAAGGGTGTTATTAAAAATAAAATAACCTAGATCTTAGAAAATGTGCAATTATTGAATTACAGTAGATTGTTCTGCTACAACTCCAATGGGTTGGAGATGGTATATCTCTTATAAATTATTGTGGGGCAGAGAAATAAAAGTCTCCAGAAGCAAATTTCAGATTTCTACTCTTCTCTTAGTCAAGCAACAGTTTTGTTTAGACTACGGGGTACAGAAAGAGTTCCTGAACCTCCCCTGTGGTGGAGGAATGAGCAGGTCTCTGTTACCTGGAGGAATTATGGGAGCAGACAAGGGATTCTGAAGTTGAATTTGTGTTTTTAGGTTCTAAGAAAAGCTGTCACTTCTAGCAGAACTTTAAACTACTCTTTGTTTGTTTGATCTCTTAGTTATCCTAAGTCTCTTTTAGAAACTTGGATCTGGTTTTGTGCTGTGGAACATTGGGGATGGGACTCTTCTGTGTTATCATGGAGGAATGGAAGCATCATGGCAGTCACAGTGGGGGACAGGTGTACCTAGCAGAGGAGACTTCTCATGAAGAAATTGGGACTTACAGTTAACAAGATGTGGTGAGGATTTAATATTTGAAACTGAGACTGGTGGGAGTCTGAGCTATTTTTATTTGACATTAAAGAAACATGACCTTCTTTTGGTATTCTAGGTTTGTTGGGTCTATGACATATTTACTTATTCAACAAACATTTATTGAACTCTCAATATGTGCCAGGTACTATTTTATGTGTTTAGAATATATTCATGAACAAAACAGATAAAGATGACTAACTTCATGGAACATACATTGTAGTGTGGGAAGATAGACAAGAAATGAGTAAGTGATGTAGTATGTTGGAAGGAAGGTGGTAAGTACTATGAGGAAAAGTTACAGCAGGTAAGGTAGGGAAGTGGAGAAGGGAATCAGGAATGTAGGGGTGAGGAATTGTTGATTGTTGCCATTCTAAATAGGTAGCCAGGGTTGACCTTGTTGAGGTGATGCCTGAGAGAAAAGTTGAAGGGGGTGAGTAAATCAGCCATGTGGGTTTCTAGAAGAAGAATGTTTCCTACAGAGAGAATAGGTAGTGTCCTGAGGTGGGTGGGGTATGCTGAATAATGGCCCCACCAAGTATATTCATATCCTAATGCCGAGAACTTATGAACGCTACCTTATATGCAAAGAGGACCTTGCCAGTGTGATTAAATTAAGGATCTTGAGATGGGGAGATTATCTGTATTGTTCAAATGGACACAATATATTCATAGCTCTCCTTCATGGAACACAAGAGCAATCAAGAGTCAGAGAAGATGAGGGGTGCCGAAGTGGCTCAGTTCGTTGGGCATCTGACTTTTGATGTTGGCTCAGGTCATGATCTCAGGGTCATGGGATGGGGTCTGCCTCCAGCTTTGTGCTCAGTGCACATAGTCTCCTTGAAATTCTCTCTCTCCTTCTCCATCTGCCCCTCCTCCTGCTTGCATGCATTTCATCTCTAAAATAAGTAAATCTTTTTAAAAAAGAGTCAGAGAAGATGTGATGTTGGAGCAGAGATCGGAACAATACAATTTGAAGATGGAGGAAGGGGTCATGAGTGAAGAAACACACGTGGCCATTAGAAGCTGAAAAAAAAGCAGGAAATAGATCATTCTGCTCAAAGCTTCCAGAAGGAACAAGCCCAGCTGACACCTTGGCTTTAGCCCAATGAAATTGATTTAGGGCTTCTGATCTCTAGACTGTAAGAGAATAAATTTGTGTTGTTTTAAGCCACTAAGTTTGCAGTAATTTGTTACAGTGGCAGTAGGAGATTAATGCAGTGTGAGTGTGCTCAAGTTTGTTCAAGCAACAGAAAGTCCTGTGTGACTAGAGGGAGAGATGGTAGTAGAAAAGGTCAGAAGGATAAAAGGGTTGAGAGGCTCTCAGGAATCTGAGGCTTTTATGCAGAGCAGTGAGTGATCTGACTTTTATAATGAACAGTGTGTATGTGTGTGTGTTGGGAGGAGGTTGGGGGAGCCTAGGGTGGTAGAAGGGACATCAGTTGAGGAGCCTACTTCAATAATCAAGGCGAGAGATCCGATGAAGAAGGTAGCAGTTGAGGCGGTAAGGTCTACTTTAAAGATAAAGCCAACGGTATGTCTTGAGAGGTTGGATGTGGGAAAGGAGAGAAAGAGGAGTCTAGGATGGCTCCAAGATGTTTGTCTTGAACAATCAGAAGGATAGAATCACCAGTCAACTACACTGAGGAAGACCATAGGTAGAATGTGGATCTAAAGTTTGAGTATGTATTAGATATCCAAGCAGAAATGTTGAGTAGACAGTCAGCTATGTGGATTTGGAGTTCAAAAGATGGTCTGGGATGTGATACAAACTTGAGAATTGTTGACAATATAAATGTGATTTAAGCTATGAGATTGGGTAAAAATCATTGATGGGTGATTGCAGGCAGAGAAGAGTCAGGCCTGGATACTCCAGAGGTCTGGGAGAAGAAGAGGCAAAGAAGACAGAGAAGAACAACCAGTGAGACAAGAAGAAAAAGGAAATGTATTTGTTTTTTGTTTAAGTGACAACAAATTCCTGTATTTTAAAAGGACAATCAATGCACACCACTCCACAGCCCTGAGAGAGGTCACTACTAGGAGACAGTTCTTCCTGGGTCTCTTGTTTCTGCATATTTTGTGAACAGAGGCACTGACCATTTTTATTCCAGACCATCTTTGTAAGAGTATTTGTACAACAAACAGCCTTGGAAGATAGAGATAGTGTCTCCGTCTGGAGCAGAGAACAGGTTTGTTTGCTGTCCTGTATTATAAAGACAATGTCTCCTTCCAGAACAAAGTTCAGTACAGTTAGCTTACTCTCATTATAAAAGATGGGGGAATTGCTATCTTTGGGTCTCCTTAGCTGTGGCATAAACACACCTGGGCCTCTCTGGACAGCCCTTGAGGGATGAGAGGTGGAAGGGAAACTGGCACAAATAAGCAGCTCCTGCTCCTTGCTGTGCTGTGAGTGACATGGGCCTTTGTCTCTGACCTGGGAGTCTCCAGGCTTCTGCCAGCATGACACCGTGGCAGACTCACTTATCGGCTTGCCACAAGGGTAAACCTTGGGCCCTTCAGGGTTCTTCCTGGTCACAGTTCTACAATTATCCTGCTGCACATGAAAATAATAGAATACCAATATCCTTGCATATTAACAATTCTAAAGGATAACCTTTCTAAAATTGATTACATATGCTCTCATTTTCTTTTTTCCTTTTTAAAATAGATTTTTATTTATTTATTCATGAGAGACACAGAGAGGCAGAGACACAGGCAGAGGGAGGCCCAGTCCCCTTCAGGAAGCCAGATGCAAGACTCAATCCTGGGACCCCAGCATTACAACCTGAGCTGAAGGCAGATGCTCAACCACTGAGCCCCCCAGGTTTCCCTATTCGCTCATTTTCTAAGAGAAGGCTCTGATATAATCTTTGCGGTATGATCAGGCCCTGAAGGCCTACTGAGTACCGTAGAGTTGTCGTCGGGGTCTACACTTAGGATTCTCAAACCGTCCTTTATGAATCAACCACTTAATGTGTTTGTGAATATCGTACACACCCCAAAGATTCTGACATGGGACTTAGGACCTTACCTTTCTAACAAATTCCCAGGTAATTATAACATAAGTACTCAGGACCACTTAGAGAAACTCTGCTCTACATGAAATGGTGCTGAGTTAGCAAGGGTTAAGCCTCTTATGACTGCATTTAATAGTTGTTTACACTCTTCCTTCACTGTACATTGCAAATTATTTTTTTTAACAGTTTGACCACTTCAAACTGTTTCTTACTCCACTTTGGAGTTTCTTATTCCACTTTGCCCTAAGGAACACAATAACCAATCTTGCTAGAGTCGTGTCTAAACAGAGTTAAAAGAAACTTTAAGTGAAGGACAGAATCATTTTGCTGGTGTTAACATGTGTGATCTTCAGTGCAAAGCTTTTGTAACTAGATTGGAACTGTTTAGAGTCTTTTTAATTTACCTTTTTGATGATCAACTCTGTTTCAGGGAGTCAAAGTTGCCCTAAGTGCTCTCTGATAATTGAATTTTTTTTTAAAGATTTTATTTATTTATTCATGACAGACGCACAGAGAGAGAGAGAGAGAGAGAGAGAAAGGCAGACATAGGAAGAGGGAGAAGCAGGCCCCATGCAGGGAGCCTGATGTGGGACTTGATTCCAGGACTCCAGGATCACGCCCTGGGCTAAAGGCAGGCGCTAAACTGCTGAGCCACCCAGGGATCCCCTGATAATTGAATTTACTGATTCCAGTTATTTATCCCAAAAGAATTTGAAGTAGCTTTTGTCATATTTACTGATAACCAATAAAATATTGGTTATATGTATTAGTTATTATATTATATATTAGTAATCTTTTCCTGAAAAGAATTTGAAGTAGGTTTTACAATGTTAATCAGAGCATAATAAAAAAATAATAAATAGAAATAGAAACAGAACTATGGAAAAATGGTGAATGTAAAATGGTGTCATATAGGTTACTTATTGCCACATTGACCTTCATACTTGTGAGATTCCTGGCAGTCAAAGCAAAGGGGGAAATACAACAACTTACATTGTTTCTTCTTGTTTAAAACCAAGAAACACAGAAAAGATAAAGAAACTTAGAAAAGATAAAGTTTTTCCTGGTAGCATTTTCTGGAATAAATTTTGCCCAAGGGGATTTTCTTTATAGGAGACATTGAGTGATAGGTTCTGTAATCTACCCAACTATTTTTTTTTTAAAGGAAATGAAAAGTCCAATTTCTTTTGACTTTCTTATAGCAACATTGCATGGAGGCAAAAGGCATCATTAAAGCATAAGTCAGTCAAAGGAATGTTGTGAGGTGCTGAACTGATGTGAGCCAGGTATATATTATTTTTGTAATTTAATAAAGTGAGGTATAAAAATGTTTAATTTTGCAGAAAAGAAATGTTTACAGAAAAAATGTTCACATTTATCTTCTGGGATAAGTGGCTGATGTAATATTTCTCAATGAGGCCATTTAACCATGACACAGAATTTACTTACTGCTCTGACCTACTCATTTAGTTCACACATCCCACACTGTGTTGACTTTCTTCTTCTTCTTCTTTTTTTTTTTTAAGATTTTATTTAGAGAGAGAGAGAGAGAGAGTAGAGCACAGGCACATGAATCAGGGAAAGGGCAGAGGGAGAAGGAGAGAATCCCAAGCAGACTCTATGCTGAGCACAGAGCCTGACTCGGGGCTCCTTTTCACTACCCTGAGATCATGACCTTAGCTGAAATCAAGACTTGGATACTTAACCAACTGCACCACCCAGGTGCCCCCATGTTGCCTTTCTTATATAAAGATCTGCAAATACTATGTATTGGTCTTGCTGGTTGTGGTTTTGTTTTCTAGATTATTATCTGCTCACCACATTGATTAAAAGCTGCCTACTTCTTAAACTCAAGCCCTAAAACTTGAGGGTATTCTTGCCCTGTTATCATTATGCTTGTGCTGTATGTTTTGAACATGTCATTCATCACACAATCCTTTGAGGTACTGCATAAAAATTACCACCTTGACTATAAGATATTATGTTAGCCAACTGTGACTAAAAATAGTGTTTAGATACTAGCTGTCAGCATGGTTTGAAAATCCCACCTAAAGATGGAAATTGCAACAACAGCCAAAAAATCTAACATGCCTCTAAACACAGTGCTAAAGAAATAATGGCTGCCAATATCAATCCAAACAGAACAATTGTCAAAAGCGAAGGACTAGTGAATAGAAATTTGCTGTAAGTGAAAAAAAGTAGGCATTTATCTTTGTAAGTATCTAGCTTAAGTTAGAAACAGACAACAGGTTACATAATGCCCTATGATATATTACGGAAAGATAAAAATTTCTTCTAGTTTCAGGTTTTTACTTCTGTGGATAGAGATAAACTCGTCTGTACATGGTAAACATCTTTGTTGTTGAGTGCATTTTTTCTTATACTTGCCTGTAGTTCTTTCAATGCACACCGATCAACTTCCTTCTTAGGGCTTAGAGGCCCTTTCTCAACTAGAATAACATTTGTGTTTTTAATTGGAAGGCCAGCATAAAATATCTCTCATTTCTATTTGAGCAAGTTTTTCTGTGTTATCTTGAGATGCTTTTTACCATTCACCAGCAAGAAGCATAGCAACCAAGATAATTATACAAACACTCTATGTAAAAATATTCTATTTAAATCTGTAATTACATAATAGCATAACATAGTAAGCTATGTTTTCAGATCACCTCTCAAAGAGAGATTGTAAAACTCTTATACAGATGTGCTCTGGGACATATAGGAATCTGAAGACGAGAAGAAATTTTAAATTTGAAAGCAAGGCTAAAATAGTCTGTTTTCCAGATTTCTCATTTGGTGCCTTGAATATTAAGATGTTATAGCAATGAAAAGAAATATTTGCCACCTCTCAAGAAAATTTTATTTTTGATTAAAAAATAATAATGAGGGCAGCCCGGGTGGCTCAGCGGTTTAGTGCTGCCTTCAGCCCAGGGCATGATCCTGGAGACCTGGGATCGAGTCCGATGTCAGGCTCCCTGCATGGAGCTTGCTTTGCCCTCTGCGTGTGTCTCTGCCTCTCTCTCTCTCTCTCTCTGTGTCTCTCATGAATAAATAAATAAAATCTTAAAAAAAATGATAATGATAATCTGAATCAAATGGTTAAACATTCTTGTCATAAATTCCTTCCCTCTGAATGAGCAGTTTAGATATTTTCCAGAATGCTTAACTGGGGATTGAAGAACCTTTTGGGACTATCGTGGTGGGTAAAATGGGAAATTTAACACTAGTGCGAATCATGGCATCTGCAGCTAAACACATCCTCCCATAGGAGTCTTTGCTAATTCTTGCAAGCCAGGACAACTGGGAAACAGCCTCTATGGGGCAGAGAAAATAAAGAATCAAGGTAATTAATATGATAAACAAAATGGTTTTGTCGGTGAGGATGATTAAATGATAGATAAAAGCCAATATAACAAGTAGGAAAATCAATCTGCTTTTTTCTGTTTAGTTTTTCAGATTTATTGATTCTGTCATTAGTTTGTGGTTCATGAGTTAAAAAAGAAAAAGGTGAGGGATGCCTAGGCAGCTCAGTGGTTGAGTGCCTGACTTTGGCTCGGGTTGTGATCCTGGCGGGATTGGATCCCGCATCAGGCTCCCTGCATGGAGTCTGCTTCTCCCTCTGCCTTTGTCTCTGCCTCTCTGTGTGTCTGTCATGAATAAATAAATAAATGAATAAATAAATGAATGAATGAATAAATAAATAAATAAATAAAATCTTTAAAAAGAAAGAAAGAAAACAGTGAATTAAAAAAAAAGAAGAAACAAAAACAAATGAAAAGCCCTATTTGTTTAAATAGGTGACTCAGGAGGAGTAATGAATGATGATTCAGATTGATTTGCCTTCTTTTGACCGCATGATATTAACAATTTTTCCTGTTGGCTTTGTACAAAAGTAAATAAGAGCTCTTCAAAATCAAATTATATTTTAAAATAAGTAAAGCTATTATGTATTGTGCATTAGTATGTCTTTTTAATGGTGGCAACATCTCAAATTGTCTTAAAATTCTATTTGGGCAAAGTTTTCTATTGTTGCCTTGTCACAGTTCACAAAAACTAAGAAAAATATTGTAAAATCTACTTGTAAAAATAAGGCAGTAGATGACATATTCAATAAAGGCTTAGTATCCAAAATATATAAAGAACGTAGAAAACACCCCAAAAACAAATAATCCAATTAATAAATGGACAGAAAACATGAACAGACATTTCTCCAAAGACATACAGATGGCCAACAGACACATGAAAAGATGCTCAACATAATGCATCATCAGGGAAGTACAAATCAAAACCACAATGGATATCACCTCACACCTATGAGAATAGCTAAAATAAAAAACTCAAGAAACAAGGATTAGTGAGGATGTGGGAAAAAAGGAACCATTTGTGCTGTTGGTGGGAATGCAAACTGGCATAGTTACTGTGGAAAGCACTATGGAGTTTCCTCAAAAAAATAAAAATAGAACTACCCTATGATCTAGTAATCATATTACTGGGTATTTACCCAAAGAATACAAAAACACTAATTTGAAAGGATTTATGTACTCTTGATGTTTATGGCAGCATTATTTATAATAACCAAACTACAGAAGCAGCCCAAGTGTCTATTGATAGGTGAATGGATAAAGAAGAGATGGTGTATATATTAGAATATTATTCAGTCATAAAAAGAATGAAATTTTGCTATTTGCAACAACAGGGTTAGGTCTAGAGAGTATAATGCTAAGTGAAATAAACCAATCTGAGAAAGACAAATACCACATGATTTCACTAACATGTGGAGTTTAAGAAACAAAACAAACAAAGGGGGGGAAAAGAGAGAAACCCAAAAAACAGACTTTTAACTATAGAGAACAGTACCAGAGGGGAGATGGGTGGGAAAATGGGTGAAATAGGTGAAAGGAATTAAGAGTATAGTTATCTGGATGAGTTATAAATGGAACTATTGAATCCCTATATTGTACACCTAAAACTAATGTAGCACTATATGTTAACTATATAGGAATTAAAAAAAAAAAGCCTTAAACAAAAGTGTTCATTCTATTCTGTTAGCACTGTGGGGTGGGCATTCTATCCTATGCTGTCCTCCACTTTTACAGCTTAATAAAATTGAGAGTAAGTGAGTTTAAGGAATTAATTTAAGGTCATGTGGTTATTAAACATATTGTGGGGATTCATATCCAGATTTGTGTAAAAGGGAAATTTAAATCCAGATTTACTTAGTTTCAAGGCTGGAGATCTTTCCATGACTTTCTTAAATAATGAACTCACACAGCTTTAGATTGATTATATTGGAATCAGCTAAGCAGAATGACTTTCACCACAGAGTGCTTATAAAAAGAAAAGAAGTCAAAGAGACCTGCTTCATTGGAGGCGTTCAAAAGAGAACAGATTTACTCCAGAGAAAAGTTCAAAGGGTTCAAAAGTTCAAAGACCCATAGGAAGGAAGGTTTTCTTCAGAAGAAAGGATTTTAGGACACATGTTGCTGTCAGACAGTGTTTCCTAAATTCACGTTACTATAAGGCTCATTTCTGATGCTTGTTAAAAAATACAGATTGTTAGACGTCTTCCTTAGAGAATCTAATTCAATAGGTTGCATGTGGCCCACCCCTAAATCTCTATTTTAACCAGGATTCTTCCTCCCAGGTTGTTTTTTGATCAGGCAAGTAAATGGATGGATCAATATTCCGAACTTCCAAAATCTAACACAGATATGTATTTTAAATATTAGAAAGAATATAACAAAAAAGTCATTCAGGACATTTTGTTTGACAGTGTCTGTGGACAACAGGCTGTGTGAAAAAAATAAGCATAAATGGGGTTCAAGTAAAATAAAAGATAGCACACGTGACATTCAGAACCTTTCTGGATGTGTGTGACTGAAGACCAGCTCACACTAATTTAAGCAAAAGGGAGGGGGGTGGGGATGAGGGGCATCAGGGGGCTTACTAGCTCACAAATACTGCAAAGACCCAAAGGCTTAAATAATGCGCAGATTCCCTTCTCAGATTGCGGCTTCATTCTCAGGGAAGGCTGAGATTGGCCATTTCGAGTCATCTGCTCACCGCTGTGGTGGGCTCTGGACCGTGATTGACAGCCGTTTGCCTGGCAGGGAGAGGCAAGGATTCTTCAAAGCAGAGCAGGGCGTTACAACAGAAGGGCATAAGGAAGGAGATCTAGGGCTGGGAGATTAAAAAAAAAAAGCAAACAGTGATATGAGTACCCTCACACACTATCAACATTTTCCCAATGTTTTATGCCATAGTCAAGAATTTGTGTAAATTGTGATAGTAACTGTTTGAAGTATTGTAAATAAAATTAAGTATTGTAATTGAAAATGTATATAAAAGCCCTAGGTGGATCCAAGCTCAAATGAACCCTGCCACTCGCTTTTCCATTGCAATTGAATGGAGAAAGAACATGTCTTATAGGCCAACCAACAAGCTTCTTCAGGGCTTGCCCAACTCTCAGATAATGAGTACATTTTATTTCATTTCCTTTTACACCCAACTCTTCCCTGAAGTACCTGTTGGAAGTGATTAAGTTATCTTTGGAAATTTATTTCTTTCCAAAATTACAAGCATAAATTTTGTAGTTCTGTGATGTTTCCAATAAAAATTCTGAGACTTAAAAAAAAAAAAAAAAAAATTCTGAGACTTTACTTCTTTGCCCATGTCTTAGCCTCCTTCCCTCAAAAGATTTCATTTTCAATAGTTGCAATGATAGAACAATATCATGATATTTAAACACATTTTACTGAAAAGTTGAAAAGGTTTAAAAATATTTTTAGCAGTCTAAAAATACTGGTTATATTGGCAGCTTTTTAAAACAGAATGTCCTTCAGGATCAAGGACAAGAGACAATAAAAGAGAAACCATTCATTCAATAAATCTTAAATTAAAAAACCTACTACGTGGTCCATTACAATAAGTACTTCGGGAGGCTTTGCATTATTTGTTATCTACAGTAAATTGTTTCTGGAATTTTAGTCCTTTAAGTCTCTCAGCAATCTAATGCATTGAACCTTTTTTGCTCGGCAAAATTTGGAGATTCATGGGGTTGCTGCCATTACCAGAAACATGAGTAAACAAAGTTGATCGGGATCCCTGGGTGGCACAGCCTTTGGCCCAGGGCGCGATCCTGGAGACCCGGGATCGAATCCCACCTCGGGCTCCCGGTGCATGGAGCCTGCTTCTCCCTCTGCCTGTGTCTCTGCCTCTCTCTCTCTCTCTCTCTCTGTGACTATCATAAATAAATAAAAATTAAAAAAACAAAACAAAACAAAAAAAACAAAGTTGATCACTGGCACTCCTGCCTTGCCTCCTATTCCTGTCCCTCTGGTGGAGTCCCTGCATACCCCATGTCCTGAGGGCTGTCCCCCTGGTGTTTCGAAGGACCTCACTATGGGCTCCCTGCCCAGCTCTGCCCCCTCAGAGTGTCTGTCTTCCAGAATTACACATTTTTACCAGTTACAATGAGTTTGGGTTGGTGTTAAGATGGAATTATGTTTAGCAACACACTAATATTTGAATCCTGCCAGGCTTTCAGGCAGCCATTTTCTTCAAGCTCGCAAGGAATATGCAAACTGCAAAATAAAGCAAGGAAATGCTTTGCTCACTGTGCTAGAGGAGAACCTGGGGAGTGAGTGAGGCTGGACTTGGTGGCTAAGGCTAAAGGATCAAGGAACTTTCCCGTCCTTCAACCTAAATCAGAACCTTGAATCTTATTGCTATATGTTAAAAGGCACGTTGAACATACCCCCCAGTTCTTTTTTTTTTTTTTTTCATACCCCCCAGTTCTAAGAAGACAGAGACATAGAGAGACAGATGGATAGCAAGAGAGATGGCAAGTGTCTCTGGTCTCCCAGGAGGCTCTGGCCTGGCTGTCTTGTGGGATACAAAGCCTTAACTGTGTCTTCAAGATTTGCCTCCCTTCCAAGGGCACTTTAGAGATGGTTATCAATAGTAAGCTCTTCTAAAAACCCTGAACTGCTCTGTACTAGCTTTTCCTTTATACTCTGCAAAAACTGATATTAATAGATTGGACTTCATCTCTGAAATGCTGGTCAGAGGCATTTATGTGGCACTCTTAAATATGGCATTGGGGCGTAGTGAAGAGAAGATGTAGCTGCAAGGCAGGCAATGTATTCCAGTTGCCCTGGTGCTCTTTAGTGCCACTCAACGTTAAGCAATTGAGTAGCACCTGGGTGGTTCAGTTGGTTAAATGTTTTTTTTTTTTCTGCTCGGGTCATGATCCGAGGGTCCTGATTTCTCACCCTGCTTTGGGCTCCTTGCTCAATGGGGAGAGCCTGTTTCTCCCTTCACTCTCTGCCTGTGCTCCCCCTGCTTGTGCGCTCTGTCTCAGTCAAAATAAATAAATAAATAAAATCTTAAAAAAAAACCAACAACAACCCACACACAAAACTTTAAGCGATTCACTCAAGTTCTCTGAACCTCAGTTACCCATTCTGTAATCTAAGGATATTACTACCTTAGGTGTTTTCTGAAGGCAAGATAAATTCTTGACATATCTGCCTTTACCAAATCCTAAATTTCTTATTTAGGCTTTTGAGGACCCCAAAGTGTGAGAGTGTATTTTTTCCCCCATTTTTTACTTTATAAAGAGTGAAAATAAAGCCCCATGTGCTGCTGCTTCTTCTTTAAGATTTTATTTATTTATTTATTTATTTATTTATTTATTTATTTATTTATTTATTTATGAGATAGAGATAGAGGGAGAGAGAGAGAGAGAGCAAGGAGGGGAGCAGGCTCTCTGCTAAGCACAGAGCCTGATGTAGGGCTCAATCTTACGACCCTGAGATCATGACCTGAGCCAAAATCAAGAGACAGATGCTTAACTGACTGAGCCACCCAGCACCCAGGCCTCATGAGTTTCTAAGATTTCAAAACACATCACCCCAAGAAGCTGGCTTGCATTGAAATCTGCAGGTCTCCTGGGAGAAGAGTTGCAAAGAGCTTGCCCTTGGACCAGCAGGATGGAGATGTTCTAACAAGCAGGAAAGGACTGTGGCCCCAGTGTCTGACAGCTGGGCCTCTGGTGCCTCTAGTGCCTCTGGCACGGAAGGGCCAAGGGGCTCGGTGTCTGCCTCCAGGAGGAGATTTTTTTTTTTTTTTTTTTTTACAGTGATGAAGGGTTGCTCAGGAGATGAAAGAGAAATGAAGTAAAGTAGGATAAATTCTTTCCCAATCTAAAGTTCACTTGACACAAAACTCTAGAATATGTAAATACATTTTCGAATACATTCTTGGTAACCGTGAGTATTTGTTGGCATCATGGAGAGAGTTCCTGCTCATAAAATTGCTTAATATTTAGAGACAGGAAAGTTGCAGAAGAAATAAAATTGTCTCAAAGAATGAACTCTTGCATAGAAAGATCCTGATTAGTTTCTAATAAGCAAGGGGTTGATAATAGAGCTGAGAAGGATAGCCCTGCCCTCACGCATACACTGCAACCCATGCTCCCTGGGCCTTCTCTGTCTGCGTACACACGGGATCATACTGTGGTCACACCCATGTCTCTCTGGCTTTTCCTTCCACCTGGTCACATACAGTGCTTTGGTGCTGCTCCACTGCTCATGAAGTTGTTCCTGTTGTTCTTGGCTATATCCAGACCTGTGTCTGATTTCTGCTTAAAAGCAATTTTTTTTTTGGCAAAAGATAATGTCAAATCTGCCATGTTCTTTTTTTCTTTGGTCCTGTTGGTCTTTGTGACCATGGGGTGGGGCTAGGGAGGGGGGGCAATACAGCCTGGCTGCTGTGGCTAGGATCAGCAGTCCTCCAAGCATGGTCAGTGAAATTCTCTGAGTTCTCCCAAAGGGCCATTTCTGAAGTCTCCAAGCAGCGAGGCTAGAAGTCTGAAGGAGGCTTCTGTCCTCCGCTCTGGGTCACATTGTTACTCAGTATTACTCATTAGCTGGATGCCAAATGCCATGCAGGGCCTCTGCCCTGTGATTTTCAGAATCTCTCATTCAGCTTGGCCTACAGTCTGTCTCCATAAAATAGCTCAGCATGAGTCCCTGGTGCTGGACCTGGGAATCCAATAGGTGACAGACTACAGATGGCATGCTCTTCTTTTCTTTCCCTTCCACCTTCTCTGTGTTTTCCCCCCATGTAAATTAATTCTTGCAAATGGAGGCTTGCTGGCCACCTGCTCCCTTTTCTCATATATATACTTTGACCAGTAAAATCCTTGAGTTCAAGACCCCTGCTATGCTAACTTAATATGTTTCATTACTATATTCTTTCATGTACTTTTTAGAGTTGCCAGGTAAAATACAGGATGTCCAGTTAAATTTGAATTTTGGATAAACAGTGAATAATGTTTAAAGTATAACCATGTCTTGACTGTTGCATGGGACATACTTACGTGAAAAAATTATTTGTTGTTTGTCTGAGATTCAAATTGAACTAAGTATTCCATATTTTTATTTGCTAAATCTGGCAACCGTAGCCTTTATAACTTTGTTTTTGTGATTATAAAATATTTAAGAATTTTTTTTTGATCATTCTGGATGTATGTCCTTAAGATCCTCTTTTTTTTTTTTTTTTTTTTTTTACTGTAAGGTTTCCTTCAACCAAAATTTCTTCTACAGAGGCTTTCAGAAATCTAAGGTCAAAAGTTGGAGTGTTGGCTGTCACATTCTTTCCCAAACTTGAGAGTTCTGCCTTGGAAAGTAGGGACAGCCATCAGAAAGGCAGAGAGGGAGGAAGACATTCAAGCATGCTGAGAAGAGAGGATCTGACTTCCTACAGGGAAAGGAGGCCATCTGGGCAGCACGGAGGTCTTGTACATTTTCCAAAAGAGATTTGCGAATCAGAGGCACCTTGGGATTATTACTCATGCCCTTGGTAATTGCTCAAAGCAGGTGGAGCCCGTATAAGAAAGAGCTACCCAGTTAGACCTTAAGAGAGCAAATCACAGGAAACCCATGAGAAGAGTGTCCTAGCCCTTCTGATGTTAATACTTCTCTCTCCTAAGTTTTTAGTACTCTGTGTTAAAAAATTCTGAGCTGAGACTGTCAATTTATACAAAATGACAGAAAATACTTTTCTCTTAGAGAGATATAAAAATAGAATCAGTGCCTTCAAAACTTTAGCCTTAGAAATATAGTCTCTATTGATCTGAATTGCTAATGCAAAAATATTATGTTTTTATTTTTAAATCTATATGTCTCTGACTTAAAATTTTCATAAATATTGTAGCAGAATATTAACTTTCATTATTTATGAATCTGTTGAACTTTGCAAGGATTTGCTGACAGTTAAAAGATTACAATTTTAAGGATACTTCATTTTACATCATAAATAACCTAAAAGGTCACTTAGTATCCTACAATAACATCTAAAGACAGTAGATATTGAGAGTAAGTATTAGAAGGTAGAAGAGTTGACAATTACTTTTAAAAAGGTACATTGGTTTTTATAAAAAGTTGGAAATAAAAAAGAGAAATTCTATCAAGGCTAAAATGTATTGCAAAGTGGTTATTTTAGTTTATACCTTTTCTGAAATTCTTATTCTGGTAGTATTTTTCTTTTTCAAGCATGTTGGTTTTTGATTTGTGGTAATAGGGTACAGGCAAGGCAGCTCTAACAAAAAGACTCAAAATTAAAGTGACTTAAACAAAATGGAAGCTCTCTCTTTCTCATACATATACAGACTCACATGTACCCCTAAATGTCCTGGAATAGCAGGTAGCTTTCCTTTTCTCAACCTCTAGCCTCTAATGTGTGGATCTAGCTAGGATGGCTGTTTCTCCCAGCTACTGGGAAGGACTAAAGGAATCAAGAGACTCAAGTTCAGATGTGTAGAGAGTAAGACCTAGAAGTGACACACATTATTTTTGCTGACAGTCACTAAAGAACTTAACTGGATGGTGGCAACTAGCCACAGAGAACACTGGGAAATATCTGGGACCATCTCACAGTGCTATTTTCTGGTTTATTTAATTAACAGGTGTTGACCAAATAAGCAATGGATTCCTTAAGCAGAAACCATTTTTTAATGTCTTTTAGTTTTTAATAAAATAATTTTATTTTGATTAACTTTAAGTTAATAAAATTAATTTCTTTATTGTGTAACATGATTAGTAGTGTCTGTTCATCAGGATATTTTCATTAATTATTATGAGCTCCATGTAGAATGTGTCTAATTATGTATAATTGTCACTGTATATGGAAAATAAGTTACTATCTGCGTTTCATCCTAGATGGGGGTTTTAACACGCTTATGTTTCTATTGGATTTGCAATTTAATGCAAAACTTCTTTTTTTCAGAAGACTGGTGTACTGAAAGTGATTTTCAAATATTATGCCAACTAACGCATTTGTTTTGACTTTCTGTTCCAAAAATGCTTTGAAAGACCTAATGGAAACAATTTCTCTAATGAACCACTATTTCTTTCTATGCTGTTTAATTGTCTAATTTGGTTCATTTCATAAATGTTTGGTTATTTAATGACATGGAGGCTACACTGCTGACTGTGGTGGCAAATATGAAGGGTTCTTGATACATCTGGAAACTTCATGACAAGGTGCTATCCAGGCCAGTGAAGAGGTTGTGCCACCCATTTGGTTAGAGCCCAGAAGGCTCAAGGAGAATTAGACTCCTGTGCTGTTTCCTTTGCTTCTATGAAAATAAGAATCACCCAGGGCTTTAACTTTCCAGGCTCCTCCCCCAGAGATTCTGATTCAGTGGATATAGATAGGGCTTGGGAATTTGTGTGTCTAGTGAGTACCCCAGGTAATTCTTATCGTCAGAGAAGTTTGGAAAAGGCTGCACAGTGATGGACTTTATCCTCTGTGCTGAAGAGCAAAGACAGCATCCTCCATTGGGATCAGCTGCTCCAAGTAATAGGGTGGGCTGCCAATCATTGCTCAGTGGCTTGTTAGGTTCTTCCTTTGCCTTGGAGGAGATGACATGGCTGGAGCAATTGTCCAGTGTATGCACTTTGAAGAGCACACCTATGTTCTTTGACCATGGGTTGAAAGATGACATATAAATCTTTTCTCTTTGGTCCCAGTCTCAGTATCTAAAGACAGCTACTTTCACCTGGGATGAAATAATTTCATGAGCTTGGATGCTGCCCTAGCTGCCTTTTCTTCTATTCCAGTTCTGATGCAGAATTGACATAGTTAGCAATGATGACTACCAAAAAATCATGGATAACCCAGTGACCAGTGATGGCTATTGTATTTTTTATAATCCTTTAATCTCTAGATTCTTGGTAACCAGAATATTTTCCTTTTTTTCTTTTCTTTTTTTCTTTCTTTCTTTTTTTTTTTTTTACTAATAGAAGCAGGAAAAGTAATCATCTATGTATAAGCACCCCTGCTTTTCAAAAGTTTGCTTTGTTCCACTTCGCTTTGACAACACGTCTACGTCAATACCTGTTTTTGTCAACCAAGAGAAATCCAAAGAGGACTTTCACTTTTACAAAACAAAAACAAAACAAAACCAGAAAATGAAAATAGCATTCAGTGTTTGTTTTGCATCATTACATTGAGCAGTGAGAGGGCCCCGCCAAACACCTTCCCCAGGAGCCATAGTCAGCATCTCAGCAGAAAACCACCATAGCCTTGACCTGCGTCTGTGCTTTTTCTCCATTTATTTTGTGCATCTGTTAGCAAGATGTGTCCAAAGATATTGGAAAAGCCTAAAAGAGGTTATTTTTTGGGTCTGGGAACACTAAACACATTTTCCATGAAAATCAATTGATAATTGCTTTTTTGCTTTATACCACTTCTGCTCACAAAAAAACTCACAGGAACACTACTTTTGGAAAGCAGGGGAAACCTGTATTCAAACTCTAAGCCTTTCTCTGGGTTTCATATATTCAAGCTTAAGTCAAAGCTCATACATAACAGGATAAAAATAGACAGGGCCTCTGATAAGCAGACATGTGAAGACTATTTTTATTAAACATCTGAAGTGAAAAACTCTTCTAAGATTCTGTATCCTTGATCACCAAAATGAGGCACTATATAGACTCAGATTATACACAGGGGTTATCACATAGGATTTCTACCCCTTTTCTTCAAGTTCCAATCCATCTATGTTCCACTTAGCTTTGGGTATATTTCCACAGATTGGGATAGCGTTAGGTTTTCTAGTTAATTCTAAGTGGAATTGTGTAACTGTACCACGATTAAGAGGCTTGAATCAATAGTGAGAAATTTTTAAGAAGTAGCAGGCTTTAGTAATGATC
Organism: Canis lupus baileyi; assembly: GCF_048164855.1. Taxonomy (NCBI): domain Eukaryota; kingdom Metazoa; phylum Chordata; class Mammalia; order Carnivora; family Canidae; genus Canis; species Canis lupus. The sequence continues at coordinate 28,530,037 of NC_132862.1, forward strand.
TCTGATTGCCTTGAAAAATTAGGAGGCAAGATAATTCTTTTTCAATATGGAATCACAAGTGACTCTAAAAGTACACCTCTATTCTTGGAGTATATGCTTGAGGCAACCTAACTGGGGCAGTTTCTGCTTAGTGTGGGGTAAGTACCAGGTTGACATGGTGTGATAGCTCACGGAATGTCAGGATATACTAAAAGAAACATCGAAACCCCTTTGTAATCTTAAGCAGCCTTCATATACAGTAAAATACTAGTAACAGCAAGTATGTTTTTACCAACTGCAAAATGAACAACTCTAAGTTTATGGAGGCAGGGGCTGTGTCTACCTTGCTAATCGTTGTATCCCTAATTCCTGATACATAACTGATGCTTAATAAATATATCTTGCACAAATCAAGAAATGAATGAATTTGTATTCTTGTTATGCCAGAAGGTTATTTGTAAAGACTGTCCTTAAAGAAGTGCTGGAAGGATCCCATTATAACCCATCTTGACCCACTTTCTGTAGCACTGAACATTAGCATCATTCATAGTAATGATGATGACCTCTTCCCTGGAGAAATAGTGGCAATTCAGTAAGTACAGAGCAAAAGTCCTTCCTCTGTCTTTCTTTCCTCTCTGCCATTCCTAAAATGTGACTTTTCCCCCCATTTATTTCTATTGTAAATTGAAGGGAAAGGAATAATAGAATCATAGGATCTCATAGGTTGAAAAGAATCCTGATGGTTTTCTAGTAGCCTGACCATCTCTTTAACACTGGGGACACTTTTTCATTTTGCCAAGCTACCTGGCTGACGTTTAACTGTTGCAGGGACTGGAAGCAGCTTCCCATCTCTTGAGGCAAATCATTCTTATCTTATATGGCTCAGATCTTTCAATAGACTTCCTCCAGACTGAGCTGAAAATTGCTTCTAAATTCTACCTAGCAGGACCATTCAGAACACACCTTTCTCCTCTCCATATGGCCACCCCTTACATATTTGCCCACAACATTCATCAGCTCCTATGATTCATTTAATAGTAATAATGATAGCTACCATTTGCAGTGAGCCAGGCCTGTGGCAAGCACTTTTCAGGCATCATTTCATTTTTTAAATAAGATTTTATTTACTAATTCATGAGAGACAGAGAGAGGCAGAGACATAGGCAGAGGGAGAAGCAGGCTCCCTGCAGGGATCCTGATGTGAGACTCGATCCCAGGACCCCAGGATCATGACTTGAGCCAAATGCAGATGTTCAACCACTGAGCCACCCAGGTGTCCCAGGCATCATCTCATTTAACCCCTGCAATACACCTGAGTGTCAGATAACACTATGATCTTCACATCACAGGTAAAACCCTGAGGCTTGGAGAGATTAGGTAATGGCTGACAGTCACAGAGTTAGGAAGTGGCAGGACCGAGCATGTCCATACTGGGGACTGATTTCAGGTTGACCTTACTGTGAATTTCCCATTGTTTGCTGAAAAAGTTCAAACTGCTCTCTGCTCCTGGTGGCAAAAATTGGTGTAATAAATATATTGACGATTCTGCTTTTTTTTTTTTTTTTTTTTTTTTTTCAGCTCCCAGCTTCCTTTTGCATTTGGAAAAAAGGCCAATTTTTTTGTTTCTTGTCTCCAATCTCACAGCATTTTTCCTTTTCCCCTAGATTCTTAAAGGTCACTGACCATGGTTTGAACTACTGACAGGAATGCACCGTGTCTACAGAGCAGAACAAGTAAATTCCTACTCTGCCAGGCAGTGTTTCAGACGTAGCACACAACCACTGCTCTACCTCTCCCCTCTTTCACTAAATACAAAACAGTTATGTTACCTACAGGGGAAGGGAGATGGGGAGGCGAGATGAGAGAAGGAATACATTTCATTTTAGTTTTATCCTCTCATATAAATACATTTCTTTGTGGTTTAGAAAACTAAGACTTAAGAGTCGATTTTCTCAGCAAATTTTGGTCTGTATATGGCCATTGTTTGAGTATTTTATTATTCTGGGTTGACTCAACATAGACAAATCACCCCCATCCCAGTCTTATATCAGAGAAAGCATAATACCTCATTTGACTACTGTTGCATGAGTGAAGACAGATGATCCAAGAGCATGGGAAAGAAAAATGACCCGAGAGGTGGGGGAAGAGGAAACATATTTAGCCAAAAAGTCAAACATATGCATATACACTACAGTCATATTTTTAAAAAAGTGTGTAATTCCAAACATCTGTAATTCCCCTTTCTCCAGGTTCTTCCAGTCTGATCAGAAAGGTGGCCATAAGGCTATTGGCTATTTTAAAAGTAGTTAATATTTCCCTGGTTCTTAGCCATTCATATCCAGTCTTGGTGTATCTCATGCAAACTCAGATTCAGGTCCCTTCTGCTTTCATGGCATGTCCAATTCATTTCCTCATTTCCTACATTGGTTGCTCTCAGTGAGGCCTAATGCTGAGGTGCTGGCCTCCACCAAGCCAAATGAGGTGCACTGACCATTGCTACTAGCTGCCATTGCCTGACATTCAGAGAACTCATGTGGCTCTCAGTTACCAAAGTTAATCATTCAGTCACCTCCTTCCTGTGCCTCATTCAGGTCCAAATGTATGTGCCCTAGAACAAAACAAAACAAAACAGTTTAGACTCAAGATAGACAACCCCTCACCACTATAGAACATTATTAAAAAAGAAAAAAAAGTCTATTGAGATTTAGCTAACTCTCATTACTGCAGTGGAGACCAGGCTTGTTTGTATATTGATTATGATTCTCCTGTTGTTGTCATTTCATAATTTATCTGCTTATTATCAATATCGCTTTCACCAAAGAGATAGCATGGTTAGGAGAAGAAATCGGAAATCTAATCAATTTTATTAGCAAATTTTGTTTGGCAAAGAAGAATCCTGAAAATGCAGTACTAGATACAAAGATATTTTTAAGATTTTTCATTGGCTTTGCTTATCTATGCCCTTCCAATCATGCACTACTCCAGATATTTGGAAATGAGCCACCTATGCATAACCATGTCAGTACATAGCATGATGACACGGTGTGAAATGACAGATTTGGGTGATGATGCTAGCTTTGTCTAAAACAGTGTGATAAAAATCAAAGAGCTAAAAACAAATCTAGAAACCCAAAGATTAAAGTTACCAAACAAAACAGAATGCAAATTCACTTTGGAAATATAACAGAAAGAAATCCACGTGTTTAATATTCAGTGTACACACCCATAAAAAGTCAATTAAAGGCTTAAAATTTCAGTGCTGATCCATATGTCACTGCATGTTTCCTTTAGCCCTGGTGCAGAAATGAATATTTCTAATAATAATCCTTTACTTATGAGGTCCCTTAGGCCTACCATGCTCATGAGTGAGAGTCTGTCAGTCTAGTGAAAAGAAGTTTAGATATATTATTGCACTTTTCTGGATCTGAGGGATGCAAGATAAAAATGTCTAAGAGCTGGGGAAATTCATACAATTATTTTCAGCTTCAAACCATTATGGACTTTTTTCTACCATGGTTGTTTGCAGCCTCCTGGGATCATCACCTGTATTTTTATTCATTAGGTTTTTTTTTACCCCTCCCAAACGGGTTGGGGGGAAAGAAGTGAAATGCTAAGGAACTGATCTGAGAAAAGATGGCAAGAAGGTAAGAGAGTTCTAAATTCAGGAAGTCTCTTCAGGAAACAATGCTTCTTTGGAAAGGTGCATGCAAAATGACTTCAACTCTAATTTTTGATTCTGTCTAGAAAAATGAAAGAATTTGCTTCTATTATCTCCTCCCTTCTCCTTGAGGGGGGCAGATAGAGAGCTGCTATTTAACACAGTTGATAGAGGCCAGGCAAAGAGAGCAGAGCTGGAAGGCTCTGGCTTCTTCCTAGGGTTGTGGCACAGTGGGCTGGGACAGTTCCGAGAGTTAACTTCCTTGAAAACTCACTTTTGCAGTTCCCTTCTCTGCCCATTGTGGCCGTGTGCTAGGGCAGAAAAGGGGGCAGAAATGAGTGTGCTAATAATACCTGACTTCTCAAAATTCAAGTGTGACTGACCCATGGTTTCCAAGACCCACAAATCCCTGTGTTTATCTTAGTTCTTTGCCCCACCAGCCTTCTAGGAGAAAGGAGAGGGACAGCAGTACCGCTTGAAGTCATCCCGTGATATTGGGATGCAAAGAATCTGGGGCCAGCTTCTGAGCAGCACTTGTGGAATCATCGTTCAGTAAATGGTAGGAGTAATTATTTTAAAGAGAAGAGGGTAGCGGGGCTTAGAAACAGACCAATATGGGATTGTGGTGGATGGAGGGAGCCAGGTGAGATTGGCTCAGGAGATTATAAAATGATAGATTGGAAAGACATGAGGGAGGCATCTTTTTGAACTTTTTTTGCAGATGAAAGAGCTGAGATGCATGGAGGCTATGATTTTTCCAAGGTTTTAGAAAAATAAGATTGAATACTCATGGATAGATTTAGATGTTGTGATAGCAGGTGCCAGCACTTCTATCTATAGTCTGGGCTACAAAAGGAATGAGCTCTGGCCAGTGAGGAGGATGTTGGGTGTGTCAGCATTCCTCATGGCCAAGAGTCTTTTAAAAGCCTTGATAGACTTTTATCATGGCTCCAATCAGGGTACTATCCTGAGGCTAGATCTTATCCAAACAATAAGCTCTCTACTATGCAGAGGTTTAATTTCAGAACCGAATAGAAGGAAGCCTTCCAAGCTTCAATTCCAATTTGCATTAGCACACTCCCATAGATGCCTGTGGCAGGCACATCATGAAGAGCAGAAAATGCCATCTCCCAAGCCCTGGGATAACTGCCTTTCTGCATTCTCTTCCCCCCAGTTCCCCTCACTGAGAGTGAGGTGGTGGTAAAAGCAGTAAGCATCTATTTTTTTCAAAATGCCTATTTTCTCTTAGTCCCATGATTCTTTGTATAATTGGAAGAGTTCCTAGAGCAAACTAAAGCCCTGCTAGTAACTCAATCATCCCTGAATTATATTAGACCATTACAGTTCTGTCTGTCATGCTGAGATTACAAACCTCCAGGGCATGGACTAGGTCGTCTTTTCTGTTTTATATAATATCAAACCCAAAACTAACGCTTAAGAAATCAGAAATACAAACAAAATGAATATGATTCAATATAAATGCCATCTCAACTACTATATAAAAAAAGGGGAAGATCCTAGTTATATCTGTAAACGAATTTGAGATTGGAACAGAATAATAAAACATCTTTTATTTTAAACTTGTGTGACATTCCAGCATAATACTGCTTAGCTCAGTATAATATATGGTAATAGTTTCTAGAATTTGACCAATACCTATCATTTGACACCTGAGTCTAATTAGTTTTAAAAACCTGTAGCTTCCTGCATAGTATTGCTGGTATCTACTCCTTCCTATTTAAGAAATAATGAATCACAGTCATCTAGCTCTTGAATTTTAGTATCTGGTAGATGCAGAAATTCATAAACATTTAAAATTTCACAATAATTAACATGTGTTAATATATTATATTAGAATTTACATCCATTTATTCATTTCTATATGAAACTGGTTTTCTCTCTACATTTATATCATAACATAAATTCTTTCCAAGGGCATGATACTTCACAAAACAGTAGTGGTAGTTTATTCCCTTCTGCTTGCTTTTCAAGTTGTGTCTGAAGCTCTGAAGAGTTTCTCACGTCTTTAGGGTGATTGGTTGGGCTCCAAAGCAAGCTAGATGGCAATACTTGTCCCCATCACCCAGTTTTCCCAAAAGACAGTTAACCAGTCCCTTCTTACTTCTGATTCTTCTGGGTTACTTTTTCTATTTCTTTTGCTTGACCTATTTTTCCTTTAAAGTAAATTCTACCCCAACATAGGACTCCAACTCATGACTCTAAGATCAAGAGTCACATGCTCTACTAACTGGGCCAGTCAGGTGACGCCTTGCTTGACCCTTTACCATCCAAAGCCCAACTGGAGCCATTCATGAATTCTTTTGTAAATGCTTCATAAATGACCATGCTTGGGAGCGAATCTTTCTTAGTCACATCAATTTCCCATCAAGATGCTAAATTCTCTCTGGCCTAGGCCAGTATGTGAGTCTTTACCCATTTCTTGATGAACCTGAGACTCTATTCACCTTTGAAGACCTTGAGCAGTTAATTCCAATGCATGCCTCTAGGTCAGGCAAAGCCACATGTCAGAGTGAATGTTCGTGTAGTTCTGAGGGCAGCACTTGGTGCACAGTAAATGCTATGCAATTGCTAAATGCATAAATAATTAAATTCTGCCCTATATGTACTTGGTGTTTCAGACCAGGGTTTTGGTTTGCTTATGTTCGTTTTCCCCTTTATTAAGGCCTCTGTTATGGATCATAGTCAGTGGTGCACTGGAGCCGGCTTGTATTGGATTACATTTACTTGTTAAAAATTTAAGAGTTTTGTGAGTTGGTTGTTAAACATCATCATAATTAAAAATTAAATTATTTGAACTTATAATTAAATAACTTATTTTTTAAAAACAGAGTAACATACTCAAAACTCATCACTTCCTAGTGACTTTCCTACATTTTAATATTATCTCTGTGTTGAGGTTATTTATGACCATTGTATCTATACCATAGGTTGCTCATGGCTGCAGGCAGCATGTAGCAGTGGGTCCTTCCATAGTTGCCTCTGTTTAGTGGAGAGAAGAGGAAGCCTCATGCTGCTTTATATATTACCTTACATCAGAAATGGTCTTCCAACTAATTCTACTAAAATATTTTCCTTTTAGAAATATTATTTAATATAATATACATACAAAAAGTGCATAAACATAAGTATATCATTCAATAATTAATTTTTGGTAAGGACCCATGAAACCACTACCCATGTTAAGAAATAAAATATGATCAGCACTCAGAAACCCCTAGGTGCTTCTCTCCAGAGAAAGGAAACCCCTCCCCTGACTTAATCTTTTACTTGCCTGTTTTTTTTTTTTAATTTTTATTTACTTATGATAGGCACACAGTGAGAGAGAGAGGCAGAGACACAGGCAGAGGGAGAAGCAGGCTCCATGCACCGGGAGCCCGACGTGGGATTCGATCCTGAATCTTCAGGATCGCGCCCTGGGCCAAAGGCAGGCGCCAAACCGCTGCGCCACCCAGGGATCCCTACTTGCCTTTCTTTATAGTTTTGCCACTTCTTCCCATGTAACTTCATGCTGTAGTTTCTTTTTGATTTAGAATTATACATCATTGAAATCATGCAGTATGTATATGTGTGGCTTTTTTCCCTTTTTTTTTTTTTTAAAGGTTTTATTTATTTATTCATGAGAGACACAGAGAGAGGCAGAGACATAGGCCAAGGGAGAAGCAGGCTCCATGCAGGGAGCCTGATGTGGGGCTTGATCCCAGGACCCCGGGATCATGACCTGAGCTGAAGGCAGATGCTCAACCACTGAGCCACCCAGGCGTCTCCTTAAAAAATTCATTAATTGAACTTTTGTAATAAGTAGTTGGTCAATTTTAACCAACTTATCCCACTAAATGAAGTGAAATTTAACTGAGATGGAAGGGAGACCTGTATGCATTCTAGATGTTTCCAGGCCCTAACTGGCTTCAGGCTCTTTCCATTTTCTCCTGCAGCCAGGCCACCAAAACTAAAGCATTTGCTAATTTCTGCAATGGCCTCAATACCTACATATTTGCTTTCTTTTCCTCTCTCCAGTCCTCTTAGAATCAAAACTCTACAGAGGTATAGACTGCACAGCAATCATCTAAGGGAAACACTAGGCTGGTGGCATTTAGCCATAGCCTGGGGAGCCCAAGTAGGCACTTTGGCATCTATTCGAAGGGTGCCAGTACTGTGGACAGGGATGCTTCCCTCCCACTCTGTGTTGGGGGTCCAGGCCTGCTCCGATTGGGGCATGTGTAGGGATGGGAGTGGTATGTCAGAACCATGGTGGCTGGCTAGCAAGCTGGCCAGTGCCAGAATGGCTTCCTTGTGGAGTCAATTCTGAACTCCTTACAGCTGGCCAGAGGACAGGATGAGGCAAAAGCCAGCCTTCTGTAGTCTTTGAAAGGAATCTGTGTGCAGGAAGGGGAAATCTGGGGAGCTGATGTGCACAGAAACTTAGTAACTAAAAAAGAAGTTCTCCTTTATTACTAACTAGAGCAGAGTTCTGGAGTCTCTCTGGTATTCCAGGAATCACCCTTTAGCTTCTGCATTGAGGAAAGCTTACAGTATTCCCAAGGCAGTTACTGGGGCAGCTTCAGGAACGCTGGGGTCTTGCGTAGCCCTCAAAGGAGTTGTGGCAGTGACCTTTGCTGATGATTGAGGAAGTAGCTGGGTATTTTAACATTGCTGCAACTGTGCTGGTCTGCAGTGGCCAAATACTAGCCATATGTATGTTGAAGAACAGAGTTGTTGTTCTCTAAGGACTCTCAATTCTTCCTGCTTGTTTTGAAAAATGCACAGATCTCTCTTATTGTGGAGCAAAAAAGTCAAAACAAAGCATACTCTCTTGACTGTTACAACCTTTAACTACCAATTCATTCTTTTACCATAGTTCACAGCAAAACTTCTCAGATGAAAGATCTATATATCAATGGCCTTAAGTTCTTACCCTTAGTGCCTTCTAAATGCCCTTTAATCTGGTTATTTTCCCAGAGTCAAGAAGACACTGAAACTAAGAATGGACTATCTCAGGAAAGAAGCTGCTAGATAAAAAGGAGGAATTGCTGGTAATCACATGCATGATTGCAAAGTAGAGAAAAATAAAGACAAATGCAGAACCCATCCACGAGCTCCAACCCACACCCAACAGGAGTTTCCAAAATGGAGAACTGGGAAAGCAGAAGAGATGAAAAACAAATAAATAAACAAAATAATTGTTTTTTTTCTCAGAATAGTCAGAATACCTGAATAATCACATTGAAAGGGACTGTGAAATGCCATAATAATAGTTTCAGAGCAGTAATTTCTAACATCTTACACCAAATATATCCCTGATAAATTTCAGAAGATGATAAACAAAAAGAAGACTGTAAAATTTATGCATAGGAAAAATGCTTACCTACAAAAGAAGAGGAATTGCATTGGTTTCAAGCTTTCCATCAATTGCCCCAGATGCAAAAAGATAATGGTTCAATAACTTTAAGTTCTGAAAGGAAATAGTTTATTCTAGAGTTCTGTATCTAGTCAAAAAGACATTTCCAGAAAAAGTAAGAAGTCCAAAAACTAATTCTTCTCATTTACTTTTGCTGAAAAATTTATTTAAGGATGTGTCAAGAAAAGTGAAAACAAATCCAAGAGAAAGGAGGATAGATAATCCAAGAAGCATTCAAACCAATCTAGTAGCACGATAAAAATCCTAGGATAACTCAAATTGCAGCATGAAGATTCCAGAAAGAATGTCTTTAAGAAGAAAGTGAATGATACTACAACATTTCATTATCAAGAAGATATGTTATCTTATTGATAAAATTATGATTTGTCTTACCAGTTACAGGAAAGAAGGATAGTTAGCTCTGGAAAAAGAAATCATTTACAAAAATTATAATACAAAAAATTATAATCCAAATGTTGAGCAAACTATAATGTGATGCATTTTTGAGGGGCACTTGGGTGGCTCAGCCAGGTGAGCGTCTGCCTTTGACTCAGGTCATGATCTCAGGGTCCTGGGATAGAGTTGGGCTTCCTGCTCAGCTGGAGTCTGCTTCTCCCTCTCCCTCTGTAATATCTCTCTCATTCTCTCTCAAATAAGTAAAAATAAAATCTTCAAAAATAAATAAATAAAATGTGATGTATTTCCTGAGAAATAAATGGATTTAAGAAAAGTGAATTTGTTTGATCTTGATGTTTGCAACATTTTCCTTCCACACAGGATTGGCTGACATTAGGGGTTTGTTGAGCAGTTTAAACATGGTAACACCAGAAGGAACAGGTAACTAACATTAGTCCCTCTTGCACTATCCCTGCCCCCAATTCCTAACACTTCTAACTAATTTTTGGCAAAGTTTGTGTTTTAAATAAGCATATAAAACTTTGCAGGTACATAAATGAGTTTTCAATCATTTAAAATAATTGTTAAATTTCCCTTGGGGAACTAATAAAAAGAGCTTGGCCAGATATGTAATCAAATGATTACATTGAGGAGTCTACAAAGTTCTAAAGCATAAATAATATTTAGAGAGAAAGAAAATTTTCTTTGGTGGAGATTTTTAATGCTCTGAATACCTTAAAAGAATAATGTAGTAACTGGAAATACAATATTAGAACACAAGTACCTGTTCTCTCTAAAGGAAAAGCAGTATATCATAACAGACCAAAGTGATACATTTATGATTGCTTTACTCTTTTTTTTCTTTTTTTACAGCAAAGCATATATTCCCACTGCTCTGTTGCTGTAGACATTTCAAGGAGATTGGTGTGTTTCAATAGGTTTCCTGTTCTTCCTTCAAAAGAAGCAGAGTGTATGAAAAATCCTAGGCAGGTCATTAAAATTGTAATAATACCCCAATGTGGAAGATGAAAGAGGAAAACTCTGCCTCATGCTGGATTTATTTTTAGTACTCAGTGATGTGTTTTTTGTATGGCCCTTGGATCAGGTCATCCCAGAAGGAAAGGATCACATTAACATTGGTGTTTGTGGTGAGATATAATATTATTTAGTGGGACCATAGCCTTTGAAACATAGATGAAAATGAATGGAGATGATCCTGCATCAAATCCCATTTATTGAAACCAGCTATTTTGGCCAGTGATGTGCCTGACAATTCAATGTAAACTCATCTCTTTTTAAACAATTTATTGCCCAATTTCAGATAGCAATCTACTGCTTGATGCATGCCAGACCACATGCAAAGTATCCATCAGACTCGCCTGAGAGTCTTAGAGTCATAATTTATTTGTTTCCACATAATAGAGCCCTAATCTCCCCTCAGAGTTTTCTAAAAATGCAAAGTCAATAGGGATAGATATCCTATCTGCTAATAAGAGGTAGCTCAGTTATTGATGGCTTTGTTATTCGAGTGAATCTTAAAGCTGCTGCCCCTCCTTCTTGCTTCTGCCTGACTTTTCCAGTTCTTCCATTTTGTTTGAGCCTCATCAGAGTGGGATTGGAGGAATACATAGGCAGCAGAATGAAGGCAAGCTAATTTTACTATTGGGAGCCTTGGGATAAGTTTGAGGAGGAAGTCGTAGAAATGATCTAGAAACTAGAAATTTTCATTTCATTTCATCCACCGTTGGCATGATTAGCTTTGACTGTTGATTTAAGAACAACATTTTCACAATGACCATAAAAAAAAAATTGAAAATCATAAAAAACTCAATATATTAATAGATAGTGCTCTTTTTGCTAACTTTGTGATTTTGGGCAAGACACTTAACTCAGTCAGCTTTATTCTCCTCATTTTTGAAAATAGTATCTACTTCCTTGGGTGGTGGGGATGATGAATTGAGGTAAGTTATCAAACATCTTCATAATGGTAACTGTGCAAATGAAATATAAATACAAAATTATATAATATGTGATTTAAGTATTTACAAGATTAGAGTAACATAAATGCATGACCTTTTAAAAAACAAAAAGATGTTGAATCTGTTGTTAGATTTTGATTTAAAATTTTAAAGTTTTAAAGTTTTAAAAGTTTTTAAAATTTTAAAGTTTTAAAAAGATTTTATTTATTTATTTGACACACAGAGAGAGATCACAAGGAGGGGGGAGAAACAGAGGGAGAAGCAGACTCCCTACTGAGCAGGGAGCCTGATGCAGGGCTCAATCCCGGGACCCTGAGATCATAACCTGAGCAGAAGGCAGATGCCTAACCTGCTGAGCCACCCAGTTGCCCCAATTTAAAGATTTCTTAAATGTTCCAAGTTTCATGCCTAAAGCAATTTAGTATCTTAGTAGAAGACAAGTTTCACCAGATTTCTTTCTAGAACTGCAGCATAAAGTAAAGCTGCTTTAATTTTATTTACACTTCCCTTGGTCTTTTCTGCCCATTTCAATAAGCAATCCTCGCTCGTATTTCCCTATTGATAGATGTCCCTTGAAGGTCTTGACTCTGAAAACTTCAAGTCAGTCACAAATTCTTGCAACTGAATTTTGCTTTCAGGGATGCCGATTTTATTTTATTGAAAAGTACTAGAATTCTATTAAATAGTTTTTTTAAAAAAATTTTTTATTTATTTATTTGAGAGAGAGAGTGTGTGAGTGTGTAGGGGGGGATTGGTTCAGGGCAGAGGGAGAGGGAGACAAGAAGCAGACTCCCTGAGGAGCATGAAGCTCCAGGCAGGGCTTGATCCTGTGATCCTGAGATCATGACTGGAAATCAAGAGTCAGATGCCCAACTGACTGAGCCACCCAGGCACCCCTTTAATAGTTTTTTTAATTAAGTTTTTATTTTAATTCCAGTATAGTTAACATACAGTGTTATATTAGTTTGAGGTGTACAATATAGTGATCCAACACTACCGTACCTTATCCAGGGCTCGTCCTAAGTGTCAATTTCATTTAACTTTTAAAAGAACCAGCTTTTGGTTTCATTCATTTTTCTCTGTTGTTTGTCCATTTCTATTTCACTGATTTCTACTCTGTTGTTTTTTTTTTTTTTTTCTTGCTTCCACTTATTTTGGGCTTAATTGAATTCTATTAAGTGATTTTTGTAATCAGTGTTGCAAGTCATAGAAAACGATGTCTGAAAAAAATGTAAAACAGTCCTTAGCTGAAGTATTGCATGTTTAAAACTTTAATACACATGGCTCTGTATCTATAAAAACACATTTTTCCAAAGACTTTTAGTTTTAGAATCAGTTTCACCAGATTATTTTCTTGATCAGACACAATTTTTTATTTGTTCTCTGTTCTCCTGTAATTTTAATGAGAATTATGTTAGTTTTTAATATTCTGCTTTCCATATGTCTGAATATCTCCATATTTTTTTGCCTCTCTCTGTCCTCTCTGCTTCATTCTAGGTGATTTATGTGTGTTTGTATCTATGTGTGTACTAGTCATTAATTCTCTCTTCAGCTGTGTTTTGTTTTCAGTCTAGCCCATTGAGCTTTCGATCTCAATGTTATCTGTTTCCTTTCTATAACTTTTATTGCAACCATATCTGCCATTCTTAGCAATCTCTTTTTGAAAGATGACCTCTGACTTTCTCTATTTCCTTAATCACTTTGTATGTAGTTCTGTATTTTATAGCCACATTTGAAATCTCTATGACCCCTGGATCTGTTGTTTCCTCTCTTTAGTCATTGGTGGCTTGCTTTCAAGCCTGTTTGGCATTAAATGTTGTGAGTTTCTTGCTTAATGCTTTGTGCCTAAGGTGAAAATTTGAGAAACTGGTAGAAAATTTCCATTTTTTTTCCTGTGGGTGGTACCCCCCGCCCCCCAAACTGGGACTACCTAGTGTCCATATGTGAGATCCAGGTCCTTGTTTCAAGACTCTTATTGGCCCAAGGCTAGCTTCAGGCTGAGTTTCCAGACAGTGCTGAAACTATATAGAGCTGCCCTCCAGGAACTATGCTCCTCCTGGATGTCTGCTACCAATCCTAGCCCACATGACTTCTTTTTAAAAAAAGATTTTATTGGAGATCCCTGGGTGGCTCAGTGGTTTAGCACCTGCCTTCGGCCCAGAATGTGATCCTGGAGTCCTGGGATCAAGTCCCACATTGGGATCCCTGCATGGAGCCTGCTTCCCCCTCTGCCTGTGTCTCTGCCTCTCTCTCTCCCTCTCTCTCTCATGAATAAATAAAGCATTAAAAGAAAAGTTTTTATTTATTTATTTGAGATGGAGAGAGAGCATGCACAGGGGGCAGAAGGGGAGGGAGAAGCAGACTCCCTGCTGAGCAGGGAGCCCAATGTGGAGCTTAATTCCAGGACCCTGGGATTATGACCTGAGCCAAAGGCAGATGCTTAATTGACTGAGCCAACTAGGTACCTAACCATGTGACTTTTTTTCTTTTTTACCATGTGACTTTTAGAAAGAGTATGTCCTTGGGAAATGTTCCTATTCCTATGAGGCTAGCAATATTTAAAATAGTATGTTGTTTTCACAGTTCGTTTGTTCTGTAGAGGAATGTTTCCTTGAATCTTCTAATCAGGCATGTTGTTGGAAGCAGAAATCTGTTAAATCTAATATATGTATCTCACAAGCAACCTGAGAATACTTTGTCTTATCATTCATGAGTGTTTAGGTGTTTGGGTGAGTACCTGTTAGAAAAATATCTATCTTATCTATCTATCTATCTATCTATCTATCTATCTATCTATCTATCATCTATCACTGTTCCATGAACATTTTGAATGATAATATTATGTGTTAATCTGGGACAAAGTCAGATTTTAAAAGTAAACAAATATTCAATATTTGTTTTATTACTTTGCTTCATACTTATATATGAAAACATATTCTTTTGTTTTTCCAGATATTTCATTTATCTAAAAAATGGATACAAAGGATCAAAAGTAGATGGAACTGGAGGGTTTTATGCTAAGCAAAATAAGTCAATCAGGGAAAGACAATCATCATATGGTTTCACTCATGTGGAATTTAAGAAAGAAAACAGGATCATAGGGGGAGGGAGGGAAAAAGAAAATAAGATGAAATCAGAGAGAGAGACAACCATAAGAAACTCTTAACTATAGGAAACAAACTGAGGGTTGCTGGAGAGGAAGGGGTGGGGGAATGTGGTAACTAGGTGATGGGCATTAAGGAAGCCACGTGATGTAGTGAACACTGGGCATTATAAGCAATTGATGAATAACTGAACTCTATATCTGAAAGTAATGATACACTATATGTTAATTAAATTTAAACAAAGCAAGATTTAAAAAAAGTAGATCTAAAAAAAACCTGTTGTCAGTTGCCTTACAGATAGGCCTATCATGCTCTACGTGTTTATGAATATTTAGTAGTGGCTAGGGTGAGTACTTATTGGATAAAATGATGTCATAGATAACAAAACAGAGGAAAAAGAACATCTGAAAATAGAAAGATAAGGAAGATTATTGGATGAAACTGAGGATCATACGGAGGCTTGAACTACAACTATAAATAAGGAAATAAAAACAGGTATATTTCTAAGCCAGCATCAAGCCACCCAAGAAACTGAGCAATCTAAAACCAAATTCAGGGAGGGGTAGTCTCCTCATATGTGGTCCAGCTCTTATGTGGTTGAATAAATACACAGTAGACCTCTTTCTAGGAATCAAGCCAGCTCATCTCAAATGGCAGATTGAAAACTTCAGTAAAACTGCTAAACTATTTTAATTTAAAAATTTATAGTATCATCAGTTCCTATAAAACAATCATCTCCATAAGCCTTTAAAATAAGAATCTTCTTTCTATTGAAATTAACTTTCCTATTATACTCAATAACTACTGTGCCATGCTGCAGGGTGACACAGACTCATATTCTCAGAAGTCTGCTTTTTATTTTTAAGTATGTAAAAATCCCAATGAAATCCAAAATGAAATTCCAATAAAAAGAGAAGGCTCATAATCTAGGAGTCTAAATTTTACAGTTTTTCTTTCACCCAAAACAAGTTCTCAAAATATATGGAGGTTTTAGTTATGAGAATTATGGCACAACTTGCAGGAAGTAGTCTTTCCAAAGTGCTAATTATGAATCTGTAACTGGTTTTTAAATTGTAATGTATCAAATTTTTATTTGATAATAACAGTCATATAACCACTGTGTGCTAGGTCCCAAAGAATCCAAAGCAAATAAGACACAGGTTCTCAGCTTTTCATTTGCTTACAGTCTGGCAAATCATAAAGAAGCAATTCAGCTGCAAATTTTACAACACATGAGGAGCAAAGAAGGGGCTATGTAATTTGCACTTATCTATTTGGCCAAGACAAGCCCCAGTCAATAAACATATATGTAGATATATATTTATGAAGCATATATTTTAATGAGATTTGAAAGAATATATCAAAACTATTCACTGAAGGATTATTTCAGACTGGTGGGATTACATGTAAATTTTACTTTCTCTTTCGTCTCTTTAGAGCATTCGTTCTATAATAAACACAAATTACGTTAATAATGATTAAAATTGTATTGTTTATTCAACAAGAAACGATGATGACACTTTTATGTAGGTATTAAAGCACTTTTAAATGTGGCCCTGATGGAGAACTCATGCTTCTTGCTATGGGTACAATGGTGAATAAGTTATTATAGTTCTACCTTCATGGAACCTATTTGCCCAATGGACAAGGTGATTATTATTATTATTATTATTATTATTATTATTTTGGATTAAATGAACAATTACAAGTGGGGGGATTACTGAACTGTAATAGAAAATGCACAGATTTTACTGGAGTTAATAACCATAACAACAGCTGTTTTATTTTTTTATTTTTTATTTTTTTTTAAATTTTTATTTATTTATGATAGTTACACACACAGAGAGAGAGAGAGAGAGAGAGAGAGAGGCGCAGAGACATAGGCAGAGGGAGAAGCAGGCTCCATGCACCGGGAGCCCGACGTGGGATTCGATCCTGGGTCTCCAGGATCGCGCCCTGAGCCAAAGGCAGGCGCCAAACCGCTGCGCCACCCAGGGATCCCAACAACAGCTGTTTTAAAAAAAGGAATCCTCACAATGACTCTATTAAGAATATGTAACTATGACTTCCCTCCCATTTTATATGGATGAGGAAACCAAAATGTGGAGAGGTTGAAGTAACTTGTTCAGGATTACATAGTTCATGTTCCCAAGTGTCATGAGGTAAGCAGCCTATTTTCAGATGGTTTGGCCAAAGGGCAGCGTCAGTGTGTGTTTGTGCATATCTGTACCTCTATCTTTCTATATTATCAGTATGGCAAACTATTAACTGTGCTTATTGTATTTTTCTTTCAAATTTAATAAGGACTAAACATTTCCACAATTGAAAGAAAGGGTGCACGACAGGTAAGAGTTGGAATTCAAATCTAAACCTAATACCAAAACTCAAATACCTAACCACTTGGCTACAGCCATCTTGTTCTAGATGGTCTCCACATTGTCCAGGCAGAGGGATCATTTTATATGGGGAAACGGAACAGCATATATGGAAGAATATTATGTAAACCTACTGAAAAGTTCTTATTCTCTTCTAGCATCAACAGACTATTTTTAAAGATTATACTCCATTTGGACCTTTGAAGCAGCTGACTTGTAAACCTATTTTGTATCTCCCGTCTGATATGCGCTCAATTTGACTAATTGATTTGTCATTCAACAGGTATTTATTAATTACCAAATGTATATTCGGTAATTAATAAATGTAATACCACCTGCCTGTGGTAGGTACAGCTAATACAGAAAAGTTCAAGTTCAAAGCATCTCCCTACCTTTTAAAGAGTGTAGAGTCTAGGTAAATAAATACACATGCTAATACATGTAAAATGAGAAAGACCAACACTGACTCAAATATATGTGTAGAATTTTGATACAGACTCTAAGTGGCATAAGAAATATATGACAGAAATCAATGCTGTTGGGAATAATCAGAAGATGTTTCATGAAGAAGGCAGCCTCAGAATTTCTTTGAAAGATAACTAAGATTTGAAAGTTTAGAAAAAACATTCCCATCCCTTCAAATGGGAACAAAAGAAGCAATGACATAGGAGTATTTTGTGTTCATGGGACAATGATGCAGCCTGATAGAAAGAATATATACAGAGAGGATATATAATAGTGGGGTGAGTTGAATTGGAAGATATTAATTCTAAGATGAGTAGCTCCTTTCTTGTTATCCCAGGAAAAAATGAATTATTGAAGCTTATATTTATCAGAGGTGTGCATAATAAAGCTTTCTTTTTGAAAATCTGCATTCTCTGCTTTTATTGTTGAGACCTCTGTCAGAACTGCATTCAAAAATCCAACTGAGTTGGATTTTTGTGTTACAATCACGGCGTTCAATAAGAAACTCTTAGTAAACTCAATACTGCAATCACTGCTAGGATGTCGACAAATGCCTCGTCTGCCACACCTCTAAGGGAACCTTTTGTGGGGGACCAGAACTTTTCTCCTCTGTTCCTGATTCCATGTGGAGGAAGCTCCTCACATCTCTTTGCACCTCACTTGCTGCTCCCTTGGGGAGGAATGAATAAATCAGTTTGGTGATTTGGGAGGGAAGGACTGGGCTAGGGTAGCTCATTCTCTTCCTCTCCATTTTGGACATGAGTCTTTCCACAAAATGTGCCCTCAACTGCCCTCTGCTATTTTAGAGGCTGAGTAGTAGAGGAGCAGGCCCTGCCTCCACTAGAGGCCACTGGGCAAGGACCTGCTGAGAGTCTACCCAGTCCCGGGTTCATTGTTTAAGCTCGCTTGTCTGCAGATGTAAGTCGCACTGCCAAGCATCGGCTCCAATCAGTGATAAGGTTGTTATAGCTTCCTTGGCTTAACCTTTGCTCTTTTCTTCTTATTTCTCAATTGCTACAAAACCTGGGTAGAAAGAAGGTTGTTATTTATTGAGCATCTTCAACATCCCATTCCTTACAAAAGCAATGTTCATATTTTTGATATTAACAGCTCTGGAATGTTGTCTCCCATTTCATTTCTTCATCAGATTGTTCAAAACCAAATTTTTACTAATGTGGAACAATTGTATATGCATTTATAGTCTACCCACTTGTGTTTTATTCTTCCCTGATTTTGCATTTGTATTTTAGTTTTTTATTTTCTTTTTCTTAAAAAAGATTTCATTTATTTATTCATGAGAGACATGGAGAGAGAGAGGCAGGGACATAGGCAGAGAGAGAAGCAGGCTGCCTGCGGGGATCCTGATGTTGGACTCGATCTCAGGACCCCTGAGCCAAAGGAAGATGCTCAATCACTGAGCCATCCAGGCACCCCTAATTTATATTTTCTGTAGCTCTGATTTTTAAAAAAAAACAATAAGCCATTTTGTTACATGTGCTCTATATGAACCACCTCAAATATTTCTGTGGGTTTAGGCCACACTGAAATCACATGATATTTCCATGATGTATTGACAGGCCTGAGAGATTGGCTGGGTAGAGAAAAGAAAGGGGAGAAGTTAATTAGAAATGTTTAAAAAATTTCATGTAACTGGCTGTAAGAAGATATCATTGCTGAGACATCACCGTCTCATAGATGGCAAGTGATAGTTTTCAAATGAACAAGGTATATCTGAATGGAATGACCAGAAGAGGGAGAAAAGCTCAGGAGGTGCTCAGGCAAATGGGGAAACAAGAACAAATTACTAAAGGATGGACCAGTAGGGTGGACACACACACTCACAGACACACACACACACACACACAGAGTGGGCATGCACATTTATATTTATTCTTTGGAGGAATCTCCATAGTTGATAAAGAGGAAAGAGGAAGCAGGACTGGAAAATAAAATGAGAAAGAATCAGACAAAGAAGAAGGAGAAAGTAAGGTTGCCAAAACTATGGGAAGGAACAGGTCGTAAATAGGTAAACACTGCATGTTTTGCCAACTGGAAAGGAAAGTTTTAGGAGAGTGATGATTATAAGCCCATTACTAGGCAACAGTTTCTTTTGAAATATTTATTTTATCTTGTGTTGTTAATTGGTTTGCCCAGTCCTGAAATATTTATACAGTGTCTGGAATAATACTATATAACTTGTTCTTTGTGCATGATGAGCACCAAATGAAAAATTTGGTGGATGAATGTAGGTTGGTGGTATGTTACCTAGGGTGACCCTCCCCACAAGGATCTCCCCTAACTTGGAAGGCTGACTGTGAGTGTACAGTTTGTGGGTGGGTGTGTAGCCAGAGAGTGTGAGCAGGAAGTATGTAGCCAAACTGGCCCCTTTCCTGGGCTGATTAAATAAGAAGCAACTAATTCTGTGGTATCCACATTCACACTAGGAACCCTGTCCTTTCCAGAGGTATTGCTCAATTTGTTTAGAGAACATTTCTTTGATTTTTAGTCTGGGCGGAAAATGCTCTGGCTGCCAGTTGCTTTGTACAGGCAAGAGTGGATGCAAGTGGAGTGGGGGTTGGGGTGGGAGTGGACCGGTGCAGCTGCTCTGTAGATCGTACATTGATTGATCAGCTGTTTTCTGCCCCCTTCCCACTCTGATTTTGAGCTTCTTCGGAGCTGGACCGGAAAGAATAGCTTCCACTTCCACTGCAGTCTTCTCCTCCGTACATTCTTGACTGCAGCCTGCCTCCTCCCCTTCCCTTATTCCATCTGCAAAATGCCACCTGCTTTCTATTTTCTAGAAATCATTCAAATCCTTGTTCTGGTAATGTCACTCCTTCCTTTTGAGGCTGCTATAAATGTATTCTCTTCTTTTTTTTGCAGTAATTATTGTCATTTCAAATGGATCTTTGCAGGAGTGGGTTGTAAATATATGTGTTCAATCTCCCATCTTGAGCCGGAAGTCAATTCTCAACTTAAAAATAAATTGCTAAGACCTCCACCTTGCTATTGTTTTCCTTGTGAACATTTGGAATGTCTTTATTTCCCAAACTGCATTTATGATAAATTAATTATGATGATAAAAACTATTTCCCCTAAAAATGTATTGTTTCTAAGGGCTAAAGCTTTTGATCAGCAAAAGTAAACTATGGTATTAAACTGAATTGATGCAATTCCATGAAAGGATAAGAAATTTGATATTTT
This sequence comes from Canis lupus baileyi, assembly GCF_048164855.1. Lineage (NCBI taxonomy): Eukaryota > Metazoa > Chordata > Mammalia > Carnivora > Canidae > Canis > Canis lupus. The sequence continues at coordinate 28,550,613 of NC_132862.1, forward strand.
AATTTTCTAACACAGCTATTGTGTAAGAAAATACATTATTGATGTCGAGAGCTGATATAGATACTTCAAATATTTATCAAACAGTAGTTATGTCTAGGCACTCTCCTAGATTCTGGATGTATTGGTGAACAAAATAGATGCTGATAGATGCCTGCCCTCAATGCATTTATAAACCAGAGAGTGAGAAAATTCATTAAATTCACACAAGTATAAAGAAAACTGTGATATGTCTTTCAAAGGAAAAGTATAGGTTACTATGAGGAAGAATAATATGAGAAGCCTAATTTAGTTTGGAGGAGCAGGAAAATTTCTCTTTAGGGAAGTAACATTTAAGCAGAAGCCTGAGATATTACCTAGTAGCAGGGTGAGTAATGGCGGTGATAGAACAGCCTGTCAGGTGCCCATTGTGAGGGGAGTGGGCTAAGAATGGAGGAAAGTGACTCAAGATGAGGCTGGAGAGAGAGATAGAGACCAAGTCAAAATCCTGCAGAGTCTTAGATTATATCTGAGAGCTGTCAAAAAATTTTACCCTTGGCATTAACTTGATTGGGTTTGTATTTATAGAAGTTTGCTCTTTTTAGCTCTTCCCAGAACAGAACAAATTGCAAAGGTGGTACTCTTGTAGTAGTGCAGATGAGGGTTAACGGTGGCATGGCTAGAAAATGGCAATGTACACTAGAAGAGACAGATGTGATACTGGGAGATTGAATCGATTGTGTTGGATTGATAGAATTTAGTGATGGTTGTGGTGGGTTTCAGGAGAGTTGTCATGGATGATTCTAAGTTTCTGACCTGGGCAAATGGTGAGATCCAAGTACCACTTACTGAGATGAAGAATAGAGAATAAGGACGAATTTGGGGGAGAAAAATTAAGAGTTCAGCTTCTAAGTTTTACTTGGAAGAGACAGAGCTCCAAGTAGAAATATCAAGAAGGCACTTGGGATATGTGGATCTGGATCTCAGAAAGGAGATCATGGCTAGAGACATAAATTTAGGAATTGCCATCACATTAGATGTTATGCAACAGAAGCAGAGGATATCAGGGAGAAAGAAAAAAAAAAAAGAGAAAGGCTGAAGGCCCAAGACTAAGTGCTAAGAACCTCAACATTCAGAGGTTGAAAAGAGGGAGAAGCTGCTCTGAGAATTTGAAAAAGGCAGAGGGGCAGCCCAGGTGGCTCAGCGGTTTAGCACCACCTTCAGCCCAGGGCGTAATCCTGGAAACCTGGGATCGAGTCCCACGTTGGGCTCCCTGCATAGAGCCTGCTTCTCCCTCTGCCAGTGTCTCTGCCTCTCTCTCTGTGTGTCTCTCATGAATAAATAAATAAAATCTTTAAAAAAAAAATGAAAAGAGGCAGAGAAGTAGGAAAAAAAACCCTCCAAAAACGGGTGAGTTGATGTCAAGGTTTCCAAGAGAAGAGAGTATTTTAAGAATGGAGAAATAAATGGTAACCCCCTTAAAATATTCCTAAGAGACCTTCTAAGTTCAAGGAAACATATGACCTTTTCCTTGTAATAGTTTTTAAGAGAAGGTGAAACCACATTCTAACACCAGGCAAGAGAGATTCTGGGGTTGGAGCTGGGCTAGTGGGCAGGTGGGCTTGGGTGGTGCATGTCACTGACTGTTGGGAGAGCAACTAAAGAAATGTGTCTCAAGGATCTGGCTTATCTAGTACTTTTTCCAACCTTTACCCTCAAACATCTTTGCATTATAATCTCAACAACAATTATGCTAATGCATATTCAGAAAATTGTGGCAAAGGCTGTCCCATTGGATAATTTCTCAAAAAGAGTAATCTCCCCTTGTATTCCTGTTCAACCATGATGGTCTGGACCAGGTCAACAAATAAAGTCATTAATATACATGGTTTTGGGGAAAAGAAAGTTCATTTTTACCTCAAGTTTTCAGACTGATTATCAATGTTGTGTGAATCACTCAGATAAGAATGAGGAATTGAACATTACTTGAAAATGGAATATCAACTTCTGTTGAGTCTTTCTTCCTTCTGCCCGCTTAATATACTTATGAAGATGAGATTCTAAAGTATTCTGACGGTTTTTTGCATATGATTTTCTAGTTCAGCGTTTGTGACCAAAGATTGCATTTCCAAGTGTTTTGTAGTTCCATAAGTGTGAGAGAAAATGTTAGGTTGAATCATATGACATTGTCATTTGTTTGGTAAAAAAAGGTCAAATGTTGGCAGTTTCACACTGTTCAACCTAATACTTGGTATGTAACTTGCTGTTTACTTGAGAGCAGCTGCTTGTTGTTCAAGCAGTCCCAGTTACTGTGAACTATGAAATGTTAACTTGCACTAAATTTAATTTTACTTCATGATACTGAACATGAGATTTTGAATTTTTATCTCCTTTTGTACTTTTTTAATTAAATGGTTTCAGACACCTCTAAGGAAGGAACTTAGTCCAGAATATAGTGAACAGTTTTCAAGTTTTGCATACCCTCTTCTAGGGCTTTTCTTGTACCTACTATATAAATGTAGTGGATTTCATAGAAGCTCATTCTGTTTTTCAGAGTTATTTTCCAGTATTTTCTTAGAGAATGAAAGAAGCAGCTCAGAAAGATTTCCATGACTCTCTTGAAGTATATTAGCCATCCTTTTATTACTCTTCTCAGGCCAGATGATCTTTAGCTACTTTATGAGAAATTTCATACGGGAGCAAATTTCTAGTGTTTAATGGTGGTCTGCTTACAAGGTCTTCATTCTTAAGAACAATCAGTTATTATGTAGTTTAATTTATCTTTAAACTTAACTGAGGCTGGAATCGATTTTTGGCTTCCAGATTGGTAATTTTTGAAAATTGCGAATAGATTCAATGCTCATTAAGATTAGATATTTTATATAGGTATGTATATGTGTGAAAAAAAGAATAAGGTTTTGTTATTCTATAAATAAGCGATATTCTAAGTCACAAAGTTTGAGTCATTTTTACTTGTATGCACATGTTTTAAATTTGAAAACTCTTATTGAGCAATAAATTGAAATTGAAGTTAGCAAGGACCTATTGGTTCATTGCTTCTAATACAGATAACACATTTGGAAAAACATAGCTTTAGTGTTCACAATCCAGGGACTCTGAAATGATATACACAGTTGCATTTTCTTGAGATTGTGCATGTAGTCTCCTTCAGAAGATTGGAAAGAAAGAGAAAAGAATAAAGAAAATCAAAACTCCTTGTACTTATGCCACCAAGAAATAAACCCTATTAATGTTGCGGTGTGTTTTTTCTCCACATATGCAACAGAATGTGATGACTTAGACTGCCTTTCCTTATTTAGCTTTGTCTTTGCTTTGCTACAGATGAAAAATAGTATACAACTATTTCTTCTTATCTTCTGGAAGGGGTTGAAGATGAAGCTTTCCCCACATCCGAGAAAAGGGAAGTGTGTTTGTAATTGTTATAGATATGGATTGTGGGTTTAGTGGAGTTTCTGGATCGTTATAAAAGCTAAGAGGAGCATAAGTTTTGAGGAGGAATGGCGTGCCATTGAAGAAAGGCTGAAGGGAACAAATAAGCTGGAGGAACACATGGCATGGGGTGGTGGAGAAGTGAGGAAGACTAGAAAGATGTATGTATTAAGATGGGAAATTTTCTCCAAGAAATGAAAGGACCCAATTTCTGGGAAGTGTCAGATGAGTAGACCTGACAAAATGATGCTGTGATAGGCATTACTGAACTTATCAGGACATACATTGGACCTGAATGGCCCTGGATAATAGCCTCTCCTAGCCTCTCAGAGCCCACAGCAAGAGCTGGAGCCTTTCTCTCCTTCCAGCAGGGCCAGAGAAGGGTTCGTTCTGTTTGTATGTAGCATATCACTCATTGACTACGCAGTGACCTTGTCCATGCCACAAGATTTTGCTCTGTCCCTGTTTGGGTGTCTCATGTGTGGACATCTCTCCAACAATGGTCTGGGAATCTTTCTTAGTGCAAATTCCTCTAGATGTAAATTCTGATATGAATATCAGAGTAAAAGACATTTATTTGAGGATGATTTTAGGAAATCTGGTAAGAAGGGTGGGCGGTGGTCTGCACCTGGGTGGCTCAGTTGGTTAAGTGTCTGACTCTTGATTTCTGCTCAGATCATGATCCCAGGATTCTGGGATTGAGCCCTGCATCTGGCTCTGTGCTCAGTGGAGAGTCTGCTTGAGGATTCTTTCTCTCCCTCTGCACCTCCTCCCACTCTCTCTCTCTCAAATAAATAAACAAAGCTTAAAAAAACAGAAGGTGGGAGGTGATATGGGGGGGAAATACAGCAAATAAAGGGAAAAAAATTTAAAAAATGAAGCAAGTTACCCTGGATAAATGGAAGTCACTGAGGAACTCTAAGAACCTGTGCAGAACACACACTTCAGAGTTCTCACCTCCAATGTGAAAGGAACTGTGGTATTTGTATCCCAATTCCCTTTAGTCACTGGTTGTTGATTCTGGGGGTTAGTGTTAATTCTCCGACACTTCTGATTTGTCTTGTGTGTGGACAGAGAGGTTCTGGCCATAGAGGAGAGCCATTTGACTGTCACTTTTAGGTACTACAGTGGTGAAGTTTGAGGGTCTATGGGTAAAGCACCAGCAGCATCCACTCCATTCTGCCCCTTGCACCACTTAGACCACTCATGTGCCCTGATTAGTTCATTCCATCCTGTCAATGAGTCTTCAAGGTGGTGGCTAGTCATGAATTCTAAAAGAAATTTCAACAGATGCCTTACAAATCCCTTGATCTCCAAACATAACCTTGTCCCTATTATGCAGAAGAAATTCTGGGTCCCCATGAGAGTTATTATTCTTGCCAGGATCCCGACTCATTTTGCCTGTTAGTTTCTCAGCATGAACAATAAAAATGGATGGAAGGCAGTCATCGTTATAGGATTAGTGGTCTCTTTATCCTTTACTGTGTTTTCCCTCATATACAAACCAAGATTTCTAGTCCAGCTAACCTTAAAGTTTTAGGAGAAGATAGTACAAACTCTTTAAATAATTTACTGAGATTAGTAGTAAGGAGAGTCATTCTTACTCTCAATTCTTTGGTACCCTAGCTATTGAAATGGAGCAACAGGTAGTGTCATTGATTGAAAGCATATCCCAACCTCAAGCATACCATGCCTTAGCTGGCACCTTAGCTGTGCCTTTTCCGTGCTGTTGAAACACCCTAAAAGGTCTACAACTTTTAGCATGCAGTATATGGTAGGACCAGTGCATCTCATGGCCATGTACTCAGGGACACCATCTCTTTCACCATAAAGTTCTTAGGCAGTGCTATCTAGGATCTCCTCACAACAAGCTAAACACTTTGTGAGCTCCTAGATTGTGGCATTGGTTGAGGCACTGCAAGAAGGAAAAGCAAATCTATCCCTAGAGTATGTATCAGTTTTAGTAAAGTTCTCAATTGGAAAAAGACAATTATGCAGTTTCACTCATATGTGGAATATAAGAAATAGTGAAAGAGACCAAAGGGAAAGGAGGGAAACTGAGTGGGGAAAATTTAGAGAGGAAGATAAACCACGGGAGACTCCTAACTCTCAGAAACAAACAAAGAGTTGAAGAATGGGAGGTGGGTTGGGGGATGGGGTAAATGAGTGGTGAGCATTAAGGAGAGTACATGATGAGATGAGCCCTGCGTGTTATACTATATGTTGGCAAATTGAATTTAAATAAATTAAATTTAAAAAAGAAATATAAAAAAAATTAGTAGAGACCAATTTCTGGCCCCTGCAAAATAGAGTTTCAACGGTCACCAAGCAATTGATTGTTTTCCTCAAAAGATGATACTATATAGAAGTCTACACATCCATTTCTGCTGTGAGCAAGGTGGAACATTCAGGAATGATAGTAACTAGATCAGCTTTTGTATATGGAACCATAATGGTTCCATGTAGTCTCTATCCTTACCACACAGGCACTCCATTCACCAGGCCATTGTATAAGCACTGAGGTGGTTGTTTTTGATTGTTTCACTTTGATTGTCATAAGTTATTCTATGTACCTGGATGTTTTGAGCCACTTTAAGTGTTGAATACTTTCTCATGGGCATTTTTTTTCCTGCATATCAGATCTGCACATTTATGTCCCATTCCTGTAGGTCTGTCCTTATCCTCATTCCTCAAATCTCTAAGTCTCCAATCTTCTAATTAAAAAAAAATACAATGATTCAACAATTTTATACATTACTCAGTGCTTATCATGACAAGCGTAGCCACCACTGTCACCAACAATGAATGCTATTACAATCATATTGACTATATTCTCTATGCTATACTTTTCATCTCTTATTTATTTTATGACTGGAAGTTTGTACCTCTTAATCCTTCTTCCAATCTTTCAATTTTGATCCTCCCTGGCCTTTGAGTAATGAGCTAAAGTATCTGCCAGTGCCCCAAGAATCCAACTATATCCTACCTCAGACTCCTCTCTTTATCCACACCTAGATAATAACTAGGTATATTGATTGAACTTTTGCTCCTGTGAAGATTCTCCCACAGTATTATCTTTTAGGATTACCCTGATTTGGGCCATAGTGTAATAGCTGCCCATTTTCTGCCTAAACCAGCAAATGAAGCTGATCTGTTCATGAACAAAGCCCAGAATTTTTCTTCCTTCATCAACTGATCATAGGAAACCCTCTAGGAAGCCAGAGGTACAATAAAGATTGATAACAGGGGGTCTTTTCATATAACTTACTGTGATTTCTGGATCTGCTAGACCCCAATCCTGAATATATTGTTCTCTTCATGTAATAGACTGTCACTATGCCCACTTGAACTTATGATTTGGAGACTTAGATAATGCCCAGCTCAAGATAGGCAGTCTGGGTTGCATATTCACTTTATACACCATGGCTAGGAAGCCAATATCTATGAAAGTCCAAATGCATGCTAGAAGGTACTTTGTGGAGAGTGAATAGTTCTCTGCTGTGAAATTCTTTTGTTTTGCTTCAGGATTCAAGAGGTTAGCACTGTGAATCTTTATAAGGCTTGCCAGAGATGCTACCATAGCCCCATGGCGTCAGCCAGGAGAGTAGCCCCATACAAAAAATTTTTTTCTTTACCCAGTATTATATTCCATTGCCTTTGCTTAAGTACCATAAAGATCCATTCCTAGGTGTGTCTTTTTAGTTCTTGCCAATACACAGTAGTAGATCCTACAGATCTTTTGATAGATAGCCCCTTTCCCCCAGTAGCAGAGATCCAAGTCTGATAATGCTCCTAATTATTGGCCTGGAAGCAGTCAGGGGAGGTGTGGACAAATCTTGAGGAGGTAAATATTACCTTTTGAAACATCTGCCATAGGTGAGGATTTTGCATGATCTGAAGGCAAGAGAAGGCTGCTTCTTAGCAGGGGGATTGGGCAATCTCTGCCAGCCCAAAAGTTTTGGTGGAACCTGATATTCAAGTTTCTCAAGTGCATCTAACCAGATGCTCCTGTCCTGGCTTTTGAACCCCATTCCTTCTATATCCAGGGTCTTCTGTAGACCCTGGGCTTCTGAATTAATTTCATTGTAGTGGTTAATCTCATGTTCAGGTTCTGTGCCTGATACTCATCAGTTGCCTTTCCTGCGGCAAGAGTTAAGTGTCTCTAAAGCCTATCACGTTTTCAAAGAGTGCTCTGATTGTCTGACCTGAGCCTAGCAATATCTTTCCCTTAGTGTATAGACATTTCACACCAATTAAATAACCAACAAACCTCACAGTCTTTCTAATATCTCTCAAATTCTATGCATGTTATGTAAACAAATGCATTCTCTTTTACCTTAATCTCATCCCAATTCACCACAGTTGAGAGTATTAATAATTATGATGCCACAGCTAAAGCTAACTGTAAGTTATCACTTCCTGCAACCGACCACCATCCAACTCCAGAACCCATCATAAGGATCTGCTTCCTAGAATCATTTCTGTTATCAACTGTCCCACTATGGGTTTCCATAGAAGGATATCCTGAGATGAAGATTTGGGGTGATCTTAGGAAATCTCAGCAATGGTTGAGTTATTAACCCAGTTAGCTTTGTGGGTAACTAGAATTTAATCCTGCTGGGAGAACACAAGGAGTTAAGAGAGAACATGTGTCTCAGAGTTACCTCACTGGAGGAGTGAGAGAACTGGGTTATTTGTACAAGTACTCTGAATGGTCATTGGTTGAATTCTGGTAGGGATGGAAGGTGCTATTGAGCACGTCCAGTTTGTTCTAGCCAGAGAAAGCCCCCAGGCATGTGGAAGTCAAGCAATGTACTCTGCACTTTCCTTTTTTTTTTTTTTTTTTTACTCTGCACTTTCTAAGATCTGAGGAGATGTGGTGGGGGTATTGACAATTCTTCCCTCAGGGCCCAGTAACTCAGCAGAAGATGCGGGACACTTGGTGAGCTTATGGGTCACATAGGTACTCTACAGGTATCTGAACTCAACATGTTTGAGATCCCCAAACTGAAACATGGCTAGATGTTTTACCTATACATGCTGCATGTACAGTTTTGCACTCTTCCCCCCACTTAATATTATATAGGGAATATGTTCATATTACATGTTTATATGTTCATATTACATATTACATAAAAACATGTTTTTTTAGGTATCATCAGAGTTTCGTCTTCAAATTAGGAGGCAAGTTATATTCCTTTATTGACAATTTTTGGAAATTAAAAAGCATTACAAAATGGTGATGAACATCTTTTTGTGGCTGTATGTGGGTAGTTTTGAATCTGTAGACTTATTGTTTACCCCATATTTAAAAGGAATGCAAAATGCAAACTGAATTCCGGATCTAATATGCATGTATGTACTTCATTATTGAAGAGTGTTCACTTTACCACCCTGCTCCTGTTCCCTCCCGGCTTGCTGCCTTCCTGCTGCGGAAGCACCATCTGTATGAGTGCTCTGGGTAGACAAATTACTTCCCATCCTGGGCCTTGATCACTTGTATGGAGTAGTGCTTAAGAAATAATTGCTTTGGGGATCTCAAAGTACTCAGACCTAATGAATTCTTCTGGCATCTTCTGAAGTAGTCACAGGACTTGTGACTGAGATACCAAAAGATTGATTTAAAACTTTGTAGGCAGTAAAAATGTACGACAAGGGCAGAACAAGAGGCAAAAGGAGTTCTATGGCACCCAACCCAATCAGCTTATTTATAGACTCATTCAGTGCGCTTAATTGGATGTTCCTAGTTTCTTGTGTGTGGAGGTGGGGTGGGGTAGGCTTCCCACATAGCTGTGGACAAGGTGAGGGAGCATTGGAAGGTAAATAGCACCTGGCCTCTGTGACACGGCAGACCTTTAGAAACTTAATTCCCCAAAAGAATAGGCCAAGAAAAGGGCATTTCATAATGTACATAGAGCAGCCTTTCAGGCACAGAAGTTACACACCGAATGAGCTCAGGGGGGCTCAAAAACATAAAGAAACTTTGTTTAATACAGGCTCAGTGACTCTTCCCTCGCACTGGTTCTTGCATGACATTTCAAGCAGGTTTCACAGTTTTTAAGTTATTTTTTCAATAATCCTCTTGTTTTAGCACTAAAATCCAAGTTTCATCTAGTAAGCACACAATTTCCGTCTAGTCTATTGTACAAAAACAAAGCATCAACCCAATGTACTTCAAATTCATTTCCCTAGATGAAGCCCACTTCCAGCTTATAAGCCTGCTGCGGCAGAGGTGGCTGTGGTCCACTTTTCACTCTTGTTGACCTACATCCTTCCCCCTATGAAGGTACTTCCTCTGACCCCTCTGGAGCTGGCCCAGTCAGAAAGCAGCTCAGGAGAGGGGCTGTATTAAGCATCTTGCACAAGTGCAGTCTGGGCATGAGTCTCTCAGGATTTTGTGCATGTGTGGTTGCTGGATCTTTCTCTTCTCCAGCTGTAGCTCTCTTCCCTATGGCTTCCAGGATGTGGGCAGGCCTCTCTTCTAGCCTACCCTGGGGCTTTGGGTGTGTTGCATTAGGCAGACCCTCGCTACTTGAGGCCTCTGCCCTTCCAAGTAGTCTGAGGTCAACTTTCTTTAAAAATTACCATGAATCTGCTTCCTATAGCAGAATCTACATCTAATCTCCAGAGACCCACATCTTTCCTTCATTGGTAGCAGAGCAGCACACTGCCAGTACAGCCCCCTCTCTTCACACTGTCACCTTTTCACTCTCTCTCTCAAATAAATAAATAACAATCTTAAAAAAAAAGGCGGGGGGGGAATGCTTTTGTGACTTGGTTAAGTGTCTGCCTTCAGCTCAGGTCATGATCCCAAGGTCCTGGGATCGAGCCCCATGTTGGGCATCCCTGCTCAGTGGGGAGCCAGCTTCTCCCTCTCCCTCTGCTGTTCCCCCTGCTTGTGCCCTCTCTCTCCTTCTCTCTTAAATAAATAAATAAAATTTTAAAGAAACAGATAATAAATTTTAAAAAGGCAAACTGTTATCTTTTCCTTCAGTTATACCTGGTGGAATGAGTTTTTGTTTTTCAATGTCTAGGGCACACATGTCAAACTTTTCTAGAAGTTCTTTACATTTGCCTTGACAATATGAAGACTCATACCCCTCCTCACTGTCAAGGAAAGGAGAGAAGAGATGCCATGGTAGCCCAACGCTTTGCTCCAAAGGAAACATTTTCTCTGGTGTCTTGACTCTATACACCCTTTGAGGGTGACAGGCCAGCACTGACAGAACTGGTTTTCAAGTTCTTAACATGTCCTACATTTACTGCTGCTCTAGATCCTCACATGAGGATTTGGGCCCTACTTGGCACGCATATTGTTCTTGGTCGTTGGGAACTCAGCTGCAGCTGAGGTAAGTCTAATTTGCAGTACCACTCATCTGAGGTAAGTCTACCACCCCACTTCCTGTGCTTTGGAGTAAGAAGGGCACAGGTTTGCCCTCTCCTGCGTGCAACTGAGCAACCTTGAGCATGTAACTTAATCTCTGTTGGCTTCAGTTCTGACTTCTGTACAAAGGGGAAAACAATACTTCTCAGTTATGGGCTTGTCATGAGGAATGCACAGTGCATGAACTCACTATGGGGGGAGGGCTCATAGTTGGTGAAAGTGATGATGATGATGGCTTGATTCTCTCAGATTCCTAAGTACCTTCCCATCTCCCCCTGCTAACAACACAAAGCTGCAGTCGTTGCTTAGACTTCCTACCTACAATTATCCCCCCAGCTCTCCACCTTTGGAGTGGTGGAAAGGCCAGGATAATGGCAGGATGGTACTCCTGAGCATCTTCATGCCTCAGGGGAATCTTGGGAAGAGACGAAAACAAGTAGGAGATGGTCATAGTCTCTTATTCTTTTCTCAGTTAATCTTGTCATATGTCTATTGGAACTGAAGTGTTGGAGGAGTTGGCTTCACTGTCTCCTCTCCCTGGTCATCCATTCTCTCTCCAGCCTCCCTTACCCATCAGGAAGGGTGTTCAAGGAAACCCTGGCTGGTGGCGGGGTGCCAGGAAGTCTCTGCTTGCAGGGAAATTTGATGTGGCAGCTGTAACTTATTGTCCTTGCAGTTACCCTGCATATGCCAGAGAAAAGAGCTTTGTAAATAAGTGCGAGGAGCTGATAGCAAAAATTTCAGAGTGCACTGCAGTGCTTCTAACACCATTATAGGGCACTGATTTAGTATTGGCTCACAGAAATGAAGGCTACCTTGAGTACTGAATTACCATGTCCCCAGGGCAATCTTTGGCATTCTACCCAGGCTGCTAACCAAGTCCTCCATGCTTCATTTATGGGATCTGACACTATCACAGACTCCAGCAATATAGCTGCAGGCTCTAGTAAACTCCCAAATTAAAAGTCAACCCAGTCAAGGATATTTTGATGTCCAGGGATTTGTATGCAGTTCCCATTAGGATTTGTGCCCAAGTAACTTCTGACTTGTTGAAATGAATGCAGATCCTTCTATCTTAGCTTTATGTTTTTGCACAGAAATTTTTGAAAGCTGAGATGAGATTTTCATGTAGGTCAATCACTCTAAGAAAGCTTCATTTTTGTGCAAGAGGCATATTACATATGTAAGGCACTCGTCTGCAGAAAGCATAAAAATACTCTACTGAAAATAAACTATTCTTTTTGGTTTTGTGCATTACATTCTACATTCTAACCGAGTCCATCTGACATACAGCCATTGAGGAAAAAGGAGAGGACAAAATCTGTTAATGAAGCAGTCATGGGTAAAATTGAGGTTGCCAGAGAGGGCTTTTCTTGATAGATCTAGGTGGTTTATAGATGAGGTGGTTGATGAGAAGCTACCAAACATCTAATTGCAGTAGTATTTTGGTAACAAAAACTGGTAGTATGCCAACCTGTTGGGAAGATTTTTTAAAATAATGTACTTTTCAGAGCAATGCAACCAACTACAGTTTTTATTGGTTCATTTTTTCACTCTCTTCCATGACATGCAATTTAGATTGGAGTATTGTACCAGTTACTCAGCGGTGATGTGTAATCAATGCGCTCAGCAGCTACTCAGTCATGTGTGAGAAAACTGCATTTAGAGTCTTTGGTCTTACAACATTTGGTCAGCTAGCAATTTACAGAAATGGTAAAAAGAAAAAAAAAGCAAAAACAAAAATAGAAGCAGACCCTTCTGGAGCTTTTGTTTTCTGTTGGTACTTTACATATGCCAGATTCTTCTCTTATACTGTGCTGTATTTAAAAAAGGTAGATGGTTTAGAACACATAGCTTAGCAAGAGTTATGTTGTTCAAATTTTTGATCTGTAGGGGAAACAAGTAATTTTTATTCATTCATTTTTTAAAATTAATTAATTAATTAATTAATTAATTAATTGAAAGAGAGAGGGGAAGCAAGCAGAGGAAAGGACAGAGGCAGAAGGGGAAAGAGAATCTCAAGCACACTCTGTGCTGAGCACAGAGCCCAATTTGGGGCTAGATTTCGACACCCTGAGATCATGACCTGAGCTGAAATCAAGAGTGGGGCCTCAAGTGGCTGAGCCACCCAGGTCCCCCAACTATTCATTTTTTTCAAGAGATTTTATTTATTTATTCATGAGACACACACACACACACACACACACAGAAGCAGAGACACAGGCAGAGGGAGAAGCAGGCTTCATGCAGGAAGCCTGATGTGGGACTCGATTCCGGGACTCTAGGACCACTTCCTAAGTCGAAGACAGATGCTCAACCACTGAGCCACCCAGAGGTCCCATCCCAACAATTCATTTTTAAAAAACTTGCCCCCTGCTGCAAAGTATGGCATAGTATTAAAAAATTACAGTTTTTTATAACAGACAATCCTAAACTCTTAAGACTGCTAATTAAGAATCTTGGCATCAGGCTAGACATTGAACTAAAAACATTTGGATTGGAAGCGATCTCCAAGAACATCTAGGTGGAATTTCTTCTTATTTTTGTCCCCATTCTGTCAAAGAGAAAATGGAGACCCTAAGGAGATGCTGTTGTTGGCCTAGTTCACAGTGCGAGACTAAAGGCCATCATCTCATGCTACGGCTTTCTGATTCATTTTATCCAGTGGTAGAATTTTAGGACTGTGAGAAGCCAGTATAGAAATATTCTGGAGGGCAAAGCAAGATGAAGAGAGGCACACTCTTTCTAAAGTACTTGTGCAGCACTAAGCAAAACAGCCAAGGAAACCTTCTTATATTAGAACAATGGGGAGGGTGGAGGAAGATGGGGAAGAATTGACCTTACTAGCTGTTAGGCTACATTTCAAAGCTTTACTAATTAAAACATGCAGTACTGATTCATAGACATATAAACCAGTGGAACATCCTAGATCCAAATATATATATACAGAAATTTGGCATTTGACAAAGGCATGTCAAATTAGTAGGGAAAAAGTAGCCTATTTAGTAAGTGATATTGGCATGACTGTCTCGTCACCTGAAAATTAATAAAAAATTGAATGTGAAAAAAGAAACCCTAAACATTCTACAAGATAAAAAAAAATAGTGAATGCCTTCAGAACCTTGGTGTGGATAAGGCCTTTCTAAGTATGACATAAAATCTAAAGGCCATTGAAAGAAAAGGTTGATAAATCAAAATACATAAAAATAAAGAAATTCCTTATGAAAGGACCATCATGGGGGCGGGGGAGACAAAAGAAAAATTGGTTGAAAATATTAGCATCTCATATCACATATACAAGAGTAATATCTCTAATATATGAGAACTCCTGGATGATATAAAACACCAATTCACTGGAAAAAGTCAAGAGATATGAACAGAGATTATACAGTGAAAGAAATAAAACATATTAAAAAGATATTCTATGTCACTCATGTTAAGTGAAATGTAAATTATACATCCACTGAAACATACTTTTGTAATTTGTTGAGTTGGCAAAAATTCCAAAGTTCAATGAAACACTTGTGTTGGTGAAGTTGTGGGAAAAGAAGCATTTTCTTTCTTTCTTTCTTTCTTTTTTTTTTTAATTTATTTATTTTGATAGTCAGAGAGAGAGAGAGAGAGAGAGAGGCAGAGACACAGGCAGAGGGAGAAGCAGGCTCCATGCACCGGGAGCCTGACGTGGGATTCGATCCCGGATCTCCAGGATCGCGCCCTGGGCCAAAGGCAGGCGCCAAACCACTGCGCCACCCAGGGATCCCAAGAAGCATTTTCTAAACAAATACTTTCTTCAGGTTACAGCGGGAAACCTAGGACAATTTAGAAAGACCTCAAAAATAGCAATGCTTGTACCTCTGTCCCTTTATGTAATTCCACTTGTGCATTCTACATATAACGCGTCATTATATATAACTGTGTCTACCTATCATCTATCTATCGACCTATCTATCTATTTCAGTATTTCTAGAGATATTCCCTTGTGAATAATAGTGAAAGTATTGAGATAAACTGAATCTCCACCCAATAGGTGATGGATTAAAGAGATCATGGTACAGACATGAAATAGAAAATAATACAGCTGTGAAAAAACTATGAAGTAGCTCTTTGTATACTAAAGTAGAAGAACCTTTAAGAAATACAGTGGAAAAAAAAAGAGAGAGAGAAAAAAGAAATACCGTGAAGTGTAGAAAGTAGAGTTCAAAATACCGTATAGAATGGGTTATCCCTTTTTCTTTTTTGGTAAATTGGCATAAGGTGGGGGAGACTATATCTGTATTTATTTGTTTACACATAAAAAACTTCAGAATCACTGATAAGAAAATAATTATAGTGGTTTCATGTGACAGGTGGCAGAAGATGAACAACTGGAAGGATGGGGAAGGGAGTAGGATGAAATGTTTTCACTGTATTTATGTAAATATAAGAAACAGGGAAATGTGTTAACTTTTCAAATAATTAAAGGTCAAAAAGAAAAAAAATTATTATTATTACTTTTAAACACTTTATTTCTTCATGAGAGACACACAGAGAGAGAGAGAGAGAGGCAGAGACATAGGCAGAGGGAGAAGCAGGCTCCATGCAGGGAGCCCGATGTGGGACTCTATCTTGGGACTCCAGGATCACACTGTGGGCTGAAGGCAGGCGCTTAACTGCTGAGCCACCCAGGGATCCCAGAGAAAAAAAAATATTAGAAGGGAAAAAAATACTACTGACCTTCTGCATCAGTCAGGGTCCGGGTTCCAACAGACAAACAGAACTGTGGAATACACAGTTTTGTTGCAAGAAATTGGCTTATGTGGCTCTGGGAGCTGGTTAGGCAAGTCTGAAATCTGTGTATCAGGTTGTCAGGAAGGGCTGGCTAGAAGCTCTTGGCCAGAGGCTGATGCTGCAGGATCTCTTTTTCCTTAGGGAAACCTCAATTCTGCTCTCCTAACTTCTCAACTGATTACATCAAGACAACCCAGAGATGGAGGATCATCTTCTTTATTTAAAGTCAACTGATTGTAGATGTTAATCATGTCAACAAAATACCTTTACAGCAATACCTAGATTAATAGGTTGATTGAATAACAGGGGACTAGAACTTAGCCAAGTTGACACATAAAACTAACCATCACCCTCTGCCTCTGAAATCCAGTTTGGGGTCAAAGGCTTTTTTAATTAATTAATTAATTAATTAATTAATTAATTAATATATTTTAAAAGATTTTATTTATTTATTCGAGAGAGAGAGAGAGAGAGAGAGAGAGAGAGATTGGCAGAGACACAGGCAGAAGGAGAAGCAGGTTCCATTCCATGCAGAGAGCCTAGTGTGGGATTCGATCCCGGGTCTCCAGGACCACACCCTGGGCTGAAGGCGGCGCTAAACCGCTGAGCTACCCGAGCTGCCCCAAAGGTTTGAATATAAGAATTCAACATGACAAAAACCATATTACTTATCTTGGATTTTCTGGGATAACCCTGGGGTGAGATATATTTTATCAAATCTAAGATGCTATTGATTGTAAGATAGACTATTATTTTTTGTGCCACCAGTAAAGGAAAAAAGCCCCACCAGTTAAACTGACATGCTGTTGGTTGATTGCACAACACACCCTTATTTCAGTGATGTTAAAATAATAAAACTGTGTATATTAGAATTCACGAAAATATACTCTACTCTCTACTCTGTGTTCTTATTAGACCATATGCAGCTAGATCAAGGTGTCTGATTAGTATATTTTAATTTTGATTCAGAAAATATGATCATAATTACACATAAAACATGTTATTCACAACATATATTACACATAGTACTGTCTGGCTCAAGATCTAAAAATTAGCTCTGGGGGTGCCTGGATGGCTCAGTGGGTTGAGCATCTGGATTTTTGGTTTTGGCTCAAGTAATGAGCTCAGCATTCTGAACGAGGAATCTGTTTGAGACTCTCTCTCCTTCTCCCTCTGCTCTCCCCATGTGCACCTGTGCATGCATGCTCTCTCTCTTTCTCTAATCAATCAACTAATAGATCAATAAGCCTTGTCTAGAATCTACAGAAGTGCCTCCAAAGGTTAGTTGGGGTTGGGAGGCTTTTCAGCTGGAGAGTGGAGAGTGGGAAGATTCTTCCTGCCCTCCTCCTCTCTACCTTCCACTGCCCTTCCATCAAGCAGGCAGGATGACTACAGCAGTCTGTGGCATTGTCTCTCATGCTGAGAATAATTCTAAATGATCACTAGTATATTGGCTTTTCCCACTTCCTTTTCTTCCTTTTTGGCACTGAGATACTGCAGGAGGAGAGGCCAATCAGTGGTATTTCACATGCTATGCCTAAGTATTAAAAGATTGCTTTTATATCATGATAACTATAGGAATGTCCACTTTTAATTCAACAATTTTTGAGGAATGCTAGCTCCTACTTTAGTTTAACTTCAGGATATAAGAGTGACAAACCTCCTTGACATCTATTTTAAAGAAAAAAAAAATGAGTGCCATTGTCCTAGCCAGTAAGGACAGAAATGACATCTGGAACCCACAAATTGTCATAATCAGTTGTAGTGACCTACAAGTCTTGAGGAAGTGGATGGTCTGTTCCTCTAATTTGCCAGTGCCAAATTTTCAACTGTCATTACAAACTGAAGCTCTTCCATGTAGCAAATGTTTGAACATCATCTCATTGAATGAAGCCTACTCTTTGTGGAAACCTTGTTCTGATTCCTATCTTTAAAGTAATCATGCTTTGTTTATTATAACTCAATAAACTTGCTGTACTCTGTTTTATTATATTTCATGGAACCCATAAAAAAATCTTGTTTTTGGGCTCAACAGTGGGCTTGACAAAGCAAAAACAGTGCTGATGGTCTTTAACACTTGATTAATGTGAATACAGAGCTCTGAAAAGGTCAACCCAATTTTATTCAAACAGGCAGTGAAAATATAAAAAAAGAATAAAAATGCAAAAACAACAGAATCAATAACCAACTCTTATTTCTAAAGCTCTAGGTAATGATTTAGGATATACTTATGTTGTTTTAAAAGGTGGCATCATCAAAACCACAATGAGATACCACCTCACACCAGTGAGAATGGGGCAAATTAACAAGGCAGGAAACCACAAATGTTGGAGAGGATGCGGAGAAAAGGGAACCCTCTTACACTGTTGGTGGGAATGTGAACTGGTGCAGCCACTCTGGAAAACTGTGTGGAGGTTCCTCAAACAGTTAAAAATAGACCTGCCCTACGACCTAGCAATTGCACTGTTGGGGATTTACCCCAAAGATTCAGATGCAATGAAACGCCGGGACACCTGCATCCCGATGTTTATAGCAGCAATGGCCACAATAGCCAAACTGTGGAAGGAGCCTCGGTGTCCAACGAAAGATGAATGGATAAAGAAGATGTGGTCTATGTATACAATGGAATATTACTCAGCCATTAGAAACGACAAGTACCCACCTTTTGCTTTAATGGATGGAACTGGAGGGTATTATGCTGAGTGAAGTAAGTCAATCGCAGAAGGACAAACATTATATGTTCTCATTCATTTGGGGAATATAAATAATAGTGAAAGGGAATTAGGGGAAGGGAGAAGAAATGTGTGGGAAATATCAGAAAGGGAGACAGAACATAAAGACTCCTAACTCTGGGAAACGAACTGGGGGTGGTGGAAGGGGAGGAGGGCGGGGGGTGGGGATGAGTGGGTGACGGGCACTGAGGGGGGCACTTGACGGGATGAGCACTGGGTGTTATTCTGTATGTTGGTAAATTGAACACCAATAAAAATTATTTTATTAAAAAAAATAAAAAATAAAAGGTGGCATCATAAGTTATTTGTGCTTTGAAATTTGCCTCTGTCTTTATTAATTTTCTTTTCCTGAAGAACAAAGTATAAGCGATTTTAATGCTAAGATTCCTCCCTAATTTGTCAACCACTGGAAGTATTATTGTAGACACAATGTCAAAAGAAGAAAACAAAATTTTGTAAAGAAGCAATAATAAATACACCTCAAACACTGAGTGCTTCTAGGAACAGCTGCTAATATCTATTGTGCTGAAAACCCACTGAAAATGCACAGGTATAGACAATAGCTCAAAGCAGCTCAAGGAGCCCTTTTGTGTCTAACGTACAAGTCATCTGAATGCATATAGAATTGTGCCTCAAAAATATATTTTATATGAAAGGTGTTTGGGGAAAAAAAGGAAAAAATGATAGCTTAGGGTCTAAGTATTTCCAATTAAAAAAAGAGGAAAAAATCATTTAGAAGAGATCCTAGGGGCTAATGAACTTTGGCATCTTTTCATTATTTTTGACAAAATCCTGTGATGCATCTGATGCTATTGTGAAATCATATTTTAACTCCTCAAAAATAGGGTTCTGGAATGTGCATAACATTGGTGATAAAATCCTGAGTGGGCTCTTTAAAGTGTGCTGTGACTTGAAAAGGCAGAGCACTAATTTGATGGAAACATTTAGTGAGCATCTTCTATGTATCAGACATTGGCTTTGGACTGTGCATGATGCAAAAATGAATAAGGCACAGTTCCTGCCCTTGTAAAGTTTACAAAAGAGAAAACTGTAAAATAATTACTTGATGTGCTGAAAATAAGTCACACAAATGAAAGCAGTGGGTGTAAATACTTCCTTATGAATTCAGCTCCTTCCTCTTTTCAGACTTGAAAGCTGGTCACAAACCTAATCTCACTTTCCCCTCTCATACTGTGAGTGTAATGTTCTTTGTTTCAGAGCTTTCCATTTGTAGAATCTGAATTCCAAGTAATACTTGCTTATTTCTCTCAGTTTCCAGCAGTGCTTTGAGAACAAATGGGTGGGCTTCTAATTAAATGAATGTGTGAAAAAGGATCTTTTTCATATCTTCCAACTTAAGCGATTCTTTTCAACAAAAGCCATCAGTACTATCTTCTATGCTAAGAATTGAAGCCATAATCTTGCATCAGTTACAATTTGACTATTTTCTACAATTGTAGAGACCACATTGGGTTTTGAATCTAGGGGTCCTTTGAAAAAATATAAAACCCAGAGAAGAGATGGGTAAGTGGTTCCCCTAAATTAATTGATTAGAAATAGTTCAACTAGTTTTCTGGTATCTGTTAATGGAATCAGACCTAGGATGGCTGAGTTGATCTGAAGATGGCAGAAATGTTGTTGCAGTAAAAGCAGGGGAGGGAGGAGAGCCAGCAGTCAGTGGGCAGCACTTACAGGAAGCATGGCAGCTTGGCTGGGGGGAAGACAGATTCTGGGGGCAGATAGACCGAACCTGAAGCTTGCAGAGTTGGCTTTGCACCTTGAACACTTAAATTCTTTAGGCTTCAGTTTCTTAATCCATGTAAAATTGGTTTAATACTTACAGTTGTTATGGTTAAATGACACAACACATGATTTAGCATGGGTTACTTATGTATTTCGTGGTTTCTGGTGTCTAATGAGTATTCAATAAATGCCAACTCCTCTCCTAGGCCAGAGGGAGAGTGCTGGAAAGAAAGAGGGTGAAGAAAACACTCAGGGAAAAAAGAAAGTTGGGAAGATTGAAAGATGAAATCCATTGTGTGATGGGAAGGCACTGATTTTGAATATTTATTAATGATAGAAATACAATATTGTGTAGGGGGATAATTTTTCTTTTCCCAGGCTTATATGTAAGTGAATGGAAAGACCACTGGATTGGAGTTTAGGAGGCTTGTGTTCTAGGATCAGCTCCCTTTAGGCAAATCCCTGAACTTCACTGGGACTCCATTCTACTATTAAATGAAGATTCTATCTATCTATCTATCTATCTATCTATCTATCTATCTATCTTTCTATCTATCATCTATCATCTATTTTTTAAAAAATATTTTATTTATTTATTCATGAGAAACACACACACAGAGAGGCAGAGACATAGGCAGAGAGAGAAGCAGGCTCCTAGCAGGGAACCTGATGTGGGACTCCATCCTGGGACTCCAGGATCAAGCCCTGGGCCAAAGGGAGGTGAGCTGAGCCAAATGCTGAGCCATCCAGGCATCTCTATCTATTTATTTTAAAGATTTTATTTATTTATTAGAGAGAAAAAGCATGAAGGGGGGAGGGGCAAAAGGAGAGGGAGAAGTAGACTCCCTGCTGGGTAGAGAGAGCTTAATTCAGGGCTCAATCCCAGGACCCTGAAATCATGACCTTAGCTAAAGGCAGATGCTTATCTGACTGAGCCACCCAGGTACTCCTGAAGATTTTCTTTATTTTCTTTAGTGATCTCTTCTGGGCTTAAGATTCTTGATGAAATGCTTAAGGTAAAGCCAGTTTAATGTATTTCATCTGAATCTAATCTTTTAAAGTTCAAGAATAAGTTTGAGGAAATTTTAATTACAAAGAGACTATTTGCAATGGTGCAGTGTTAATATTATAAAAATGGTGAGGCAGTTACCACCCCTAGACCTGAAGGGGGCTAGTGGGGGATATAGAAGAGTCTTAAAGAGACCTCTTTAAGAAGAATATGACCTTGGGTCAAGGACACAGCAGCTGAGACTTCCAACTCCTACTCTAATTCCAACTGGAAGCCTTAGGACAGAAGAATTTACCAATGTAGCCCTTACCAGTTAGATCTTGGGGCAGGGAGCAGAGTCATAGGGTGGAGAGCAGATATAGAGGGGAAATGGAAGACACCTGGCATAGATCCAGATTTGGATTAAGTGAGCCTTTGTTTTTTAACAACAGAAGAGCCTCAAGACACTGCTGCTATAATGAGCCTATGATTCTGTAGAACTTGTAAATGTGAAGACAGTCATCGTACAGCAAAGGCCTTACATGTGTCAGTCTCTCACTTCTCTCTGCTCTGAACACATTCTATCCTGGTTTAGCATTAGCAAGAGCCCTGAAATGTTCAGAGTATCAGAGAGGTCTGAAATATATAATCATTAGACTGATCCAGGAGCCAACAATATATAAAATATATCTAGCTGTGACATGAGCGATATGAGGCTACCATTGCACTGAGAGTCCCACTCAAACTGCTGGAAACTAAAGAGGGAAGATATTTTGGCTCCAGCAAAGTAAGTTTTATTTTGATGCTCTGTATCCTCAAGGCCCTTTTGGTTGTCTTTGGGGAAAATAAATAATTACCAATGTTTGTTTTATGTACCAAACATTGTTCATACTTCACCGGTGAGGTAAGATTAAAAATGATGCCAGTTCTTTCTAAATCGTAGTTGTGGGACCAGATTCCTTGGGTAAATTTTTTCTTATGAAGTGAAACATTCGGAAATATAAGAAGATGTGTTCACTGTCCCTAGGATTGAGAAAGAGAGTAAAAGAAAAATTTACATAGAGAGCCCAGTGGACTTTCTAAAAGGTATGAGAACTATTCTTTTGGATATTTGAAAATAGGAAAACAGGTCTTCAAGTTTTGTTATCAAGGGAAGGTGGGCTGAGTAGTGTTCCCCCAAATCCCTATCCTCTGGAACCTCAAAATGTATGATCTTATTTAGAAATAGAGTCTTTGCAGGCGTAGTTAGTTGTGATGAGGTAATGCTCGTCTCTTAGGTGGGCTGTAAGACCAATGACTGGTGTCCTTTTTAAGATTTTATTTATTTATTTATTTATTTATTTATTTATTTATTTATTTAGCAGGAGGGAGGGGCAGAGGGAGAGAGAGAATCTCAAGCAGACTTCCTGCTGAGCGCAGAGCTTGATGCATGGCTCCATCTCATGACCCTGAGATCATGACCTAAGCCAAAGTCATGAGTAGGATGCTTAACCAACTGAGCCACCCAGGCACCCACAATAACTGATGTCCTTATAAGAAGAGAACTCCAAGCATACATAGAATGAGGGAAACATGTGAGGATACAGGTAGAAATGGAGTTATGTAGCTACAAGCCAAGGAACACCCAAGTTTTCTGGACCACCAAAAGCTAGGAGGTGACAGATTATTTGTCCCTCACAGATTCCAGGGAGAAACAACCCTGCTAAGATATGGCCTCCTGAATGCTGAGAGAATAAATTTATGTTGTTTTATGTTGTTTTAAGCTACCTAGTTTTTAGTAATTTGTTATGGCAACCCTAGGAAACTAATATAAATCTGAAGACCTTGAAAAGGAGCTTGGGGATGGATGAGTATGTAGTAGATGGGTTAGTGCCCAGGACCCAGTGCAAGGGTCTGAGGGAATGATTAGCTATAACAGAGTAACCTGAGAGCCCAAGATTGAGACATCTTTTGTTCTGTGTAGAAAATGGAGCCAGCAAAGCCATTACTGGGACTGTGGCCAAGCATCCATCAGAGAGCACAGGAATTGTCTTTGTTGACACACTGTGCAGCCAAAACTGGGTACAGGGATTGACTGGCAGCTCCAATTTTCTCTCTCTGACTAATCTAGATTGAACCTTTAGAACTGAGTAAGGCCTTAGCAGTCTTGAACTATTTGGTGTTGGGGGTGGCTTAATGGTCAAGAAGGAGATATTGAACATCCTGTTATAAGCACCCCTGGATGCTTGAGTTATTAATTCTTAATGAAAAAGCACCTAGTCATATGTTTATCATGAGTAGGCAAAGCTGGATATGCTGCTTATACCTTTATAACTAATGGGGTAGGTTAGCAGTATTTGTTATCTTTAAATAGGTTTAGAAACTGAACATTGGAGAAATTAGGTAATTTTCTTACTATCACGCAGTCTAGATCTAAATTCAAGTCTGAATTGAAAGCCTGTACTTTTAATGGCTATAGATCCCTTTTCTTAGATCCACTGGGAAGCTACTGGATCTCCATTATCTCACATGGAAAATGGGTCCAGTAGACCAGTGTTGGAACTGGCAAGGAGGGGGTGGTGTATACCCAGAGCCAGAGGCAGGGGTCTGAATGTGGGCACGAGCAACATGGAAAGTAGGAAGGGTTGAATGGAGTTGGAAACCAGATGTGGGGTGCACCAGACTGAAACAGGGGCCTCAGCCATCATGACAAGTTAAAACCGTAGGTGGGGTTGCATGGGTGAATCCAGATGTAGCAGCCAGCTAGCAAGCAGGGCTTAAACAGGACTGGGTTGTCATGGAAACAGAGACAGATCCAAAGGCCAGAACCTAGAATCCAAACCAGGTCAGAATGAGGCAGTGACTGAAGTTGCTGCTGGACCACCAGGGGTGCACACACAGATTTCCTGCGGATGCCTGCCTGCTGTGATGACTGGCTTGCATTCCTGCTCACTGCAGGGCCAGAGCTCTCTGGCCTGGAGGGCCTTAAAAGCACACTCATTCTTCTGACAAGTAAAAGCTCTCCTATCACCTCTCTGGAGCTGCCTTATTGGCCCCTGTTTAGGTACATTCAGTGACAAATTTCCAAGGCAATGATTCTATCTATAAACAGTTTAACTATGACACAGTGTTTTCTTATATAGTACTAAAACCTGGTCCTGAGTCAACAGAATGTTTTCTCTTTCTCCTGGGTGTCAGCCCCTAAATGTTTAGTCACAGAGACTGGCTGGAAGAATCTTCAAATTCTCAAACAGCAGAAAATTCTGATTCACTCTCTGAGCCAGAGCCTGAGAATCTGCATTTAGAAAAATGCCCAAGGTGTCTCCAACGTGCAGCTAGAGTTGGAAACCACTCATTAGGTTCTTTCATTAGTTCCTGTTGGTCCCTCCCTCCCTCCCTCCCTTTCTTCCTTTCCTTTCCTTCCTTCCTTCCTTCCTTCCTTCCTTCCTTCCTTCCTTCCTTCCTTCCTTCCTTCCTTCCTTCCTTCCTTTCCTGTTTTTCATCCTCCTTCCATCCCTTCCTCCCTTCTTCCTATTGATTCAGCCCTCAATATTTCTGTGAACACCTGGGAGGAGCTGTCCCTCATCACCTTGCTTGCCAACTTGTTATAAGCTTTCAGCATTGTTTACCTGTATTATAGCCCAAAGACTTCACACTGTTCTTCCCACCTCCAGTCTTTCAGCCTTTTAATCCATCCTCCTTAAGGTTGCCAAAGTGATCTCTTAAAACCATAGATATGGGCATACCTTGTGTCAAATCCTCTGCTCACTTTCCATCGCAGTAATAAACAAGATATGATAAAAGAGACAACCAATGGTGTATCATTGCCTTTGGCAGTTATGCCTCTGCCTGCCTTCCTTCACTCCCATGCCCTGGCCATGCCACATCACTTGAGATTCTCTGATGCTTCCTACTTTTTCAGCATTGTGCCTTTGCATTTGCTTTTCCTTCAGCCAAGAATGCTCCTTTCCTTGCCTGATTAATTTATTATTTGTCCTTCTGATGCAGGAGAGCTTGGCTCTTGTTTCACAGAGCCAAGGAATGAATCTTGTAGACAAAGGAGAGTGAGTAAAGCCATAGAAGTTTATTAAGCAAAGATACAGAGAAAGCTCTCAGAAATGAGAGCCACTCAGGGCTTTTTTGGCTGGCCTTTTATAGAAAATCTGACCTGAGATTTCTTGTGCCATCTTTTTTTTTTTTTTAATTTTTATTTATTTATGATAGTCACAGAGAGAGAGAGAGAGAGAGAGAGGCAGAGACACAGGCAGAGGGAGAAGCAGGCTCCATGCACCGGGAGCCCGACGTGGGATTCGATCCCAGGTCTCCAGGATCGCGCCCTGGGTCAAAGGCAGGCGCCAAACCGCTGCACCACCCAGGGATCCCTCTTGTGCCATCTTGAGTGAGTGATACATGACTGTTTTGAGTCTTGGTGATTACTTATTTGATAGCTGTCAAAAGGAGATACTCCCTAGTATTTTGGAGCCAGGGGGCCAGATTTGCTTCTTTATCTCTGTTTTTGTTGCCTTATTTCATTCTTGTTGCATTATCTACTTTTGTTGCATCTCAGTGTCCTTGAGATTTATAGAAGTCTGACCCTGGGGCCTCTCAGTATCCTCGGGATTTATGGGAACCCAGAGATTTGTGGGAGCCTGCCTTTGGGCCTTTCTTCTCTCTTTCTCTGCCTAGCCCCATCTATCCCTAACTCACTTCTTTTTTTTTTTTTTTTTCTTGCCGAAGAATCTAATCAAGCCTTTATTATTTTTTTTTTTAGAATTTAAGTATATATATATTTTTTTTATTGGTGTTCAATTTACTAACATACAGAATAACCCCCAGTGCCCGTCACCCATTCACTCCCACCCCCCGCCCTCCACCCCCTCCACCACCCCTAGTTCGTTTCCCAGAGTTAGCAGTCTTTACGTTCTGTCTCCCTTTCTGATATTTCCCACACATTTCTTCTCCCTTCCCTTATATTCCCTTTCACTATTATTTATATTCCCCAAATGAATGAGAACATATATGTTTGTCCTTCTCCGACTGACTTACTTCACTCAGCATAATACCCTCCAGTTCCATCCACGTTGAAGCAAATGGTGGGTATTTGTCATTTCTAATAGCTGAGTAATATTCCATTGTATACATAACCACATCTTCTTTATCCATTCATCTTTCGATGGACACCGAGGCTCCTTCCACAGTTTGGCTATCGTGGACATTGCTGCTAGAAACATCGGGGTGCAGGTGTCCCGGCGTTTCATTGCATCTGAATCTTTGGGGTAAATCCCCAACAGTGCAATTGCTGGGTCGTAGGGCAGGTCTATTTGTAACTCTTTGAGGAACCTCCACACAGTTTTCCAGAGTGGCTGCACCAGTTCACATTCCCACCAACAGTGTAAGAGGGTTCCCCTTTTCTCCGCATTATCTCCAACATTTGTTGTTTCCTGCCTTGTTAATTTGCCCCATTCTCACTGGTGTGAGGTGGTATCTCATTGTGGTTTTGATTTGTATTTCCCTGATGGCAAGTGATGCAGAGCATTTTCTCATATGCATGTTGGCCATGTCTATGTCTTCCTCTGTGAGATTTCTGTTCATGTCTTTTGCCCATTTCATGATTGGATTGTTTGTTTCTTTGGTGTTGAGTTTAATAAGTTCTTTATAGATCTTGGAAACTAGCCCTTTATCTGATATGTCATTTGCAAATCTCTTCTCCCATTCTGTAGGTCGTCTTTTAGTTTTGTTGACTGTATCCTTTGCTGTGCAAAAGCTTCTTATCTTGATGAAGTCCCAATAGTTCATTTTTGCTTTTGTTTCTTTTGCCTTCATGGATGTATCTTGCAAGAAGTTACTATGGCCGAGTTCAAAAAGGGTGTTGCCTGTGTTCTTCTCTAGGATTTTGATGGAATCTTGTCTCACATTTAGATCTTTCATCCATTTTGAGTTTATCTTTGTGTATGGTGAAAGGGAGTGGTCTAGTTTCATTCTTCTGCATGTGGATGTCCAATTTTCCCAGCACCATTTATTGAAGAGACTGTCTTTCTTCCAATGGGTAGTCTTTCCTCCTTTATCGAATATTAGTTGACCATAAAGTTGAGGGTCCACTTCTGGATTCTCTATTCTGTTCCACTGATCTATGTGTCTGTCTTTGTGCCAGTACCACACTGTCTTGACGACCACAGCTTTGTAGTACAACCTGAAATCTGGCATTGTGATGCCCCCAGATATGGTTTTCTTTTTTAAAATTCCCCTGGCTATTCGGGGTCTTTTCTGATTCCACACAAATCTTAAAATGATTTGTTCTAACTCTCTGAAGAAAGTCCATGGTATTTTGATAGGGATTGCATTAAACGTGTATATTGCCCTGGGTAACATTGACATTTTCACAATATTAATTCTGCCAATCCATGAGCATGGAATATTTTTCCATCTCTTTGTGTCTTCCTCCATTTCTTTCAGAAGTGTTCTATAGTTTTGAGGGTATAGATCCTTTACATCTTTGGTTAGGTTTATTCCTAGGTATCTTATGCTTTTGGGTGCAATTGTAAATGGGATTGACTCCTTAATTTCTCTTTCTTCAGTCTCATTGTTAGTGTATAGAAATGCCACTGATTTCTGGGCATTGATTTTGTATCCTGCCACGCTACCGAATTGCTGTATGAGTTCTAGCAATCTTGGGGTGGAGACTTTTGGGTTTTCTATGTAGAGTATCATGTCATCGGCGAAGAGGGAGAGTTTGACTTCTTCTTTGCCAATTTGAATGCCTTTAATGTCTTTTTGTTGCCTGATTGCTGAGGCTAGGACTTCCAGTACTATGTTGAACAGCAGTGGTGAGAGTGGACATCCCTGTCTTGTTCCTGATCTTAGGGGAAAGGCTCCCAGTGCTTCCCCATTGAGAATGATATTTGCTGTGGGCTTTTCATAGATGGCTTTTAAGATGTCGAGGAATGTTCCCTCTATCCCTACACTCTGAAGAGTTTTGATCAGAAATGGATGCTGTATTTTGTCAAATGCTTTCTCTGCATCTAATGAGAGGATCATATGGTTCTTGGTTTTTCTCTTGCTGATATGATGAATCACATTGATTGTTTTATGGGTGTTGAACCAGCCTTGTGTCCCATGGATAAATCCTACTTGGTCATGGTGAATAATTTTCTTAATGTACTGTTGGATCCTATTGGCTAGTATCTTGTTGAGAATTTTTGCATCCATGTTCATCAGGGATATTGGTCTGTAATTCTCCTTTTTGGTGGGGTCTTTGTCTGGTTTTGGAATTAAGGTGATGCTGGCCTCATAGAACAAGTTTGGAAGTACTCCATCTCTTTCTATCTTTCCAAATAGCTTTAGGAGAATAGGTATGGTTTCTTCTTTAAACGTTTGATAAAATTCCCCTGGGAAGCCATCTGGCCCTGGACTCTTGTGTCTTGGGAGGTTTTTGATGACTGCTTCAATTTCCTCCCTGGTTATTGGCCTGTTAAGGTTTTCTATTTCTTCCTGTTCCAGTTTTGGTAGTTTGTGGCTTTCCAGGAATGCGTCCATTTCTTCTAGATTGCCTAATTTATTGGCGTATGGCTGTTCATAATATGTTTTTAAAATCGTTTGTATTTCCTTCGTGTTGGTAGTGATCTCTCCTTTCTCATTCATGATTTTATTAATTTGAGTCTTCTGTCTCTTCTTTTTAATAAGGCTGGCTAATGGTTTATCTATCTTATTAATTCTTTCAAAGAACCAACTCCTGGTTCTGTTGATCTGTTCCACAGTTCTTCTGGTCTCGATTTCTTTGAGTTCTGCTCGAATCTTTATTAACCCCCTTCTTCTCTTGGGTGTAGGACTAACTCACTTCTACACTCAGCTTCTGCATGGTTCTCCAAATAAGCTATCCAAGACTCTTCAATACCACACAATTTGTTATATGATGCTTTGACTTGACTGTTTTGGCAGTTTTTACCATTGGATCATTTTGATTTCAGGAAAATTTTTATACACCATCCTTTTTTTTTTTTTTTGATTTGTGTTCCCTTTGACAGAGCCAAAACAAATTAAAAATTTAATTGTTGACTTAAAAAAAAATCCCAAAGAATTTCTAAAGCATTTATTCTTACTCTGTTACTGAGCTTTACGGTATTGCTGAACTTACCTTCTGGGGGTGAGGAGGGAATGTGGTTCAGGGATGGGGTGAAGATGAGGGTGAGGAGGAGCAGAGTCAGAGATGGAGGATGCATCCATGATGGAGTGAGGATTAGGGTTAGGGTGGAGGTTCAGAGGCTCCCACTAATACAAGAATGTAACTTTTGTCACAACTGATGCTTAGATATTTATAAAGAGAAAAGATGATATTTTGACATGCATATTTCAAGCTAGCCCTGTGTTATGGGTCAGACTGTCCACATCCCTCAGAAAGGTATTGCAGTCCTAACCCCAGTACCTGTGAGTACAACCTTATTTGGAAATGGAATCCTGGCAGATGATCAAGTTAAGATGAGGCCATTAGGGTGCACCCTAATCCAAAAAGGAGAATTTGACTACAGAGATATACAGATACCGAGGAAAGGAAGAACATCACGTGAAGATGAAGGCAGAGATCTACGAGCCAAGGAGCACCATAGGTTATCTGAAAACCACCAGAAGTAGGACTGAGTCACGGAAGGATTTTTCCTCTTAAACCTCAGAGGAAACCTACCTTCAGACGTCTTGATCTTGGACTTCTATCCTCTGAACTGGGGGGTGCTGTGTTGTTGTTTAAACAACTCAGTTTCATTATAGCAGCCCTGGTAAACTAATATATCCTGTAAAACAAATGTATCAAGAAGGCCTGGTCAAAATGTTCTCTTTCAAGGGGAGTTGACTGTCCTCTGAACTCCCAGAACATCATTACTCTGAATGTTAATGAACTGAAATGTATCTAACTTGGGCACAGGACTATTAGCTCTCTTAGGTCTTGCTTTTTATTCTATGTTTTTTGTACCTACTGTATTGAGTCCAGATAACTTAGGAACAAGCCAACCACAGGGCCTGAGCATTCTGAGTTTGATGGGTCAAGTGGCTTCCCTGATTGTCATGGTGCTACCTCTACTCTAGTTTCCAGGACATATGCTTTCCATTACACAGTGAAGAGGTCTAGCAAATTCACTTGTAGAGTTTCCTCTTCAGGCTCAATTTCCTCTGTTCCTCTAGCTGTTCTTTACGTGCACAGGTTTTCAAAACTCTCATTATATGACTCACTCTCCTCTGGATAGACTCTATCTTGAATAGTGACATCTAAATAGCATACTCTTCCATCACCATCACCTTCCTTGATACAGACACAAGGCTGGTAGTTATGTCACTTAAGTCTGTTGGTGCATTCTGGCTTGTTAGGGACTGCAACCTATCTCCTGTGCAGTGCTTTTTCATGCAGAGAGTTCAATCAAATCTCCCTCCCTCTGTTTGATTCTGTGTTTTGCACTCACATGTACTATTATACATATACATATACTAATCACATATACTACTTTATAAACTATCCCTATTAAATTTTACTTCGTTTTCCTTAATATTCTGGTTTGTTAAGATAATTTAATACTCAATGTATTGTCTTAATTAACTCTCCTATTCAGTTTAGGAGCATCTGAAAATATGGTAAGAGTTTTGTTTATGTTTTTCAATCACTGCTAAAAATGTTGAACAGTTGGATGTGTACCCAGCACACAATGGCTGAGTAATCCTCAACTTTCTGTTTTATATTTTTCTATGTAACCTTGGCCCCAATCAGCACAGAGCTAGAAAGCAGAACAAAGCCTTTCAATATGATGCCAGGCAAGCAGCTATTTGTCCACACTTGGGTACCTGAGAGTGAGATATGCATGAGATTTCTTCTTCACACAGATGATCATCCAGTCTCAGGTGGGTGTGTCTGGTTCATTCTGGCAACAGCTGCCTCTTTCCCCAGCTGTTCAAATGGGACCTGGCAGAGTGATGGCTCTCCATTCTCAACTTTTCTACTTGTAGGGGAATTGGAATAACCTGCCTATTTGTGTTTTTACCTTCATTTAAAATCCTATTGATGAAGATTTTAAAGATTTTATTTTTTATTTGAGAGAGAGAGTATGAGCATTGGGTGGGGGGAGTTGGGTGGGGAGGCAGATGGAGAAGGAGAGGAAGACTCCCCATTGAGCAGGGAGCTGGACAACATGGGGCTCCATCCCAGGTCCCTGAGATCACAATCTGAGCTGAAGGCAGACAATCGACTGAGCCACTCAGGTGCTCTGAAGATTTTAAATATTAACAGCCAACACCAACTTTTTCCAAACTCTGGTATCATCTCAGGTGCCAACTAACTGGTAGGTCATTTAGTGAACTTGGGATGTAGTCCAGAAAAAAGTGGGACCTATGGAACTTGTCTTGGGTCTAATTTCAGCTCTGTTAGTCAACTGTATGGCCCTAGCTAAGGTGTTTAACCTCTCTGGGTTTCAATGTTTTCATCTGTGAAAAGAGGATGTTAAAACCTGTCATTATTCATGAGTATTAAGTTGAATTAATTTATGGTAAGTGCCTATTACAGAGACTGGCACGAGTAGGCATTAATAGACATTATCATTTAAGCCTAAAGCATTTACATCCTTTAAAAACACTAAGACCAAGGGGATTATGTGTGAAATACCTCAATGTACTTACCACTGCTAACGGAAGAGCTTAATGCATGAACAT
This sequence comes from Canis lupus baileyi, assembly GCF_048164855.1. NCBI lineage: Eukaryota > Metazoa > Chordata > Mammalia > Carnivora > Canidae > Canis > Canis lupus. The sequence goes on from NC_132862.1 coordinate 28,582,312, forward strand.
GGGCTTTAATTGAGATTATTTCACACATCTAAGGAGTGCCTCCAAATAAATGGAATGCTTCACCTAATTACCCAACTCCTTTCATGCTTAGCAGGATTGGTTCACTTTTCTAGCATGCCTTGGATATCTGTGAACTCCCCAAAAGGAGGCCATCTCAATAGAAAGCAGCCCAAACTTCCTAAAACTGAAGCATAAAAACAACCCTTACAAAATCCTCAAAAGAATAAAGACTAATTCTGATGAGGTCTATCATGCACTATTAACTAAATAGGAATGTTTCCTTAACATCTGTACATTTGACCAGCACAGGATAAGTAGAAAAATTGCTCTTCCGTGGAATTGACTTTTATGGTCCAGTTTTTTATTGTTTCACCCTGCCCACTGGCTTTTAGTCCTTTTATTTTCTTCTCTTGAAAAGCTGGTTTTTCTTTTGGTTTGTTTTGTTTTTGTTGGATTAAGGAAGAGTAGCAGTATAGGTTAGTAAATACTGATTTGTCCTGTGATGTGCGAGTCATTCTAATAATGACTCAAATCAATAATCAAACTTCAGTTTAATTGGGTAGGCTTTTTTTTGCACTCCTTTTTATATGCAGATGCCATGTGAGGGCCTCTAGGGGCCTCAAGGACGAACCGGTGTTGGTTTCCATCCTCAAAACAATTCAAAGTGAAGAGGGACTGTGTTGGTTTCCATCCTCAAAACAATTCAAAGTGAAGAGGGACGATTCCAGCAGACAGCAGCAAAGGCATGAGGGAGGCAGCAGGAATTTGCAAGATGCTCAGAGAAGAGTGCTAGAGGAAATGATTTGTTTTGGGGGAAGAGGAAACTGGAAAAGGAAGACCAGAGCCTGACTGTGAGGGCTTGATTGTAATTATTTTGCACGCTGTTTTCTGCCTGATAATTGATCTAATATACCAAGTGTCAGTTTTCATTGAACGAAACACTGAAACAGTGGTGCTCAAATGAGATGAAGTCAGTGTTAAATAGCTTTTGGTATGTGTATCTGTTAGTTTTCTTCAGTGTTAAATTTGCTTGTCTGACATATCACTGTGTATTAATTAGCGATGAAAGCCCTCGAAAACTTCTAATGAAAAGCTCCACAGATTGACAACGCTAAAGTCAGGTACTTCTTTGTCTCTGAATTTCAAGGGCTTTCCCCCCTCTCTCATCTGTTTTGCATCTTCCAATCTTCAACAAACTCAAAGTAGTTGGACTATGTCACATTATTTCAATTGGATGGGATTGTGACCACGGAGATTAAATAAGAACATTGAGCCCTGACTTTGAGGACTAATATTGTTGTGCCCAAGATTGCAAATCCAAGAAACCACCAAGGAGCCGATGTCGATGCAAGTACATGAGGGTTCATTTACAAGCTCGAGCTTGGGTCCAAGTATACTCCATACAGCGCAGCAGGGATTTGGACCCTGAGACTAAGAAACATAGTAGTGTTATAGGGGTCCGTGGCCAATGAGATGCACAGTCATGTTGGTCCACACGCAGGTGGCCAATTGAATTACGATTCACCTTATAGTGACCATTTGAACTAGCCTATTATTCTGGTTAGAATTGGTGCGCAGGTTTGGCGGGCAAAAGAGGGGTTTTCATTCCTTGGCGGTTAAAGGTCAGAGGTCCCGCATTCCTATGTGTGCTACTTTCTGATAAGGGTGTGCTTAATAGCTAAACTGGGGTGAGGGAGTGCCTTAAACAACAGGCAGGTCGTGTGGGGGGCTTCACATGAGATGGCGGGTGTAGCACAAAATGGAGTTAGTCCTGCTCTGCTTGTCCAGGGGTAGGGGATTTTTGTTAGATTTCCTGGGTCCCACAGTATTTAGCATTTGATAGTTACTAAGAATTTCAGAGATGGCAAGCCCATAGGCAAAATGAAATCTTCCTAAAACAAACAAACAAACAAACAAACAAACTGTTAAACTTTTATAGAGAACACAGTAAATGATTGATTCCAACGTCCAGCCTGGGGCATCTTGTATTGTTTGAGAGTTTGCTTACTTTTCTTTCTTCTCCTAGAAATGGCACTCCCTGGGTCTCTGGCTTCTTTGGCTGTTTGGATATAGCCCTGGCATCTTTTGGGGGTAGATTGCCTTCACGTATCAAATATTACATTAGACGCTTATCCTAAGATCAGAGCTCACACCATTATACCTGCAGGATCTCTCTGTTGATTTCTGTTTTTCTCCCTCCCCTTTTATCTCAAGTCAGACAAAAATATATGGTGAGAAATAGAATGAACTCTCTTTTCCTTAGGGGGTCTTCATAAGTCTGGTCCAAGTCCATAAACTTTCTTTTTGCTGATGAGCATAGATTTTTAACTATAAAGTCTAGTATATGGGAATTACACAGGGACACCTGGGTGGCTCAGCGGTTCAGTGTCTGCCTTCGGCCCAGGACGTGATCCTGGAGTCCTGGGATCGCGTCCCACATCAGGCTCCATGCATGAAGCCTGCTTCTCTCTCTGCCTATGTCTCTGCTTCTCTCTCTGTGTCTCTCATGAATAAATAAATAAAATCTTTAAAAAAATTACACAGTTTTTCCCCCCATAAGTCAGCTGAAATTTGCCTTTGAGCTCCCATCTTGGGGCTGACAGCAAATTTAATCTTTAATATTCTCTACTCTCTACTTCACCAGATTGTACAAAATTCTGAGGTATTTTCAGCAGCACCAAAATATCAAGGTAGCTTTTAGCTTACTGATAACCTCTGTGATGCCTATTGTTCATGATCCTTCCAAGTCTAGCAACTGGGATGCTTTTGTTTCAAGTCTGGGGACATGGAAATCATTACTTTTAACTAGGTCTCAGTGTCCCTGAGATTACATAGCAATGATTTGAGCTACCCTCTCAAGTTACTGCTACAGAGCAGGGCTATTCTCCAGACAGGTGGGTCTCTGTTATCCCTATACTTCTCTTAACGCCGTTCTCAAGTCATGGGTGTTTTTCTCCCTACCCTCCAAGACACTGGCATGGTATCTTCAGTGAAATCAGATCCTTTGCTGACTTCAAAACATTTGAATCAGCACAGCAAAACATTTGAATCAGGAAATTCAAAATGTCTGGCTACCTGCTTGGTAACATGGAAAAGACATGGAAGAAAGGCCTAAAATAATCAAATATCAGAAAATTATCCTGCCTCATTCTCTTTGAAGGAAGTAGGATTCTTAGTGAGATCTATGTTCCCTCCTAAAATATTTTCTCTACTGGGTTCTGTTACCCTCAATATTTTTCACACATTTCAAGTGTTTCTAACATGTTAAAGCCACTGCGGAATTCAACTAAAAACACCATTACTGTCATTTCTCTTTCTGAATATCTTTAATGTTTTTGAATAATCATAAGTGCACTATAATAGACAACTCTTCTGCTGTGTGTGTGTGTGTATTACTAGAAAGAAAACAATTTTACATTGTTGATCATAAACACATGGAGTCCATGGGAGGAGGATGGCCACGAACAAGCATTTCTGCCCGTCCTTTTCCTGTTAAGTTGCCACTTCAGAGTTAATCTTACTTGAGTTTCTGCAAAATTTTTCTATCCCTGGTCTCATCTATCTTGCACGAGTTCCAGTTCTGCTTGTGCACAGGGAAGTCAAGGTCACAATAATTTTTGTTCTGGACTGGAATGGCTATGGCTGCCATCAATTCTTACTCCTGTGGTGGTTACTAGGGTTGTTTCATCTCAATACTAGCACAAGGTAAGGTCACATTTCCTTAATAACTTAGTAGTTAGGCACGGCCATGTGACTTGCATTGGCCAATAAAATGTGAGCTGAAGGGCAGCCCCGGTGGCTCAGCAGTTTAATCTGCCTTCAGCCCAGGGCCTGATCCTGGAGACCGGGAATCAAGTCCCCTGTCGGGCTCCCTGCGTGGAGCCTGCTTCTCCCTCTGCCTCTCTCTGTCTCTCTCTCTCTCTGTCAGGAATAAATGAATAAAATCTTAAAAAAAAAAAAAAGTGAGCTGAAGTGATATATGTCACTTTACTAGCTAGTGCACAATTCTTGCTGCACCACTCCACACTGCGATTCATCAAGGAAGCCCAAGTTAAGATAGACCTCCCTTTAACTTCAATCCTTGAGTAATTACAGTGAGAATTCCCGTGTTGATTCACATTGTGCATATAGGGGGGATGAGAAATACATGTGTTCCATGTTTAGCCACTGGGATTTTGGTGTTGATTTTTACAAAGCATGACCTAGCCCATGCTGACTCACATAGTCTTCTTTAGGAGTAGATTAGTGATTTTAAATTTTTTGGAATGTAGCATCTAAAAGATACAAAACAAATATCTTTATCTTACTAACATCCACCAACTCTGACTTAAAAAAAATTATGATAAAAAAAAAACAACTTATGATGTCTCTGCTTTTTTCCTTGGTCTTCTAAAGATTCTTTTCTATCTGAGCAAGTAAAAATAGAATTAAAAGAAGAGATTGAATGAGGGTAGGCAATTTCTCTGTGCCATAAGTGGTTTGGGCACTGGCAGTCGCCAGTTTTTCACAGCCTCATATTTCTCAAATGATCCATGCATAACAAACACTTATACTTCACCTTTCTCTTCTTTTGGCTAAGCTACTTGATTGTTCCAAGATTGAAACTTGAGGAATTCCAATGGTTCAAAAGCAAAAGGCAAGATAGCATTTTTCTGTCTGGGTTAAACACAAAACCTTCAGGTCTTGCTCAGGCACACAGTCAGCAGGCTTTTCATTTAGCCTCATAAAATGATTATTGATGGCTTACTGTGTACTAGGGATATTCCTGATTATAATCAGTGATGGATGCTCTGAATAAAAATTAAATGGATATATAAAGGCATATATGAGGGACAACTGATCTATTTGGGGGCATCAGAAAGACATTCTTGAGGAAGTGACATTTGAGTTGAGAGGTGAAAGATGAGTTACATTTGGTCAAGAGGATGATGGGAAGGTTTTGGGTGATAAGAGTTTCTGCAGAGTAAGTGGCATTTACAAGGATGCTGGAGAAAGCATGACACACTGAAAAAGGAGAAGGAAGGCTTGTATAAGCTGGAGCACAGAAGTTAGCAAACAGTGTATGATGAGACTGAACAGGTAGCCAGGGCCAGACTTTTTGCAGCCTTGTAGGCCATGTTGAAGATTTGGTTATTTTAAAAGTTGTGGAAATCCACTGAAAGATGAATATTTTGGGCTGCCTATTGACACCATAATATTTGAGTTTGTGACTAGATTTAAGGTTGCTCATTCACTCATTCATTCATTCATTTAGATTTCATATAGGGATTAAATAATAGGTTGTTGCATTAGGTAGGGTGACCTTTATAGAAACCGAAGACAATACAAAGAAAATGCCTAAAACAAACTTCATCATCTGTAGCTTGCTTTGACATGGCAGTCAAAGTGTAGGACTTGGGGTAAAATGGGTTTATCTGAATTTATTGGATCAAGGCTAAGATGGGCAACAGTAGACCTTATCCTTTTAGTATATTCTTCTAGAGATGATATATATCCTAAATTACAGATTCAATGAGCCAAAGTAAGGCAGGGATCTATCTATATCTGTATCATCTATTTATATCTGTCTATAATCTATATCTGATCCTGCATCTATATCTAACTATGGTTCAAGTTTTTACTAGTCTAAGATCAATTGTAAGCAAAAAATATGTTTAGATGAGGATAGGTAGCATAATTTGCAGAAGAAGGCAGTTAATTTATTTATTTATTTTTCTAGTTTTGCAGAGGTGTAATTGACGTATAATATTGTACAACTTTAAGATATACAACAGAGGAATTTGATAAATGTGTATTTTGTGAAATGATCACCACAAGAGGTTTAGTTAACATCCATTACCTCACATAGTTAGGAAATGTGATGAGAACTTTTAAGATCTACTTTTGAAGGAACTTTCAGATATACTATACAGTATTGTTAAGTATAACCAGGTCACCAGTTTATATTGAAATATATTGCCCAAGACTCATACAAGCTCTCCTTGATGTTTGGTAGCAGCTGAGTCATATTTTAAAATAGTCTAAACTCAACCTTTGAGCTTTTATGGTAGCAAGCAATTCTGCATTGGCAGGAAGCTGAATTGAATGCCCTGTAGATCATTTCTACATATGACTTTCCATTGTACAAAACAAATCCATATTCATTCCAATGATTTCCCCTTCATTATTTTCAAACTCCCAAGCAGCAAAGATTAGATTCACGTTTCTTCTCATAAATTACACAGTTTTAACTCAGTAAATTTGCATAAGCCCTCAACACCAAACTTTCTCCAACTAGTTGAAAAAAATATAGCATTTATGTATCACATTATCTATTCATAGGTTTTCAGATTATAAATTATCTAGCTTTTTGTAGGGTATAACTATGAGACAGATTAGATTCAATCCTCACAGCAAAACAAGAGCCAGAGGTGTTGGGCTACTTAATGAGCCTAGGATCCATGAATCAGAGTCCAGAAAGGATCAGGAGAGGTGAGGAATAAACTAGAATCCCAGGGGAGCCAAATTACTTTGGAGGAGTATCTTGATATGAGGACTGGTGTTAAGTGCAAGATCCGAGCCATTAGCCCATGTTCATTCCATACTAAGCTGATATTTGATATTCTGAATTGGTGGCAAACTCCTCTAAGAGACTCCAGAGAGCCTTGCCTGGAGATTGGAAGGACTCGGGGCATCTAGTTGCATGTGCCTGGCAAAGCAAAGACATGGTTTATAGTTCCCACTCTCTTCCTTTCACTTTATTGCACTTCACTACATTGCTTTTGCCCATGAAGTGTTCTCATTCTTCTCCTCCTTATGGTCATCATTTCCTCCATTAAATTTAGGTTAATGCCCTTATTTTCTTTATTCAATCAATTTTCATCTTCTGAAATAATGTTTCTTTGCCCTTGAGGCAGACCATATCTATCCTTCTTGGACTTTTTTGAATTTTCTCTTCTTCAGAAATCCTGTTATGACAGTTATTCAGACCGTCTCTCCCCCAAACTACCCCCTTTCTCTGCATACCTACTGTTCTTATAGTCACATCACAAAATTCCATGCCTTACTGTTCTCATATTTTTTTAATGAGTTTTGTTGCATCTCCTCAGTGAGCTATAAGTTTTCTTAAGGCAGAGGCCATGTCCCATACTTTTTTCGCTTGAATAGGCTTCAGCTGGGCATAAAGCAGGTACTAAAAACTCGTTGACTAATTATATTGCTCTTTCTGTTCTTCCTGTCAAGATTGTGCTGTACTATTTGAGGTTTTTAGTTCAGCTGCTATTGGAATAATTTCACTGTAACAGCAAAGGTCTTGCCAAATACCTTAAAATAAAATACTATGCAAATATAAATTGCCTAGTTACATAGCAAATGAAGTCTAAATTTTATAGATCACCAGTTCCTAAGTATTCATTGTAGTTCTATAAAATTCACGCCATTTACTAAAATAATAATAATAATTATATATATTTTTCAGGATATAGGTGATTTTAATGTCTATTTTAACAGTGCAGGTGAAGAGAATTTATGTAATTTATTATAAGTAGAGAAATATCTTAGATTTACCAAAAAATGCCTTAAATAAAGAATTCTGAAGAAGATAAATCCTTATTTCTGTAAGGTATTTAGGTTTGAATGTATTATGGTATATACACAATGATTACTGTATTATTAAATAATTCTTATGATCTGTTTCAACATGTGCTGTAATTCTTTCCAGCTTATATCAATAATTTCCATGAATTTATTGACTCAAGTGAAATATTGGTCCACTGACCATTGCCAGAAAATTAGATTTTCCTAAAATTCCTGATGGTATGGATTTGGGGATGTGAAAAATATGAAATTAATTTAGTCTCTTTAAATAGAAAGATAGATGTTTGCTTACTTGGAATGATCTAAAACATATTTCCAACGTAATATGTGTTCATACAGAAAATTTAAAAAACACAAAAACTATGAATGGAAAATGAAAGTCATCAATGACCCTAATCTCTGAGATAACTACTATTAACATTTTAGTGTTTCCAGTTTTTTTAAACTCAGCATCTGACCATACACCTAAAATATATTTTAGTTCTTAGCTACATGGAAATAAAGATAAATGCAAATATTTATAAAAATGTTTAAGGTTATGAAAATATGAGTGCATTTCATGGACTTTAAAGATAAATTTTTGCTCTGATAAGTTAGTAAAATGTTAACTTTTAGCATTATATCTAGATGCAAATTTATTGGTTCTGACCTTGAAGATCATGTTTTTGAAAAACATTTTGCAGTCTTTTGGATAAATTGTTTCACCCAGGCTAGAACATATGCTCTAGTTAGGATTAGAGACAGTGATTTTTTCTCTTCAAATTTCCAGTGAATTTTAAGTGTTTGAGAAACATGCCAGATTGACAGATGCTAATTTAGAAGACATCAATACACACTGATAGGGACAAAGAAAAACTGATCTGCTTTGAGCACACTCAGAAATAATAGGCAAGAACTATAAAGCTCAAAGCGTATGATGGCAGTTTATCAGGAAAAGGAATTCAGCAAACAAAAGAGATTAAGGATTGTTATACAAAAATTGTGCTCTAGTGGACTATCAGCAACTGTATATACATTGGTAATAGACAACAGAGATTCTTCTCACTTTTGTTATTTTGGAATGATTACATGTGCAGCTTTGAGTAATTAACTCGTATTTTTGGAAATATATACATATGTTTGTGGTTTAGAAACAAATGAAAAATATTAACATCACTGGAAAATCAGACATCAGGATCCAATTTCAAATATATTTAGGTTGATGTATAAATGTCTTTAGCATTTTGCAATTTATTTTTTAATTTTTTAAAAAATATTTTATTTATTTATTTGCGACAGAGAGAGAGAGAGAGAGAGAGAGAGAGAGAAAGAGCCCAAGCAGGGAGGAAGGGCAGAGGGAGAAGCAGACTCCTGGCTGAGCAGGGAGCTCAATGTGGGGCTCAATCCCAGGACTCTGGGATCATGACCCTAGCTGAAGGCAGATGCCTAACTGGCTGAGCCACCCAGGCATCTCAGCATTTTGCAATTTAAGTGAATTTCATGGAGTTCAACCTCAGAGAGTAAGTTTAAGGCAACTCAAATTCCAAACCACGTAGATGTAAAGTGAATCTCCAAAATCACATACGTTAAACACCTCCGTTAACTAAGTAGGAACTGACGTATTATGGTAAGGCATTTTGCAGAAGTATGTTTCCACAATTTTCTTGTTTCCTTGATGTTGTTTTCCTCTGGTAGACCTAATATTCCTGTTGGTTCCAGCACTGAGGGAAAAGATTCACTCTCACTCACCACAAATTTATGAAATAACTTATTTGACAAATATAATCGAATGAGTGAGTAAATGAGGAAAGCAGACTCTTTAGATTACAGTAGTTGTGCGTATGGAGGGAAATACTGTATACAACCAGCAATAATGCTTTGGTTGAGAAGAATATGGATCTCTTCAGGAATTATCCAAAAGTAGTTCTTGAGAAAAATTTAAAGGCAAATTAATGAGAAACACAAAACAGAGAGCAATTGTGATAGGGAAATGGGTGGGATAATTTGATAAGCTTTAATTATATCTCAGCCCAGAGAAGAAGGTCTTCTATAAAGGCAGTTTACAAGAAGAGCAGAGGCTGAGAGCAAGAGGCTTATTTTTGCAACCCTACTGAGATTCCCCTTTCATTTGGATCAAGATTGGCTTGGCTTCTACACATAGCCCAGCTGTGTCTCCACCCACTGAGGGAAGAGGGGAGTCAAGACAATTATCCTGCTAATTTATCTAAAAAAGACAAAATTACAGATGCAGTTTTCTCATTTCCCCCTGAATTATCCAGGTAGGGGGTCTAGCATGATTAAGTTTCTGAGGAAATCTTCCCTCCTCTTCATTTTGCATCTGCATACACAGCAGACTCTTTCCCCCATCTCTGCAGCTGAAATTTCCCTTCTGCTAAATACTTTGTGCTCTGTACCTTACAATTCGGTCAGGAGATCCCAAGATAATGGATCTGAGAAATTCTGTATTCAAACACACGCACACCCACACTCACAAAGTGGAGTTCCATTTCCGCCCCAATTCTGCTTTGATATACTCCATATTTTATAAATACCAAGTGAAAAACAGAGGCTTCTATCAGATGGATCAAGGTCTAGTGGAGGCTTAATTTAATCTTCTTTCTCTAAGTAGATTCTATGCTCTTTGATGAGAAGGACCATGCCATATAGTTCTCATTGAAATCTCCATAACACTTAACATGGTGCTAGTCACACAGTTGTTTTTTGATAAAGTACTTTTGAAATTGAAATGTCCATTTAGTGTTTATTGAATATGGCATAAGTCTTTAGCAGAATATCGTAGAGTGCCTAACATTGTGAAGCTGATGTAGGGATGGTAGCATGTTGTCTTAGTCCATTTGGGCTTTTATAACAACGTATCACAGACTGAATGGCTTACAGACAGCAGAAATGTATTTCTCATGGTTCTGGAGGCTCCAACTCCAAGATAAAGGTGCCAAGATGGTCAGGTTCTGCCAAGATGGAGAGCCCTCTTCTGTGTTGCAGACTGCCGACTTCTGGCTGTGTCCGAAAATAGGTGGAATTTATAAGGGTACTAACCTCACTCATGAAAGATCCATCCTCATGATCTAAGCACCTCTCAAAGGCCCCACTCCTAATATCATCATCTTGGTGATTAGCATTTCAACATATGAATATTTTTTGTGGGGGAGGCACAAGTATTCAGTGTACAGCACACATTTTATAGGGAACTACTTAGCCCATCTTAATCTCTTCATTCTGTGTCAAGGACAGCAGAGGCAAAGCCAGGCCAAAACATGGGGCTCCCTGGATGACTGAAATCATTTTAGTGATTCTCTACATTGCTATTCTTTGAATGAATATTCCCTCAACATTTGAGAAGTTACTGTATAAGATGTGAGAGAAGGGTAAAGAAAGACAACCAGTTGTAGCAGTTCTTAGCTTTTCTAGAATAATCACCAGTAAGTCAGTTTTGGACTACAACTTGCATTTCCCTCTTAGCAAGAGGAAAAACAAACTGTGGTCAATTAGATGTAGCTTCTGTAGAAGAAGCAGGTCATTAAAACATCTGACCTCCTCTAATCTCCCACCTTCTGAGCTTATTACTTCCATCTATAACCAGGTTTCTCTGAGAAAAGTTCAAGTAAAAACAAATTTCTTCATCTCATTCCTGTCCAGTGCCACATAGTGACTCTTGAGAAATGGTCACTATGCACAGTTGACTAGCCACTCTTGTGATTTGGCTTAGGGTGGAATTTGTGATATGAAAAGTTTGGGTAAACCATTTTGCTTCAGGACATGGCTGACTCGTGTGCTACAACATGACTGAAATATCCTGGGCTCCGTCTAAAGTCTCACCTCACCTTTGGAGATGACTTTTTGGAGATTAACTATAAGAGATGAAAAATAGGAACTGCTTGGATTGTAATTTTTTTTTCCATCTTCCTGAGCTCTGCTTGGGGGAAAAACTGACTTATTGAAGAGTTTATATTCTAGGCCACTCACTACAATGAATGTGGCTGGCGAATCTGTGGCAGGTGTACAGTGTCCCAGGGCTTCTGGAAGCTACATTTTCAGCAACATGTAAACAGAAGCCAGGAGCAGAAGGGCCACGGACAAAGTCGCACTTAGCTTTCTTTATAAAATTTTACATTGTTAATCCTTAATCATAAGTCTGCTATTAAAATGTATTCATTTGAATCTACATTAGCACCCTTTGGGATTTAGAAGCAATTATATTTAAAAATGGAATTGTGAAAAAAAAAATGGAATTGTGGTCCACACATAAACAGGAATGGTCTTTAAAGCAAATTAAACAAAGGCTCTAATTACAAATCCATTTAATTTACAGATAGAAAGAATTAACCTTTGGTTCATTGGTAAATAAATATGCAGAGAAACAATAATCCACAAATTAATAACATGAACAAAATATTTCTTGTAAGCTTTAGGGCTGATGTTTGATCATAGGTGCCATGTTCCCATAGCATTTCACCTTTCGCATTTTAAAAAGTTTGAGAAGAAATTAGTATGTGGAGAGAAAAGAATGAGTTCTAAGTTAGAATCTGGTTACTCTTGCTCATTTATTATGTCTGGAGACTATTATTTCACAGGAGGATTAATGGTACAAAAGCTGAATTTTAAAAAGTTTCTTTCACAGTGTTCTTATTTTATTAAATGGCCTCATCATGTAGAGCTTCCTGGAAGTAGAAGTAGTTTAATTTGGAGCCTCCATCAAGCTCTCCCACTCCATATAACTTGAAAAACTGACCTGAGTTTGTAAAACTCCAAGGTAAATTCACATCAGTCTTTGTCACACTCAATAAGATAGTTAAGTAAAACTTCTCTCTTTTAGGAGCAATTTATAGAAAACTGAGATTCACCAAATGAGAGTGTTGAGACTTGGGTATAGAAATTCAATGTACTGTAAAATTTGGCTTCTACATTTTACTAAAGATATTCCCTTCATGACTAAAATATTATGCTGTGCTGAGATTGAACCGAATAAGCTGAAGGTAACAAGCAAAATAACTCATTAAATAATGGGTATGCATGTTTGATCAAATAGGATTAAAGATTTATTATTATTTTTTTTTTAGAGAGAGATAGAGCATAGAGGGGATGAGGGTAGAGGAAGATCGAGAGGGAAACTCAAGGGGACTCAGTGCTGAGTGTAGAGTCTGGTGTGGAGCTTGAGCTCACTACCCTGAGATCAGAACCTGAGCCAAAACCAAGAGTCTGAGGCTTAACCAAGTGCAACTCCCAGGTGCTCTGTAGAATTAAAAGAAAAATTATTCCTTTTGCATATCATGAAACAGCAGTGGCAGCAAAAGAGGTGGTACAGATATAAACTCTTATATACCTTCCTTTATTGAATATTTTCACACATCAATATTGAATGAGTACACAAATATAGTCTTGTGGATTGACAGATTTTGTGTAAAGCTGTCCACAAAAATTCCACTTGGCTTTGTTAGCATTGTAAATGCTATCATGGTCTTTTCAATGAGTGTCAGAGTTTCTCTTAAACTTTGGAAATGATTTTTAGAGGAGTCTGATATTGTGTGTTTACTTATTGCTGTATAATGAGACAACAACGATTTCACTGTCTCTGTACATTAAGTGAGCTCAACAGGAAGGTTCTTCTGCTCTGTATGATCTTGGCTAGGGCTGTGGTTATCTGGAGACTGGACTGAGCCAGAACATCCAATATGGCTCACTGATATGATAGACACCAGGATGGTGATGGCTGGAGGACTGATATATGCTGGGATGCTAAGATGACTGGCCACTTCTCTCTTCAAGTAGTCTCAGAACCTCTCCTCCTGCATATGTGTGGACTTCTCTGTTGTGGGGTCTCTACATGGTCACCACAAAAAGATAGCTGGACTTAGTGGCTCAGGGGTCATAAAAGTACAAATGTAACAACTGCGTAGTGGTTTTAAGGCTTAAGCTTAGAAGTAGCACAATATTCTGCTGCATTTATTGCTATAAATTAGTCCTAGAGCAAGCTCATTGTTAATGTGGGAGGGGACAACACAAGGTAGAAATACAAGGGGTGTGTGATTCACTGGAGTCATTATTAGAGACTAGTTAACACATTCATTCATACACACACCTGTACATCCATCCATATACATATATGTATATATATAAGCAAATACGGTAACTAGTCTCTAATAATATCCGTGTGTGTGTGTGTGTGTGTGTGTGTGTGTGTATGAACTCCTTTTTTGACCATAACATGTTTATTGTAGGCCATCAGGTCTGACTTGCTGGATTTATTCTGCCTGGCTAAACTTTGAAGCCATTTGTATGAAATAGGTTATGAAAATGATCAAAGATTTTAACCATGTATCAGTCAAGGTGTAGTCAGAAAATCAGATTGACCAAAGTAGTGTGGGCTGAGTTGTGTTCCTCCAAATTTGCATGTTGAAGCCCTTAACCCCCTGTATCTCAGAATGTGACTGTATTTGGAGATGGGGCTTTTATAGAGGTAATTAGGTTACAGTGAGGCTCTTATGCTTTATGTGCACATACACAGAGAAAAGACCATGTAAAGAGGCAGCAAGAGGGCAGCCATCTGCAAGCCAAGAGGGAAGGCTTCAGAGGAAACCAGTCCTGCTGACACCTTGATCTTGGACCTTCAGCCTCCAGAACTGTGAGAAAATAACTTCTGTTGTTTCAGCCATCCACTCTTTGTTATGGCAGCCCTGGCAAACTAACACAAGTATTAGGGGAACTAGAGATTGCCCATAGAAAATAGTACTAATGTAAATGTGAGAGGTAGAGAAGTGAAGGACTGGAGGGGAAGAATCAAAGGATCAAAAAAATCAATTGATTGGAATAGAGATTAGGGGCTTTCTGGGGTGATATCTGGGGACACATCAACATCCTTGAAACCAAAGACTCCTGCATGAAGTCTACAAGGCCAAAAATATTTTAAAAACAATATTAAGATGTATTTTCCTTTTTCTCTTTCATGAGTAGATGGGGAATTTCAGAGGTTACAGGACTTGATATCACACATTGAGATGGAATGTGTGTGTGTGTGTGTGTGCGCGCTTTGTGTTTTAACATTTCTCAGGGGTTTTTAAAAAGATTTTATTTATTTGAGAGTGCGAGAGAGTGAGAGAGAGAGCATGAGTGGTGGGGAGGGGCAAAGGGAGAGGGAGGAGCAGACTCCTCACAAAGTGACGAGACTGACATGGGGCTCGATCCTGAGACCCCGAGATCATGACCTGAGCCGAAGGCAGACACTTAGCCAATTGAGTCACCCAGGTGTCCTAACATTTCTCAGTTTTAATTCATAATATTGATTGATACTACCCACAAAAGCCCTTTGGGGTCTTCAGTAGTTTTTAAGTGTATATACGGGTTTGAAAGTCAAACACAGTTTGGAACCTTAGACCTGAAAGAAGCTTTGGTGAAAATATGCAAGTTGAAGTTTGTAGACAAATCCCAAAAACTGTGTGTCTGGTCAGTGGATTAGAATTGCAAAATGGGAGCACATGAAGAAGTCTGTAGAAGCTGATTCCTCCATGAGGACTGCAGTTAGACTTTTGGTGGGTGGCTTTAGGAGCCCCCAGCAATGGGTAGGCCAGGCATCAGGAAGACCAGCAAGAACTTGGAGCTGTCTAAACACTTCTTTATCTTATCCTATCTTACCTTATTTATATTATTGATTTTTATTTATTTATTGTTTAAAATTTTTATTTAAATTCTAGTTAATGAACATGCAGTGCAATATTGGTGTCAGGTGTAGAATTCAGTGATTTATCACTTCTATACAACACCCAGTGTTCATCATCACAAGTGCTCTTCTTAATTCCCATCCCCCATCTAGCCCATACTCCACTCACCTTCCTCCATCACCCCTCAGTTTATTCTCTATCTTTAAGAGTCTCTTAATATTCGTTTTCCTCTTTTCCCTCCGTCCCATATATTTATCTGTTTTGCTTCTTAAATTCAAGTTATGAATGAAATCATATGGCATTCGTCTTTCTTTCTCTGACTCATTTTGCTTAGTATAATACAATCTAGCTCCATCCATGTCATTGTGAATGGCAAGATTTCATTCTTTTTGATGACTGAGTAATATTCCATTGTGTATGTGTGTATAAAATTATATATATATACACATACATATGTATATATATGTGTGTGTGTGTGTGTGTGTGTGTATACGTATATATTCATTCCACTTTTTTATCCATTCATCAGTGGACATTTGGGTTCTTTCCACAGTTTGACTGTTGTTAATGCTGCTAGAAACATTGAGGGTGCATGTACCCTTTCAAATTTGTATTTTTGTAAACTTTGGGTAAATACTTAGTAGTGCAATTGCTGGATCATAGGGTGGTTCTATTTTTAACTTTTTGAAGAACCTCCATACTGCTCTCCAGAGTGGCTGTACAAGTTTGCATTCCTACCAACAGTGTGGGAGGATTCCCCTTTCTCTGCATCCTTGCCAATACCGATTGTTTCTTGTGTTGTTAATTTTAGTCATTCTGACTGTTGTAGGGTGATATCTCATCATGGTTTTGATTTTTATTTCCATGATGATGAGTGATGTTGAACATTTTTTCACATGTCTGTTAGCTATCTGGATGTCTTCTTTGGAAAAGTGTCTATTCATGTCCTCTGCCCATTTCTTAACTGAATTACTTGTTTTTTGGGTATTGAGTTTGGTAAGTTCTTTATAGAATTTGGATACTAACTCTTTATCAGATATGTCATTTGCAAATATCTTCTCCCATTCTGTAGGTTGCTTTTTAGTTTTGTTGATTGCTTCCTTTGCTGTGAAGAAGCTTTTTATCTTGATGAAGTCCCAATAATTCATCTTTGCTTTTGTCTTTGCCTCTGGCAACGTGTCTCATAAGAAGTTGCTATGGCTGAGATCAAAGATATTGCTGCCTATGTTAGCCCATAGGATTTCAATGGTTTCCTGTCTCACATTTGGGTCTTTCATCCATTTTGAATTTATTTTTGTGTATGATGTAAGAAAGTGGTCCAGTTCATTCTTTTGTATGCTGCTAGTCCAGTTTCCTGATACCATTTGTTGACGCTGCCCTTTTTCCATTAGATATTCTTTCCTGCTTTGTCAAAGATTTGCTGACCATATAGTTGTGGATTCATTTCTGGGTTTTCTATTCTGTTTCATTGATCTATGTGCCTGTTTTTGTATCAGTACCTTACTATCTTGATGACTACAGCTTTGTAGTAAAGCTTGAAGTCTGGAATTGTAATGCCTCCAGTTTTTTCTTTTTCAGGATTGTTTTGGCTATTTGGGGTCTTTTGTGGCTCCATACAAATTTTAGGATTGTTTGTTCTAGCTTGGTGAAAAATACTGGTGGTATTTTGATAAGGATTGCATGGAATGTGTAGAGTACTTTGGGTACTATAGACATTTTAACAATGTTTGTTTTTCTGATCCATGAGCATGGAATGCTTTTCTCTTTCTTTGTGTCCTCAATTTCTTTCATAAATGTTCTATAGTTTTCAGAGTACAGATCTTTTACCTCTTTAGCTAGATTTATTCCAGGTTTCATATTGCTTTTGGTGCAATTGCAAATGGGATCAATCCCCTGATTTCTTTTTCTGCTGCTTCATTATTGGTGTATAGAAATGCAACAGATTTCTGTATGTTGATTTTTCATCCTACGACTTTGCTGAATTCCTATTCTAGCAATTTTTTGGTGGAGTCTTTTGGGTTTTCTACATAATCATATTATCTGCAAATAATGAAAGTTTTACTTCTTCCTTGCTGACTTGAATGCCTTTTATTTCTTTTTGTTGTCTGGTTACTGAGGCTAAGACTTCCAGTACTATGTTAAATAATAATGGTGAGAGTGGACATCCTTTTCTTGTTCCTGACCATAGAAGAAAGACTCTCAGTTTTTTCCCCATTAAGGATGATATTAGCTGTGCGTCTTTCATATACGGTCTTTATGATGTTGAGGTACGTCCCTTCTATCCCTACTTTGTTGAGGGTTTTTATCTAGAATGGATGGTGTATTTTGTCAAATGCTTTTTTGACATCTATGGAGAGGATCATATAGTTCTTATTCTTTCTTTTATTAATGTGGTGTATCACATTGATTGATTTATAAATACTGAACAAGTCCTGCTGCCCAGGAATAAATCCCACTTGATCATGGTGAATAGTTCCTTTAATGTACTATTGAATTTGATTTGCTAGTATCATATTGAGAATGTTTGCATCCATGTTCATCGGGAAATTGGCCTATAATTCTCCTCTTTAGTGGGGTCTTTGTCTGGTTTTGGAATCAAGGTAATGCTGGCCTCATAGAGTAAGTTTGAAAGTTTTCCTTTCATTTCTATTTTTTGGAACAATTCAGAAGAATAGGTGTTAACTCTTCTTTATATGTCTGGGAGAAGTCCCCTGGGAAGCCATCTGGCCTTGGACTTTTTTTTGCTGGGAGATTTTTTTTTTTGCTGAGAGATTTTTGATTAATGTTTCAATTTCCTTGCTGATTATGAGTCTGTTCAGATTTTCTATTTCTTTCTCTTTTAGTTTTGGTAGGTTGTGTGTTTCTAGGAATTTATCCATTTCTTCTATATTGCTCAGTTTGTTGGTATATAATTTTTTTGTAATATTCTCTTATAATTATTTGTATTTCTGTGGTGTTGCTTGTGATCTCTCTTCTTTCATTGGTGATTTCATTTATTTTGATCCTTTCTCTTTTCTTACTGATGAGTCTGGCTAGGGGTTTATCAATTTTATTAATTCTTTCAAAGCACCAGCTCTTAGTTTTGTTGATCTGTTTTACTGTTTCTTTTTTTGTTTGTTTGTTTTTAAGATTTTATTTATTTGTTCATGACAGACACAGAAAGAGAGAGAGAGGCAGAGACACAGGCAGAGGGAGAAGCAGGCTCCATGCAGGGAACCTGACGGGACTCGATCCCAGGTCTCCAGGATCATACCCTGGGCTGAAGGCGGTGCCAAACCGCTGGGCCATCAGGGCTGCCCTACTGTGGTTTTTTTTTTTTTTTCTTTATTTTGCTGTTGTTATTATTGTTTCTATATTGTTTATTTCTGCTCTAATCTCTATTATTTCCCTTATTCTACTGGCTTTAGGCTTTTTTTGCTATTCTCTTTCTAGCTCCCTTATGTATAAGGTAGGCTGTGTATTTGAGAATTTTTTTTTTTGGTTCTTGAGGTAGGCTTGTTTGCAATATACTTCCCTCTTAAGACTGTCAGTTTTGAAACCCTCTCCTTTTTTCCAGTCAGTAGGTTTGGGGAACAGTTTTCTTGTGCAGTCCCCTGAGTGTGTTTTCACTCTTTTTTTTTTTTTTCCCACTTTCTTTAGTTCTCACTCACTACTGTTTTGCTGATCAGGGTTCCTCCCTGCTCTGCTGTACCTGAGACCCTTTTCTCCCATAAATCAACTCTTTGCAGTTTCTATCTTCCACAGGTCATTTTCTCTGTAGAAGTGTAGCTTCGTTCTTGAAGACTTTTGGTCGATTTCTTGGGTGTTCAGAATGATTTGATATTTATCTAACTGTGTTCCACAGAGGAGGGAAGCTTAGGGTTGCCCTATTCCTCTGCCATCTTAACCCTCTCCTCACTAGAAATTTCTTTAAAAAAAAAAATTATTTATTTATTTATTTATTTGAGAGAGACACACAGAGAGAATATGACCTAGCATGGGGAGGGGCAGTGGAAGAGGGAGAGAGGCACTCTAGCAGACACCTTGCCACACTTAGAGCCTCACACAGGGCTTATCTCAAGACCTTGAGATCATGATCTGATCTGAAACCAGAAATTGGACACTCAACTGACTACATCACTTGGGAGCCCTAGACATTTCTAAATCTATCTGTTCCTGTGTCTGACTGCCATGGCTTGTTGAAAGTAATGGACTCTATTTCACTTCTAGCTACCAAAATTCTTACAAATTTTTGTTTTAGTCAACTTCAATCCAGAGCATACTTAGTCTTAAGTCATAGACAGGAGAGGAATATGCTATTAAGAAAAAAATGCGGTTTAGCACTATCTATTCCTTTTTCGATTTATCATCCCATACACATTTTCAAATTCAAATTTAACTTCCAGTAAAGATGATAGAAAAATCATGCTTCTGTGTAGCATGATGAAACTACCCCTTATACAAAGAAAAACATGCCAATCTTGTCAAAAAAAAAAAAAAAAGAAAGAAAGAAAGAAAAGAAAAAGAAAAGACAACAAAAGGGACATTTTACCATTTTATCCATCTTTTGGGGAGGGGATATTTATTTTTCTTCTAGCTGCAACACATTTTCCATTTGATACATTATAATTAAACCCTGCTATATGGGGCAAATAAATATCAATAGTTTAAATTAGGCAATAGATAAATGGTAGAGGGGAAATTGATTTGTATCTATCTCAATATATTTATATCAAAGCAAGGAAGAAATATTGATAAATATTACAATTCTACTGCCTGCAACCGATAACATGAATGAAATTAGTATTTAAAAGTTTCCTCTTCCATTTCTCATTTCATATTCTCTTTATCCTTAGCAAGTACCTGAGTTGGTCAAGGCAATGCATTAATCCCCAAAGGTCTCTAACATTAATAATTTGCCTGTATTGGATTATTACAATAAACATGAACTTTTCCCCCAGAATGTGAGATGCTAAATGGCACTGCAGAGAACTTTGTAGATTCCAAGCATACTCCTCCCTGTGCATATAGTATAAGCAGAAATCCAATTTCCCCTTCATAATCAGAATCAACCACAGTCAGTGCAGTACTTCCTCCTTTGCTTGTTATTTCACTGGAATTAGAGCCCAAAGTGTCCAGGTAGCAATCTTTGTTTTCAGTTCAAAGAAACTATTATTATGTCCCTTGGTAGAAGCAGCTCCCATGGGAACTAAGACTTCTAAACCAACAGAGCCCAAAATTGTGGAGATGACAGAGTAAAAATCTGGCTAATGGATCATTAGATATAATGGTGAGAAGAATTGCTCACATTTGTACTTCCTGATTCCCAGGCCACGAATCTTGGCTATAGTAGAAAGAGTATCATATTTTGGTCACTGAATCAGAGCACATATTGGCTCTTGAAAGCAATATCCTAGCTCCAAAATGTATTGTCTCATAAATAGCATAAAAACTGAGTCTTCAGGCTATTCCACTATACTATTAAGCCAGCAGTTTCAGAGTGATAGAGAACATGGTGAGACCAGTGAATTCCTTGATTATGAGCCTAAAGCCACATTTTACCCATTGTAAAATAAGTCCTTTGGTTAGAGGTAATGTTGTTTGGAATGCCATGAAAGTGAATGAAACATTCTATAAGTCCATAAACAGTGAGTTTGCCAGGAGTATTGAAGGCAAATCCACATAGAAGAAATGAAACAAATTGCTGTCTTTTCCATGATGGTTATTATCCAATTAACCAACGTACTTTAAATTCTCCTTAGTTGCCATCTTGAAGGCTCACTATTAGTCCTTGCTATTGGTAAATTATGGTCTCAGCTGTAACTATAAATAAATTGATCTTGCTGAAGGGAAGACCAGATTGCTGAACTCTTGTTAATCTTCATCCCTGTTGCTATTGCCATTTTTTCAAAAGCCCATAGGTTAATGACAGAGGTAACTGGAGAAAGAGTGACCCTTTACAACTGGATCATGTTTTTCACTTGATTATTAAGAGCCTCCTCTGCTGAAACTACTTTTCAGTGAACATTGACATGAGGCACAAATATCCCCACACTACCTGCCAATTCGGAGAGGTCTATCCAAAAAGCTCTTCCTTTGATTTTGTTGTCATCAGTGTCACAATTGTGTTCCTTTCAAATCCTTGATCAACTAGAGCAATGATTAGCGACTGCTTATGAATGAGTGTAGATCTATACTTCTGGCAATCATTCCTTCTGGGCAAAATGAATATCCAGTTTTCTGCTCCAAAGAATTACCTGCTATGAAGATTTTCCCTCACTGTTACCCTTCATAACTACCCCTAAACGGGGTTGTAAAGCTCAAACCAGCCATGTGTAGGCTGTATCAGTATATTGTGTAAAACCATCTGTAAAGCAGGCCCAAGGTTTTCAATTATCAGTTAATTGGTCACCTATTTCCACAAGCTTGGTGGTTTAGACAATACCCAGTTCAGACTGGGTAACTCAGTTTTAACAGTCCATTGATGGTACATTCAAGTATTCAGTTTCTATTATGGTTCATAAATAAGCCAGAGGCTATTTCTCAAAAGGAGAATAGTTTTGTGTGGGAGTTAGCATAACTTTGCTCCAGAATACTAAAGCCCTATACTGTGTTTCACCTATAATGGCCAGCCTCAGGCTTCGTATAACATTCTTTAAGCACTATTGGGTCTACTGGATCATATGGCCCAAACAGTAAGGCAGCTTGTATGATCCAGCAGCTTGCTAGATTTGGTACAGGGCCTCCTCTTCCTCTGGCTCTCACTCAAAACTGACAGCTCTATAGATTATTTGTGAATGGGTTAGAGCAGCCTGCCCAAGTGATGTATTAATTTTGACTCTAAAACCTAAAGAGGCCCATTTGTTCTTATTCCTCATTTTTAGTGGCAAGAGGTGCAAATCAGTGACATATCTGTCTTGGAGGGCATATCTCAACATGTCCAAGACATTGAACTTCTAGAAATTTCAGACATCTGAATTTTTGCAGCAGTCCTACCCTCTAGCATGAATCTTACCAAAGGTTCTAGGGTTTTTGCTACTTTCAGATGCAGTCATCATGATATTATCAACATACTACATCAGTATAATATTCTATGTAAAGCAAGATGATCAAGCTTCCTATGGACTGGATTATTTTTTTTTAATTATTATTATTTTTTTTTATTTATGATAGTCACACAGAGAGAGAGAGAAGAGGCAGAGACACAGGCAGAGGGAGAAGCAGGCTCCATGCACCGGGAGCCCGACGTGGGATTCGATCCCGGGTCTCCAGGATCGCGCCCTGGGCCAAAGGCAGGCGCCAAACCGCTGCGCCACCCAGGGATCCCTGGACTGGATTATGATTGAAAGTTGGAGAGTTACTTTAACCTTGAGGTAGGACAAAAAGGTGTATTACTGATCTTTCAAGCTGAAGGGAAACTGTTTCTGGTAACCTTTGGGTGTAAAGAAAAAATGCTTTCCAGGTCAAAGGCTCTAATACCTAGAATCTGGAACTATGTTTATTTGTTTCAGTCCAAAAACAAACAAACAAACAAACAAACAAACAAACAAACCACATCTTGAACAGCAGTTGCAACTGGAACTATAACTGATTAAGTTGTTAATAATCCGTTGTTATTCCCCAAGAGCCATTTGTTTTCCGCACAATCCACATAGGTGAGTTAAATAGGGATTTGGTAAGAATAATCATCCCGTCATCTTTCAGGTCCTTGACAGTGGCACTAATCTCTGCAATCCTTCCAGGAATGTGGTTTATTCTTTTTGTAGGTAGAGATAGTTATAGTTTTCACTTGCTCTTTCCTTTAATATCCCACATAGAACCAATATGGTCACTGTATGTTTGTTAGGATTGCTATAATATAATCACAAACTGAGTGGCTTCAACAATAGGAACTTATTTTCCCCACAGTTCTGGAGGCTGGATATCTGGTCAGTGTTGGTTTAGATGGATAGTTCTCAAGGGCTCTCTTCTTGGCTTGCAGATGGCCACCTTCTTGCTGAGTTCCCACATGGCTTTTCATCCTTGTGCTCATCACCCCTGGTATCCTCTGTGTGTCCTAATTTCCTTTTCTTATAAGGACACAAGTTGTATAAGATTACCTTGACAGCCTCATTTTAACTTAATCACCTCCTTATAAGCCATATCTCCAAATACAGTCACATACCAGGGTACTAGTTGTTAGGGATTCAATATAAGTATTTGGCAAGGGAAGTGGGGGAAAAAATTTGTATATAACAATTATTCTGTCAGCTACATTCTGGAGCTAAGGAAATAGCCATGAGGAATCACTTAGTTTAAAGAATGTAAGAGGAAGATTAACATTATACATTTTTAATGGGTAGCAGTTATCTTTGTAAAGATGGCCTGGCATTTTCTTCATTTATGAGGATTTAGGTTTGCGTACAATCGAAAGTCTGGAAATTGGTTGAGAAGTCACAACTCTGTGGAGGTGAGGTAAGCCAGGTTTTTGCTTGCCAGGACACAAGTCAAATTAAACTTTTGCAGTCTGCCCATCTATTTCGGTCCCAAGTGACAGCATGATCAATTTGCCAACATCAAAGACTTCTGCAAGCAAAAAACTTTCTGGTTGTTTAGCTTTGCTGCCATTACAATAAAACCCATTCCCACATATATTTTTATTTGTCCTATTTTCATCATAGTAAATTGACAAAATCTGGTAATTATTTTGCCATGTATGGGACCTCTTACTGGGTCATTACAGGCTTTTCAGATAAGAGAAGACTAGTTTCAGGAGATGAAGAACTGCTTCTATTAGAATGGAAAGTTCATCAGAATTTGGGTATTCAAGGTTCTCAGCTTCTTTCAATCTGCCCAATCTTTCAGGATACCATTATATGTCCAATCAATATCTTAACTTTAACATAACCTCATAAATCTATGAATTTATTAATTCAATTTGTAATTTAATCACATATTGATTCAGATTCTGGGTTTGGTTTTCAGAAATATTGACCCTATGAGTACAGAAAGATGAGGATTTCTTTCAGGGAAATCACAAGTGCTTTTGGGTTCCTTACCTGTTTCCCAACTGGGAAATTTTAAGCGTGGATATGATAATTTTCTTTCTTCAAGCTCTACTAGCAGACAAAGAACCCCATTGTCTTAATTTTCTTTATTTGCCCATGCTGTTTGATAGATGGAGCAACTGGGTCACCTAACGCCTTAACTTCTATAGGCATGCAATCGCAGGTGTCCTCTGGGGATTATGTAAGTGACTTTTGCCCATGGATATCATGGACTATCTCATTTACTATTAGCAAGAGTCATTACAGCCTTTATATCTAATCAGAACAGAGAAGAAGTTCCTTCTGAATTTCCTTTCTGTTCTTCTGTTCTTTCGGTTTCTTTCTGAAACCACATTTAGTACCAAGACTTGAACCATCAGGATTCTTTCAAGGAAACAGCCAGTCAAATTCTATGGGATTTAGCATAGAAATTAGAACTTATATACATGCAGGAGGAGCCAGACAAGTGAAGATCTGGAAGAGAGGAATCCGAGGATCAGAGAAAGTCACTAATACAGTAGCATGAAACATTAGTGTTGAAGTGAAGGTCAAAACTTGTGGTAAAATTCCTCAAGTGTCAGTTTTAAGCAGAGTTACAAAAAAGAACTATACTGAAGTGAATATGAAGGGGAGCTTGTGGAGAGGTTTGTGAAGCTGCCACCTCTATTGGGAATGCAGTGTAGTATTTTGAGGTTGGCTTGAGTTACTCTTGGGATGGTGCAGACAGAAGTTGGGAGAATGAGTTGAAAGCTGGATCTCTTTAGGCACATTTACCCTATTTGTCACTGTGTCCGATTGTCATGATCTTTTCAGAGGAATGGCTTCTATTTCACTCTGCTATCCAAACTTTACACAATTACCTCTCTTGGCTGGCTTTACCTAGGACATTACAGGGAGGGTGTTCTGGAAGATGTTATTCACAGCTTTAGACAGGAGTGATAATGCCATGTTGACAAAACAATCCAGCATACAGACAATGGAATGTTGGTACTTTGCATAGTTTTACAAATAAAGAAGCAATTTAATATGATAGATACAATGTTTATTTTGTTGCTATTCATCAAGGTTGTCATGAAGGGCAATACCAATAATAATTTAGACTCCTCACTCCCTTATTTGGTACCAGAACCTAGAGATTTACTCAGATCTAGAAAAAGAGATATCTATGTGGCCAATCCTGTGGATGCTTTCAGGCCAGATTCAGTTTTTTTCAGAGATAGGCAACTCCCAGTGTAAAACTTGACCATGGGGACTTTCACACATCATAGTGGCCATCTTTAGGCATCCATATACTCTTTCCAAGCGATTTACTGTTTAACTTTGGGTCAGTATTTTGCAGGAGTTCTGCTACCTCTGTTTCAGAGAACCTATGACCCCCCTGCCCCCCGCCCACAAACTCATTCATGTCAAGAAGCTCTCTTTAAGCCTGGAAATCTGTAAACTTGAAACTGTCTTCTTTTGGGGGAATTCAACCTCTTTCTTTTAAGGGATTTGACTGTCTAAAACAAAGGTTGATGTGGAGCTGTCTTTAGAATTGCTCCATTCCTCCTGACAACAGCTCCTTTGAATACCCCAAATTGGGAGGTTATTTTTCTTATTTATTTGTTTTTTGAAATAAGATGTAAGTGAATTTTTCAATTACTGTATCCATTAGTAAATAATCATAAATACCTCATCAGTTGACCAAACTGAGAAAGGTACAGTTTCAACTAGATTTCTTAGAAATTTCACATTTGTTTACCATACTAACTTAAGAAAATTTTGATGGGCTTTAATAACATTTGGAACACTACTACAGGCTATAGAAAAACCCCATAGAGTTTGAAGATGAAGTCTTATACGAGTTTGTGTTTTGTATTTTGAAATGAATTTGAAAGATACTTGATATGTCAATAGAAATTATAAAATTTAGTAATTGTGTTATGAAAACTATTGTATACAGAACCACTCATTTGTGTCTTGAAATATTAGAGGCTCTATTTTGATATGGGAGATGCTATGTATGTAAGCATTTGGGTGTGTTTGTATATTTATCTTCATATTTACTCTTATTAGTATAAGGGAAATTACGTGTTACAGAACTACACTAAATCCCCTCTTCACATTCTGGCTCACCACAGAGCAATCTTGTATTTTGTCATTATTACCATAAAAGAGACTCCAGATTTGATTTCACTGTTGGGGAGTTTTGTATCCTCAGGCTCTGAACAAAATGATAAATAAAAGAAAAGAATGACAGATGGAGGACAAAACATTACCTTCAATATTGGCAGTGGCCGAGAGGATGTGGCTTTAGTTCTGTTAGCAAAGTGACCTTACTGGTACTAAACCCCAGAATTAGGCAGACTTATGCTAATAGACACATGCAATGTTGGACCAAGGCAGACATACTGTGTCCACCCCCACTCCTGGGCAGATCTGATCCTAAGGGGAGTCTATGGTATCTCTGGGCAAGCTGATATCTAAAAAAGGAAAAAGAGGCAAAGCTGGGCTAAGCACACCCAGTTTATTATTCCCAAATTCCCCAATAAGGTTAATCTTTCCAACTCTCTTGAGGTAGAGTGATGAAAAAAGTAAAGATAGGCCAGGAGTTATACTAACCAAGCAGTCCTCTGAGAGAGGAACTAAGGAAAGGAGAATCAATTTTATCTCGTAATACTATCAAGCTGAGAGGATTATAAAGGTAGCTATGGTTAAATAAGCAAATTGCTTCAGTCTGTTCTTCAATCTGATTCCTTTAGTCTGCGACATGCTACTGGCTGCTAACTTGTGATAAAAATTAGGTAGAGGTTGGAGGTGGTAAGTATGTGTATTTTGAAGAGGGTTCCTAAATCTAAAATGTCTTATCTCTGTACTACCCATAGCTAGGAACCACTGGCTCAGATTCGAAATGTGCCAACTTACACTCCTTCATGGCATTCATGAATCTGTGATTTCTGTTGCTCATCTGGTTCTGACTCAATGCTTCATAGCCCCTGCAGGTTTGCATATGTTCTACTTTTCTGGTCCTGGGGTTTCATCCAGGCCCTAAGCATGCTGCTGTCCATATGACAACTGAGCCCGAAGAGAATGGAAATGAGGCAAGAACATGCTCACAGGAGAGGAACTGCCTTCGCAGCCGGCACTGATTGGGAACAGAATAGTTGGCAGCTCTAACACTCCAATTTCTACAACTTGAGGTCAGCGGCTTGAAGCCCTGGGCTGCCACCAATCCAAAGAACTTATCTGGGCAGGGTTGGTAAAAAGCAAGGAGGGAAAGGAGGAAATGTCATGGGACACATGGCAAGGACATCTGTCTAGCAAACATTTGAGGCCTGTGGCAAAGAGGTTCTTCTTTGCCAAGTTCAAAGTTCACAAACTGGCTGATGCTTTTGAAAAAAAAAAAGGACTTCGATTGCCTTTATAACATACAGTCTCTAGTTTGCTACCATCCTCCTCCATTTGCCCTTTCTTTTTATATCAGGCTGTAGCCTGTTGATGTTATTTGTTTGGACCAGAAAGCATTTGAGTTTGTTGCCCTAGGCCTAGTTTGAACTTGAGATACTTTTTTTTTTTTTTTTTTTTAAACAATCCAAACTCTTGATCTTCAGTCAGAAACTTTCTCTGGTTTTCTTGGGGGAATGATCCTTAATTTTGTCATTGTTCTGCTTCGTTCCTTCTTTTCCCTCCATATAATCCTAAAATATGTGAGCAATAGGAAGTTAAATCAATTCCTGATGAGGATGATAACTATGGCTTTTAAATTAAAAGAATGAGAGTATGCTTTCATGTTATAGGCTGAACTGAATCTCCCCCCACCCCAATTTATATGTTGAAGTCCTAAACCCTAGTAACTCAGAATGTGATTGTATTTGGAGACAGGGCCTTTCAAGAGGTGATTACATTAAAATGAGGTTAGAATAGGCCCAAATCCAGTCCCATTGGTCATTGTAAGAAGAGAAAATGTGGACACACAGACAGATACAAAGGGTGTAAACATCCAGAAAAAAAGACCATGTGAGATCACGACAAGAAGGTGGCACTCTACAAGTCAAGGAGAGAGGCCTTGGAAGAAACCAACCCTATCAACACCTTGATCTTCAACTTCCAGCATCTCAAACTGAAAAAATAATTTTCTGTTATTTAAGCCACCCAGGTGGAGGCATTTTGTTATAGCAGCCCCAGGAAACTCATACAAACCATTTACATAGGAACCTGCCACTGTGTATGTATCCTGGGGGAAGGGAAAGAAGGAAATTCCATCCCTCATTATATTTTTGTTCACAAAAGTCTTAAGTAGCAGTATCTGCATTTATGCCAAACTGCCTGTCTTCCTTTCTTAGCTCATGTTACCGAGCAGACCACATTTCAAGTTCCACTTCTTCAGAGCCCCCCCTTTTTTTTAAAGACTGATTTATTATGATATACAACCACTAATTAAATATAATCTAGTCCCATTCATTGGTCTGCTTGTCACTCAAAGCAGATGGCCTAGATCTGATGCAGGCCTGAAAGACTGGAAAAGATGATCCAGGTAAAAAATAATCTAGGTCACTCTGCCTTATGGTTTTATTTCTTTTTTCCCTATAGGCTTCTGTGTCCAAAATGAAGCAGAGGGATAAATATAGGCACATGGACACTGTGGTAGCTGAGCTCGTACAAGGGAAATGCAGGAGAAAGCTGAACAAAACAGCTAATAACTTTGATCGACATAGACAGTCACTTCAGCTTCTTGGGTAAAACACCTCACCTTGTCTGCTGTTTGCTTCTCTGCAGCAGAATTCTAGTGAAGATAATGTAAGCGTTGATTTAAAAAAGAAAACTACCTATGTTTTCTATTTCAATGAAGCATTTAAATCCCTATATCTTCAGTCTTGTGATTATGTAGTCATTCACATAGCAAACACTGTTAATGTCTGCTATTGTTCTTGGCATTGAAAACAGAGAAATGTATTAGATATATGACCAATCCTCAGGAAATTACAGTCTAGAAGGAGGGGACTGACATGTAAACACATAATTGCAGTAAGGGGTGTAAACAGTCCTCAGCTTACTCAGATAAATTCCATAATCAACAGCTAAAGGAAAGTCACGTGGCATTCTTTACAGGGAATGTTGCTGATGTTTTCTATGTGAAGGTGAGTCTATATGAAGAACTAGAAGAACCGTTTCTTGAGGAAAAATGGTGACTTTAACCCCCTCATTTTGCTTTGATTGAAAAAAGGAACCCCACAACAAATTTGTGACACAATTTTAGCAAATGGAGAGTGGTTTGCTTTCCATCTGCCCTCCCTCTTATACTACCCCCCCAAACACACACACACACACACACACACACACACACATGCATGCACATACACACACAAGCATGTGCATGTATGCATACACAAGGGAATAGGAAGTCACTTGGGTTAGGTTTTCTTATTATCAGAATTGTGTGAGAATGCACAGTGTGAGAATAGAGTAGGAGAGCATAAGTGGGGGACACTGGGTGGGG
Source organism: Canis lupus baileyi (assembly GCF_048164855.1). NCBI lineage: Eukaryota > Metazoa > Chordata > Mammalia > Carnivora > Canidae > Canis > Canis lupus. Next base: position 28,612,020 of record NC_132862.1, read on the forward strand.
AAGGATTGATGGGAAGGAGAGATAAGAGACTGGGACCTTGGAATTCCTGGTTTCTTATGTAGGATGAGAGAACAAAATTGGGCCAAGGGCATAACTTCTAACTCAGGGGCTCCTCTTCTACCCCACTCCCTACCCAAAAACATTCTGTGAAGCTCTGGAACTTTTGCAGCAACTCCTTCAGTAAAGAGTCATTTAAATCCTGGAGGCCAGCATGTATTTCCTTCAGGGAGAAACATGTGTGGTGGCGTTCATCACCTGTAGAGAAAGGATATCCTCCCTCATTCAGTGATGAGCAGCAGACTCCTCTTGTGGATTGCCAGGTGAGGAGCATCTTTCTTGAATCCATGCTTGGATTCATTGAAAAAGGAGGAATTGAAGAAACAAGCCCTGTTTACCCAGAAAAATAGTTCATGGGAGCTTCATGGGACAGGAAAACCATAGGAGCCTCTTCTACAGGCCAGCACTCAATGGCTTGACTAGAAACACACAAATCTCCTCATAGTATTAGCATCTTAATTATGTATTTCCCAAATCTGTCGCCTGTGTACCAACTTCACATTTTGCCATTTACATTTGACACTTATACTACTCTTTGCTTATTATTTCTGTGAATAAACTCATTTGGAAATTCTAAATAAATTTAACCTTGTTCTAAATAATTAGTATTTGTGAAATCATAGGTTATTTGTGTTGTATCTTAAAAAATAAGAGCAACATTTCAAAAAAATTTTTTTAATTTATTTATGATAGTCACTCACAGAGAGAGAGAGAGAGAGAGGCAGAGACACAGGCAGAGGGAGAAGCAGGCTTCATGCACCCGGAGCCCGACGTGGGATTCGATCCCGGGTCTCCAAGATCGTGCCCTGGGCCAAAGGCAGGCGCTAAACCGCTGCACCACCCAGGGATCCCAAGAGCAACATTTCAAAAAGAGTTAATTTGTGTGTGCTTAAAATCTTCTCATGTACCAGTTTGGGTAAAACTATCACAATGTATTTATTAACATTAAAAAATCATCTTAAGAAATGTGTTTTCCTAAACTGCCTTAGTCTTTTGTGGCATGTAGTGGCAGAAGCATAAGGAAGGAAATATGGGTACCTGAGTAAAATCTGTGGTCTCAGGCTGAGTCTTGTTGGTTTCCCACCAAAAGAAGTGCTTCCTGGAGCTGGAGGTTTTCTCTCGTGGGATAATGACTCTGTTCCTGGTTCTCATGGCCTCCCACTAGGTTACTCTTGTAACTGGGGGAATAGTCATAAATCACAGCAGAACTTGTCCTGGGAGATCATCCTTGACTTGTCTTTTTCTGACTCTAGGTGAAAAATTGCAAATCTGTTATGTTTTCTGGAAGAACACACAAATTGGCATTTGTGGAGACCAGAGCCGCCAGATAGCCGGTTTTATATTTTCTATATTTTCATGAAGTTTTGGCCTACTTTAGACTATATTATTTCAGGCCTGCCTAACAGAAATCATGCATAAATAGACAGCAACGCTTGTTTTTGCCTGAATCACTATGGTGATTGCAAAACCTTTCCTCAGCTTTGGCTATAGAGCCGGAGAGGATGAGGGACAGTTTAAAGATAGTCCTGAGCAAATTTGTAAGCTCCTTTCCATCCTTCAGACTACCTCTGGCAGGAGCCTTGTAGTCAGTTGTCTTTACCTCTGCCAGCCAACTTGCTTACAAAGCAACAGAGCAGCTTCTTTCTAGGAGTTGAAGTTTTGTTTATTTTTAAAGCTTTTAGAAGCAAAAAATAGCTTGTTTCTCTCCTCTGTAGACCCAGATTAATAGTTGATCTCTCTCTTTTTTTCCATTTGTGAAGTTCAATTGCACCTTTTTCAACAAATATGGTCTGAATGAGCACAGCTTGTGGTGGCCTAGATGGAAAATAATCTGGAAAGGAAGTTTGCTTAAGAAATGGAGAAGAAGCAATGGGCAGTTCGTTTTAGGACCATAATTGGCCGATGTTCCCTCCTGATGTGTGGCAGCAAATTTTACTGTTGTGCAGCAAAACCCACTGATACATTTCCCAGGCGATTCCATAGAAATATTCCATGGCTGCCTTGCCAGCTATGATACACACTGTGAGTTGGCTGTTTAAAAAGCCAAAAATTTTGTATAGTAAGATTAAGTAAAGAACTGTGACATTTTCTGTGAGCCAAACAATGGGAGACTTTCCTTTCGGAGGAAGCACTGTTTAATGGCAGAACAGGAAGGATAGGTTGTGGATCTGTTTTTTCAACAGTAACCCTGAAAAGATTCAAGTCAGCTAAAAAGTGTTTGCCTTCCAATTGCATTTAGCTTTGTCTGAGCAGCTCTATGAATGAGCCATACCCTCTACATCACTCTTAAATGAATTTTATAGAATGATGCTCTGGGATATCATCTGCTTTCAGAAAAATATAGAAAGTGAGATTTTAATTCTGTGTACAACAGGAGCTTGGCTCACACCTTGACCTGCTGATCACTGTTGAAATGGAGTTGATTGTTTCTGTGGCCCTGTGCTGGAATTCTGGCCTCAGCCTTCAGGTGCCTGCCATGTGCCAGCACACTGCTCAGTCTGTGGGTTCTGAATCATTACATCACTTAATATCATCCTTAGAATAGTCTTAAATGGTGAATGATATCATCCTTGTTTAACAGGGAAGCTGAAACACAGAGATATTAACTGACTTGCTCAGACCATCACAGCTTGGAAACGTCTACCTCTGACACCATTTTCCTTCCTCGCTGCTGCAAGTGTTGGTGGAAGTAGCTGGCAATTTCTTCTCCTTCCCTCCTCCTCCTCCTTCTTCTTTCCTCCTCCTCCTCCTCCTCCTCCTCCTCCTCCTCCTCCTCCTCCTCCTCCTCCTCCTTCTTCTTCTTCTTCTTCTTCTTCTTCTTCTTCTTCTTCTTCTTTCTTCTTCTTCTTCTTTTCTTCTTTCTTCAAGATTTAGTTTGTTTTTTTTTTTTTAATTTTTTTTTTTTTTTTTTATTTATGATAGTCACAGAGAGAGAGAGAGGCACAGAGACACAGGCAGAGGGAGAAGCAGGCTCCCCACGGGGAACCTGATGTTGGGACTCAATCCCAGGACCCCAGGATCATGACCTGAGCCAAAGGCAGACACTCAACCACTGAGCCACCCAGGCATCCCTCCCTTTTGCATTTTTAAATGTTCTCTCCTTCTAGGACTCAATTGGATGTGTGCTAGAATCTCTCATTTTCTCTGTTCTTTTGCATAATCTTTGTTTTCCCCTGTGCTGCACTCTGGGTAATGTCTTCAGATTTATTCTCCAGTTTGCTAACTCTGTCTGTTCTGAGATCCCGCTCATTCATTGAGACTCCATCTTCACTCAATTCATGTTTTCTTTCGAAGTGTTGATTATCCTTAATTCTTTTTTTAGTTCATTTTATTTTGAAAACTTTAAAAATAAGTTTAAAATTTTAATTCTGGTAAAGTTAATTTTCCCTTAAGTTTCTCATGGATATTTTTGTTACTTCTTCCTTGATCATTTTTTGGATCATGATCATATATTTTTGTTTTTTAGAGATTTTATTTATTTATTCATCACACACACACACACACACACACACACAGAAGCAGAGACATAGGCACAGGCTCCACGCAGGGAGCCCGACGTGGGACTTGATCCGGGGTCTCCAGGATCCCACCCTGGGCTGAAGGCGGTGCTAACTGCTGAGCCACTGGGGCTGCCCATGATCATATATTTTTAAAAAACTGTGACATCTTATACATGTATTTTTTCTCAGGGTGTATCTAATAATACTAAAAGCTGATTCTTTGGTATCCTAAAACTGTTGTCTATCTTTTATGCCCACACTCAAAGTGATCTGCATCTTTGGCTTTTGTCCATCTCTGACTTTGTGTTCTTCTTATTTTGAATGTAAATTTTAGAGATCCCAGATCCTAAATTTGGGCTGTGTTTCTGAAATTTATTTATTTGTTTACATGTTTTACTGGCTATAACTATTAATGAAAATATAAGATACTTGAGGTCAGAAACTATCTTTTCCCACTCTTCTTGCAATGTCTTGAATAGGGCCAGACATGTAGAAATTACTCAGTATATGTCTTTTCTTGTCTTTTCTCTACCCCTAACCAACACACAAGCACATGCTTATATTTTTTCATATAATTTCAGAATTTCCATTGTCCTAATTTAATAACTGCTACTTTAAATTCATTTTTTTGGTCATATACATATAAGGCACTCAGCTTCCAAGAAGGGAAGAATATGTACCAAGTATTTTCAGGTTATATTCTCTTACATTTTTCTAATTTATGCTTATAAGATACATACTTTGAAACATGAGTCTCTATTGATTTTGGACCAATAAGAGCTCAAACTGCAAGCCAAACACTTTTGGTTAAAAGGATAAATATAGTTGAGGATTCCCTACCTGATCCTGAGAATAATTTCATGTGTCTTCTGGAGAGACTTATATTTTTTTAAAAGATTTATTTATTCATGATAGACAGAGAGAGAGAGAAGCAGAGACACAGGCAGAGGGAGAAGCAGGCTCCAGGCCGGGAGCCCGACGCGGGACTCGATCCCGGGACTCCAGGATCGCGCCCTGGGCCAAAGGCAGGTGCCAAACCGCTGAGCCACCCAGGGATCCCCTGGAGAAACTTTTCTAAGTCACTGTAAATTGTTAAAGTTCTCAGTACAAATGCGGTAAATGCATAAACATTGCCTTTATTGAACTTGGTATTATTTAAAATACGAGAAAAGAATTTTACAGTCTTGAAAAAATAAAACATGATTTATGATGAAGTAGACTACCTTGGGAACACAGAGAAAATATAACCAAATTAATTACATATTTATAAAACTGATATTTATTCAGGAATTTTTGTGTTTTACCCTGAAGATAAAAAATCTAGTGTTTTACAATAGTCTTATCAGGCTCATGCTTGGAATAAATAATTGTAAACAATTTCTAATTCCCAAAGACTAAGGTAGATCTTCTTTAGGCATTTATTAAATACCTTTGTTAGAGAAGTAACTAGAGCCTCACAAATTAAACATTTCTCTCAATTTAGGTGCTAGTATACATAGGGCATTTTACAAAACCACCACACCATATGTAGGCATTGATGTTCATTAAGGTCACAAAAGATAACGATAATGAGAACTATGGAATCACTTAAGAAAAACCTTTATGCCACTAGGGAAATGGTTTTAGAAACTGAGTGCTATGTACATTATTAATGAGTGTTATTGTTTTCCACCAAAGTATCATTCATGGACTTCTAATCTGCTATCAAAAACAAAGTTTACTCGTAACTGAGGTCGTTCTATAAAAAAATTTGAGGACCCAATGAGAGTCACAAAAGATTTGGTATTTCTACTCTTTTCTTCCCTGGGAAATACAAAGCCATCAGAAATCCTATTTCTTCACCATCTACTCTATGTTCCCTGCTGTTCATTGAGTGAGAATGATTTTATTGGACCACTTTAAGACAAGAGTTTTCAAGCCTTTGGAGAGCTTCCAGATGCTGTGGGTACTTAACAGGGAGGGGAGTCTGACTGAATTAGCTACATCAGTGCTTCCATTCTCTTGCATCCTCATTTCCGAGTCTGTAATTCCATAACCCTTCTTGTCATTCATTCCCTTGTGCTTTCTTCATTCCCACAGTCAGGATATGGGTGATGGAGAGTGACTGAATGTTTCTTCAACTTGCACCAGGTGAACAATGTTTGGAGTAGCTGGCAAGAAGTGTTATGCATTTCTGAAAATATTGAGACTCTCAGGAAAGACTTTAGTCTTGGCATAGTAGGGTAGGGATCATGTTATGCTTGGTTTCATAAATAATGATATGCATAAGACACTAGTAGACATTCAGGAAATGCTTGTTGAATAAAAGACTTATTGAATGAAGTTATTACACATTGAAAACAGTTTTTTTTTTTTTTTGGCTACTTCAATGCTAGATATGAGTAAAGCTTTTTTCTTTTTTTCCTGTGTAAAGCATCTGAACTGTCTCCCAGAATTTTACTCAGAGATTGAATCTTCAAATCAGAAGTTGAAAACGTACTAAAAAACTTTGCAAAGTGAAACAAGGAGCTAGTGTAGATTGGCTTAAAAAATAATGCACCAAGTGAGTATCAAGTTTGTAACTGTACAAATGACTAATGAAACCACTACCACAATAACATAGAACTGAGCCTGGAAAATATCCAGGTAGACTTGATTACATTACATTTCCTTTATATACTTCTCCAAAGCCCAGCTGGACCTCTTTTATATTCAGATATTTCCCTCTGGAGGAGATGGTTGTGCTTTTTTTGACCTGTCCTTAGATTGCCTGTTAGATTCCCTTAAAGGACTAATGTCTCCTTCTTCAACACATTCAGGCATAAATCTTTTATAACATATTAGACTACTAATACTCGGCTACCCCTCCTTTTTTTTAGATTGAATGTAGTAAGGCCCTCTCCTTGTAAGTCCCTTCCTTTCCCTCTGAGGCACATGGAAATATTGTGCAGACATATCACCTTTCAGTCAAATGTACTGGAAGAAATTGTTCAAAGCAAAAGGTGCATGAAAAGAAGGATCATTATGAGTACTGACATCTATGGACTGTGCTTGATGGTGAACAAAGAAACTGAGTTCATAAGCAAGACGAAATTTTTTTTTAAAGATTTCATTTATTTATTCATGAAAGAGAGAGAGAGAAAGAGAGAGAGAGAGAGAGAGACAGGCAGAGGGAGAAATAGGCTCCATGCAAGGAGCCTGATGTGGGACTTGATCCTGGGACTCTGGGATCATGCTCTGGGCCAAAGGCAGGTGCTAAATTGCTGAGCCACCCAGGGATCCCCCCAAAAAGAAATCTTTTTGAAGTGGCATCTCAGTGAAGGCTTCATTTGTAATTAAGGGATATTAAAGAGCTTGATAATTATTACCCTTATCAATAATAATGCCACCTAAAAAAAAGTCACTCTAAGAGTCATCTAGAAAAATCACGGTAGCCTTTTATCTAATTAGTACCTTGAGGATTTATCCACAATACAAATCAATCTGAATTTATCACCTTTTAAGTTTCAGTGCATCCCAGATGACAACCACAACACCAGAAATTCTGTCAAGGATTAAAACTGCTGAACATTTTTTTTTCATTACTAAAATAAAATTACTTCATAACCAATGTTATACCAATGTTATATCTCTCTCTTAATGAAAAATTTCTCAAAATCTGGGGTGAAGTAATAATAGTAATAGTAATAATAATAATAATAATAATAATAACAGCCCCTCCTTAATGGACACTTCATATGTGTCAGGCACTAGATTAAGTGATTTACATATATTGTCTCATTTATTTGTCTACATACCAGCTCTCAGAGTAGATATTATTCCCATTTTACAAGTGAAAATTGAAGCTTAATGAGTTTACCTTGCCAAGGACATATAGCTAATAAGCAGAAGAGCAGAAACCTGAGTCTGGGTCTGATGGCAAAACTTATTTTTTGGCCATGTTGTTATTCTGCAGTGTGTAGAGGCCAAGCCCGGGGTATGGGGGGAAGAGATTGTCCATATATATAACTCAATTGCTTATAGAATACAATAAAAAGCTGATACTGTTGGGATACTTGCCATGACTGGAGCAGGCTTGAATTTAAGAGACACAGCTCTAGACACTGATTAGTTTCTTATAAGCAGGCACTATGTCTATGCCTGGGAAGGTGGCATCAAGCAGTTGATAATGCCAGTTGGGATGACTAGTGGTCACTAATTAAGACTTTTACCTTGGCATTCATATTTGAGTATTTCAGAAACACATATATACAATTCAGCAATCATGTTATGTAGTTACATAGAAATTTAACTGTTCCATCCATTTATTTAGAGTTTATTGAATGTTTTTCATATGCAAGAATTGTTTTAATTTCTAAGAGCTATTATTTTATCAGTTTTACTGATGAAAATCTGATGCACAGAGTTTAAGCAGACTCCCCTAACATGTACAGATTATAACTGGCAGAGCTAGGATTGTAATTAGATCCCCTGACCACAGAGTCCATTCCTTACTCCATGTTAAAGATGCTGTTGCAGGGAGCCAGGGCTGGAAATTCCATGGTGAAAGAGACTCTCTAACCCTCAAGAATATAAAAGAGAAAGATACACATAATCATGAAAACAGATGAATTTTCCAAATTAGAACTTGCATGTGCAGTAGAAATTCCCAATGGGTTATGAGGAAATGTTTCTTCTCATGATGAATTTGCTTATTAACGGAGCCTTGAACTAATAAAGGTAAGGCTGACAATAAGTGCCTGTTTCATTCATGCCTTTAAACTTAACTTGGCTTAAAATACTGTATCTAAATAATTCATATTAAGACAAGTACTTTTGGGGATGCCTGGGTGGCTCAGTGGTTGAGCGTCTGTCTTCCGCTCAAGGCAGATCCTAGGATCTGAGATGAATTCTCACATCGGGCTCCCCACAGGGAGTCTGCTCCCTCTGCCTGTGTCTCTGCCTCTCTCTCTCTCTGTGTATCTCATGAATAAATAAGTAAAATCTTAAAAAAAAAAGACAAGTACTTAAAAAAAAGTATATTTTATTTATTTATTTGAGAGGGAGTGAGAAAGGCAGAGGGAGAGGGAGAAGCAGACTCCCTGCAGAGTAGGGAACCTTTGGGGCTCTGTTCCAGGATCCTGACACCATGACCTGAGTGAAAGTTATGGTTATTAAAAAGTGTTGCTTAACAGAATACTTTTAAGTCAGAATTTCCTAGATATTTAGCTTAAAATGGAAGCCAATAAATATCTACTTTGTGTTGATATTTTTCAAATCTATTATTCAATTAGTTAAGGTTCTTACAACCTTGATAAAATAAAGTTTGTATGTTTTCCTTCTTTTTGTTTAGATTTGTTTTATTTATTTTGAGAGAGTGAGCGAGCACATGTGTGTGTTTGTGCATGTGCATGCGTGAATGGGAGGAAAGGAAGAGGGAGAGAGAGAATCTTAAGCAACCTCCTCGCTGGGTGCAAGTTAGTCAAGTTAGTTGTGACACTCTATCTCATGACTTTGAGATTATGATCTGAGCCAAAATCAAGAGTGCAACGCTTCACTGGCTGAGCCACCCAGGCGTCCCAAAGCTTGTATGTTTTCTAATGACATCTTTCAATCAAGTACTTCAAGTGTCTTAGTCTGTTTGGGCTGTGTAACAAAGTACCATTGACTAGGTGGCTAATAAACAACAAAAATTTATTTCTCACAGTTCTGGAGGTTAGGAAGTCCAAGATGATGGCACTGGCAGATTTGATGTCTAGTGATAACCTGCTTTCCAGTTCATGAGTCCTTGTATGGTGGAAGCAAGAAGGAAGCTCTCTGGAGTTTCTTTTATATGGACAATAATCCCATCATAAAGGCTCCATCCTCATGACAAAATGAATCCCAAAGGTCTCACCTCCAAATACCACTACATGGAGTATTTGGCTTCAACATATGAATTTTGATGGAGAAGACACCAACATTTAGTCTATAGCATGAGATCAAATTGTAAATGAGAAAGTAAAAATGAAAAAAAAATATGAGCTAGAAATCAGAATAGATATCAAGACATATGGTTTAAATGATTGGGAAAAGAGAGATTTTTTTACTTCATTTATTTGTTTTTAAACTCATAGTGTTCTACAAAGGATTTGAGGTGTCTTACACAAAACACATACACAAATGTGTTAAGAACAGTAAGAATTTTTAAATAAAAATATCAAGTAAATATAAATTAGAAGACCAAGGCCAAATTATAGGTAGAATTAAGCAAAGAGTCTGAGGTAATTATGCATTTGAGTCAGTTCTTAAATTGCTATATATGAAAAAATAAGAACTTATAATCTTGAATTAACTACATTGGGTATCCCCACCAGATAATTTGTCTGGATAGATGCAAGCTTCACTGGGCATTCCAGTATAATTTTTAGCACATGTATATATTATAACACTGCTCTGAAAAGCACAAGCCTACTCATTTGTAGAACAAAAGCTGGCCAGACATAAAATCAAGAGATGATGTCATGGTTTTAGTTAAAACATCAAGTCAGTTTCTTTCTTTCTTTCTTTCTTTTTTTTGTTTTTGTTTTGTTTTTTTACTTTCATCCAGTGAATATGGGAATTTTTTGTTGGAAACTGTATTGTGATTGACTTGGAGTATGTTAGCAACACAGACTTAATGAGTTACAATGCATTTGCCTACAGTAGACATTTCATTGTCGGAAGGATTGGCAATAGAATGAGTTGGATGCTAGCTGGGTACCACCCACACTCTCCCACCTGTCTCACTGTGGCCTAACAATTCAGCCACAAGGCTGGCGGGACTTGGGAAGCCACTTGTGATCACTGACTGAAAGTACTCCATGTTTTTGCAGTGCAATCAGCAAGCCACTCTTATTACTGTTGTTGTTATCTATCACCATCATTATTTTTGAATGGGATGGAGAAGGAGGAGGAGATGAGGGGGATATTGGGGATTGGATGGAGATAGTAGATATGATGAGGGAGAGCAAAAAGAAGGAAAATACCAGATAAAGGGAAAAACATTTAACAAAAGAGAACTGAGAGGAGAAAAGAAAGACAAAGAAGAAGAAAAAATTGGTAGGAAAGGAACAGGTTTGATTAGTAGAATCCAAGACAGAATCAATGTGGCATCTTTATGTGTCCTGATATGACCCAACCAATTCCCTGTGGATGCCAACTTGTTCATTTCTAGGATGCTGGAGAAGGACAAGCAACGAGATATTAGAGGTCACTGTCTCAGTCACTGTTCAGTAACTTTCTAACCCCTAACAACCTAAAGGCAGCTGTGGCCACTGCGGGGAACAAAGCAGTAGGGGAGAAGGAAGAGAGTCTCAGTTTTTTTTGGTGACTCATTCTGGCACTGACTTGGCCTTCTGAAAGTTATTTAGCTCTACTGGGCTGAACCTAGTCATAATTAATAACAGGATACCTGTTTATATGGTAGGTCCAGTATTCCCAACAAAGTGTTGCCTGAGGCAGAGACAGAGGAGAAGACCAACAGCAAAAGAAAAAGGAAAACACACACACACACACACACACACACACACAAAACAGAGGACAATGGTTTCCCATAGTTTTTAGGTTGTAGAGATCTTGTGGTAGGTTTGTGGGTCCATATAACTAACACAGTTGCAGTTCCATGGAGCTAATACTTCAGTGCCTATTATGTACCAGACAGAGTGCTGGATGCTTTTTCTATCTAACCCATGTAATCTGCTCAACAGTCCTGGGCAGTGGCTGTTATTATCCTCCTTGCACTGACGCTGGGAAAATAGCTTGCTTGATATGACAGGTTTAAACTCATGTCTACAGAATTTGAATACTGGTAAATGTTTTTAACTTCAAAATAACTATAAATTCTAGGTTATATTTAAAGAGACAGAGCTTGTTTATATATTTAAAAACAAGGAGACCTCCTACCAGAGTCATTATCTCTCTTTTTCAGTGTCTAATTTTGTCCTAAAATCCAATGTATCAATCTATCCTTCCACCTTTTCAAAATACTTGATGATTTTGTGGTGTGATGAAAATGGAAGAAAGTGGACTTCCAGTCAGAGAAATCTGGCCTGCGATTCTTTTTTTTTTTTTTTTTTAATTTTTATTTATTTATGATAGTCACACAGAGAGAGAGAGAGAGGCAGAGACACAGGCAGAGGGAGAAGCAGGCTCCATGCACCAGGAGCCCGATGTGGGATTCGATCCTGGGTCTCCAGGATCGCGCCCTGGGCCAAAGGCAGGCGCCAAACCGCTGCGCCACCCAGGGATCCCTGCGATTCTATTTTCACAGTTCATTAGCTAGATGATCTGAGAAATCTGTAAAATAGGATTAATAAGATTGGGGGATTATTTTGTTTTGTGTTTTTGTTTTTGTTTTTTTGAGGACGAAATGGGTTGTGGTAACATACTTAGCATAGTGCTTTCCACTTAGGGGGCACTAAATTATTAGTTTCCTTCCTTTCTTTTGACATTTTAGGTGGGACTCTCTGATTTCAGAATTTACCAAACTGTGCTCTGCAAAATATTAGAGGCTCTGAGAGATGCAATTAATGTTCTTCATAAAGATGTTTTTAATGGTCAGATATGTTGGCTTGAAGTGAATTGCTGTTTTCTCTTGATTCTACCTCCCTCCCCAGGTATCCCACTACATAGGGCTCATAGATCAATTTCAGGTAGATTAAAGAACTAAATGTGGAAAGTAAGAATTATAAGCATGTAAGAGAAAATAAAATGATAGTGAGAATTTCTTTAAAAACACATAAGAACTCAAAACATGAAGGAAAGAATTTTGACTACATCTTCTCTGTGACATAAGACACTATTTAAAAAAATTATTCTATTAAGATTTTATTTATTTATTCATGAAAGACACACACACACACACACACACACACACACACAGAGGCAGAGACACAGACAGAGGGAGAAGCAGGCTCCATGCAGGGAGCCCGACGTGGGACTCCATCCCTGGTCTCCAGGATCAGGCCCTGGGCGCTAAACCACTAAACCGCTGAGCCACCTGGGCTGCCCATATAAGGCACAATTTAAAAAAATCATATACAAGCCATAAACTGTAAGAAGATATTTTAGTTCCTTTAACTAACAAAGGATTAGTAACAGAATATATAAGGACTCTTACATATTAATAATGAAAAGATAAACAGTTCAATAGAAAAATAAGTCAAAAGCATAAATTGATAATGCACAAAAGGGGAAGCTACATGGCCAAGAATATCCAAGCAAACCAAAAAGCTCATCTTTACTCATAATTGAGGAAATCCAACTAATATGAAAATGAAATAATTCATATTAACTAAATTCACAAAAATTAAAAGGAATGACAATTCACACCCTTTATTTTATTATTTCTTCAACATTATACTAGAAGTTCTAGCTAGTGCAGGAACATACTTCAACTTATAAACAAACACAGACACATGAGATAAATAGTATAACAATTGGGAAAGAAAACAGAACTGTCATTATTTTGAATAGTGGAATATTTACCAAGAAAATCAGATACAAACTCCACACAAACTATTAAAATCGGTTTTACAATTGTTTAGCAAGCTGATAGGATGTAAGATTATGATTTTTTGAAATTCAGCTTTTGTACAGTGTGATCAAACAAGTAATGATAACCATGATAGCCATTAATGCTGCTATTTTTGGTTCTTAGTGCATGGTAGACTTTAACTTTTTTGTCTCCTGAAGTTAGACTTGATTAGATGACTTGTTATAACCAATGAAATGCAAGCACAGCAATGCCTGTCACTTCCATGACAGTTTTAAGAGCCCATATAACACTTTTCAACCGTTTTTGTTGTTCCCCAGTATGTGGCAATCTTCCAGGTAATAGCTGCTCTATCAGTTTGAGCCCTGGAGTAAACAATTCCTCCCTACTCCCACCCCACCCCATATGTGTCACATGTGTAGCATAAACAAGAAATAAATTTTGTTAGCTTTCAGTGAGATTTTAGGGCTGTTTGTTAATGCAACTTTGCCCTACTCCATTCTGAGTCAACAAATTAGCATTTGCTAAGCATTTACTATGTGTCAGGCACTGTTCTAAATCTCTCTCTCTCTCCTTTTTTATGTAATTATTACAACAATCTTATGAGACAGATATTATTAGAATCCTTGATTTTATGGATGAGTGAACTATTTCCCTGAAGTTTAGTAACTTGCTGTAGGTAATACACCTTATAAGTGACAAAGTCAGCATTTTGGTTCCAACACTTGAGGTGCTTGGTAGGCTGTATTCCTTAGACAATGTACTGTAAAAGCTTTATATATCATTTTTGAGGATTTTGTTTCCTTATTTGACAGAGAGAGAGAGAAGGAGAGAAAGTGTGCATGCGTGAGCACAGGAGCTGTGGGGAGGGGTGGAAGGAGAGGGAGAAGCAGGCTCCCCACTGACTTGGGGCTTGTTCCCAGGACACTTGAGATCCTGATCTGAGCAGAAGGCAGAAGGCAGACACCTAACTGACTAAGCCACACAGGCGCCCTGCTTTATATATCATTTGAAATGGAAAACAAAACTATAAGATTTCCAGAAAAAACAACCTTTAAAAGATTATTAAGACCTTTATGAGAAAATTATGAAACTTCATTAAAAGGAGATTTAAATGATTGGAAAGATGTAGTATGATTGTGATACCATGATTTCTGAATGGGAAGAATCAAAATCATAAAGATGGAAACTTATCCCAAATTAATCTATAAATTCAATGTGCCTTTAAGTTTTAAAAAAACACGTTTATTTTATTTGTTTATTTTTTTTAAAGCACGTTTATTTTAAATTATTGTGAAATATATCCTCACATGACCAAAGTAGTTGATTTTTTACTAGTGTCTCTCAACAGGTGAAAACACTAGAAACAATTCCCTTACTGTTTCTTGATTTAAATGTTTTGTTTTTGTTTTAATTTGAGTACAGTTGACATAACAATGTTACCTTAGTTTCAGGTGTACAATATAGAGATTGAACTTGTCTATATATTATGTTCACTACAAGAGTAGCTACCATGTGTCACCATATAACACTCGTACAACACCACTGATTATATTCCCTACGCTGTACATTTATTCCCATGACTTACTCATTTCATAACTGGAAGCCTGTAAAATTCAATGCACTTTTAATGAAAAATCATCAGTTTCTTTATAACAAGATTCGACAAGCTATTCCAGACATTTTTTGTGGAAAGATAAAGGACCAAGAATAGTCAACACAGTCCTGAAGAATAATGGTAGATTTGCTTGACCAGATATTAAAATTTCCATAAATCCATATGAATAAAATCTGTGAGGCTTGGCACAGAAATACAAACCAGTGGAAAAAATGGAAATTTAGAACCAAATCTATTTATTTGATAAGCATGGGAATAACACTGGGGAGAAATAGGATGGATTATTAAATAATACTTGACAATCATTGATAAGGAAAAAATTTTTGTGCCTGTACATGTATATAAATTGAATTCAAGATGGAATAAAAGTCTAAGTTTAAAAAGTAAAATAATTAAATGGGAGAAAACATGGGAAAATAATATTTTAATTACATCAGGTCTTATATATATATATTTTTTTTAAATTTTTATTTATTTATGATAGTCACAGAGAGAGAGAGAGGCAGAGACACAGGCAGAGGGAGAAGCAGGCTCCATGCACCGGGAGCCCGACGTGGGACTCGATCTCGGGTCTCCAGGATCGCGCCCTGGGCCAAAGGCAGGCGCTAAACTGCTGTGCCACCCAGGGATCCCAGGTCTTATATATATGATTTGGTATCTTACATATGATGCAAAAACACAAACTAATAGGGAAAATATTAACAAATTTGGCTACATAATAACTTCTGAAAGATACTATGAGCAATGTGAAAAAAGGAAATAAAAATTATAAGAAATTTGTAAAGCATACAACCATTATAGTATTAGTATCCAGAATATATAAAGAGCTTCCACAAATTAATGATGAAAAGAGCAACCCAATAGAAAAATAGGCAAAGGTCATCATAGATAATTCATAGAAGAAACTGGCTACCAATAAAAATTTTAAAAAATTCTCAACATTGCTACTATTCAGGGAAATACAAATTAAGTCATGGCATATACCCTGTCAAACCTAATGATTAAAAATTGATCATTCTGGTGACACCTACTGGTGAGGTTATGTATTACTAATGGAGCTATAAATGCGAAGATGGATGCCTGCTAAAATCCAGCAGTTATGCTTTTAGGGAGAACTTTTTGTAGGAAACACGTATTGTTGATTTTTGACACCACATTATAGAACCATACAAACTAGATATGCAGGTACCAAAATTTAACTGCAGAAACATGTTTCTAAGAGGAAAAATTCCGAAGGGGTGTTTATTATGCAGGTAAAGTTTTAAAATACACAAACAGTGGAACATTTTCTTTATAAAAGTAAATGTTCCCAAAACTTATATGAGAATGATATACAACAATTTTGGGAAAGTGGTTGTTTGAGAGAAGGAAAAGAAGCAAAAATGGGAGGTAAGGCTTTAATTTTAGTTATACATATATATTTTTTCTTTTAGTTTTATATTTTTATATCTCAAAAAAGGGGAAAGAGCCAAAATATATAATGAAAAATGTTAACATCTGTTTAGTGTTAGTGGTGTGCTAATAGGTAGCTGTTACAGTATTTTCTCTACTTTTTATTTTTGAATTATTTCACGATTAAAATGCAACCTTAAAATATCCTTGGATGGTATAGCTTCACATATATGCTGAAGTACAATTATTCTTAGATCTTACAGCTAAGCTTTATAATTACTTGTCTATCCTAAATAAGACATTTTCTCTTTTTCTAGGCTTTTCCTTTAATCCATGCTTTTAAGCAGGTGGGCTAATTATTTCTAGGATCTTCAGTAATCATTATGTGTATTCTTAAAACATTTTAAAGTCTACAGACTTATTTCTGATAAGTTACATTCTCTAGGAAGTAAATGTCACAATCTTAAATGGAGGAGATGAGACTGGGGCAATTGCCTTCAGTCATCCATTAAAAAGTAGCAAAGCTGTTTCTTGTGCGTAGGACTTCATCCTTGAAACCAAATGCTTGCTTTATTCTTTTCTGCTTTCAACCATCTTTATTTTTTGTTTCATTTGTTTTCTTTTGATGTGTGATAGGTTCCACATGGGGGCAAAGGTGATGTGGAAATGAGGAACTTTGGCCATGGCCTCAATGATCTCCTTATGTAGTATACAAAACTGCCTCCAATGGATGGGAATGCTAATGATTAATATAAATAGACTTAATGTAAAAAAGTTGTCCATAAAAATTAAAAAAATACTTGTAACAAGCATCGTAAATTCTGATGGGAATTAGATGTCTTTAAGGTAATTATCTATGGAGGTAGAAGTAAGAAAGGTAAGGGTGAAATGAACAAGGGAACAGGATAGTAGAAGGACTTTTGGTCCATGACTGCATATTTGGGTAAAAAAAAAGTCAAGAGTGGAACTCACTTCCTCCTTCCTTGGTGAGGAGGAGGAAAGCAAGGTGTTAGAAGAGGAGAAAAGAGAGAAGAGGTAAAGGGATCTGGGATGATAAAGTGCTGCTGACAATTGCCTCATGGGCTACTCAGCGACTCTAAGGCTCCTCTGCATTCGTCATAATCCATTCTTTCTGGTCATGCAGAGTTTTCAAGGTGGGAGCCTGACATTTAGGAATGAGGCATGTAACCCAATCTGTTGCAGTCCGTGCACTGATGGTGTATAGAGCTGGCAATTGGCATTATTGAAAGTGGAACCAGACAAGATATTAGAAGGGCAAGGAAGAAGGAAAGACTTGGGCATGTGGGAGCTGCAGGAGGAGAGTCATTGAAGTGTGTGACGTGAAGGTCTTCTGCCTGCCAAGCAGAGTTCATTAAGTGGCAAGAGTCTATTGCTTTCAGCTCGCAAACGGAAAGATGGCCATGACAGCTCAGTTGTCACTATTAGAAAAGACAACTCTTTCTTGACACTATTCCTCCAATTAAAAAAAAAAAAAAAAAGATCAAAGCAGACATAGGAAAAATATAATGAAAATGTATGGTATGAAAACTTTCTACATAAATTGGATTTAAAAATATCAGAAGTGAAGGCATTTTATCTAGGTTCTAGCTGACATTTGTATATGAAAAGGAGGAAAAAAGCTTAGTGGAGGTATTTTTCATAAACATAAATGTATGAATGAAAGTTTTAAATACAGATAGGTTTTAAAACATCATAGTATTAAGAGATGCAGATCCCAAGAAAAGAAAAGTAGGGAGAAGAATAAAAATAAATGTGCATGGAAAACTCTCCAATTGTATTTATTTAGCAAAATACCTATCTTGCTGTATGAGAGAGAGACATTTAGTAACTGAACTAATTTTTTTACCTATTTATTTATAAATCCATATATTAAATTCATATTTATTGAGGGCCTATTATGTGCCACACATTGTTGTGTTTGGGATGTATAAGTCAATCAAAGACACAAAAGTCCCTGCTGTTTTATGTCTTACATTCTACTGGGGGAAGAAATAAACATGATAAATAAGCAAATTACATAATTCATTACAGAGTGATAAGTGCTATAAAAATCCAGCAGAGAGGGGCCGGGGAGTGTGTATACATGGGAGGAGGTAGGGTATGATGTTATATTAGGCAAGGCCACATGAGGAGATAATATTTGAGCAAAGACTTGAAGGAGGAGGAAAGACCATTTCAAGCAGAAAGAACAACTGGTGTAAAACCCTCAGTTTGAAGCATGCCAGGCATGTTCAAGGAATGGCATAGATGCCAATATGCCTGGAGCAGAGTGGGCAAGATGGAGGGTAGGGGATGATAGCAGCCTATAGAACCTGTAGACTATATAGTAAGGCTTTTGCCTTCAGGGAGCCACTGGGGTATTTTGAGAAAAGGAATGACATAATCTAACTTAGATATGAAAAGGATCACATCATTGGGAATAGGCTGTGAAATGGTAAGTTTGGAAGCACATAGACCTCTAAGGATGCTACTATAGTAACCCAGATCAAAGTTGACTGTTAGAGCAGTTGATAGCAATGGAAGTGGTGAGAAGTCACTGGATTCTGGATACAGGTAAGGCTAGCAAGTCATTCTGATAGAATGGATAGAAAAAATATGGAGTAAAAAAGAAAGACAGAAATCCAGGATGACTCTGAAGTTTTGATGAGAGCATCTGCAAGGATGGAATTGCTATCAACTGAGGTAGGAATTCTGCAGGTTTGGATAGAAAAATTAGAGTTTGATTTTGGACACGTTAAATTCAAAATGGTTCTTAGATATACAAATGTTGTGAGGTGAGCCATATAAAGGAGTCAAGTTCAGAAAAGGAGTCTGGGTTGGAGATATAAAAATCTGCTTAAGAAGCAAAGTGATGGGACCAGATAAGACTACCTGGAAAATAGATGTAAATGGATAGAAAAGAGGTCCAAGGATGAAACCTTGGAGTCCTCCAATATTAAGAGGTTGGGAGAAGAATAGAACCTAAGAGAAGAGATTGAGACAGGAAAACCTTCGTGAGGTAGGAGGAAAATGAAGAAAATATAGTATCGCTCAAAACCAATTCAGTAAGTAATCAAATATGTCAAAAGCTGGTGATGGGATTTAGCAATGGGGGCAGGAGTACAGGGTCACTGGTGACATGACATCAAAAAGGTCAGGTGTAGAGTGGTAAGGGCAAAAGACTTGTTGGAGTAGATTTTTAACACCTCTTATACTTAACAGAACATTTTTCAAATCTCTGTTAAGAAAATTACTTACAAGTCTGCCACTTTGAGTGGACATGAATTTACATTAATCTGTCCAAATTATTTTGTTTTGTTTTTATTATTTTTCACAATGCAACCAAGAATACACAATACCCAGACCATGACAAAATGATATTTTTGTAATTGCACTCTATTATTGAGTTAATTACTTGCTGATTTGCATTTATTTTTCTTCACAACAATAACTATGGTAATTTTGGGGACAATTGTGTTATATTCATAATTTTCCAAAATATGATAACACATTAATTGAAAAATCTTTGGTTTAACTACACCAAGCACCCTGGATGGAAGCTGACTCCAAACATGTTATTTTATTTTATTTTATTTTATTTTATTTTATTTTATTTTATTTTATTTTATTTATTTTTTATTTTGTTTTTTTCTCATTTCCAGATTTACTTCATTCCCCTTTGAAACATAAAACTTTGGCTTTCCTTGAGCCATTCCCATTCGGTTGTATTTTTTTAACTAGGTCATGTGTCACATTCAGAAAACAAGGTGCTGGACTCACATAACCAGCAGCCAAAGATTGGTGGTGAGTTTCCACTTCAGTCCTTTCCAACACGTTATTTTTAAAGATGCAAAGGTTAAACTATTTCATCCTGAGGTGTGGGGTTACTTTGATAAAATGGTGTGTATTCATTTCTTTGTTTAGTGATGGGACCAGATAAGACTACCCCGAAAATAGATGTAAATGGATAGGAAAGAGGTCCAAGGATGAAGCCTTGGAGTCCTCCAATATTAAGAGGTTGGGAGAAGAATAGAACCTAAGAGAAGAGATTGAGACAGGAAAACCTTCATGAGGTAGGAGGAAAACCAAGAAAATATAGTATCCCCAAAAGCCAAGTGAGTAAGTAATCAAATATATCAAAAGCTGGTGATGGGATTTAGCAATGGGGGCAGGAGTGGGGTGTCACTGTACTAGACAAAAGTTCAGTGACAATGATCAAATCTTTATTCCTCCCTGTATCCACATTTTTGCTGTGCCCTTCTAGCATGATTAGGGTGACCTGTCCTACTCCTTGACCGGTCCAATCATGTGGCTTCCTTTGGCCAATGGGACATAACACAGAGATTGAGATGGGTTGTGTGTTGGGGTTTGCTCTCTTGTGCTTCTGCCATCACCATGGGAACATACTTAAGCTCTCCTCTAGAGCATGAGAGACATGGGGCACAGAACCATGTCACTCCAGTTGTACCAGTCAAGATAGTTTAGATCAGCTAACTGCCAGCTGACTTCCAAACATGTGAGCAATAAAAACTTACTCATGATAGCCACTGAAGTTTTGTGGGAATAGATAACTGATACTGTATCTTTTTCTGGCTGTAAAGTCAAATGTATTTCTCAATAGAGTCAAGCCATTAGGAATAGGTAAATGACTTACAGGCAACATAGCTTTGAAACTTTTATATTTTTCTATCACTGACACATTTTCAGTTTTCCACCCAATTGTCTGCAAGCCTATGGTTAAAACCCCTGTCCCTATTCTAAGCAGGTGGCTTCACCTTCCACTTTTCTGAATAGGTTAAATTAAGAGAATGTGAACACTCTTAATTTTCTTCCCAACAACACTCTAATTTGACTTTCATCTATTATTTATTTTTCCCCTTCTTTCAATCTCAAAGAAGAAACATATCTCCTTTTCATGGCTAACCCTGTCACACTGTACTCATGACGCAACCTCTTTACCCTCTCCTCACTTTGCTCCATCAAGTATGCTTTTTGTTTTCTAGCTTCACTCCTTTTTTGCTCTACTTGTTCTTTCCCTTCAGCATACAGATTAATTTATGCTTCTTATGAGAATAGAATTCCACCTTTTTCTCAATGCTTTTGTGCCCTCAAATACTATTGAAACTCTTCATAAGTTTGTTGGGTCTACTTTCTCATTTCTTACCTATTTTTTTTCCCACCTGGAGCTGTCTTAATCTTGCCAACTGAAACTGCTCTCTGAAAGACCACCAACGATCCACCCCGGGCTTATAACAGGTAACCTCTTAAGAATATTGAACACAACTGAGGACTTTACTTCCTCTTTTATCAAAATCTCTGTCCTAGATTCACAAGATATAGCTCCCAGCAATATTTTTTTTGCCTCACCTCGCTTCCTGATTTCTTTTTCTCTTCTAATCTCCACATTTAGATTTTCCCCAAGGCTTACCTTTTAGCTTTCTCCTCTCCCTCCCCTTCTTCCCCTTTCCTTCCCTCTCTTCTTATCTGCTTTCCTCTTTTTCTCTTGGCTAGTTTGAGGGCTCCTATGGTGTCAACTACAATCTCATTGCATAGGACTCATAAAACTACCTCTTTAGATTCTAGCTGAATTTATTTCCAGCTTGCTTGCAAGCTATTTCCAGTACTTCATCCTTACATATTCATAATCAAATAAGTTATTTTCTTGCATTTGTGTGCAATGTTGCAAATGCAACATCACGCTCCTGAAATGCTAATCCTTCTTTAATTCTTTTGGTATTTCATATTCAACCTCTAATCTTTTGCACATCCGGTAGAGTTTATTTTTCAGTATTTCTCTTCCCATCCTTTTTTTTCTGATCTTCCAGCCATTACCTTGTTTTTACACTTACTAATTTTTAACTGCATTTATGCAATAATTCTCTAACTGAACCTTTTCCTGATCTAATATGCCTCCTCTAAATTCTAGAATATGCTTTCTAAGGCAGAGTTCTGATTAATTTATTTCTCTACTCCAAAATATTTACTGTTTCTTTACTATGTACACACTAGGGTTCACACCAAGTTTTCTCAAGAGAAACTAAAACAGATTAAGCTGGGATAATTGTTGAAATGCAGATTTCCAGGCTCATCCTTCAGCCTTTTGAATCAGAATCTCTGGGAATGGGCAACCTCCTGATCTTTGCAATTCACTAGCTTAAATTTGCCTGCATGTTGAGTTTAATATATGGATTGTTTCCTTCAATAGTTTAATGTGTAATTCCACTAGGACATTTAATTAACAGAACTACTTATTATTTCAAAAATAATAACAAAAGCTTATTCTGTTTTCCAAATTTTCCAAATTTGAAAAATAGAATAAGAACTTTTAAAAATTATTTTTGACAGATGCTTTTGCTTTGTATTTTAGCATTTTCATTTCAATTGTCTCAAAAAAACTTATATACATCTACAATGAGTTATGTCTGAGAATACTCATTACAAATAAATAATAGTGAAACAGTAGAAACAAACTAAACTTCCCTTATTAGGGGAATGGAAAATAAACTAGAGTTAATTTTTCCGGTGTAATACTAGACAGCCATTAAAAGGAGTGAATGAGACTTACCCATATCTCTAAGAATATAACTTAAAATATAATGTTAAATATATGTTACTATTTATCTAAAAATTTAAGTATACACTTGCACGGTACGTAGCATCTATTTTTCCATTTATCTAATCTCCTCAGCCTAACTATACTTTGTACTGGCTTTATAAAAAAACGAAAACAAATGAAACATTTTTCTGTATACCAAGTAAATCAAAACCCAAGGAGTCTGAAGCTTTCTGAAGATTAAGAGAAACTACCATTATACATATAGTGCTAGCTTAATAATTACAAGGTATGTGAAGACATTTATAACTTAGAAGGCCAAATTTTAATTCTTACTGCAAATATATTGTTTGCATGAGAAATAAAATTTCTAAAACAAGATTTGGAGTTGTCCCGTGACTGCAGTGAAAGATCATATTCTTTGATAAGTAACCAAACTGTAATTAAACATTGAATAACTTGAGGACTTTTGTTCTTCTCAGTAAATACTGAAAAGAAGGCATTTGCTTTAATGAAAACAATGAGCAAACCATATACACAATTTTAGATTTTAGTCATATCATTGCTTTGTCATATCATTGCCAGTCATCAAATGAATAGACAATTTCATACTTGTTGCTCATTTTGCTCCAGTGCCTGGAGGAATCTCAATATTTTGTAATTGTTTCCTTCTTTTCTTGAGGCAAGTGATGGCCAGTACAATCCTTTGACTCCTTAAAATACTTATTTCAACAATATTCATTCAACCCAAGATATCTCTCAAATAACACTATGACATAGATCTTTCTCTTAACTTTACTCAACTGCTGAATTAAAATTCTTGGATTTATTGTATTTGTGCTATAATACAAGAATGAAAATCAGCTTGAGACTGGTACACTCTGACTTCAGCAGAGTGACACCCACTGGGGAATAGAGAGAACAAATGTTTTGGGGTGGTGGTGGGGCCTTTAGTTCTATATATACACCAATCTATCTATTAAAAAAAAAAGCAACAATTGAAGACAATTATAGCAAATTATTAACATCTGCTTAATCCCTGTGGAGGCTACATATGTATTGTATTTTCTGTTCAAAATGTTTTATAATTAGACATTTTAAAAGGAAGGAATGGAGGAAGAGAAATTGCTCTCAGGATAATCTTGGAATGTTCTGACCACCTCAGATTAAACGCATATTAAGTCCAAAATCTCTAGGTGATTATTTGCCCCCAGGTCTTTTCTTCTTTGAATTGAGGTATAGTCGATGTACAATATCATAGCAGTTTCAGGTGTGCAACATAGTGATTTGACATTTATATGCATCACAAAATGATCACCACTCTAAGTCTAGTTACACTCTGTCAAAATACATAATTATTACAATATTATTGCCTATATTTCCTATGCTATACATTATATCCTCATGACTTCTCTATTTTATAAAAGTTATAAAATACTTCTAATCCCTCTAAGTGATTTATCTGATTACTTTTTATAGATAAACTGATGGAGTGATCCAATTAAGCTTCCCCATCAGTGGACAAGTTAACTGCTTTCTGACCGCCTTAGCACCATACACCGGCATTCTGTAGTCACCTGGATCAATACATTTGTAGTTCTCTATCCTGCTCTAGACCAAGCTGTTGCTGCACTTCTTGCCTCTGTCCAGTCCTGAAGTCAGCTCTTCAACTCCTTGCTCATGCCCCCGCCCCCACGCCCTCCCTCCTTGTCGTAACACTGACACTGTCTTCAGTCTTTAGGATCTCTGGGCTGGATCAATCTACCTAATCAGTAGGTTATGTTTTCCTGGCTGATGCCTTCTGGTCCTCAGTATATCTCTTGTATACCCAATCTTAGATGGTTCTGTTAGGTCATTTTCCCAATCTTTTCTAGACTTTATGTGAGTCGTTCTGCTCACAGCCTTTTCTGCTGTTCCGATCGCACTCAATTTTTGAAAGCAGCTATTTGGTAAAGCACCAGAGGTTAATGAAATGAGGCCAGGGTTGGAAATAAAGACTGGAGAATTATAAAAATATAGTCAATGAAAAAAGACAGGGGAATAAATGAAATTATCCCAAAAGAAATTTTAGAAGTGAAAAAGGAGAAAATAAGGATAGACCTCAAAAATGGATGGCCCAAAGCGGTGGATGAGGATTCAGCTAAGAAAACTGGAAGGGGAAAGAGCAAAGAAAGCAAGGTCAAGTGACTAGGAGGAGGAGAACCTGGAGGCAATGCAACTTCGAAGCCGAAAAGTGGAAAGTTGTAAGAAAGAGAGTGGCAAAAATGTTCATTGTTTTAGGATAGTTAATGAGAATAGTGCCATTGGAGCTGAAAATTAAAATGTCATTGGATACTTCAGCAAAAGGACAAAGTGGGGTAGAAACCAGACTGAAAAGAATAACAAGCATGAAGTGAGGAAATACGTACCAAAAAGATTCTCTAATGTGCATTAAAATTATTTGGATGGAGTGGTGAAGCTGTTACAAATAGAGATTTCTGGGTTCCAGTCTTAGAAGTTCTAATTTAGTTTTAGCAAAAACCAGAAATGTGCATTTTTAAAAGCATCCCAGTTCTAATAAAGTCTGGGTATATTAAAAACAATTGGCTATGAAAAAGAGGGAGGATATGGAGAAGAAATTTATTTGCTGGTGGGGTGACAAAAACCTTGTAATTTTAAACTAGTTTCCAGGTGAGAGCTTCTTCCCTGGGGCAATAATGTGTCACCCAGCCAATACAAAGATCAGTCTGCTTAACAGTTGTGCTTTTCATTGTAAATTACTTAATTGCCTTTTGGTATAAATCAGTTTGGGCATCGTGACCTAATATATCCTAGGGCCTGCTGACCCTTGGATAAACTGAATGTTGATGCTTTTGCCTTTAATAAATATTTATTGTTTGATTTCCCCTCTACAAAGTCTGGAAACCAGGCACTTGAGCACTGAAGAAAATTCCGAATTCTTGCCCTACCATCATTTTACCAGCCTCCTTTCTTGTTTGCCAAGAACAAAGATCACTAGTGATGACCTTTAGGCAATCTTTGCAAAACGCCTTTTACTATTTTCAAGTCCTCATGGGCTCTTTCTTTAAAAACCTTTGACATCTGAATTCTATCCCTCCTATTTTACTTAACTTAGACTATTCAAGGTCACCCAACGATGCCAGAAATCCACACTTAATTGTGTTTTTTGGCTTTTAGTTTTTGATTACTCTGAGGCATTAAAGATTGTTGAGGCCACTTTCCTAAAATTATCTGTCCTTCGGATGTTTTCTATTCTCCATCATACTGCCTTTGTGGATGGCCACAAAGCATGTTTTTTCAACATTTACGTAGTATTCTAATTTACTCTTACATATACAAATGTAAATTGTATGCATATTAGTTAGAAATTTCTGATTTCCAGTCTTCCCTTTTAGTTACTATCTTATATTTTCCACTGCCTATTAAACGTTTTAACTTGGTTGCCTTACCATGACAGAATTGCAAATGCAATGCCAAAAGTTAAAATAACATTCATCTGTCTTTATTTTCCAAGTATTTTGTTCTTAATGTGTAGAAATGCAGCTGATTCCAGTGTGTTGATTTTGTATCTTGCAACTTTACTAAATTTGTTGATCAGTTCTAACAGTGTTTTGGCAAGCCTCTCTCTATAAGATCACATTGCCTGCAAACAAAGACAATTTTACTTCTTTTTTTCAGAGTTGGATGCCTTTTATTTTCTTTTCTTGCCTATTTGCTCTGGCCAAGATTTTTGATACTATCTTGAATAGGAGTGGTGAGAGTGTGCGCCCTTTACTTGTCCCTGATCTTAGAAGAAAAGCTTTCAAGCTTTTCACTGTTGGGAATGATGTTAGCTGTGGAATTGTTAATATGGCCTTCATGATATTGAGGTACATTCCTTCTATATTCACTTTGTTGAGAGTTTTTTTTCACGAAAGGATGCTGTATTTTGTCAAATGCTATTTTTTTTGCATCTATTGCAATAATCATATGATTTTTTTAATCATATGATTTTTATCTTTCATTTTATTGATGTGGTATATTACATTTATTGATTTATGTATGTTGAACCATTCATGTATTGCAGACATAAATTCTACTTGCTTATGGAGTATGATTTTTTCAATATGCTGTTGAATTTGGTTTATATGTTTTGTTGAGAATTTTTGCATCTATACTCATTAGGTATTTTGGCCTATAGTTTTCTTTTCTTGTAGTATCCTTAACTGTCTTTGATATATCAAGGTAATGCTGGCTTTGTAAAATGAGTTTGGGAGTGTTCCTGCCTCTTCAATATTTTGGAAGAGCTTGAGATGGACTAATATAATTTCCTTAAATGTTTGATAGAATTCAGCAGTGAAGCCATCTAATCCTGTGTTTTTCTTTGTTGGGAGGCCTATGATCACTGATTCAATTTCATTACTTGTTACTGACCTGTTCAGATGTTCTATTTCTTCATAATTCAGTTT
This sequence comes from Canis lupus baileyi, assembly GCF_048164855.1. Taxonomy (NCBI): domain Eukaryota; kingdom Metazoa; phylum Chordata; class Mammalia; order Carnivora; family Canidae; genus Canis; species Canis lupus. The sequence goes on from NC_132862.1 coordinate 28,639,060, forward strand.
GGTAGGTTGTATATCTGTAGGAATTTATGCTTTTCTTCCAGGTTGTCCAATTTCTTGGTGTACAATTGTTCATAGTAGTATCACATGATCATTTATATTTCTGTAGTATCACTCGTAATGTCTCTTCTTTCATTTCTGACTTTATTTATTTGAGTCTTGTCTCTTAGTCTAGCTAATGGCTTATCAACTTTATCTTTTCAAAAACCAGCTGTTAGTGTCACTGATCTTTTTTATTGTTTTCTGATATCTATTTCATTTATTTCTGCTCTGATCTTTGTTAATTCCTTCCTTCTGCTAACTTTAGGCTTAGTGTATTCTTCTTTCTCTAGTTCCTGATAAAGGAAAAAAAAAGAAAAATATTCCCATTTATAATAGTACTAAAAACAATAAAATACTTAGCAATGAATTTAACCAAGGAGGTAAAAGATCTGTACCCTAGAATCTTTAAGATTTTGGTGAAAGAAATTGAAGAAGACACAAATAAATGGAAAGATATTCTGTATTCATGGATGAAAAGAATTAATATTGTTGAAATGTTTATACTACCCAGATCCATCTATAGATTTAATGTGATCCCTATCAAAATTCCAATGGCATTTTTCACCGAAAATAAAAGGAGCAATTCTAAAATTTGTATGGAACCACAAAAGGCCCCCAATAACCAAAGTGATACTGAGAAAGAAGAGCAAAGCTGGAGGCATCACAATTCCTGATTTCAAACTATATTATGAAGCTAAAGTAATGAAAACAGTATGGTACTGGCATAAAAACAGACACGTAGACTGATGGAACAGAATTAAGAGCCCAGAGATAAACTCTTTCATATGTGGTCAAATAATATTTGACTAGGGAGCCAAATATACTCCATGGAAAAAGGACAGTCTCTTTAATAAACAGTGTTAGGAAAACTGGATAATCACATATGAAAGAATATTAGACCTCTTTCTTAAATCATTCACAAAAATTAACCCAAATGGATTAAGATATAAATGTAAGATCCGACACTATAAAACTTCTGGAAGAAGATAGGCAAAAAAGCTCCTTGATGTTGGTCTTGGAAACATTATTTCTGTTTTGTTTTATTTTGTTTTCAGATATGACACCAAAGCCACAAATTATAAAAGCAAAAATTAGTAACTGGACTACATCAAAATAAAAACTTTTGCACAGGGCAGCCCAGGTGGCTCAGTGGTTTAGCGCTGCCTTCAGCTCAGGGAGTGGTCCTGGAGACCTGGGATCAAGTCCCACGTCAGGCTCCCTGCATGGAATGGAGCCTGCTTCTCCCTCTGCCTGTGTCTGTGCCTCTTTCTCTCTCTGTGTCTCTCATGAATAAATAAATCTTTAAAAAAAATAAAAAGTAATTAAAAAAAACTTTTGCACAGCAGAAACAATTAACAAAATAAAAGGACAATCTATGGAATGGGAGAAAATAATTGCAAACCATCTCTCTGGGGAGTTAATACCCAAAAAACAAAAGAATCATACAACTCAATAGCAAAAACCCACACAATTTCTTTAATATATAGGCAGCGTAACTAAATAGATATTTTCCAGAGAAGACATACAAATGATTAATAGGTACATGAAAATATGCTCAGCATCATTAACCATCAGGGAATTGCAAATCAAACCTACAAGGAGATACCACCTTACAGCCGTTAGAATAGCTAGTATCAAACAGACAAGAAATGACAAATGGTGAGGATGTGGAGAAAACAAAGCTCTTGTGCATTGTTGGTGGGAATGTAAGTTGGTGCAGCCACTATGGGAAGTGGTATGGAGATCCCTCAAAAAATTAAAAACAGAAATACCATACAATCCAGCAATTCCACTTCTGAGTATTTACAAGTAGAAAATGAAAACATTAATTTGAAAATATATATGCTTCCCCATGTTTATGTCCATCCATTGATGAATAGATGTGGCATATATACACAATGGAATATTTTGGCTGTAAAAGAGGATGAAATCTTGCCATTTGTGACAACATGAATGGACCCAGAAGATATTATGCTAGTTAAAATAAAGCAGACAAAGACAAATACCACATGATACCACTTATAAATCTGAAATCTGAAAAACAAAACAAACAAATAAAACTAAAAACAAAGTGATAAATACCCAGAACTGGTGGTTGCCCCAGGGGAAGGGAGGTTGGAGGTAAGTAAAATAGAGGAAGGAGATTAATAGGTACAAACTGCCAGTTACAAAATAAATAAGCCACAGGAGTGAAATGTACAGCATCTGGAATATAGTTAATAATATTGTAATTATTGTGTGGTACATTTTAATGAATTTTGAAAAATGTATATAGTTGTGTTATCATCACTACAATCATGGTACAAAACATTTGCATCACCCCAAAATATAGCAATCAATGCGTGAGTCAGTTTCCCTACCCAGACCTCTAGCATCTGCCAACTGCCGATCTGTTTCTTGTCCTTATGATTTTGCCTTATCTATAATGGCACATAGTGGAATCATTCAGTATGTAAACTTTGGTTTGAGGTTACTTGCATTTCACAGAAAGCTTTTCAGATTCATTCATATTGCATATATCACTGGAGTTCAGTCCCTTTTCCTGCTGAATAGTATTCCATCATGTGGTTGTACTACAATTGGTTTATCCACTGATCAGTCATGGATATTTGGGTGTTTTGATTTTTTGGCTGTGATGAAAAAGTCTGCTGCAAACATTTGCACGCAAATCTTTGTATATACATTCTTATTACCGAACCTCTTTAGTTATCCCCCTGCATACAATTTCTCAAGTTCATGGTGCCAACAGAAAAAAATTAATAACTGTGACAGTGTTTTTTACTCAAAAATTATTAATAGATTTCTATTATATTGGATTTTTTGGACAAACATCAATAATTCGATAATTTATTAGATATTATTAGATAAACATCAAAGCACTTGTCTTTGCTTCCAAGATTGATCTTAATATACATTTTCATGTATATTACGTATTTTATGCTCAATTATACTCCTGAATTATTTACAATTCCTAGCATGCCTTGTATTTTAATACTTTTTTCTTCTGCTTACACCATTAATTTAAATAGAATTTAGCTAAGTAAACATTCACTAATTACATACTATGTATAAATTACAACGCTTTGTAAGACTTGCTGATCAAATCTTACTGGTTCCTGAGTTTCTAAGAGTAAATAGTGAGAGTTCGGCTAGTAAAGGATACTTCCCTATCTTAAAAATTTATTTGAGTCTTTTTGAACTCAGATAGTGACAGCAATTTCTAGCTCCAGGCAAATCTCTTGTATATAATGGGTGCTTAATAAGTGCATGTTTATACGAATTTAACTTATATTAATGGTCTGAGCATTGGAGCAGATTTCAGGTGAATATGGTAGGTTTATTTTTAGAGGCACTGAAATAGAGGCATCATGAAAATGTGGGATGAGAACTAAAGAGAGATCACATTTAAAGACATAGCTTGAAGCAGCAATTACATAGACGTGGTGGTACCAAAGGACTGAGTAAGGTCCCTTAGGGAGAAAGTAAAGAATGAGGAAAGATAGAGCTGGGAAAGCTTTGGGGAATGCAAGCATTTCATACCTGCTTGCTAGAGTAGGACGGACATAATTAAAGAATGAGTGGAGCAAAAGCAGTAGCAGATCTGAAAATATGCAGGGTAATGGGCAAGGTGGTGGAGAGGGAGGGTATGGTGAAAGGCCTGAACATTTATTGAATGACTATTACGTGTCTGAAAGAGATTGATTGGCAATTTACATAATTTGCCTCATTTAATCTCCATAATATTTTTCATGAAATAGATAATATCTTTCTCTTTTTATAGGTGAGAAAGCTTATGCTCACAAGTTAATAAATTTTCTCATGATAATATGGCTGGGAAGTAGTGTGGCTGGGTTAAATATTAAGCAGAATGAGGGCATCTTGTTTCACGTCTGCCTTGTTTACTATTGATCCCCAGAACCTAGTTTAGTCCCTGGGACATTTTGTGCATTCTGCAAACACTTATTGATTGTATTAAATCAAACATAGGACTGTTTGACTTTAAAGCTCATGGTCTTTGCACAGTACCTCACTGAATGGTCACAGAAACTGAGGAAGGTGAAAGTTTCAGTATAAAAATGTACACTAAGTTAGAGATGCTGAGTCATCCAAGGATTTAGAGTAGTGCACTGAATTTTTCAGTGTGGAGGGTAGTTATAGGCAACTGAAAAAACTTTTTTTTTAATTTTTTTTTTTTATTGGCAACTTTTAAAAGAGCATTTTCCAGGCATCTGGGTGGCCCAGTGGTTTAGCGCCGCCTTCTGCCCGGGTTGTGATCCTGGAGACTCGGGATTGACTCCCACCTCGGGCTCCCTGCATGGAGCCTGCTTCTCCCTCTGCCTGTGTCTCTACCTCTCTCTCTCTCCCTCTGTTTCTCATGAATAAAAGAGCATTTTCCATAGAATATACTTAGGAGTCAATTTAATAGGTTGGGAAATGCCTTGCCTCAGCAAATGCTGGGATTGCACACTGGTCTCTGCACAAAGCAGCAATACTCCAATGTTTGGAGGTAACCAGTTTATCAGCCCATTCCCATTGCTGGATCTTGGATAGGGCTCTGCAAACTAAGGGCTCACATACTGAGCTTCTAAAAGCAGACTCACTGATGCTCCCTCCAGAGGCTTGAGGGCTTCCCCATGGAGGATATAACTCTAAGTACAACCTTAGGAAGAAACAGCTCAGAAAATCCTCTCCAATCTCCATTTTCCTTAGAAAAAAATATTTTTGATGTGGCTGAGGGATTCAGGGATTGTTCCTAAGAAACTATTTAAAAAATTCTTTAAGTGGCCTAGCACTTCCTTTGGAATATAACATCTATTGTGTTAGTGCCTCCCTTAAAACTTATTTTGTATCTTGTTACATCAGCAAATATTTGCAATACAGTATAATGTGCATTACATAAGAGGTATGGAAAGGCATGGAGCAAAGGAAAGAGCGATCAAATCTCCCCTGGGGTGGGGATGTGGTCCGGCAAGACTTCATAGGAAATGTGATGTTTGACTTGGGTTTTGAAGGATGACAGCATGTGGGTGGCACAGAGCTTTGACGGTGGATGGTACGTAATGCTCTTCCTGTTTCCCTCTCTTTCCCCTACTGGCCTCTTTCTAAATTCCTTTAGTAGAGGTGGTAAACTACAAATGCATGGTATTGTGTTTTTTTATTAGTTGAAATAGTGTTTTTTCTATTTTTTCCTTTCAGTTTATATAAGAGGTAATTCTGCTGCTGCTGCTGCTGCTGCTGGTGGTCGGCTTCAAGCTTTGCTCATATGCAGCTGGTGGCAAAGAAAAACAGAAGAAATGACTTAAAGCACAAAGAAAGCATAATTAGGTTAACAAGAGGCCCAGGGAAAAAAGCTTTTCAGGAACCAGTTATGGAAAGAGTTACTATTAAAGAAAAAGTGATGATCGGGATGCCACCGGGACCACTGAATTGCTTTCTAAAGGCAAGTTGAGTCATAGATATAATTTAATGTGTTAAAGTAAGTTCTCACAGATTGAACCAACCAGATAACATTATTACAAATGTGGTAATAGAATAATATTTTAAGTTGAATATCAGACTGTGTAGATAGCATGAAAGAATGTTGAGAATCTTTGTCATTAGGTGATCACTGAGGACCCAGTTTTGAGGTGAATGGGGGTGGCAGAGTGACTCTGATCTTGGAGTCCAGACCTGGGCTCAAAGCCCAATTGTGTCAATTTCTGCATTTTGACTTTAGGAAAACTGTTCGCTCTAAGCCTCAGTTTTCTCATATCTTATTTTTTAAAAAAGATTTTATTTATTTATTCAGGAGAGACAAGGAGAGAGAGAGGCAGAGACACAGGCAGAGGGAGAAGCAGGCTCCATGTGGGGAGCCCGCTGTGGGACTCAATCCTGGGACTCCAAGATCATGCCCTGGGCCGAAGGGAGGTGCTAAACCGCTGAGCCATCCAGGGATCCCCAGTTTTCTCATATCTTAAATGGAAATGATGACATCTTTGTTACATTTAGTTATGTGAGCTAAATGAGCTCAGGTACTTTGAGTCCCTTACCTAGCACCTGGACCAAAGTAGTTGCTCAGTGAATATTCATAGCTTTCTCTCTTCTCTTGTTTTCATTTCCGTACTCATGTCTTCTTCTCTACCTCGCCTCCCATTGAAAGATCATAAAAAGAGGCTATGATGTATTTAAGGGCAGTCAGTGATCATTGAAGATTTAAGAATTCAGGGTCAGTACTTCCATAAAGAAACTAACATAGTAGAATTCACATCGAAAATTTTCCTAGTATCACCCTCATTTTACATAGGAAGAAGTTAAGGTTTGGAGAAATTAAGTAGTTTGCCAAACTTAGTCCCTAATAAGTGTCAGATCCGTGAATTTCCATCTTCCCATTTTTTTTTTAACTTTCCATCTTTTTGAGTCTAAAGAGCAAGTTCCTGATCACAATTCATACTATTGGTTAATATAATAGTGAGCTTACTGTGAATTCAACTAAATATTTCAGTCCTCATTTCGTCTGTTAGCTTTAAGCCACAGTTCCCTCAGCCTGTACTTCAATAGCAGAGTTCTTTTCTTTTTCTTGCTGTTGTTGTATTGACCTTACATTTATCCTTATTAAATTCCATCTTGTTAGGTTTGGCCTGTCACTCTAGGTTGTCAAGATCTTTTTGGCTTATGATACTGGCATAGTGTCATCCAATATATTCCCTATCTTTCCCTGCAAATGTAACACACATATATTTGCTGTCTTCATTCAAGCCATTGATAAAATAGTTGAACAAGACAGGACTGAAAGCAAAGCCCATGGACTGTGACATCATTTCATTAATCAGTATCCTCAAGAAATGGCTTTTCAATTCATTTGAAATCCATCCAATTGTATTAACATTCAATATCTCTTCTCTATCTCTTTCACAAGGGTATTAAAAAAAGACTTTGTTAAGGCTTTCAGCCTTGACGAAGTCTAGATTCCTGATGTCTACTGCATTTCCTTGATGTATAAGTTAAGTAATTCTGCTGAAAAAAGGACTCTTCAGGTTTTAATCTAACTCTATGCATTACATGTTGTTTGCTAGGATATTTTCTTTTGAAAAAGGATTAAGTACCATTCAATATTCTCATTTACAGTTTCCTAGTTAAAATGCAACTTAAATTCATAGATAACAGAACTCCTGATGGAAGCTGTTTTTGTACAAAGGTTCTCCCTTATGCCTCTTCTAAGTATCATAGGCTTACAGCTCATTTTCTTTTTTTTTATTTTATTATTATTTTTTAAATTTTTTTACAGCTCATTTTCTTAAAATGAAATTAAATATAAATATATATTCTGTTATTTTTTATAATTCACACATTCTAGAGACAGTATGTTTAAAGTCTCTAATTTTCCCTAGATGAAGAATTTGAACGTCAATTCTGACAAAAACCATACAATTCTATACTAAAGTAACTGACTTGAAAGAATTTATTTAGTTCAAGAATGCTTAAAATCTAAATTCTATGTGATTGAATTTAGGTTAGAATAGGAGTATCAGGGAGTGATGTCACCACGATGGCAGAATAGATCTTTCCACAAAGATCAACATTCCCCTACAAAGATCGGCAATTAGATAGCTATCTATGAGCAAAAACAGCTCTAGGATCACTCAGGAGTCTGCTTATAAAAACTTAGCAGCACAGTGGAACAAAAAACTCTAGAATAATAGCATGAGAAGGGAAGAAGGAAAAACTTCATTTTGCCTTCATCATCCCATTCCCCAGGTTGCACTGCCTGGTGCAACAGTTCCCCTAGAAAGAGTTCTCTTGGCCAGGAAAGGGACAATGGGGTGAGCAGTTAGCTTCCCCAGCCTTTCAGGGAACTATATGAAAGACTTACTTCATTTTCACCCCAGGCAGAGACTGGCAAAGCTGAGACATGCAGTGATGACCAGGGGCAAGGAAGAAGGACAGGGGCTGCTAGTATCAAACATGTCGTGCGCGTTATAGTTGTTCCAGTGACTTGCTCTGCAGAGGGTCTCAGTGGCTTTCACACTGAAGAAACCAACAACTCGCACAACTGCAGACTCTTTGCAGATTTCACTGTTTTTTGCCTCACTCTTTTTTGTGTTCTCACATGCCGGCTGCCTGAGTCCCTCTCATTCCCTACTCACCCAGTACCTGGGGTTTGCACTGGCAGCCAGCCCTGGCCTCTGACTCTGCAAAAGCAAGATGCCAACCTAGACCCCTGAGACTGATGCCCTCTGCCCTCAGGGTTCAGGGCTGGCTTTTATGAGATAAAATTGACATATAACATTGTGTAAATTTATGGTTACACAGCATGAAGCTTTAATACATATATTGCCAAATGAGTACCACAATAAGGTTAGTTAACACCTTACCTCAGATAATTACCATTCTTTGTAGTTGTCATGGTAAGAACATTTAAGGTAGGGGCACCTGGGTGGCTCAGTTGGTTAAGCGTCTGCCTGGTTAAGCGTCTGCCTTCAGCTCAAGTCATGATCCTGGGGACTAGATCCTAGGACCTTGTCTTGAATTTGGCTCCCTGCTCAGCAGGGAGTCTGCTTTGCCCTTTGCCCCTCTTCCCACTCATGATCTCTCTCTCTCTCAAAAATAAATTAAAATCTTTAAAAAAAGAATATTTAAGCAATGTTCTATCTTAGCAACTTTTGAATATACAATATTAATTATAGTCACCATGTTGCATAGTAGATCCTCACAACTATTCTATTTATTTATTTATTGAACTATTCATTTCCTAGCTAGACATTTATATTATTTGACCAATATCTCCCCATTTCCTACCCTTTGGTCCCTGATTACCTCCATTCTACTCTCCATTTCTATGAGTCTGGCTTTTTTAGATTCTGTATACAAGTGAAATCACACAGCATTTGTCTTTCTGTGTCTGACTTACCTTACATTACATCATATCCTCAAGGTCATATTGTCACAAATGGCAGGATTTCCTTCTTTTTTTATGGCCAAATAATATTCCATTTTTTATATATACCACATTTTCTTTATCCATTCACTCACTGATAAACATTAAGTTTCTTTTTTATCTTTTGGCTATTGTAAATAATACTGCAGTAAACATGAGGTACAGATATCTGACTAAATTTAATTAAGGAGCAAAAGTACATGGAATCTCTGGCTCATTTATTAGGCAGAATCATATGAACTTGCCATTTTTTAGAGTCAAACAATTGAATATTGGCAATTTCATATGGTTTAACCTAGTAATATTTGAAATTTGAAAGAGAAAATTTATTGAGTAAATTTCTCTGTAACTGGTTCATAGCAGGAAGAAACTAGTTTGTGTATGATTTCTGATGTAACAGAGCCATCATCATCTTGCAGTTTATTCTTCTAATTGGCACTGAATAAATTTCCCATAGAATGAAGAAGAATGATGTTCATATAATGCCAAAGAAGAAAATATACAGCATTTGGATGCCAAAATAGAATCTTTATAGTGATGAAACAAACAATAAATGCAGTGCTTGCCAAAGTGAATAATCACAGTTATAAAAAAAAGTTAAGTCAGAGCAGTGCTTAGCTTTCTGGGACAATGAACAGATGGCCTGTTCTCATAATCAGAATGATGCTGGGTCACTTATTCAAGTTAGTTACTATGATTCAAAGGTCTCACATTACATGTTGGGAAATAAGATTAGTCATAGGAAGGTTTAGAAGGCTTTTCTTGTCAACTTGTTTTAACTGCACTTAAAAGATTTAAAAACCTGAAATAAAAGAAGCAAGATGGAAATATTGGGTGAATTATGTCTTGTTCATTTATAGAATCTGGTATTGATCCCAGGAGCACTTTTGTAGGCAATGGTTGTAAACCTTTGCATAAATTTATATTATAAAATTCTGTGCCTTTTCCAAAGTAGCACTTTGTCCTTGGAATGTCTTTCTGTACTTCCTTTATCTTAACCTATTAAGTGGATCCTTTCTGTCAGTTAAATGGATCCTGAAATCTCATCTCTTTTTCAAAGTCTTTCAGTACGAATCATACTGCAGAGCCATATGCTCATGAGGCTTTGCTTTATCTTTCTTCAGGTTTTAAATTGTGTTGGATGTATGCCTTGCTTTTCATGTGTGTCTTGCTTAGAAGTTCTTCTTCTGTTGATCTTAATAAGCACTCATCAATTTAGAATATCTCTATATTATTACTATAGCAGCACACATAGACAAATGAGATGTTTTGTGTGAAGTACTTTTTGAATTGTAAAATACCATGTAAATATAATAATTACTATTATCCTATATCTATTGAATTATAAAATTTCGTAGGGTTGTGGCTAGGCTATGTTTATAAAATTTATTGTTATATTACTACACAAGACCACTCTGGTGCTGTCACATGTTAGAAAAGTGTTGATGTGGTATTTAGAAAAGGGAAGAATCAGAACCAGTAAAAACTTTTATGTGTTTTTGGTTCAGTTGAGATCCAAGGAAAAAGCTTATCAGTTATTATATAATTCTAAAAATTGTTAAGCTCCATTCTGTTAAGAGCTTTGTGTTCTTTATCAGGATCTTCCAGTACTTAGTGCAGAAGGAGCTTAATGAAATTTAATGAATGAATGAAATGTAATTATGTAATAGATAAAGATTTTTGAGGATTATTTAGAGTATTTCTTTAGAACACGTGTCCTATTTATTTAGACTCTTAACATATACTAAGTTTTATTTCCTGATATGAGCAATTTGAATTAGTGGTCAATACACATAGACACATGAGAAGTTAACTATGACTAATTGGAGGAAGATATTGATTGACTTAACTTATTCCAAATTATTATTTTATAATTAATATTTGTGGCATGGTAAGCCTCTCTCTCTGTCTCTTTCTGTATGTGCGTGTATACATATATATATACACACACATATACACACATACACATATACACACATGTACATAGGAATGCTAGACATTTTTATAGTTAATAGTATTCAGGGCTTATTACCTAACTAAACCAAACTTTTTTCATTTGCACTAATCTAGCATTTAGTCTTCAAAGGATATTGTGTCAACATATTTTTCAAGAATTTAGCTGGTAATATGTCTGAAGATAGACTATGTTTGGTGATCTTCAGTTATAATATACATATTTAAGGTAGTGACTGACAATGATAGAGTAAAAATTATCATTTAGATGTCACATTGATGTGAAATGAAAGCCAATATTTTCTAAAGAGTTTGAAATGGTTCAGATTGATAATTTTTACAATAATACTCTCATATGTATTTTTGGAAGAAAGTAATTTATTTTTATACTATGCTTTAACAATCACTTTCCCTTACATTTCATTTTAAAGTGCTGTTCTACAATAAATTCTCATGAATTATAGAAATAAGATGCAAGCTACAGCATAATCACACATCAAACCAAAATAGCCCATCACACTTTATTTATAACTAGGTACTAAAGCATTATTGAAGAGAATAAAAATAAAGAGAAAACTCATGTGCACCAAGCTCTGTAGCTAGCATGTGCAAAAGTCCTGGATCTGTGCCCTGGGTGATGAAAGAGACCTTTAATTTAACTACAATAAACTTTGAACTTTATTCTTTCTTTCTTCTGCCAAGGATGATTAAGAAATAAAAGAATTGGATGACAAAACAAATTCTTTCTCTTGAATTCGATCCTGAAAATGTTTTACCCTCCCTGACTGTTTAGAGTTAGGAGCATATATAGCACTGTGAATAAGGCCAATTAAAAAAATATTTAAAAAATTATTTATTTGTGTGTGAGAGTGAGCTAACATGAGAGTGAAAAAGAGCAGAAAGGAGAGGGTGAATTAGGCTCCTTGCTGAGCAGGAAGACTGACTTGGGGCTCCATCCCAGGACCCTGGAATCATGATCTGAACCAAAGCAGATGCTTAACAGACTGAGCCATCCAGGTGCCCAGGAATAAGGCCAACTTATCTACACTCCTGCAACTCTATAATCAGTTGTTAGAAACTCTACAAAGGACATTTTCACACAGTCTTTCTTTGTCTTTGTACCTGGTTAACTCTTAGTTATCCTTCCAGCACAAATGTTGCTTTCTTGGGAAAACCCTACCTAAATACATCAAATCTCCTTACTATATGCTCTTATGTGGTCATGTCTGTCTCATTTTTCAATTTTATGACTACAAGTATCAATTTTACACTTTTGTAATTATTTGATTTCTTTCCTGCTTCTAACTCCTCTGTAATCTTTGAGACAAAGGGCTGGTTTTGTTTTGGCTGATCATTCGTTTCTGTCACTGAGTGTATTAGCCAGTTGATTGTGGGCAGTAAATGCATTATAGGTGAATGAATGCATGAATATGATAAATTATACTTGGTAAATTTATAAGAGATAATCTAAGGGAAGAAAATAAAAAAAGGAAATAAAAATGTATTTGGGAATGGTGGGATGAATCACAAAATACTATCCTTAAATTGAGAATTGGTGCAAATAAATCATGTCCAAACACAGTTCACTGCATTGCTTAATTTGAAGCTACCTGAATAAAAAATGTACTGGATGTAACAACTACATTCTAGGCAAGGTTTTTATAATCATTGGAGGCCTAATTATAGCATATAATGTTCATTGTTATGGTTTTCTAGAGCCATTAAAAAAGGCTATCAGAATGACAACCAGTGCTGAGTTTTGCCCACTCTTTAATTCTTTTAACCTATTATTTCTGCAGCCAAAGAACATGTAAGACAGAAGGAAAGAACTTGTATAGGAAGTTAGTTATTATGCAGTTCCACAATAAATTCTCAGATAATTTAGGAAGCAATGGGCTATCATTCCAATGATTTACCAAAGAATTATTTAAATACTCCTAATATTGGCAAGAAACTAGAAAATAAGAAATTTGAATTTAGTACCTCAATTGTTCTTCATATACTCCATCTTTCTTTTATTTATTTTTTTAAATTTTTAAAAATTATTTATTCATGATAGTCACAGAGAGAGAGAGAGAGAGAGAGAGAGAGAGAGGCAGAGACACAGGCAGAGGGAGAAGCAGGCTCCATGTACCGGGAGCCCGGGAGCCCGATGTGGGATTTGATCCCGGGGTCTCCAGGATCGCACCCTGGGCCAAAGGCAGGCACCAAACCGCTGCGCCACCCCGGGATCCCATTATTTTATTTTTTCATCTTTATTTTAGGTATTTTATTAGACATCTTTGAAATGGTAAAGCTTAACATAAAGGTTGACCCATTTTACAGGAAGACGTTCCTGATTCAACCTTGCTTTTTACTCTCATGTGTATGTTTCAGGTATAGGAAATTCCAATCCTTTCTGCCTCCTGGAAGTTATTAAGAAAACATTTATAATGATGAATGACTCCAGTAATTCTGATGTAAAAATCTATGCTATGAAATATAGAAGTGTTCCCAAATACCACTGGTGGCCTGTGCTGTTTGTTTTACTGCCTACAGTGTTTCCACCCTCTAAATACTTTTTTTTTTTTTTCATGAAACAGGCTCAGATATCAAATCCCTGGTATTTTTACAACTTTGGATAAAGCAGACAGAATTACCTCTCCCTAGACAGCCATCAGAATCTGCTCAGGTGCTGCTGACAGCTTGTCTTGTCTGCTGCAACATGATAAACTTTGTCCTTAAAAAAAGTTTCTGGTTATACTTAGTTATCTCAGTTGGTTAGGCTGCTAATGAAGCCAAGTTCAAGGTATAGAACTTTATAGAGCAAATCATCTTTGTACCATTCTATAGTTACCCATTCTTCCTAACCTCTTGTCAATTGTTTTATAAATGGATGCTGTCATTCACAACAGGAACTGGGCAGGAAAGGAAACAGATCAAGACAAATCTATCACTACCTGTAGATAGCTGAAATAAATAGAAAAGTTAAGTATTATCAAATTTGTATGTGAAGTGTAACATACCATTACTATGGTAAATAATTTTTCCAAGAACTTATGATTCTTTGCATGAATTATTTGACTATTGACCTCTCCCACTCTTTGATCCTCTCTTTTAACATACATGCTCTGACTTTATTCAGGAATGATTGTCACACTAATGAATGTGGAAGGGTATTTCACGGACAATAGGCTGCTAATAAATGTTTATTAAACAACTTTTGAAATTCGAGTGCAAGAAACTACTCAAGAAATTTTTCTTTGTTAACTTGCATTGTCTTCTGATTTTCAAAGTAAACAGTAATTATTTTAATAGTCAATAGACAGACTATAATAGTCAGTAGACTATGTAATTCCAAATACTTTTATTACTTGTGGACAGTCACATAAACACTTTTCTGTGTCTTTGACTTGTTCCCTGAGTCCTCTTACCTTATTTTCAACTATCTGTTGAACATTTCTATCTAAATGTCCTAGTTATCAGTGAAAATAGTGTTTGAACAAGATGATATTAGGCCTAAACATGGGACCACAATATATATAAATTCTACCTGGTTGCAACAGGATCTCCAAGAGAAATATATGCATAAAAGAAAATGCCAGTGGGCAGCCTGGGTGGCTCAGCAGTTTAGCGCCACCTTCGGCCCAGGGTGTGATCCTGGAGACCCGGGATTGAGTCCCACGTCGGGCTCCCTGCATGGAGCCTGCTTCTCCCTCTGCCTCTCTCTCTCTCTCTCTCTTTCTCTCTCTCTGTGTGTCTCATGAATGAATAAATAAAAAATCTTAAAAAAAAAGAAAATGCCAGAGAAAGGTCATACTTCTATTAGGATTTATTTGAAACTTCAATGTAGTCCCCTGTTGGGGGTGGAGAATGCCTTTTACTTTTTAAATCACAGAGATGGCCAAATCTTTCCATTCTGGCTCAAGGTGTGCATTGGTTGATAGCCAAAATTCATTTCCGAAATAGTACAGAAATATGGAGCTAAAAGAGTGTCATAAAAAATGTTCTAAAATCAGTGAACTTTAAGGGACCTTAGCAGAAGAAATTATAAGTTTGACTCATGGGGATAAACCTCTGTAACCCAGGACACATTGAACTTTTGTAAATAATTTCCACTGCTTAAAAAAACATTATAAATTATGCAGCGAGATAAAGTAAGCAGATAAAAATAAATGGGACTATTCATATCTGAGGAGAATAAGACCTATCTAAGAAAAGCTCTGAAATAAGTATGCCTAAATGTTTAGTTATCTCTTGAGACATAAGGTTATCCACAAAACAGAAACACAGCAGTGAAGAACACATGTGCATATTGAAAATCACCCAAATAAATATTATAGAAATAGAAAATATAGTTACTGAAATAAAAATCTTAACAGACGAATTAACGGTAGACTAAACAAGGTTAAAGAGAGAATCATTGAATTGGACAACAACCCTGAGGAAATCTTGTATGTAACCTGGTGATATAGACAGGAAATATTTAAGACAAGTTTAAAAATGTGAAAGATAGATCTCTAAAATTTCGAACATATGTCTAGTAAACAACGCAGAAGAGAAAATAAAGAAGAAGTTAATTAAGAGACACAATAGTTGACAATTTTCAAAAATGAAAAAAGATTTGAACACTCAGCAAAAGCACTAGAGTCTTGAGAAAGATAAAAAAATATATATTCATACTTTGCCACAATTTATTCATTCATTTATATATATATATAAATGGAATATATATTATGTACCAGGTATTATTCTGGGCAGAGAAAATTGATAAAAACAGATAAATTTCCTGTCCTCACATGGAGCTTACGTTGTAGTGTATGAGTCAGGAAGAGAAAATAAACAAACAAATAATATATTAGGTAGTTATGGATGATAAGAAGAAAATAAAGCAGAGGATAAGGAGTAGAAAATACTGGGATCAGGGCAGGGTAGGTAAGTATTCTTGTGTTTTATTTTATACAGATAAGCCAGGGAAGACCTGGCCCAGACTTGTGCTCAGACAAGGAGTCATTTGAACAGAGAGATCTGAAGAGAATGAACCATGTGAATATATATAAGTAAGTACCAAGTGAAGAAGTGGAAAGATGATTGGCACAATTGAAGAATAGCAAGGATCCAGTGTAACTGGACTGGAGTGCAGTGCTAGCTATTAAGAGAAAGACTGATGAATTAAACTATGCTAATATTAAGTTTTGTTTCTCAAAAGATGTCACTTGGTGAATGAAAAGGCAAGATGTAGTGTGGAGAACATGTTTGTAATAAGTGTTTCCAATTAAAAGACTAATGTCCACAATATATAAAGATAACACAGTAATAAGAAAAAGAAAAAGATAGAAAAATTGGCAAAATATTTGAACAAATCTTCAAAAAGTAAATATTCAAAGGGCTATGAACATAAAAAAGATGCTCAACCTCATTAGTTGTTAGGGATATGCAGTATAAAACCACATTATGATGCCATATCACACCGAGAAGATGACTAAAAAATACTCACAATACCAAGGAATGATAA
Source organism: Canis lupus baileyi (assembly GCF_048164855.1). Classification (NCBI taxonomy): domain Eukaryota; kingdom Metazoa; phylum Chordata; class Mammalia; order Carnivora; family Canidae; genus Canis; species Canis lupus. Next base: position 28,655,460 of record NC_132862.1, read on the forward strand.
AGATATGGAGCAGCTGGAATTCTCATACATTGCTAGTGGGAATGTAACTTGGTAAAACCACTTTGTGAAACTGGGAGTATCTAATGACATTGAACATAATCATATCCCATGACCCCATGATTCCAGCTGTAGCTATATACCCAACTGAAATATTGCCTTTGTTCATTTAGGCTATATAACAACATACCACAGCTTATAAAGACAGCTTACAAAGAACAGAAATCCATTTCTCATAGTTCTGGAGTCTGAAAGTCTGAGATCACGGTGCTGGCTTGAATGAGGGCCCTTTCTGAGTCTCAGACTGCTTGTATTTTCACATAGGGAAGGGCCAAGCCAGTTCAGTGGCATCTCTTTTATAAGGCCACTAATCCCATCCATGAGGGCTCTACCTTTATGACTTAAGTACCTGCAAAAAGCCCCACTCCTAATACTATCACAGTGGATATTTCGATTTCAACATATAAATTTGGAGAAACATTAATGTTGAGGCCGTGACAAATGTGTACATTTGACTACCATACAAAATGTACAACAATGTTCATTGTGTCACTATTTGTAATAGCCAAACACTTAAAACTAAACAAGGTAGTAGAATAGATACAAATTTATGATATATCTATACAACAGAATGCTTTACAGCAGTGGAAATGACTGAGCTACTGCTACATGAAATAACATGGGTGAAATTCATAACCATAATAGCGAGCAATTTTGACTAAGCCAGATAGAGGCATACCTTGGAGATGTTGTGGGTTCGGTTCCAGGCTACCACAACAAAGAAAACATTGCAGTAAAAGGAGTCTAATTTTTTCATTTCCCAGTGCATATAAAAGCAATGTTAAAAAAAAGCAATGTTTACACTGTATTGTAGTTTATTAAGTGAACAATCGCATTTTATCTAAACAATGCACCATACTTCACTTAAAAAATACTTGACTGCTAAAAATGCCACCCATCATCTGAGCTTTGAGTGAGTCATAATCATTGAGCACAGATCACCATAACAAATAAAATAATAGTGGAAAAGCTCAAAATATTTTGGCAGTGGTCAAAACGTGACACAGGCACATGAAGTGAATGCATGCTGTTGGAAAAATGGTACTGGTAGACTTGTTCAGTGCAGGGTTGCCACAGAAACAGTATCTGGGAAGCACGATAAAGTGAAGCACAATAAAACAAGGGATGCCTCTAGAAAAGAGTACAAAGGGTATGAATCATTAATATAAAATTCAAGAACAGGCAAAACTCTCCTGAGTAGTTGTTATTTGGGGGGAGGGGGTAGACGGTGATTGGCAGGAGGGAAAAAGAGGCTTCTAGGTGCTGGCAATATTTTACTTTTTGATGTGGATAAGGTTACACAAGTGTGCTTATTGTGAAAATATTCATTAAATTTGACACTTAGAATTTGTGCATTTTTCTGTCTCTGTACATATGTTGCTACACCTTTCAGGAATGACCGAGAGCCCTGGTTCTCAAGCTTTCTGTTTTATGATTCTTTATAAAAGAGCTTTGTTAAAGAACCCAATTTAATTGAACATGGGTCATTTCAGTTTTTTCCTATTCTAGGAAAAATGTTCTTTAGCTGAAGACATCTGTAAATTTGCACACATTTTTCTAATGCTTTAGTACCTGCTATGAAAAATCTGCATTTCTATGTTCCTAAGATCTACTGTATACATATAGCAGCACTGAGAGTCACTGATTGTTCCTTAGACACCAAAACCTTGGTGCCCATTATGTTTTCAAGGAGACTTAATCACAAACTTCTCAGCTTAGCCATTGAATAGCCTTAGAAGGACCAAAACTAACTGAAGTGCTTGAGTTGCTTCCTCAGAGAATGTAATTGTTGTTTAACATTTTATTTCATAAGCTGGCGATTTTTTTGACTCCCCTAGCTTCACAGTTTAAACATTTAGAACCGAATTCAGAAATAAGCAGACCAGTAGCTAGTACTATAGATACTACATAGACTATATCCCTAAATATGTGTGGTTCAGCAAAAAATTCTGTTTCACTCACTCTGACAAGATCTATGAAAACAAAGGTATATTACAAGTTCTGGATCTCCTCTGTTTATATTCCATTAAGAAAGGGAAATCTTTTCATTTTTCATAATCAGTCTGCTGTGGAGAATTGCCATCTAGCCACAGCAAAGAAGCAACTTACCTTTTATTGTTTGAAAATTTAGATTCCTCCAATTCCAAAATATGCCTTTTATCATTAAAAAAATATTTTTTCCTAATTTGGTTATCAGGTCATCTGAAATAGATCTTTCTGGTGAAATAAGAATGCTTGATATTTAAGTAGGTGTAATGGATTCATTTTGAGGTTTTTTTCTTTTGTTTTGTTTTTATTTTAGACAGTAGAGATTCCTTGAATGGAGGGAAAATTAGTTTTCTCTCCATTTCCCTCCCTGTGGTATATATGCATGAATGGCTTGTTGGCAAAACATAGTGTTTAGGGTAGGGATAGGAAATGGAGAGTGAAATTTTATGTTAGGCAGCCTTGTCCTCCTGAACAATTTAGGATGCTTCTCCTTATAAAGGATCAGAAAAAAATTTTTCGAGGAAAATGACTTAATACAGAGCTGAAAACAAGGAAATCTTGAGACCAAAGTCTGGATGCTCCTGGTGGAGTATCCAGAAAAATTTTTCTTAGGGAAAAATCTAAGATTTGAGTGGCATTATTTATTTTGGAAATTGTCAGAAATTTTGGGATTCTTTTGATCAGACTTCTTGTCTTAATTTCAAAAGGCAATAATTTTACTCTATAAAAAAGTTAATACCCATCCTTATATATAGTTATATACTTAAAGTGCTACAAAAAATCAACTGGGCAATAATAGTGTGTACTTCAATTTGTATTTATTTTAACTTTCCCCAATATTTCTGCTTGCTTGAGGGGGGAGGTCAGACAGGAATGATGGGAGGGAAAATGTGTTTAACCTTATTTGGTGTCCTGTTTTATTCTTTGCTTTTTTGCAGCTTATGCTTTTCAGGCTGAAGTTTTCAGCCTCCATAAAAGAAAACGTAGGCTTTGCGATAATATGACTGGAATATGAAATGAAGAAATGTGCTGGCATTCACTTTAATTTGGTTTATGATAACGGGACACTTGGTCACAAGATAGCTGGTTTTATTTGTAACCCTTTAATACATGAATATTGATCTTCCTCCAGTCTTATTATCCTTGAGCCTTATTATCTTTAGTCTATGTCTTCATGATGATAGTTGATGTCTACTTATTTCAGTTCATCTGAGTACAGTTCTTATCAGTTCCAGGTCATTAATTCAATTCCCATGTGGGCCAGTTGGCTTTATTCAGTTCCATGGCTACAGGTTAACTTTGAACTGTCATCTCATAAATGCATGCTATTGATCATGGAAGGCAGAACCAGAGACTGTGAATGAATAAGTGCGAATCCATCACCACTGTCAGAATGGAATTCAAAACACAGACCAAACATGGCAAACGAGTTTCATTTTCTGTATACACAAAAGAAAATAATGACTTTGATTTATGTTGGTATTTAAGGTCTATATAACACCTTTAAATTAGACCATTTAACCCTCACAACATCTCATTGAGGTAGAGATTTTATCTCTCTTATACTTGAAAAAATGAGGCTCAGTGAGACTAAATATGGCAGAGGTGAAGGATTAAATGCTTTGGATTGATAACCTTGAATTTGAAATCTAGCTTTGATAATGTATACCAGTGTGAAGTGGGAAAAATTACCTAATTTCTTAATAAAATAGGATAAAAAATATCTACCTTATAATGTAAAGATGAAATGATGCAGACAAATCACTTAACAATAGTATATAGTATTTTTATGAAATGATCTGTTTGAGGTCACACAATTGGTGGAGGACTTGGACTTACCCATGGGTCATCTGACTGTAAGTTGAGTTCCCCTTCCTTCAAGAGACAGCTGATATTATGTGAATTGAAGGAGACAGGTAGACAATCACCATTACTTTTCTCTATGCCTGCCTGGGCATTAGAAACCCTTCAGGAGTATGGTAGACTGCCTAGGTTCCCCACAAATGTCCACATATGGCTGTCCATCTATAGACATAGTTCTTAGTCAAGTGACTAAGTCCCTCACCAGGGGCCTGGGAGAAGAAGTGTGGACCACTTCTGTCTGCCCCACTTGCTGATAAGGAGACTGGCTTGAACCTCTACTGTTTACCTTCCCAAGAGCCAGAAAGTGAATATGTCAGTGAGCTCACTTTGACCAATCAAGGGCAACAACCTAGGCATCAAGTTTGTAAAAACACTTCTTGGTTGTAAGCTGGTAGTATGGATGAACAAGAAGGAAGGAAATTGGGATCTTTAATGATTAGGTGGAGTCCAGCTACTCTGCCTATCTGAGTTGCTCATGGTTGACTGCTAAGTGAGAAAGAAATACATTTGTCTCATTTACATTGCTATATTTTGGGTGAGAGTGTGAAAGGGGAGGAGGTGCTCTTTGCTTCAAGAGCTTAATCTTCAAGCCATTTAGAGTTATTTTAAAAATATAAATGTTCAGGCTCATCAGACTTTGAAACCATACGTTTGAGGCTCAGGAATCCATGTTAATAAACTGAACTGATGTACAGCTAGACCTGGAAACTACCAATCTATGTAACAAAGATCCCTGACTCTGGGAGCCTTTACTTTTTGTATAACAGGAAGGATTACAAGGAAAGGAAGGAAAAACTAGAGAGAAAAGTAAAGCAAACGAACAGAGAGAAGCTGATACAAGACAAGCTTCTTGATTTTTCTGGTGGTGTTTCTATTTTTGAATCCAGTCACTTTTTAAGGTGGACTTAGCAGTCCTGCCCTTGAGACACTTACATATCCTTAAAATTGTGAAAAGAAAAAGTATTTATTATTTACAATTTTCCTTGCCTTCCAAAGGTGTGGGTACCTTGCCAACATGGGAGAAGCACATGAGGCTGAGGAATTAGAGACTTCAATTATTCTGCATAAAAAGAAGGGAAGGATTCAGGTCTCAGTTCTAGGGCTTAGCTGGAAATAAATTCTGGACTTGGAGAGGAGAGACACACACTGAGAGATCTTTTGGGGGAAATGATAGAAGTTTGACCATACTGTATGGAATATAAGCCCTTTTTGACATGTCCCCACAAAACCTTCAATAAGACATCTTTATGTGTGTAGCTAGTATGTTGAAGAGCTAGATATATGTCTGGATGCTTGGGATGTTTCAGGGTGCTAAGAGCAGCTTCCAGGTTGGTGTGAAGGGAGATGAACAGTGGCCCATGGGTTCTAACCAATATCACTTTACAAAAATTGGTTTCTGAATTAGCAATCAAAAAGCACCATTTAGGACTCTTTGTACTGAATAGATACAAAATAAGCCTTTCAGTATAATCCTCATGTTAACTTCTATATACCTACCTATTCTATTTTTGACACCTATCTCTATGTTTTTCAATAATGGCTATCCTACGTTTATTCCTTCTGCACCTAATACTCATACTTTAGATAACAAATTGAGTTTAGGAAGAGAGAAATGATGCCAGCATTTGCAACTGGGTAGAGTAGTCATCTTTATCTTCCTGTTTTAGACTGCTACTCATATTATGATGAACAGCCTCATTTCACTTTGCGACAGCTGCATTTTATTGATGTAGCTTGTTATGTTTGTAAAAAACCCATAGGTTACAAGTTGGTTTGAGTGCAATGTGTTCTGATTAATGATCATCTTCAAAATGACAAGTGATAAAGCACTTGAAGATTCAGCGGATGAAGAGACAACCTTGTAGCATTATTGGAGGTTCTAGAATTTCTAGTTAGTGTAAAAATATCTTTATAAAGATGGTCTAACACCCATATCCTCCAAGAGATTACAATTTGGGATAAACACCTCCATCTCTTGTCAAAGAGCTGTTGCCAAATATTATTACACCTTAATCAGATAAAGGAAGAGTGTGTGCATAGCATTTGAAAACTATAGAAGAGTTTCTAGTATAACACATTATTGTTTTTATCTTTTGCAGTCATGTTATAAGCTAATAAAATACAGGATTTCCTTTTATAATCAAAAGATGGTACACTCAGAATTCCAGGAATATCCCAGAAGTATTAATAAAGAGGGCTATGGCAGCTGAGTTGATTTGTTTGTGAACTGTTTTGCTGTTGTTTTGTTTGGCTTCATTTTTATAACTTTTCAGAATAGGACAATAATTGCTTTTACTGCCATAGCATTTCCTCAGGACACCCATATAGGACATATTTTAGATGAAGTGGAGTCTCTTGCTGACAGCAACTCCCTTTCATTTCACTCTATTATTAAGAATCTTTTACTTCAAACCATTTCTTAAAATTTACATCTGGAATAAGAAAATAGACGATTCTAAGTATGTCTTGGAAAATTAATATTATAGTAAGTTTTCTTACCATCTAGGGGATTGAAACTTGGCCACAGATTCCCTTTAAATGGCCTCTCTGGATGCAGAGCAGGATTCCAGTTAGTGAGTAAGAGGAAGAGGGTATTGAAAACAAGGGAATGTTAGTGATGGTAATCAGCAGGCATTAAACAGTTCATGTTTTTAAAAATGAGCTCTGAATCAGAAGTCATAATCACTCCGTCACCTGCTGGGTTCATTTGCCCTTCAGAAATGAGGACATCTCAAAGTGTAGAACATTTTAATAGAATAGTGCCAGACAAGCTAGTTATATAGAATTTTATTTGACAGGCTGAAGCTTGTTTCTAATATTCTTTTTCTGAATTACAGGAAAAACTATATTCTAGGGTACATCGTGGAAAGATAAATTGGAGATGATAGAAAAATAAAAAACAAACTTGTTCTGTTTCTTTACCTATATTATCTTGCTATGGCTGTGACTACTAGATCCCATGATAAGGCGATTAAATAGTAGTTCATTGAATAGAGTTACTCCAATGACAGGCTAGAAAAAGAAAATAACACAAATAGACATACTGTGTGAGCATGTAGTTCAGTAAAATAAACCTGATAGAGGCGTTATCATGAAAATAGCAAGGCATTACAACCCATCATTATTTTTTCTTTTTAAAGTCTTTGTAAAGACCTTCACACAAATTGACTTTCCAGTCTTGTCCTCTAAGAGAAAAACAGCATTAACGTGGTTATTAATAGTTTTTAATCTTTGTTGAAAATTTTAGACACATTTGCTATTTCTGATAAGAGGAAAAGAGTTCATGATCCTGCTGACTTTCAACCTATGCTCGTGAATGTATAAAGTTCTACAAATTCATACGTACACAATTTGACCTACAGTTCACAAAGCAAAACAGACTGAATTGCTCTTCCATAATCTATTCTTTTCCTGGTTGGGAACAGTATGTATAAGAGTGACATTTGAACAGTCCATTTTAGGGGTATCCTGGGATTTCAAAATATCATCCAGCCTTGATTCTCTAGCTACGCATTCCCAGTGGTATGTCCTCCATCTTTTTGAAGGGCATCATAAATCAGAGGATCTGGCACTTTATAATTCTTACTGTAGTACTATGTTAATTGTAGAAAATTTAGGAAAGATAAATAAAAATCCCATAATTCTACCTCTCCAGACATAATTAATAATAGCATCTTGGTTTCTTTTCTTTCTTCCTTCTCTCTTTCTCTGCTTTCTATCCTCTTTTCTTCCTTCCTACCTTTCCTGTTAGATTAAATCAAATTGCAAGTAAAAAAGAGAATACTCCATATAATACATGAAGAAATTCATCATTTGGAAGCAGAATCCCTGCTAGACCTTTTTGGTCCTTCGATTCCTCAGGTATGCAATGGATCTACACATGCAAAGACATTTTCTCAATATATAGAGTGCTGCTTATGAGCTATTTAGCTACTTCTCATATAGAGTCTGTTCATAGCATCTTATCTATAGCTCATAACATAGGCCTTAGAGAATTGAATTGCTGTTATGAGAGAAAGCATCTTATCTCGGCTTAAGTATCAACCCAGTTCATGAAGAGCATCTGGGAGAGAATGGTGGGAATTATTTTAATTTCTTCATTCCCGGCCTAGTAAAGAGCCATACAAGGGGAATGGGCTATTTATGAGTAATACAGAAGTAAAAAGATAAAATCTTTTTTAAGATTTTATTTATTTATTCATGAGACACACACACACACAGAGACAGAGACACAGGCAGAGGGAGAAGCAGGCTCCATGCAGGGAGCCCGACGTGGGACTTGATCCCAGGTCTCCAGGATCAGGCCCTGGCCTGAAGGCAGGCGCTAAACCACTGAGCCACCTGGGCTGTTCAGAAGCAAAATACAGGTTCTTGAGTCAGACAGACTTAGACATGATGAATGACTTTAGAGAAATCTCTAAAATTATCTGAGCTTCTCAGGTCTTCATCTATAAAATATAGACAATGTTAGTGTACAACTTACAGGATTCTGTGAACATCACTTTCTCTTATTTGCTTGGTTCTTATAATATTTTCCTCCAAATAAGTTGCCATATTCACATCAGAATGTTTTAGGTTGAGTTCCCAGAGAAAGACTCTGAGATGTATTTCTGAGCAGGAACTTGACTGACGCATGTTTTCTCACTCAGAACAACACCTGAAGACAGGAATAGGCAGAGGGAAAAGCTGACCTGTGATGCAATTGCATTAAAGGTCTCAAGTGACCTCATAGGCAGATCTGGAACAGGGGTGGCCATTCTGTGGAACATTCTGAATTGTTCCAAATTGAAGCAGGGCCAGGACCTTGCACCCCTGCCCTGAGCAGGCATTGGATAAGGGCTGCCCTAGGGAGGGAACATGAACTTGGATTAAGAGGCTCCCCTTGACTGAAGGTAGTTCCCAGAGGACTTAGTTTTGAGGTGTCAGCATCCAAGACTCCTGGAGCTGATGAAAAACCATTGCCTCAGTCATGAAGGGAAAATTTGAATTTTCTATTCTTCACACATATGTTGCTTAGAACCTTTTGCTTCTTAAAGTAAATTTACCCCTTTTATGAATAGATCCTCCAGGATTGTGATTTTTAAAATCATTTCCTGGGAAACTTACAAGACAAAAGTTAGTGAGAAGAAACTGTACCCCCTACCACTATTGCTGATCTCAGGGATGCAACTGATACTCATCATCTCCCTCTTCTACTATCCCTGAGAAGTCTAAGCTCTGGGTCATCATGCTTTTCTAGGGATGTAGCTACTGCTGCTTTTATCCATTTACCATCAAAATTTTTCCAGTAAGTACCAAGAGACAGTCAAGTGCCAACTGTATTCTTATTTCCATGTGTAAGAACAGCTACTTCCCAGTGATGGGCAGGGCCATTTACCCCTGTCAGTGTGGTGAGCCCTTTCTTTGGCTCTCATAGCTTTGTGTATGAATCCTGGAATGGTTGGGTAATAGCCAAATCTTACTATGTTCTCTAATGGAAGTATTCAGCCTCTTGGAACCAGAATTTCTACATTGGCAGAGTCCACATATGTAGGAGTAAAAAATACAAATTCTCCCAGTGGTGTGGAAATGTGGTAAGCAGAGCCATTCTAATTTTTGCTCTTGGTTTTTGGGTTCATGTATTTTATTCAGAAGGGGCTCAAAACCATGCAATAGTCATTGCTTTCTGACATATACTGTGTCCTCAATGATGGTGCCCTATCCTCATAAGCATCTCCTCAGCTGTGCCATCAAATGACTGTTGCTTTTCAACCTGGTAGCATCTGGCGGTGTGAAATAGAATCAATGGATTCCGTGAACAAATATATACCCATTGCTACACTTACTTTATTATAAAACATGTCCCTCAGTCCAATGAAATGTTAAGAGGAATTCCCATGTCAGTGGACCAAATATTTAATCCTTTTAGAGTGATTCTGGCCAATGGCTGGAAGGCAAGAAAGACAACACATATTTGGAATATATATTGATTTTGATCAAGAAGGCCTTCTGCCTCTTTGAGAATTAAAGAGATCCAATAAAGTCAAATTGCTACCAAGTACTTGATTTGGTCTTCTCTAGAACTGGTGACATTTCTGGGGCTGCTCCTAGGAAAGGAACAAGGTAGCTCCCTTTATCCAAAGGTAATTTTTGAATTATATGATGCTTTCATCATGCCAACTGGAGGAATGAGTATCTTAGTCCTAAAGGGTATTCTGGGGTAACATACTACTGCATCTACTACATATGGAAAATAAATCTGGTTGGCTTAAGTTAAAAAAATGGGGGGGGGGAAATATATCAGAATACTGCTGAATCTGGGGGTAATTCATGGAATCCAAACATATGTTAAACACTGAAAAGGCAGAAATCAGACTGGCTCTATGGACTTCAGATAAAAAGAGTATTGCTGTCAATTTGATTTAGGTCCAGTAACTTATAATATTTGTTTGAATTTCCTGCTCTGAAATTTCATATCCCTAGAATAGTAAAGATGATTAGGATTAGTCCAGTTTAGACCAGGTGTCCTTTTTCAATCATCAATATGAACAATGAGGTGGAATCATGCTTCAGCGATATAGCTTCTAAGAACTCATACTAAACAGGCTATATTGAGATGAGATGAGTCACTCTGAGTCTAGCAGCCAGTTTAGTAAATATTCAGTCATTTTCCCTCCTTTTTTCACAAAAAGACTAGTTTTTCAACTTTTTGCAACCATAATTTTCCAGATCTTAATATATTATACATATTTATTAAATTATATTTATTATATATTCTGATTTTACACATATATATGTATACATACATATACGTATATATATCCTAAATCAACATTACATAATTTACATAAGCCAAAGGTAGTCATAGGTAGTCCCACATGAGTTGCAATTAAGGAAATATTTCCTGTAGTCAAGATTTATTCCTAACTGGATAATTAGAAATATCTCTATCTTTACTGTCAGTAATGTTGAAAAATACATACACTGAGGGTATACTAAAGTATATTATACAGCAAAAGTCACCAAAACTCCTTTAAGAAAGCTTTTAAAATTATTCTTGAAAATGCCAAGGGAAATGTAGTCATAATGCTTCAAAAATTTCCTGAAATTTTTCTTTCAACATCTCTCCTGCAGTAGACTGATTACACTGATGGTACCATTATTCTGATTCCTTCCCCTTATCTATCCCCCTAGAAATTTAAAACACTAATGGTCCCCAATAACCATAGCTCCTAGGGCACCTGAGTGACTCAGTGGTTGAGCATTTGTCTTCAGCTCAGGGTATGACCCTGGGGCCTGGGGATCGAGTCCTGCATCGGGTTGCCTGTGAGGGGTCTGCTTTTCCCTCTGCCTATGTCTCTACCTCTCTCTGTGTGTCTCTCATGAATAAATAAGATAAAATAAAATAAAATAAAACAAAAATAACTTTTGCTCCCTGTATCCATGCCCTTGTATAACTCCTGTATTGACTCTGAACTTAGCTCTGTGATTTTCTTTGACTGTTGTACTCACTTTGGTTAATGGGACATTAGCAATCATGACACAAAGCACTTGTTCATTGGGGCTTGCTCCCTCTTGCTTTTATAAACTAGTTACCATAAGAAATACTGGTGTAGCCTCATGAAGATACATAGCCCAATGCCAACACCAACTGTCAGACATGGATGAAAGGACATCTTAGATGATGTAGTCTCAGCTAAATTGTTGACTAAGCCCAGGAAAGATCTGCAGAAGAATGACCCCAAATAGCAAAGTAAATGGTAATGGTTTCATGTTTTTAATAGAATGTTAGATAACTGATATGACACTTTGCCTTATGATTTTGCATTTTCTCCTACTAAAGGGATGGAATCCATTTCACCATCTCTTGATTCTGAGTTCTTCAGAGGACTTGCTTTGGACAATGGAATACATATTAGCAGTTATGATGCAAGGTGCTTGAAAAGCCTGTATGTGGCTTTGTTTTCTCTTTTACTGCTCTTCCCTTTGTCATGAGCAAGCCTAGCTTGCTGGAGAAGAGACCCAGTTCAGAATTGCTCAGTTAAAACTGAGGCTATTCAATATCAGGTGTCTTGCAGCCGATTTGCCAGACATGTGAACAAGCTCAGCCAGAATTGCCAAGCCAAAATTGCCAGCCTAAATAGAAGTCTCACAGACTTGTGACTAAATAAATGTCTATTGTTTTCAGCTATGAGTTTTGGATAATTTGTTATGCAGCATTATTGAGAATAGATAACTAATGCATCTCCCTTGCCTAAATGTTATGCATTCACACCAGCTGCTAAAACATTGTCTCATCTATCCTAATCTTTCTGTACGGTCTTCTCACTGCTCTCATTTCTCAGTGTGTATTTCAGCTTCATTTCTCAAGCCTATCTTGGTGACTCAGGTCTGACCTGTATTTTTTGGTCCAGCTCCCAAAGGGCCTCTAGCCTGATGACCTCAGGCCTCAGACCTGATGACCCTCATAACTCTGAGAATTATGCAGTTCTCACTTTTACTCTAGATTTTTGAATAATTGATGGGTAAAAATCACATTTGTTGGGACTGACCCAATCCATTCTGGTGCTCAGAACTTAGCTTACTGTTCCTGGAGAACTGCTCGCCACAGCAGTCCCTCTACTAGAAACATAAAAAATGGAACATTTCTCTCCATTTTGATATTTGGTTATGATTTCCATATGCAAATCCTTGCTACTCTTCAGTCTACTATACAAGCTTTCTATGGCAAGGAAACAATCTACTAGGGACATGGAGAATCTCGTGTTTTGCATTCCTTATCTAAACTCAAATGCTGGGTCTTGTACACTCTCACTTAATCCTCCAGCCTTATCTGTTGCCAATACCTACTGCTCTTTATTTTCAGTGCTGTGTGCTAATCATTCTTCAAATGACTCCTGCTGAGATAGTGTAGTTTGGATATTGCTCTTATAATGTTGGTGTAGCCTGTTATCACTTTACAGGCTACTTAGGCCAATTGAAAGACCCACAGCAGCCACCAAGTCTCCCGGGGATCTAGTGAGGAAAACAGAAATATGAATTTGAAATAGTCCAAGCATGTCTGATCAAGGTTTCTCTTGCAAAAAAAAAAAAAAAAAAAAATCTAGTTGCTAAAGTATAATGGGCATGCATTGAAACTGAGTTAAAAAAGTATCTATCATGTAACTTTAAGAGTAAATTTTCTATGATTTCTCACTTCAATAAATTCATATAATGCTCTATGATTCTGGTTTCCACCCAGAACATCTATTCCTTAACTACATTTTCTTCTTAAACCACTGTTCTAAACTCAGCATGATCTCGTCAATATCCCTCTGATTTACCAGTTATTCCAAGTACTACTATGACTCAGGTCTGGTTCAATGCCAGCCCTTTATGTGCTTTTCAGTAGACTGTTAGCACGGTGAAAATGAATTCAGAAAAGTAGGATTTTGAATTAATCACACATATCTGTGTGGCTTCAGAAACCTAGGGAAGTTCTCATTTCCTTGTCTCTAAAATGAGATTAATAAAAGAGTAGGAATACTATTATAATAGTAATGTACAATAACAATGTTTTTATGAGAATTAAATCAGATCATATTTGTAAAGCACTTAGCACCATAAGTAGCATATGATAAATATTCTATAAATGTCTGTTGTAATTATTAAAAGGAGGTATGAAAAATATCTATTGCTTCAGCCATAGTTCATAGCTTAGTAGATGATGAACAAGACCAAAGGAAATATTTAATCCAGTTGCCATAACAGATTATCAATTAATTCATTTCTTTAATAAGTATTTTCTGTGTACCTACTATATACCAGGAACACTTCAGGAATCCTGCCCTAGTAGAGCACATATTTAGAATTTAGACTGATAGATAATAAACACATAACTACCTAGCTAATTAATTAAAATATTACAGTTATAGTAAGTCTTGTAAGATATCTTGTGACCATGAGGATGGATGGCAAGGATCCTTACTTGAGGGCACAGGGGTCCAAGAACAATATAAATGAAGTGACATTTTTTACCCAAGACTTGAAGTTGAGCAGGAGTTAATCAGGTAAAGGGAGAAAGCAGAGTAGCGGAGAGAGTACTCTGTGTTGAGAAAAGAGTACCTATTGCTTTAGAATCTAGTAACAGACTGGTCTATCCTGAGTCTGGAGAATGAGGATGAGAATAGCACTAACAATATTACTGAGATAACAAGGGTCCAAACCGTGAGGGCCTTTCTGGTCACATTGAAGATCTTGAACTTTATTCTGAGAGCAATGAGAAGTCATTGAAGGGGTTTTGTTTTGTTTTTGAGTTGAAATTCACAACATAAAATACCATTTTAACATGTACAATTCAGTGTCATTTAGTACATCTACAATATCATGCAACTATTACTTCTGTCTAGTTTCAAAACATTTCATCACTCTCAGAGGAGACCCCAGGCCCCTTAAGTACATTCTTTTCATTCTGCCCTGGCCCTAGTCCCTGACAACCACTAATTTGCTTTTCATCTCTATGGATTTGCTTATTCTGGATATTTCATAGAACTGGAATTGTGTCATGTGTAATCTTTTGTGTGTCTTTTTCCTTTAGCACAATCTTTGGAAGTTCCTCCATGTTGTAGTATATAATGATTTTTCAAGTTGATGATGGCACAGAGCGATGTGTGTTCAGTAGAGGCTATACTTCGAATTTTGAATTTAGATATTTTCTCAGGCTAGTGATATGCTGTATGGTATTCTCCTGGGATGATGAGCAGCAGCAGTGAACCACAGCCCCCCCCCAACCCCAGTTAGCCATGTGATCACAAAGGTAAACAGCTGGTACACTTTCAATTATGTTGCACCCATACGATCATCCTGCTTTCACTTTCAGTACAGTATTCAATAAATTACATGACATATTCAGTGCTCTATTATAAAATAGGCTTTGTATCCAATGATTTTGCCCAACTGTAGGCGACTACAAGTATTCTGAGCATGTTTGGTAGTCTAGGCTAAGCCATGGTGCTCTGTAGGCTGGGATGTGTTAAATACATTTTTGACCTATGATATTTTCAACTTATGATGGGTTTATCAGGACATAACCCCATTTTAAGTTGATAAAGATCCGTACTTCATTTCTTTCTATGGTTAATATTCCATTGTATGAGTATGTCATATTTGTTTACCCATTTATCCTTTGATAGATTTAATGGGATGATGACATGTTAAGAATCCCTTTGTTAAAGTTCCAAGGACACGTAGACAACCAATTCCTACGGGAGAAGGGAACTGAGGAACTTTCCGTCCATGCAGTTGAGCAGTCATAACTATAAGGAAATAAATATGACAATTGCGATAGAAGTTATAATAGACTTTGAAACAACATTTTAAAATATTTTTATATTTGAATAATTTCTTATTTTTAATGGACTCAATTATTTCTTATCTACCAAAAAAAAACAAAAAACAAAAAAAACTCATGCCTTACTCATTTTTGGGTTTTGTTCAAATTGTAATTTAGATACTGAAGGTATAGCACTTAGACCTTTTTTATTTGTGATATAATATGCTTTCATATTGTTTTGAAAAATTCTCTAAAAAAATTTATATAAATACTTCACTGTTTTGAGAAGGTGTCTGTTATGAATGAGATTTTTAATAACCTAGGTGGAGATGGTCACAGTATTCTTCTAAAAATTGAGTGAAATAATAATGAGAGAGGCAGAAGGCGGGAACTTATGCTGAAATCTCTATGTGAAAGATCTCTAAGAATTACTACAAAGCCACTCACCTAATATAAATGATTATTAATATGAATGGGGAAATCACTAATTGCAGGGATACTTTTCTCAAAATTCAGAATATAACATATTCATATTCTGCACATATTATTTAACATACCTGTTTTCTGATAAATATATTTACCCCTGGGATACAACAAATTTGCTGTTTATAAGAATTTGTATCTTAATTCTTTAAGATACAAAAAACACATCATTAAAAGTAGTCATAATTATTATTCACTTTACAGAACCATATTCTACTCTCTCAAAAAGTTTTAAGCTCTGATTATTAACAGTATTGAAAGGCACTGTAAATTTAATGTATTAAGTAGACCATAGTATCCTGTAGATTTTTTAAAGGGTCTTTTTCCAATTCTTGCCAATAAAAGTACACTTCATGGATAACGTTTACTGGCCCAGAAATAGCAGGATTATTTTATAGTAATTGCTGGTATAACTTTCATTATTTAACTGTACTATGATATCTTAAAAAAGGATATTCTTGTTTTGCCTAAATGATGAGATGAGTACTAAGGACAATGTAATACCTGCTTTCTATCCATTATCTTGTATTGTCCTCCCTCCTTATCTCTTATGATTGACCTTTACTTGGCTGTGGCTACGTAAGCTACTTCCCTTACAAGTGGTCTGAGGGATCAGTAAATAAACACTTAGCTGCACCAAGGGAATAGCTTTTTAAAGAAGTCCTTTTGTAATTCAAATAATTACCCCCCCTCGTGTTTTATAAGGGCTTTTCCCAGGGAAGCTTGCTGTTGCACTGTACAGTGTCCCCTGGGGTCAGAGTACTTTCTCCAAAAGATAATGTGAACACAAGTTTAAAGTACATTACATGGTTTGAAGTAATAGGAGGTAGAGGGGAAAGATTATTAAGTTTAAAAATGCAAATACAGGGACTTCAATAATTACTGAAAGATTTCTAATGAGAATTAATATCTCAAGGATTCATAGCATGTCAATTTAACAAGAGGAAGAACAAGTCTATGGGGCAGGGGAGGAGAATCCAACTGACATACACAAGAAAAAAGAGCAAGGAGCAGTTGAATATTTTTTTTAAAAATAAAAGAAAAGCAAGAAGGTAGGATTTTATAGAGTATTCTCGAGTCTCTCTTAATAACTCTGCCTCTTCTCTCCCAAGGGGTCTTCATTTTATACAGTCATTTTAAATGTCAAGTGTTGCAACAAATGGTGATGCCCTTTCCTTGCTCTCAACACCTATTTATGCTGAGCACAGAGAAAGCTTCTCTGATTGGAAATCATTGACAGAGAAGCTCAGCATGGTTTCTTTTGAACAGGCATAAGTAGTTGAAGACAAGTTGTATGCATCAAATTATAATCCCTAATAGTTTCCAACAGAGAAAATATCGTCTTCTATAATTTAGAACTATGTTTGGTCATGCGTTCAAATGCAATATATATTCTGATCCCAAGTAATCACACCAGTCTCCTTTAATTAATATTAAACATAATATTTAAAACACTGGGTCAGATTCTCACAGGATCTAATATCTTTTCTAGTTTTTATCTTTGGGGACTACATTTCTTTCATGTAACTTGAAAAGAACCATAGCATCATAACATCTCACAACTGGAAGGTCTTTAGGCCCCATTTTGCTTTGCCTAAGTTAGTTGCAGGGCCACTGCCAGAACCTTCCCAACTGCCATTCCCCAAGGTCTTTCTCCAGCAGCACTATTGCATATTTCAGAATTTCAAATTTTAATACAATTATCCTCCAATAGAGACACGAGGCTGTTATTTACTTATTATTTTCTTAATGGATGCAAAGTTTTGAGTCCTTCTGGCTCTGCTTTTAACCAGATAAGAAGTTTAATCAAGTTATAAAGCTTCTCTGGGCTTAGTTTTTCATCTGTCAAATGATCAGGAAATTAGATTAATCTTTAAGGTCTCTTCAAACACCCAGATTTTGCTTTTCACTGTGTTTAACATCTGAGAAGAATTTATCTGATGTCTTCCTATTAGTGTGTGATGAGGAAATCAGTCTTCATAGCTCACAGAGCTGGTTAAAATCTAATACCAAAAAGATTTATCATGTGTGATTCCCTTGGACAAAAACTCTGGATTTTTATGGATGTTCAATATCTTTGTGGACTATTATGGAAACATATTCTTGACATTGCTAACTGTGACTTGTCTTTTCTCTCCTGTCCAATGGCATTTCTTCCCTTCCCTGAGTGTCACAAAGCCCATCTTAACCTGATGACATCAAGACAATGGGAAGGGGGCAAGTTTGTAATCCTAACACATTAAGGAATCAGGTTGAGGTGGTCTCCAGCCTCTAGTGTGTATACACTTCCCTTGTCATTGCCTGACATGTATTTTTTTTATCTGTGATAGAATCTTATTTGAAATTCCTAGTCTGTGGACTTCCCCCGCCCCACAACATGTGCAGATGCTTTCAGAATAATGCTGCATATTAGCTCTATAGATGCTGTAAAGAGTTAGACAAAAGGAGAAGGCATAAGCAACATTTGGATTCTGTAAAGGTGGAGGTCTCTAAGTGGGCCATTGAGTTCTGATATTTGGTGAGGGCCAGGGCGGACAGAGGGGAGTGAAATTTTAGGGAAAGGTAATGGTAAAAAGTGATTCCTGAGCCAGGTAAGTACCATCAAAGTGTTTATAGCACAAGTTGATTTCTCCATTCTTATTTATTTTTCAAGTTTTATTCATTTAAGTAATCTCTACACCCAATGTGGGGGGTCAAAATCACAACCCAACACCAAGAGTTACATGCTCTTCCAACTGAACCAGCCACATGCCTGTGATGTTCCCATTTCTTACAACTGAAGACCTAGGTTCAGGGAAGTTAAATAATTTATTCAAGGTCACATAATTAGTAATTAGCAGCAGATTAGGATTATTTATTTATTTATTTATTTATGAAAGACATGGAGAGAGTCAGAGACATAGGCAGAGGGAGAAGCAGGCTTCTCTCAGGGAGCCCCATGTGGGACTCTATCCTCAGACCTGGGACCACTCCCTGAGCCGACGGCAGTTACTCAACCACTGAGCCACCCAGGGGTCTCCAGATTACCTTTTAAATTCGTGGCTGTGTAATTTTACAAGACATGGTTCCCCTATCCAAATCCCTAGTGCTGGATATATTTTAAATATCAGAATTTAGAAGGCGATACTGTATATATATATATATATATATATTTTATGAACAGTCCCAGCAAGGGTCTGGGGCTCCTTGTAATCAAACATACTTCTATTTTGGCAGAGAAACATGAATTGTTCACCTGAAGTGGGATAAATGAGGTCTTAAATAGCCTCACACTAGTTCAGGTCAGGTTTTCCAGCCAAATGATTCAGGACAGTTTAGTTTTGCTATCAAAAAACTTTTGGGCTTTAGAACTGTGTGAATTTTAGGATTTTTGATATAAATATTACGTGCTTATCAACCTGCTTGAGTCTGTTGGGCGAATTTTGCATAGGCCCTGGGTTTTCTGACTGTGAAAAGTGTGTCATTATCCCAGGCCCTAGGGCAGTCTTGTCAGAATTGGTGCTAAGCAACAGGGGCTTGAGTCTCCCTGTGGGGATGCAGGGTATATCTTGACTCTGGCCTGAGCAGCAAAAGCCCACAGTCACTGCCACGCAGTACTCCACACCAAGGGGAGTTTCCTTCCCTTTGAATCTCCATGCTGAAAGTTTACAGAGTAAATCTCTTCAATGATACCACTTATTCTATTCTATTTGGGAGGTCATTGAAAAATATAGGACTTATTCTGGATAGATACCCATTGCAGCCAAATGCAGTAAAGCATAACTAATTCGAAAGAGATGGATATCTATCATTAATGTGCTAATGTTGTGTCATAGAGAGGTTATTTGAAACTAGAGGGAGATTGGAAGAGAAAGTGATAGTGATTTTTTTTTTTTCCATAGGCCAGGCTACTAAGACTGGGAAAACCGAATATGTACCTGAAATATTTTAAAAACTAATATGTAATCATTATTTTTCACACAGTATTTGAAATATAACTAGTTGATGGCCTTTGTTGCTACTGTCATTCCATAGCCCCTGCTAGTTCTAAATATGAATATGGTATAAGCATTAATAATTTCTAAATTGTGATTGAGTATAAAGTTAATGTTATGAAGCCATTAAGAATTCATGCCATGGCAGTAGTCTGAAATACATAGGTACATTATGTTGTACCCAAAATAAATTTGACCTTGGTGCTTCATATGCATTAATCACTTTCTTCTGGGCACAAGAGCAGAGCACTAACTGGATATGAATAATGGATGCAAAAATTTTAGATTAATTTTTAGCATTTTAGTCTTTGTATTAACACAAAATGAAGTTACATTAGGATTCTGGTTTTCTTTCAAGTGTTCCAATTGTCAGATATCCTTAATTTATTAGGTGTAGAGGTTAGCATTAACTAGCATTAACTTAATAGCTGCCACAAGAAGGATGGACAGTGTCTATAGGTGTATTGTTTTCCTTTATCTCTATAATCAAATTCACATTGATCAGTGTGGATGATAGAAACTCAGTATGCTAGATTCTAACAAAGCACCAAGGATAAAACAGTATGTCTTTATGATAGTAGGTGAGAATGAATTTATACAAATAAGAATCATCAAAGATCTATCTGATAATGGAGCTAATCTGAATACAAAGTTCTAAAGTCAAATTAAGTTATTTCCATAAGTTGACTGAAAAGTATATATGCTAAGAGCTAGTACTATCCTTGGGCTGGAGAAAGGTCTCTAACCTGAGAACCTGAACCAAAAACACTGGTCTTTACCCATTATGTTCTATGTTCTAAGCCTTAGGACATAATTTGAACTTAATTTAACTTGGATATACTCAAGATACTAAAGTAATTTTGTTTCATAAACATTCCCAAATATAGAACCTAAAATATCTTAACATTCCATATATAACAGTTTAGAGTCTACCTCAACATTGTAAAATGAATAGAGGGATAAATATCAATAAATAAATGAAAATACAAGAGCTAAGTCAGTGTCTATGCTTAAGATACAAGACATCCATATTTCTTTTACATTTAGAGAGATAATGTTCAACATCCAGTTCAGTTATTTTTGGGGCATTACTTTTCCTACTAAAGAAAAGTTTGATTATGCAGAAATGTTCAAATGATGTTTACACATAAATTATATTTTTCTTCCTGCTACCAAGATATCTATTTTCAAATTATCCTTAAAGGCTCTTTTGGTTGCATCTTCATTCTTTATGGGGATTATTTCCGTTAAAATAAAATCAGCATGAAATAAATCTTCAATCATATAAGTGACTCAAGTTTGTATTTTGCATTAAAATTAGAGCCTAGAGCTAGCTAAGAATTGCTTTGTAATTAGGTGATGTGTCAGTTTTCTCAGATACATTTTCTCCTGAAGGAATGTGGGAGGATATTCTCTTAGGATGGTTTTAGTATCACACTGGTAGCTGCTGTTCATATATGTCTAAATAGAAACTATTTTTTCTTAATCATTGTGAAATGAGGGTAGCATGTGCTTCAAGTATTGTTTTCATTTTGGGGCTGCACACTCATGATTATTATGACATACTAAATTCAACACAGTCAATTAAATGTTGATATTTCCTAATCCAGTTATTTAAAAAAATAATAAAGAATGTAGGGCATGATATGGCTTCTGGTGAGCATACTATATTCTCCTGGAAGGGAATAGTTGTGGTGATTTACTGTGCAATTTATTGATATCATCAGCAGATAAAACACAATTATAATTACATGATATATCATGAAGAATGGGAAAATTAATCCAGCCACAGAGTCTGGCAATCAAAAGAAATTAATAAAGTTATTTTAAATAAAGGTTTTAAGTAGAGAATATGTCAAATTAAATACTTTCAACATATGCATTGATTGTGAAGTCTTTCTTGAAGAAAGAGCCTTTTTCTTGGAGACTTTAGTCACTCAGTAATCAGTACCAGGATTGTGGCCATGGATTCATGACCAGATCATATTTTCCAGGGAAATGGCTGTATAAATTATTTAAATGACACTATACATGACACTATGTCACATTTTTATGAGCCTCTGAGATCTAATATAAAGCTGGCACATTGCAGTGAAATAAGAGATTTTCTAAGCCTTATTCAGAATGTCCATATGGGAATGTAGGTAATACTTGTCTAGACCTTGACTCCCATGATATGACCATGACAGCAAAATCCTGTTAAGTTTATGTAAGAAACAAAAAATAAAGGAAAAAGGGAGTGACAAGACCACTTTTATTTCATTTTATTTTGTTTTTATTATTTAAATTTTTGGTAGTTAACATACAATGCAGTATTGGTTTCTGGAGCAGAATTCAGTCATTCATCACTTACATACAACACCCAGTGCTCATCATAATAGGTGTCCTCCATAATACCCATCACCCATTTAGCCCATCCCCACCCACCTCTCTCCATCAACCCTGTTTGTTCTCCATCATTAAGAATCTCTTATGGCTTGTTTTCCTCTCTCCCCCCGCCCCACTTCCCCTATGTTCATCTGTTTTGTTTTTTAAATTCCACATATGAGTGAGATCATATGATAATTGTCTTTCTCTGATTGACTTATTTCACTTAGTATAATACCGTCTAGTTCCATCCATGTCATTGCAAATGACAAGATTTCATTTTTTGATAGCTGAGTAGTATTCCATTATATATATATATATATATAATATATATATATATGGCATATATACATACGGTATATACCATTTGTGTGTGTGTGTGTGTATATATATATATATATATATACCATATCATCTTTATCCATTCATCTGTTGATGGACATCTGAGCTCTTCCCATAGTTTGGCTATTGTGGACATTGCTGCTATAACATCAAAGTGCAGGTACCCCTTCTGATTACTACATTTGTATCTTTGGGGTAAGTATCCAATAATGGAATTGCTGGGTCATAAGGTAACTCTATTTTTAACTTTTTGAGGAACCTCCATACTATTTTCCAGCTGCATTCCCATCAACATTAAGAGAGGTTCCCTTTCTCCACATCCTCACCAACATCTGTCATTTCCTGACTTGTTTGTATTAGCCTGATGCCAAGTGATGTTGAGCATTTTTTCATGTGTCTGTTGGTCATTTGTATGTCTTCTTTGGCAAAATGTCTGTTCATGTCTTCTGCCCATTTATTGATTGGATTATTTATTCTTTGGGTGTTGAATTTGAGAAGTTCTTTATAGATCTTGGATATTAGACCTTTATCTGATATGTCATTTGCTAATATCTTCTCCCATTCTGTTTGTTGTTTTTTGGTCTTGTCAACTGTTTCCTTTGCTGCGCAAAAGCTTTCTATCTTGATGAAGTCCCAATAGTTCATTTTTTGCCTTTGTTTACCTTACTTTCTAAGTTCTTTGATAGTGACAGTTTTGCTTACCATCACCCCTAGCAAATAGCAAATGGTAGGGTAAGCCTTATTGACACTCAAACACGGAGTAGATATTTATTTTTTCATTCAATACATATTTTCTAAACAAAAACCATTTGCTCAATTATGTCACAGAAAAAGTTCCTGCCCTCAAGGATCTTTCATGATGGAAGGAAAGGATATATGAATAAATACAGAAGTATATAATATATTGGTTGGTGATAAGTTCTGTGAAGGAAAATATGTCAGGATGGGTGGCAGGATATATTTAGGCAAGGTGGAGGTGGGGTGTCTATTATATATAAAGAAGTCAAGAAGGGTGTCACTAATGCAGTGAAATTTGAGCAGAGAACAGAATGGTTATCTAGGGAGAAACAATCAGGCAGCAGGAGCAAGTGCAAAAGTACTGGGTGGGGCAGCTTGTAACATTTGAAGCAACAAGCCAGTGTGGCAGACTGTGAATAAGGAAGCATGCTAGGGTATGAGTTCAGAGAGATAACAGAAAACCACACGATGCAGATCATTTTAAGAATTTAGGATATTATTTTAAATGATTTAGGAAGCCACTAGAGGATATTGGTCAAATGAATAACCTGATCTAATTTTTATTTCAAAAAGATCAATTGGATTTGTGAAAAGCCTATAGCTAGCATTATATTTAATTGTGAGATTGAACGTTGTCCCCTTAAGATCAGGAATGAGGCAAAGATTTCTGTTCTAATTATTTCTATTCAACATTGTACTGGCAGGCCTATCTAGGACAATAAGGCAAGAAAAAGAAATAAAAGGTTCAAGACTGGAGACAAATAGTCAAAATTACTTATTCTCAAATGGCATTTTTTTTTAAATGGAGAAAATCCTAAGGAATTTAACAAAGAACTGCTAGAATGAATTAAGTGAATTGAGCAAGCTGTAGTTTAGTAGGTCAATAGATGTAATATTGTCAATTATGTAATAGTACATTATATTTCTATGTACTCTCAACTGACAATTGAAAAATGAAGTTAAAAATAGAATTCAGAATAACATACTAAAACCTTAAAATACTTAGGGATAAATGTGACAAGAGATTTGCAAAATCCATACACAGGAAACTAGGATATGTGGTTTGAGTGATGGTAAAGAAGACTTGACTAGATTGGAGATATAGCCCACATTTAAGAATGAGAAGACACAATGGTAAGATGGCAGGTGTCCATGAAATAAGAGCCAGTTTGGTGAAATGAGGACTCGGACTTGGAGAAACAAGTCTGTATGGAGAAAGCCACAGCACTTGGGAAATTTCCCTGAGATTTATAGATACCTGAATGACTAGTCATTAGTCAAAAATTTCTTTCTTCCTGGAAGAAAAACAAAAGACTTACAATTGTTTATAGGAAGTGATGAGTTTTATAAAGCTCTGATCTTTAACTAACACAATATAAAGGTTCACAAAGGTTAGTGCCTAGGAAGACTTAGCTTTTGAAAACCAGTCAGCATGTTTGAAGTCAAAACAAAAAATTTTCTCCTATGGAAGCCACACTTTGGAGGATTCCATATTTAAATAGACAATCTTCCCAGAAAAAGAAAAAAGCAATTTGCTAGTTTCTCCAAATTATAGTTTTATTAATTTGTGGTATATTCCTCCCTGGTTTGCAATTTGCTTGGATGTCTGGGATTCTCAGGCCAGTATTTTATAGAACAGTCAGGTTTTATATATGGCTACTCCACACCTAGTAAATCAGGGACAATATTAGATAATTTGTGGCTTTTATAGATACTCATTCGGAGTCATTAGACTCCTGTGGGATTTAGGGTGGTTAATGACTACTCCCAGGCAGAGGAGTTAGAATTGCTAATGCGTGGTTATGTTTTACCTGCTTCTCATTCTTCTCTGCCCCCTCCCTGTTTTAAATTTATATTTTCATCTTCTAGAGCCACTTTTCGGGGAGCTGGTTGCACATGTTTACTATGAAAGACAGAAAGATAATTTTTGTTTAATGTGCTGACAGCATGACCTTGCTAGTTAATTATTGCCAAAAAAGGACTTCTAATCCTCTTTTCCCAAAACTAAAATTCTTCTGGTTTCCATTCCCTGCTTCTAAACTGGGCAATGAATAGAGATCCCATATAAAACGAGTAGTTACTCAGTTATATTTTTGGATAATCGTTTATTCTGTGACTAATAGGAGGAAATAGCATCACCCAAAGCTCTGCACACTGACGTTGCTTAATTGAGAGTTTGTTTTGTCAAGGCAAAATTCTGGTTGTATTTGCCTTTAAAGTTTTTTGGGCTAAAACTCTTTTGACATCCACTTTAGACGAGAACTTTTAAACTTTGCTCATTCATTTATCTTTGTCCTGGAGGACATTCAGAATAATTTTCTGAGAAGAATCCTGGCTCTGCTAGAGGGTGTTCTCTCTGTTCAGAGAGTAGGTGATATAAGTCAGGCCTTTTGATGCATATCTTTTTTTTTTTTTCCTTCATAAGGAACAGAGAACCACTCAAATTAGCTCAAATGGAAATGGGTTTTATTGGAAAGTAATAGGGGTTATATTAGTTTGCTAGGCTGCTACAAACTGAATGGTTTAAACAACAGGAATTTATGGTTGCAGTCTGGAGGCCAGAAGTCTGAGATACAGTTGGTTCCTACTAAAGGCTCTGAGGGCAAATATGTTCTAGAATCTCCCCTAGCTTCTGGTGTTTGGCTGGAAGTCTTTGGTATTCCTTGGCTTGTGGAAACTTCACTCCCATCTCTGCCTTTACCTTTAAGTGGTGTTCTTCCTGTGTGTGTGTATGTGTGTGTCTGTGTCCCAATTCCCCCTTTTTATAAGGATACAATCATATTGGAATAAGAGCTTACCCTACTTCAATATCACCTCATTTTACCCAATTCCATCTGCAATGACCCTACTTTCAAATAAGGTCACATTCTGGCTTAGAACTTCAAAATATGAATTTCTTGGGCAAACAACTCAATGGGTTATATAAAACTCCTTTGTACAGTGTATACCAGTACCTCACAGAAACTGGAAATCCCATCAGGCATCTCTGGAATGTCTATCACTTTGCCTCAAGGGTTGTGTTTCTGCTTCTTTCTGCAGGTGGGGTTATATTTTCTTCTCTCTAAATCGTCTACAAGGCTTCTGATTGTGGCTCCTCTTAGCTTTGGCTTGCTATGGTGCTGACTCTGGCTTCTGGGGCTACCATTCTAGCAGCCAGCTCCTTATTGCTAAGTGGTTGATTGACTGTTAATTCTTGAGAGACACTGTGATTGCTTCAGCTCAGCCTTGGGTTGCCTGAATTGGGAGTCAATCTGGGGTTCAAGCAGCTGTGGCTGGAGGTAGGAGTGGGGCTGGATCTGCAGGCCAGTAACTACACACTCCGGGTGAAATTCGTTACTTTGAGAAAGTTTCAGGGATGGAGCATGGAATAAGAAGTGATGTGATTGAAGATAGCCACAAATTCTTTAACCCTCTTCCTTCTGAGAGGTAGAATTTTATGTTAGCAGGAGTTCTTGAGAGCTAGAAACCAAGATAACATTAGATGTGCAAGAAGGTTAGTGGAAAGCGATGTCTTCGTGAAAGCAAACAGAGATGAAGACAAGAGAGGCTGGGAGAGACATTAGATAGCAGTGCAAGTCTGATTGAGTGAAGAAGGGAGGGAGATAAGAGTGAAAGCATCCTAGATTGCTGTGTATCCAAGCAATTTTCAGCAGAGCTGTTGGGGAGTCCTTAGGCCAAAGCTGGCTGACAGACAGTCTTATGTCTTTCAGGAACAAGTCTGACATATTATGTCTGACATATTCAATCCCTGGTGGGAGATACAGACTTCAAAGTGCAGTACCTGGGCCCTTGGTCAACTACACTCCTTAGAGTAGGAGAGCTACACATCTATTTCCCCTCCAGTTGAATCTGAGTGGGGCCTTTGGCTGCTTGGAACAATAGAATATGGTAGATGTGAACCTCACCAGTGTTCTAGCCAAGGCCAAAAAATGTCAGCTTTCACTTCCTTTCTCTAACAACACTCTTTAAGAGTCTTCAGCAACCGTGGAAGACTTATGACTACGCCAGGAAAGGCCACATGTAGGTGCTCTGGTTGACATTCCCCACTGAATTCAGCTTTCCAGCCATGTCTGCTGATGTTCTTACACCATAAGAGCAGGTGTATTGGACTCTCTGGAACAGCTGAATACCAGCAGATGACCTTAGTAAATGCCATATGGAGCAGAAGAATCACCAGTGGAATCCTGCCCAAAGCCCTGACTCACAGAATCATAAAAGATAATAAATTGGTTATTGCCTTAAGCTTCTAAGTTTTGGGGGGTAATTTGTTACATGGCAATAAATAACCAGAACAGTAAGTGTCTTATATAGGTTACACTATATCAGATAATTCAATCACAGATGAAAGCTTCCATTTAGTTGGGCCTTCTTAAAGGAATAAGCAGAGGGTAAAATAGCATGATGTTGGGGGAAGCAACTTTGAGACTTGAGTTCTGAAGATTGATTTTTGTTACCCTTTGGAATTCTAATAAGTCCAGAATATCATCCTGTTCAACTTGAGAAGACAAAGAATCAGAGAAGTCATGTTGATGCTACCTGTATTAAGGATCCATAGCAAAGAGTTTAAATAGGCTTCCTTTTCTCTTAGGATTTTGGTAATTTAGAAGGGTTTGGGGGAGGGTTTTAGTGATAATAAGACAGACTAGCAGAGATTGTCTCTCAACCTAAATTCTCAGGTCTAGCCAGCATCAATGTGTCCCCCATTATGAGGGAAGGATGAGAGCAGGTCAATGTACTGGGAGAATCCTAGAACTAAGTGGAGAAAAAGGGTAGAAAAACCAAAGGTAGAAATATGGTAAGAGAGCAGATCATAAAAGGTCTCATCTCAGGGGAAAAAGAATTGCAACTGTGGTGGTGATGGCTGCTATCTAGACTTGTTGAGGTGATCATTTTGCAATATATGCAAATATAGAATTGTTACATTGGACACCTAAAATAACATAATGTTATATGTCATTTATATCTCAATAATAAGACAAAAAATATGACAGGTAAAGAGTGTTAGAAGCAGGGCCTCAGACTCAGGAATGCTAATATTCCTCCGTGAATGCTGGCTAGAAGTTCAACATCAGCTGGTTCCTCTACCAGAGTCAAGATTATAGTTGTAATGTTTTGATGTCCGATTAATGCCCTGTCTATCCTGTGCCATAAATGTGGCATGGCTTGCTCTACATCTGTATATGTTAGCGACCATGGATGTAGAGTACATAGTTTCTCATGAAAATGATAAATTAAGAAAATCGCACTGATCACAGGAGAGTAAGTGTGACATATAGATGGGGAGAATTTTTATCACCTGGTTAGGATCACTAACCTGTGAGCTGCCAAAGATTACGGCTTGGGGTAAAGGTGGGGATGGCAACAGAGAGATAGATGTTGAGGTAAGGTAAGAGAGGAAAAATAGGGAAAAAGCCTGTAGTTTTTCCTGTTATGATGGACTACCCCCTCTCATCACTTTCTTGACTATAACTTTTTTCAGCCATCGTGAAGACACATCATGAGGGAAAAAATAATTCATGTGTAAGTGGAAGAAGATTTATAGTTAAAATCATAAAAAGGAAGAAAAATCAAGAATTGTTAGAAACAGAGAGTAACAATTATGAACATAATTACGACCAAAAGTTAACCATTTGAAAAACTGAAATACATGAATTATAAATCATTTTGAAACCTCACAAAGTTAGAAATAAGAAGCAGGCTAATATCGGAGAGTTAGAATGTTAAGAACATTATATGGGATGAACGTCAAAGAAAGATTAAGGACAGGCAAAATCAACATATAAAAAGTATTTAATGAAAAAATGACAGAGCAAATAAAATTTTGAAAAAAATCAAGAGATTTAGAGGAAGTAGAAATAAGTACCTTAAGCATAAGAAATTAGAGCACAAAACAAATGACAGAGAATCTAAAGAATAGAAAGAAAAAGCACAGGAAATTATTAATCGTTTTTGATGAGACACACTGGTTCAAGCAAGTATGGGGTTTTAGTAGAGATTTGGAGTTGGATATGTATTCTCGAGGCTTCCTTCTCTGGCCATCTCCATAATATGGTGAGGTCCAGAGCCCAGCAGAGAGCAGCACCCAGCTGGGCCTGGTCATGCCCTCTTTGGTTACCTGTGCCCTACATTGTGGGCACACCTGTGAGACCCAGTTAGAGGTCATGGGCAACATGGGTCTGAACTGGGCTCAGTGCCCAGATCAATTTAGATACTTGGCAGAAACCCATTTTCTAATTATATATTAACAAATTACTTCTATATTTTAATTTTTAATCAAACACACCACTTGTAGCTAGCCTCAAAAAATACAAACATGTAATTATCACTTTGAAGCTTTTTAAAAATCTGGTACAAGGAGTTTATTGTTTTGAATCTTTAAGAGAAAAAATGTGCTATTATTTCTTGCCTACTCTTTTCAATAAGCTTCACTATCAATTGTTCAATTTGTACCAAGTATCCTGTATAGTCATTTGAATCCAGTCTTTGTCACTTACCACATAGTGACTATAGACAAATACTTGACTTCTCTTAACTTCAACTTCCTTGACTGTGAAGAGATTAGAATTTGCTCATAGGATTAGTGATTAAGCAGAAAATGCAATAAAGCCCTTTCCATAATACCTGCCACATAGTAAGCAATAAATGCTATTTATTATCACCATTATTTTACTATCTATGACAACTATAGACATATTGAAAT
This sequence comes from Canis lupus baileyi, assembly GCF_048164855.1. NCBI lineage: Eukaryota > Metazoa > Chordata > Mammalia > Carnivora > Canidae > Canis > Canis lupus. The sequence goes on from NC_132862.1 coordinate 28,685,263, forward strand.
CTTGTCTATATTTAATTTTTCCAACCAGAATTCTAATAGATTGCTTATTCTATTATGTATTAAAAAACCCCAAACCCTTATGACCTAAATTAAATGAATATTCTGGCACTTAAATATCTTGACCTCTATTATAGTGAAATTAATTCTGTTTCTACATTATTCTAATCAGGTATCATTTTTATAAAGAGATGCAATTAAGTTTGGTGGATTTATCTTACAGTCTGGAGCCTTGCTGGATGATTGTCTCTAGTAATAATTTCTTTTTTTTCTTTTTTTCTTTCCAGATGCATATTCATGTCATCTGCAAACATAGTTCATTTATATCTTCATTGTTATGTTTGTAATCCCTATTTTCTTTCCTGCTTGAATGGTAATTACCAATAATACTAATACATGAATTGCAAGTATTACTCATATATTAAGCAGAAGTGGTAAAAGGGGGGTGGCATTCATTGTCATTTTCTTAAAGGGAATGACTCCAGCAGATTGGTATTAAATATATAAACACAGGACTTGAAATACACATATGATGGTCAGTTAAATTCTCAATGACATTAGTTACTGACTTCGTTATTGGGCTTAGTTATTCGACTTAAAATTTAGAACAAAGATATTAGATTTTGCCAAATGTGTTCTTGGTGCTTACTGAGAAGCTTAGAAGATTTTAGGTTTTTTTTTCCCCCTTGTTAATATGATGAGTCACGTTGGTTGTTTTCTTTGTGCTGCATCAGTTTAAAGTCCTAGGATAAATCACTGGCAGTTTTTATAATATTTGGATGCTTGTATATCATTCTGTAATTGAAATTGGCCTAATAAACCTTCTGTGGTATTTCTTTTTTTAGGTTTTGGAATCCAAACAGTTTTTGCTTCATAGAATTGTTTGGGCTATGTTTTAATTCTAAATATTTCTGGACTGTTACTGTTATCTATGTATGATCCTTTGACATTTTTACAAAGTTTTACAATGAATCTGTAACAATGAAATGCACATTATGTAATGACTCTTCCTATTTTTGTGTCATTGACTTTATTAATGTGAATCTTTTATGAAATGTTCATTTGAATACCTCCTTTTTATTAAATAGTTATCCATGTTACTTTGATTTCTCGAGGAGTTAATGTTATAGTTGAGAATATTTGTCATGATGTAAGTGATTTTTTAAAATAGACTTATTAAATATTTTTTTGAAATGAGCCAGTGGTTGATCATTGATGTTAGGCTTTTCTGTTGATTAATGAGTTCCCAATGCCCAGGGTTGGACTGAAAAACCAGACTCACATGAATCAGAAATCTTACCTAGTAACAAGCTTCACCAAATAAGAGCAAGGATACAAGCAGTCAAAAAGTTCAGAGGCAACAGACAGAGGTTCTTCCAGCCCTGAATATGTTCCTCTGATCTGGAATAGAGAGGTCTCTGTGTGAGGCAGCCAGGAGCACTGCACACTGTGAGAGCGTTTCAGTTCTAAAACTGCTGTATTTTATATCCTGGGTGGCATTGTCCAAGGAGCCACCCCCCTTACATCTTGGATTCTATTTGCTTTAGGCAATCTTTAGCCTGAGATTTCCTGTTTAAGGCATTTTAGAAAGAAGTACTCTCCTTCCTAACAAATATTTATAGTCTATTTACCTGGAGGTCCAGTTGACAGGATGGTCACCTGCCTTTTTCTCTGGGGGTTTCTCCTCCTCCTGAAGGAAGTGAATGACTTCAAGGCCAGTTACTTTAACCTTTTCTTCCCAGTTAATTACTGTTTTTGGTGCTCAATTTTTATTGATTTTTCTCTCCCCTTCCCCAAACATGCTTATTTCTGCTCTTAAATGCATCATCTCTATCCAACTTATTTGGTTTAATTTGTTTCTTTTTCAAGTCCTAGAATAGTCTCAGTTACCATATATATTCAGAAAAGTATATATTCTTTTGAATATTACTTTGGTAACATGCATTTTGATGTGTTTTCCTTATATTTTTATTGTTCAAATGTTTTGGTATCTTCTCTCTCTCAAATAAATTTTGAAGTAGTAGTTTTACCTTATTACTAGATAACTATGTTTTTGTTTAGTTTTGCTATGAATATAGCAAATGTAGCACAAATTTCTGCCTTTTGGCATCTTCCAAGTAAATACTTGGACTTCAGATTAGCATGTATTTGCAAACACTTACTGAGTCCCAAAAATGTGCCAAGTACTACTAAAATGGAATAAGCATACTTGGATGCTAATTCCCTTCATTTCTTAAGGATTTTACTATTGTGTCCTCTTTCTCTGGCATCATCATTTTTTCCTTTTTACTGGATTATTTTCTTTAATATACTTGAGTATCTCCCATCTTGAGTGGGACCGAAGGACTTTGGGGGCTCAGTGTGTGTCCTAATACCCCAAACCTATGAATCTATTATCTCACATGGCAAAAAGGACTTTGCAGATGTGAGTAAACTTTAAAATGAGGAAATTATCCCAAATTATCCTGGTTGGTCCAATGTAATCACGAGGGTCCTTATAAGAAGAAAACAGAAGAATCAGAGCCAGGGAAGGAGAATTGATGATAGAGCCAATGATGGGGAGCCATGACCCAAAGAATGCAGGCAGACTCTAGAAACTGGGAAAGGCAAGAAAATAGATTCTTCCATAGATCTTCTACAAAGAACACATCTCTGCCAACCCATTTTAAACTTCTGATCTCCAGAACTGCAGGATAATAATGTATGTCTCTTTAAGGCACTAAATTTATGGTGATTTATTACAGAAGCAATCCCTGTGAGACCAAGTTTCAATATCTTTGCCAGGTAGGCACCTGATGGAAGATTAACTGTGTCTTTTGTTGCCTTTCTGTCAATTACTGTTTCATTATAATGGCTATGCAGATAAAATGATAATAAATTGCTCTGTAGTCTTGAAGGAGTAATACAAGAGCTATGCCTTTTTAAGTTACTAGTATTTTTGGATTTAGGCATACCTGTTATAAGCCACAGCTTGTTACAGTTATTTTTAAATTTAATTAAGGCTAATTTTGTTTTACAGGAAAATTTAGTTTCCTTCCTCATAGTTAACTTTTTACTTCATTCATTTGCATTATTCATTATCTATTCATAAATTAAAATGTAACGATGCCATTCTTTGCTTTCTCTTTTCATTTATATGATATCTCAATAGACATTAAACTTTTCAAACACTGTATTTTGTTTCACACTGATCTGAGAGATTTCAACATATCAATATTAGAATATATATCCCTATGTCCAGAATTTCCATTTACATAAAATATCATAATTATTTAGTTTGCTTTGGTTTCAGTACTTCTATTTCATACATTCTATTCATGATTTCCTTCATTATTCTGCCATTATTCTCTCAAGAAATCCTAAAGAGAAAGAATTGAGTTTGTTCTTACTAGTGAATCCCATAAGGATACAATGACTTACATTAAATTAACTACCTCATTCAATAATAAAACAATGCATTTTCACTCCCTGTTTTGAAAAGTAGGAGTTCCTACTCTTTTTTTTTTTTTTTTTTTTTTTTTTATTTATTTATGATAGTCACAGAGAGAGAGAGAGAGAGGCAGAGACACAGGCAGAGGGAGAAGCAGGCTCCATGCACCGGGAGCCCGACGTGGGATTCGATCCCGGGTCTCCAGGATCGCGCCCTGGGCCAAAGGCAGGCACCAAACCGCTGCGCCACCCAGGGATCCCCAGGAGTTCCTACTCTTGATCTACAATGTTCTTTCCAATCCTTGTAAACTTAATATGATAATAATAATGCTAGAGCTAATGTTTATTGAGTACTTATCATGTGGTAGACACTGTTTTACTTTCTTCATTAATTCATTTCACCCTCACTATAACCATATGAGTCACTATTACTCTTGTCCTAGTTACCGACAGAAAAATTGAGCTGCTGAAAACTTGTATGTGATGAAGCTGGACTTTGAAACCTTAAATTTTGGACTTAAAGCCTATACATGTAACTGCCACATTAAACACTTCTCTGAAAGTTAATAACATATTATTCTGGTTTATTGTACAAATTACATATTTTTCAAGCATTAAAGGAGCATTTGTTAACATGAAATCTTAACTAGCCCCCCCCAAATCAATAAATTTTAAAAGTAGAAAGTGTACAGAGATTGTTACAATCAATTTGGAATATAATTTGTAGTATCTTTCCAAGTTAAAGATGTGCACAACCCATATACTGTATAAAAATTCTTCTTCATGCTCATAGGGAAAGCTACAGAACATTGTTTATACTTGGAAAAATTGAAGATAACAAGAATAGATGCTGGATCATACATGCAATATAAAGTTTTATATCCGTTCAAATGGATACTCTATGGCTGTTTAAAATCATGAGTGGATCTAAAAAATAGACAATTCAGCTAAAACAGAGGATAAAACGGATACAGTATGATACCATTTATATAAATTAAAAAATATATATTTTGTTAACAGACATAGAATATACACCATAAAATTTTAAAAAATGAAAATGAGGGCTCCCTGGGTGGCTCAGCGGTTTCGCACCTGCCTTTGGCCCAGGGCGTGATCCTGGGATCCCGGGATTGAGTCCCGCATTGTGTTCTTGGCATGGAGCCTGCTACTCTCTCTGCCTGTGTCTCTGCCTCTCTCTCTCTATGTCTATCATAAATAAATAAATAAATCTTAAAAAAATGAAAATGATAAGTATTAAATGCACCATAATGCTCACCTCATAAAAGATAAGAGCCATACAGGCCATATTCCTTGGTTACCTAAAATAAAACTCATTAACAATTTTAATAAAAATTCCTCAATCACTTAAATACTTAAAACATCCCCACAAATTACCATAGGATAAAGAGCAAATAAAAATTCAACAGGTTAACAAAGAAAGATAATATATAAGTCATATCAAAGCTTATGTGATTTAGCCAGATAGACTCAGAAGTAAACACTTTCACATGTTTTGAAAATCAAAAAAGAAAAAAAAAAAGAAATGAGTCAAGCATTCAATTAAAAAAAGATAGAAATAAAAAACAATGAAATTTAGGGAATCCAAGTGGAAGGAGGCTATATATATTAATGTAGAACTTTAAAAATAAAAGACTTATGGGCTCCTGGGTGGCTCAGTTGGTAGAGCAACTGCACTATTGATTTTGGTTCAGGTCCCAATCTCAGGGTCTTGGGAGCAAGCCCCAAGATGAGGCTCCATGTGGAGTCTGCCTGAGATCCTCTCCTTCTACCTTTGCCCTCCCCCCCCAATAAGTATATCTTAAAAAAAAAAAAAAAGAATTTAAAAAGGAGTTACAGGGATGCCTGGGTAGCTCAGCGGTTGAGTGTCTGCCTTCCGCTCAGGGCATGATCCCACAGAGTCCCAGGATTGAGTCCTGCATCAGGTCCCTGCAGAGAGCCGGCTTCCTCCCTCTGCCTATGTTTCTGCCTCTCTCTGTGTCTTCATGAATAAATAAATAAAACCTTTAAAAAATAAATAAAAATAAAAAGGAGTTGCAGTTAAATTGACAGATATATACAAGAACTAGGGTGGGTGTTTTTTTTGTTTTTGTTTTTTGAAGATTTTATTTATTTCTTTGAGAGACAGAGTGATTGAGGGAGAGCACAAGTGGGTAAGGGGCAGAGGGAGAAGCAGAGTCCCTGCTGAGCAGGGAGCCTGACACAGGTCTCAATCCAAGGACCCTGAGATCATGACCTGAGCCGAAGGCAGATGCACAACCACTGAGCCACGCAGGTGTCCCAGAACTAGTTTTTAAAAATAAGCCAAGCCAATGGAAAATCGAAAAAGGAATATACAAACCTAGTTTGTAATGAGAGAGGATTTAACAATAAATGAAAAGTAGATCAAAATCATAAGGGATTTTATGCCTATTAAAGCATACAACTTGAACATTTCAATGACATGAATAACTTTCTGAAGAAAAAGTATTAATATTTACTCAAGATATAGAATACCTTTCTAATGTAGTCATTAGGAAAAAAATTTCAAAACAGCCAATTATTTGAAAATATTGGCTCCAGAGTCGCAAGTCTTTGAAAATCATCTGTTTAAATTTTCAAGGAATACCTCATTTCAGTAAACACGCCAGGGCCCTGACAACCTGTGTGTGCTTTGTGTTCCTGTGCCTCTTAAATTCACTTTCCTTCTCCACCCTGCCCTTTGCAACAGACTGCTACATCAAATGACTGCCCGCCCTCTACTTTGGATCTGGGTTCAGCCAAATGAGAAACCCAGCAGGAGATAGGAGGGAGGGAAGAAAAGAAGGGTACAGTATTTATTCTCTTGGGTCCCCTCCTGAGGAGCTTACTGCTTGAGACCCAAAAGGAAGATCACAGGTTTCCTCAAAATGATCATTTTCAAGTTAATCTCTCATTTTGGTTTCTGATGACTATTCCTTTGTAAGATCTAAGTGTGTTAGCAGTTCTAAAATACTGCAGTACACTTGTGTCTCTCCCTAATTCCTGCTTACCTGTCTGTACTTTGTAACTTTATTAATCTGTTTTGGAATAAACTTTTTTTTTTTTTTTTTTTTTTTTTTTTTTTTTTTGAGAGACAGTGTGTGCACAAATGGGGAGTTGGGGCAGAGAGAGAGAGAGAGAGAGAGAGAGAGAGAATCTTAAGTAGGGTCCATGACCAGTGCAGAGCCCCATTTGGGGCTGGATCCCAGGACCCAGAGATCACGACCTCAGTGGAAATCAAGAGTGGGTAGCTTAACTTACCGAGCCTCCCAGGTGCCCCTGGAATTATCTAAATTTGATTAAACGGTATTTGTTTCTCGCTGGTACTCTAATACAATAAATAAATCACTTAACAAAGTATGACATACTATACCAAAACCTGAAAAAGATGGTGCACAAAAGAATTACCAGCTAATCTCATTTTTCATTAGAAAGAAAATTCTAAATTAAATGTTAACAAATTCATACACTTCACCATGGTGAAAAACATAATGAATAAGTGTTTGTATTAAAAACACACAAGGATGGTTTGATATTAATGCATTTATTTCATATCAATAGACAAAATAAGGAAAAATAATCTGGACACTGGAAAAATATTTAATAAAATCTAACATATCTATTATTAAAAATCAATCAATACTTTAAAAAATTAACAAAAAATTGTCTCAGACTAAAAGCTCCATCTTTTATTTTTTAAGATTATTTATTTATTTATTTATTTGACAGAAGAGAGCACAAGCACAAACAGGAGGAGCAGCAAGCAGAAGAGGGAGAAGCAGGTTCACTGTGGAGCAGGGAGCTGAATTTGGGGCTCAATCCTGAGATTCAGGGATCATGACCTGAGCCAAAACCAGATAGATGCTTAACTGACTGAGCTGCTCAGGTGCTCCTAAAAGCTCCATCATTCTTTTTTTTTTTTTTTTAATTTTTATTTATTTATGATAGTTACAGAGAGAGAGAGAGGGAGGCAGAGACACAGGCAGAGGGAGAAGCAGGCTCCATGCACTGGGAGCCGGATGTGGGATTCGATCCCGGGTCTCCGGGATCACGCCCTGGGCCAAAGGCAGGCGCCAAACCGCTGCGCCACCCAGGGATCCTGCTCCATCATTCTTAATGGTGAAACAAAAGACCTTTTCTTACTATTGAATTATTTTTTTGTAGTATATTATTTAATAGTATTGCAGAAAGCCAATGCAGTAAAACATGTCACAATAAAAGCTAGAGTGTGTTGAAAGAATGAAACAAATTATGATTATTTGTAGATGACATAATTTTTTGTATAGATATCCTAGACTTAAGTAATCTCACTAAAGTTACTGGATTTAAGAAAATTATACGACATTAATAATTATTAATAATGTAACAATCACTTAGACAAAACAACAGGGGAATTTCTTTCACAATTGTAACAGAACAGATAATACAATCAGGAATTAACTTGAGAAATGTAAATAAATATAAAAATGCCCCAGTAACATTTAACTGCTACACATGTAAGGATTCTACAATACATAGAAGGATATATATATTCAATGAGAAATAAATATTCAATAAGACAGCAGTATATCATGGTAATTAACATCATGGGCTTGGATTCAAACTGGCCTAGGCTTGGATTCTGGCTTCTTCACTTATGACCTGCTTAAAGTTCTTGAACTCAGTTTCACTATTTATAAGTTAGGGACAATAATGATACTTCCTAGGGTTCTTGTGAGTTTATCAGGTCACAAATTTTTATAAAGCTCTCAGCACAATGTCTAGAAAATTCTAAGGGCTCTAAATGTCAGAATGACTTAATTTTCCTCAAACTCAGTGATAGGTTTAACAGACTCCCAATCAAAAAATAATTTTTCAAGAGGGAACTTGACAAAGATTCTGATGTTAACCTATAAGAAAATAAGTAGGTAAGAATAGTCAAAAACTTTTTGACAAAGAAGAGTTATGCCAATGTCCTAAGTGACATACTTAAAAATATGTGACAAAGATTTAAGAAAAGGAAAACAGAAAATGGAAGCAGACACAAGTTTATGGGAGGACTTAATATATCAATTAATGAAATAGGCAAGCATATTCACCCAAGTTGCATTGGCACTTTTGGTGGTAAAAAAAAAAAAAAAAAAAGCAGTTTAATATCAATTTTTACACAAATTGGCAAAATAAAATCCACATAGTTAAAATTTTAAAGATGTATCATCACACTATCAAATCACAGGGGGAAAATGTATGTAATTTGATTTAAATTCCTTATTAAAGTCTACCTTTCTGTACATTGATAAGTGTACTTTAACTTAATTGATACATTGTTCAGATTTTCCAGGTGTTAAAATAACTTATCTCTGCAAGAGCAAATTTACTGGCTTGGAGAGTTCTTGCAATTGCTCCATTTTTCATTTTAAATTTGGACTCATTCTAATTCAAATTTTCTACAGTAGTTGCATGGCCACATGCAAAGTCATTAGTATTTGGTGCTTTAGAATAGTTGCCTCCATTCTTCCAGGCAGATTATCAGATCCAGCCTCGATTTACATTTAAAATCTTGACCTTATGACGTAACAAAGTTTGTATTACAAACAGTGAATTTGGGTAGTTACAGAGTTTCTCCCATCTCTATATCCCACAGACTTTAAAAATTGGACTTTATAACAGTTTCGGCCCCATTCTGAGAGTAGTCCACTTAGTTAAAGATGGTACTTTTCCCCCTCATAAAGTGTCTGTCTCACCAGTACTAAACAAAAGGGTTTTTTTTTTTTCTCCTCTAAGAAAACGGTCTGCTATTTCTGTCTTTCAAGCTGCAGAGGTTGACTGTGTTCTACTGCAGGATCACTAAGACCTCTGAGAGAGCTTTGTTATGATGATATATGGTCCATTTCTCACCCAGAATGCTCCGTTTCACTCTCATTACAGTTTTCTTTTCCTGGCTCTGAGGTGACATTTCATAGACTTTGCCTCTTTAATTCTTAAAGTGGCAGAAACTTGGAACAGCGTGGAAAGTCAGATCTGACATTTTCATTTCCACCATAAAGTGATTAATAAAAAGCTGGACTAAAAATTTAACTACAGTGTCTAGAGCCAATGGGGCATGGACCCACTGTATTGGCATTGGTCAAAGTCAGGTCATGTGATGGCTCCTGGGTACCTTTTCATAGTAGGAAACTTGAAAAGTTGGCATGTCAGAAGAAGAAATGAGGATGATGACATGTCTGGAGAACATAGGACACAAAGCATAGATGAAGGAACTGAAGAGATACAGCCTAGAAAATGAAAGGCTTCACTTCTAATTCTAAGGCAATCATATTGTCAAATGCTATATTGAAGAGAACGCTGGGCTTGAATTGAAATCAGGGTTTCGGTAGAGTGTGTTTGCCATTGATCAGCACTATGGTCTTGGCAAAAACCCTTAATCTCTCAGGGCCTCAATGTCTATTATAAATTGAGGGTGTTGGATGAGATCACCTCTATATTTTTATGATACAATCATTTCACTCTATATTTTGCAATACTAGGATTAATCTATGATTTTTTGACCTTATTTTTTAGAAATGTGGATCTCTTTCTTTCTAAATGATATTTACTGGGATTTCAATTATATAAAAAAGATAAGAAAGCAGAGCTTTTCTGGTTGAATCAATGACAAAGAGCCACAGAGTTTCCTCTCCACATGACGCTAGCTCCTGCCACTCCTCTTGAGTAGCAATGTAGACACGGACAGAACCTCTTTATGGAGAACACAGTCTAAAACCACAGAAAAATTGGATTGAAAATGAACGTTGAGTTTATAGGCTGAAGGATATGGAATTGCCAATTCTGTGCCTCCACAATGGTCAAATGTCAGTAACTTCAGGTGGTTCGTCCCAATATAGAGACTGACTGGGGTTAGAATTTTCCCTTTTCTGACCTTTGTATTTGTTCCTTAAATGAATGTAGGATTTGACACCTACATAGCTGTTCGTTGTAGAAAAATAGAATTCCCAAAACTTCATAATCCTCAATGAAACATCTTCCTCTAACATCAGGTGAGAACAATTCACCTTGCTATAGCAATGAGAAAAATGTATATTTATAGTAGTCTGCTCTAATGTTGGTAATTATAATAGTTTTCTTTAATTGGCTTCTAATAAATTGAGAAATTTTCATAGTAGGAAATGTTTTTAAGCTCTAGAGGAAGGTTTTCATGGCTTTCTGACTACAGAAGCAGATCTTAATAATCACTACTACTACTACTACTACTACTATCTATATGTATATATGTTTTACTTTGCAGATAATTTAATCTATTTCATAGTAGGACATTTACAGTTAAGAACTATCCCAAGGGTCTTCAAAACCACTGATATTTGTAGCAGTGATTGATTTCTTTTAAATCTGCTTTAAATAGGTTATGAAATACAAACCCAACTCCAGAGGATGAAATAGCATCTTCTCTCATGGAGAGTACACAGATTAGAACAGTTAATGTTGTTGACGTGACTTCAAACTAACCTTTTGATAAAGAGAAAAATGTTGACAAAAGTTATAATATGCTTAAATGAAAATGAACTTCAAATAGAATCTTAATTATTAAAGTAACTGGACTGGAAAAGACTATGATAGCTGAAACAGTAGTTAATTTTTCAGAAAGTACCATGGAATAAATTTACATCCTCAAGTTAGGCAGGAAAAAATAATAGCGCCAAATATATGAAGCCCTCTTGGTTTTAACATATTACGTTCTGAGAATGTAGATAGAGGAGCAGGAAGGTGACTTTAATACAGATGCACTTGAGGGTTTAATTCATTAACAATCCAAGAAGGAATAATAAATACTTCAAATAAGCTGTGCTTTTCATATCTGCTCACTAATGAAATTTTAATTAACTGTGGAACCAATTATAAGATTTTGTATAAAATGTTGCAAGATTAATTTTTAAAATGGAAATTAAAGCACTCAAGCAGTTTTTCTACTAGGCTTTCTTGAGAAAGACTTTCCTTCTTTCTTTTTCTTTGATTTTTTATCATAATAAATATGAAGAATTTGTAAGTTTTTAGGTTTTAAAAATCAAATCCATTTTTATTTATATTTTTCATATATATAACAATTAAAAAAATAACATTAGATATCACATCATTTAGATAAATCTTAACCAAAGAGAGACTTTCTTCTACTTACTAGGTCCTAAATGAATAAATTGGTTCCTTCATTTGGCAGTCCAAGAAGTAGTCAGAAATCTAAGGAGCAGACATCAGCCTAAGTTTTTAAATAAAATTCCTTTTATTTTCCTATCAAAATATTAAGTAATAAGCAGATATTGCTTGTAGTGGTTTGTAGCTCTACAATCGGAAAGTTGCTTTGCTGGAGTTATTTCAAATGACTGAACAGTGAAGAAGTTCCCCTTGTTCTGCCCAAGTAGGTTCCCCATCACCTCACTTGCACCACCCACCCCATCCCATCCTTGTCTCAAGAGGCAAACTCAGGGGTGGCTAGGTGGTATAGCTGGTAGAGGATCTGACTTTTGATCTTGGCTCTGATCTTGATCTCTGGGTCCTGAGTTCAAGCCCCATTTTGGGATCCTCACAATAAGTGGAGCCTACTTAAAAAAAAAAAAAGAGGTTGGGGATCCCTGGGTGGCTCAGTGGTTTAGCCCTGCCTTTGGCCCAGGGCGCGATCCTGGAGTCCTGGGATCAAGTCCTGCATCGGGCTCCTGGCATGGAGCCTGCTTCTCCCTCCTCCTGTGTCTCTGCCCCTCTCTCTCTATCATAAATAAATAAATAAATCTTTAAAAAAAAAGAGAGGTTAACTCAGTGGAATAGATTGGTGACTACTTACCTGGGAGCAAGGTGACCCTCTTTTTTTTTTAACACCTGAAATGATTGAGAGCAATGACCCTGAGTTACAATTTTTTTTGTTTGTGACATAAAGAAGTGAATTCCTTCTGTTTTTTCGTAGAAATATTATACAGAAGCAAGTATACAAAATCTTTGTGAGTAAGACACAAAAACTTTGCCAGATATCTCATGGTTTTTTCATTCTTTCATTATTAGCTTTCTATTTATAGAAATAGGTGGCTAGAACTCAATGCATAGTCTTATGGTGACAGTCTTTCAACTGAGCTAGGAGTACCTATGGGAGTTTGCAAGACAGTTAAGGGTATTATTTTCTAGATCCTCAATTTCCATACATATTTTTCTGAAAACATATCTGAAGAGAACCTTCCTGCATATTCAGGCAGATTCTATTTCTCCATCTTCTTTTCGTAACAGCTATACCTCCACTGCATGAAACAGGCATAGCCTTCATCCAAACCATACTATGGTACATTTTCCCAGGATGTAAAATGTTCTAGGGCTCCAAGCAAAAGGACATTTGAGTATTGGTTGAGTGTTGTCATGTTCTGAATTCAGATACATTGTAGAGTGGAATAATGGGAGTGATTTTGCTTCTTCTATTGCCTTGTGAAGTGTGGAAGAACACGGTGTTCTTGAAAGAGAGTGTCTTGAGAACAAGGTTTGCCATTTAAAGAACTGATTCTTTCCAACTATTTTCAATAGTCATCCTCAAGCCAGGCATCAGCTCAAAATGAAGAGCCAAAGGATTAAAAATTGGATGTTAAAAAAAATTGGATTGTTGATTCTTTTCTATATACTGGAAATTATTTTGACATTATCAAATTTTTAAGATATTGGATTAACACTGTGAATGTACATTTTATATGATTTCTTTTAGATTGGAGTTAATCATTTTCTAATGTAGTTAAACTTATTTTCTCAAATCATTTCATAAAATATTTATTCTGATTTCAGTCAGACTAATCTTTTTTGCCTATAAAATATTAAATATTTCCTACCTCCTATTAGCAAAAAATACAACTATGCTAATTTTTGGAATAAATAATTTTTAGCAGTACATATCATTTCTTTCATGAAATACATAGGGAATTTTGATTCTGGATTAATGATATTTTGTATACAGGCTTTATTCAATTATATACCAGAAGTACACATTTACCAAAGGAATCCTATACCTGATATCATACTTCTCATTTCTAAATAACTCATGAATTTTCACATAACAGGCTTATAAATTAAGAAATAGAAATGGCATATTATCGTGCTTTCAACTTACTAGAATATGGAAAAAATCTAGTCTTAATCTCTGTTACAAGGTCTGATTCCTAATTAATTTCACAGAAATTTTGTATTTCTAAAAAATATGTAATAACACTTTTATTGGAAGTGAAAACTTGAACTCAGATTTTTTTTTCCTGATTTGGCTGATTGGTTTGACAAGGAGGGCTTGTTTTGCTAATTAGGTTGTATGCTAGACATTTTCCATTAATGAAGTGAGTTAACTCTGTAGCTCCCAGACTTTGATAGAATAATACTGTTGAAAAAGATTGTTGCACTAACAAAGATGTATTGAATTTAATATTTCATTTTTCTTCTCCCTATGTGAGTATATTGAATTAATAAAATACCTTTAAGTGAAAGAGTTACAACGTAAGGTTAGTCATTGGATGAGTCTTAGTAAAGCCTCTGTGTTCCTCCAAGAAAACTGAGAGCTTCAGTGCCTACAATAAAGTCCTTGTAAATAAGTTGGTTTTGAATTCTTTGCTTTTAAAATAACAGAAGGGCTACTTGACAAGTTATGAATTGATACAGTATTAAAATATTTTTTGATAATAGATTATTGTGTGATTTTGCTATAAAATTCAGAACAGCTTAAAGAACAGAGTGATATTGTTCATTGTTAGAAAAAAACTCTTTCACACCTATTATTTATCTGATTGTTTGCTCATTGCTTATATTTATGAAATAAAAATAGATTTTGTGCTGAACTCTGTCTCTTTCTAGCAATAAGTAATATTCATTCATAGATATATAAACTAATTGGAGATAAATTAGCTTGATCCATATCATTATGAGGTGAATTTCCAATAAATTTTATTTTTTTCTTTAAAAATTAATCATTCATTTGTAATATATTTATGCTTTTGAATAATTATTTATAGAAGAAATTAAAGAAACTTATAGAGTCCATGGGCACAGGAAAAATTATATACATATTTTTGTAAGAAAGATATATTATACTTCCTGATGTAAAAGACTTCAAGTAAAAGCCTTTCTAGCATAAAAACATATTACATTAGTATAAAATATGTTGGTGAAATGAAATGTGAAAGTTCAAAAAGATAAAGAAACTATATAAAATTAGCCGAGTGTTTGTTCACTTACCTTTTAGATAAATCCAGAGTATTTAGATTCTACTAAATACTTTAAAAAACTTGATATAAAGATTTTGTTTCAAAATCTCAATATTTACAATATATTTGAAATTACATGCAACTGTTTAAACTTTTTATAAAAAGTCATGAGTGTAACTTATAAATATACAGGTGGATAATAGTTTTACAAAACTCTTGAGGATTTTAAAGATTTGTGAGCTGAAGACCTTGTTTTCTTAATGACATGCTCCCTTGATGACGACTTCTAAAGCCTTTTGGTCTTTTCAGGAACTATTCTCCCCTGGCTAGTGACCAAAACCGTTTACCTTCAGGAAGGACTGTAAAAAGGCCTTTGGAATTCCCACATTAAGGATGAAATGCTTGGTTTAACATGCAAGGGCTTCAGTCTATCCTAGCTGATTGCTATTCACCCTGGCCCTGACCACAAATCTACATTCCTGCCACCTCAAATTCCCAGTGTCTCTTGGACAATACCAGGTCCTTTCATACTTTGGTGCCTTTGTTCATTATGTTTCTTGTGCCTGCTGTCATCTCAGTGTCAAAGGCGAGAAACCCAGACATGTAGGAAGATTGACTTTAGAATATTGCAAAAGGAAAACACCCCAGATCTGAGGATCAGGTCTCGGCAGAGTGGTTTTGCCTTAGATTTTGCGGAGAATAGAAAAGTTACAGGTGGAGTAATTTTATAGGTGGGATTGGTCTTTGTAATAAAAAGAAGTCAGTCAGATGAAGAAGCAAAGTTTATTTTTTGTCAGTCTAGCTTTGAGGTTACAAAGAGTTTAGCCAATAATTTAGGAGACAAAAATGAGAATTTTGAGGGTAGGTGTTTGGCCTTGTTCTGTATAAATAAGGGAATCATCTGATACACTTATGGGAGTCAGGAGAAGGAAGAGTGTTTTCTAAGTCAAGCTTGAAAATGTGGTTCTTTGTAGTAAGCCCTTTCCTGGAATACAACAGGGTGAGGGGTTTGGAAAACAAAAAGTTGGGAGGATGAACCATCTTTATGTTCTAGGACCACAGAAAAATAGCTTAGGTAAAATCTATATTGTCACCACCTTTGTCTAGCAAACTCTTGGTAAACATTTGAGTCTCAATCACTTCCTTTGTCAAATCATCATAGGCTTTCCAGAAAGCAAACTGAGACAAAGGTTTGCTCGCAGGATGTTCACTGGGAAGTCTCTTTGGAATCAACTGTGGGAAGCAGGCAAGGAAGCAGTTTTGGTTGGAACAGGGTTCAGCAAAGCAAATCTGGCTCACAGACTGTGTATAAGGATGCAGAGTTGTCCTGAATTAGTGCGAGGAGGATAGGCTCGGAGGTGGGGTCTCCTGGCGTCTGTCCATGCTCCAATTCTGGTGTGGGGGTGTTGTGTGCCCTGGTTGGGGTGGTGGCAGCATCCACAATCCAAGCCTTCCTTCACTTCCCCAGGGAAAATTTGCTACTCTCATCTGTTCTCTCCCAGTGCATAGTTTATGATTCTGTTTATTATTTACTTAGTTCTTTAAATGCCAGTACCTCTGACTCAGTTGGGACCTACTCAGAAACAAGAAAAGTATCCTATTTTTTCTTGTGTTTCCTGTGCCTAACACAGGGTTTGTATGAAGAATAGGCTTAATAAATATAACTGAATGAGGGAATATTCTTGCTTTTCCTAAGACTGAAAAATAGAAAATAAGCTGTTCAGCAGATCAGAGAATAATTCATTGGAAAGGTCTTTTCGAATTCATATTTCTTATACGTTAGACCTTATTTTCATGAAATGGATAGAAATGGATTCTTGACACCCAAATACAAGAAAAGTAGGATGTCCAATTTCAATCACATAGTTGGTGCTGGGAGTAATTCCTCCTTTGTTTGCATAAGCAACCCTGCCAGTGTTCCTGACACTTCTTGCCATGTGTGGGAAATAGTATATTTCTGCCAGACTTTCATTTAGCCTCACTTGTCTCTACCTTCAAAATACAAAACCTACCATCTCTTGCCACTTGGGGATAAACCAACTTAATTCACTTTCTCTAGATCTGAATCAGAAAAAAAAAAAACAAAAAACAAAAACAACCCAAAAAACCCTGTTACTTTTAGGACAAGGGATTCCAGAATTCAAAACTCTGTCTCATAAAAAAATATTACTTTTTCATTCTTTTTATTGTTTGGGTCTATAAGAGCAAAGAGCAAAGGTATCAATTTCTCAATAACAATCTCTGTTAAAATTATCATCTCCAAATGGTGGAAAACTTGAAGTTTCGCCATTAAATACTAATAGCTATCATTCTCTATAAGGACACTAATTATATAACATACAATTATTCCTGTTTCCTCAGCATTGCACCTTCAAGATTTTGGAGAACAACGATCATCACTCATGTTACCTATCTAATTCCACAGGTCCTGGTACAGTAGTATTTTCAGAACAATGACTTGTAGAATAAATTGATGAAAACTAAATTAAATATATGTCATAAATCCAATGCTTTATAAACAATGGTTTATATTTTGTTTCACCAACAGTAGATGAATTCATCTTGATTTAGATATTCCCATGTTCTGTAGATCTTTGGAAAGAGTTTAATGTTGGCATCGTGTGAGTCTTCTCCATGGTTGCTTTCCCAAGAGAGGCTAATAAGGGGGGAATGCAGAAGAGGGGAATAGTTTTACTTGGTGGATAACATACATATATTTCTAACTCTGGATTTGATAGATGGCCATTGCAGACGGGTTGGAAGAGAATCTCTTGCATTCTATTGACTCCATAAGATACTTTCTCAACTGTAGTCATTCCAAACACCTTTTGGCTTTAGTGTGCAAGAGACACATTTTAGTAATATGTTTAAAATGTTAACATATATATTTTAAGCTTAGCTATAGGGATTCCCATAATATTTTCTACTGTACGGTAATTACTTTGGAAATGCACTGTATTCCCCAGAATCACATATCTTGGGGTAGTTGTAAATTGACTGTCTAATATCAAGTCTTGCGCTGTCTGTTCTTTGTGCCAGAAACTCCAGGGCATCCCGAGAATACATGTGATTGTGTGGAAGGGCACCAAGCGTCTGCAATACCTATTTGAAAAGTGTCAACTCATTTTCTGTTATACTGTCATTTCCCGGAAAAATATCACTAATAATTTTACAGCTAAATTCCTCTGAATGCAACACTCTGCTTAAAGATAAATGGATTTTAACTTTGTGGTTTTGCTTTTTCTGACATACTCATTGAACTATAATAAGTAAAAATTTAAAAGTGAATAGTTCAGCAACTTCTTTCTGCAAATTTTCTTCACCATCAGGAAATAGGTGAGGCAACAAGATAGAAATGAATACTATTGAGGATCAGAACGTGAGAAACCAGAGAAGCAGGTAATTTATGTACTTTGTAAAGCAGTTTTATTAAACAGAAATTTGTTACAATTTTGTGCAAGTCACAGGAAAGTCATGCTATATTTTTGTGGTCAGACTTTCATAACCTTCTGAGCTGGTAAGAAATACACTGACTTTCCAATTTCCTGGTGGGAACTCTATGCCGGGCACGAATCCTGTACTCTTGCTCTCTTCTGAACAATGCCTTCGTGCCAGTTTGGCAGCTACGAAGCCAAACTCACCTTCCAATCATCTAGACGCAAAACCAGAGATAGAGTTCATTGCCAGTTTCACTTTGTTCTTATCACGAGGAGCTCAACCTCAGACACATGAGGGGCACTGCTGCCTTGATGCAGAGCACAGCCTCACCCATTTCTCAGCTCCAGTCTTACTACTGCTCATCTTTCATGATGACATGAGCTGGCAATGAAGCGCAGTGCCTTTTAACCCCGGAGGAGTAAGGGGAGATGGGGGCACTACTGGAGGATATTTCAGTTCATCTTTGGGGGCTTAACGTTTTCATGCTGCTTCTAGATGAGTGAAAGTGTTTTTACTTCTGTTTATTTTCTCTTCACTTTCCTCTTTTTGTGCTTTAGTTGTTTCCTTATGGTTTATTGTTTTTTCATTTATTTCCTTGGTTCTTTTCTTTTGTTTTTGTTTTGTTTTGTTTTAATTAACCCATGTTATCTATTGATTTTATTCCCCATTGCTTTTTATCTGTCCTGTGTTGGAAATCATTCTAATACACTCGATGTGGGTTTTTTTTTAAGTGTGTTCTTGAAAAATGTGTTTTACTTCTGAACATCTATTTTTAATTTATGCAATTGTTATTGTGATAGACATTGTGTCTTACTCTTTGTTATCCAACAGCATGTTTTTAAGATCCACTCCTACTCTTCTATGTACATTTGTTCTGTTATTTCCAGCTGTCCATGGTACTCCTTGGTATGCTGTTACACCTTTACCCTTTAATTCATTGGTGGTGGACTTCTAAATTGCTATGAACTTCCTGCCACCACAAACAATGCTGCAATGAACATCCTTGTACATGTTTCCTTTCAGACGAGTGTAAGAATTTTGGAAGGAAGTACTAAGGAATTGCTAAGTCATAGGTTATGCATATGTTTCATTTGACTAAATAGTGGCAGATTGCTCTTAAAGAACAGCAGCTTTTGCTTAACCTCCCATCAGTGTCACATGAAAATTCCTACACATGCACATGCACACATACACATGTACTTACACACATATATGCACACATGTATGTGTACACAAATGCACATCTTTATCATAACTTACTTAAACTAGTATCTATTTTTTGCCTTTTTAAATAAGTGTAACATGAAACTAATGGTTGCTTAATTTGCATGTGCTCTTGTCAGAGGCGTTTTGGATTGCCTACTCTGTAAATTACCTATTTACTTTGCCCATTTTTCTGTTAGGATTGCTGTCTTCTTCCAGTTCACTTCTTGTGTCAAACTGTGTGCATGTTATCAGAAGAAAGATAAGATTTACTTCTCTCCATTTTAGGTTCCCACTTAAGGTCTGTATAATTGTGCCATTCATCAACCACATGAAGATAATGTTAAAAGACCTGTTAAAAGTTATGAGCATTAGTGTTAATTTGACTTAGTAGGAGATTGTAGATTATTTCCTTTTTTGATACCATCCACTTGTAAGGAGATTGGCCATGTAAACGGCAATGGAGTTGTTAAGACTTTCTTTGTTAGGACAAATCCCTTCCAATTATTAGAAGGTAAAGGGGAAATAAAATTGTCCTCTAGTCCCACTTCTGTCAGAATGAACAAATAATAAGACTGCTCCATTCCAATGGAGGTGGGAGTGGGTCTTACCAAACATCCTTCCTGAGGTTAGGTGCTGCTTAAGCTCATCGTTTGGGTCCAGCCTCTAATATATACTCTTTTTAATTTTGCTTTGTGGATTTAGGAATCATAGAGAAACTAGAACAAAATGTGACTATAAACTGGACCAGGACTAATGCGTTAATTTGAAAAAAAAGTACACAAATTCTTAGGGCCTCATTTCAATTTCCCAATCAAGGAATGAAAAAATAAAGCTGTATGATGGTTGTCTTAGTCAACACCAAAACCAAAACAATAAAGAAACTATGAAGTTCTTCAAACTATTTCCAAGCTTTTTAAGGGCTTGAAGAAGACTTGAACATGAGTTTTTCAAGACAAGGATGGAATCAACTGTAAAGAAATATTCAAAGAAAAGGAGAATTCTTTATAGAAAGTAAAACATATAATGGCTAATGAAAATATATTAACACAGTAGATGTATACTGTCACCTAATTGTCTTGACATATACTGTATAACGGATTTTTGAGCACATGTGTTGTATTTCTACATCAGAATTAAAAAGCTTTTGTATGTGGATAGAAATCTTAATTCTCTGTAGCTATACACAGACTTCTTATGTAAAATGGTAACTTGACAGCCTACATTTGACTTTCCCAAAATGCGTTGTGTGGAACATTAGTAAGTTTTACTTGAAAGAGGGTCCCATGCACAAACATATTTGTTCAGCAAATACTTATTCTCTCTCATGTGCTGGGCATTATTTAGGTTCCAAGGATATTCAGTGAGCAAGAAAAACAAGGTTGTTGCCTTTATGGGGTTTGTATTCCAGGATAGAAGGTCAGAATTTTTAAAAGTTCAAATGATGGTGAGTGCTATGAAGGAAATAACAGTTGGCGATGTGGTGGGTATTGTAACAGGTTGTATGGTGACAGATGGTAGCTGTGCTTGTGGTGAGCATAGCATGATGCAAAGACTTGTTGAATCACTTTGTTGTACACCTGAACCTAAAGTAACATTGTGTGTTAACTGTACTTCAATTAAGAAAAGAAAGAAACAAAGAGTGTTTGAGCTGAGACTTGAAGGCTGAAGAGTAACTGGTAATGAGAAGAGCTGAAGAGTGTAAGTTTTCAGGGAGAGGAAACTTTAAAAGTATAAAGGCCCTCATGCCAGTAAGGAAAAGGCATAAAAGAAAGTCTAAGTGGATTTAAGAGTAGTCAGGGTTGGTGGTTGATCAGTTTGAGTGTGAGGCTTAGGCCAGAGGCCCTAAGACCCTATAAGCCAATATACTTAAGATTAGATTTTAAGAACATTAAACATGTTGGCATGCTTCAGTAAGCAGATGGTTAAAAAATTTTTTTAAGCTTATTTTGGTTACTTTGTTGAAATGGTTTTGAGAAACTAAAAGTGGAAGCAGTGACATCAATTAGGAGGACATTGCAGTGCTCTTTGGTGAAAGGATGTGCCCTGGACTGGAGCGATGGCAACAGTGATGGAGGGAGGTGGGCAGATATTCTTTTGGAGGTCAAACTCACAGACCTTACAGATAGATTAGATGTGAGTGGTGAGCAGAAAAGGGAAGAATCACAGATGACTTCCAGGTAACGCTCAACTAAATTATTTTTTTTTTAAGTAATATACTGTCTCAAAGCCTTTAATGTGCTAATGTACTTTGAGAATCCAAGTAGGAGCACATATAGCATTTTGAACTTGTTTGTCCATGGAATGGACATTAAACATTAGGACATCTTTTGTGCTTACATTCTCAAATTGGCATTCACCTCTTAATGCTTTAGAAATTAAAATGTTTAGTGGAAAAAGTATCCATTTAAAGGGAATGGTAGTAGGATTGTTGAATCATTGCCTGAAACTAATATAATACTCTATGTTAATTATACTAGAATTGAAAATAATAAAAGAATAAAATGTAATAAGATAAATAACAAGAAAAAAATGAAAACAAAAGAAAAAGGTAAAAGAAACTGTAGTAGATTTAATTTTTTCCTTTAATGCAGTTATCCATCTAACTCTTCATTTCATATTCAACAAATATCTACCAAACACTCATTATGCTCCAGACTCAGTAATGGGATCACCAAAGTAAATAAGATAGAATCCTTTTCCTCAGAGCATATTTATAAAAAATTATTTTTGAAAATTAATTTAAAAGGAGAAATTGATTAATAAGAAGTTAAAAGGGAAGCAGAGTTAGTTATATTGAAAATATTTTGAAAAGAATTTTGGGAGTGAGCTAAATAAATTTGTGGTAGCATAAGGGAGGCTCCTGGGATTCCAATCCCTTAGGAGGAAGCTGCAACTCATGTATGAGTGGGTTGGTAGCAATGTCAGATTGTTCTACTAGGTCTTGAAGTGTTTGATGTGAGGTGTTCTCAGGTAAAACAAACACAGTGAATGTTGGCAAGTGGGTTACAAGTGTATCTTGGCCCAACCTAAGTAAGTTAATGCTGGTTAACTCAAAATTTCCATAAATTCTTCATAAATAGATGTGTGCTGGGAGTCAATTCAGTTCCAAAAAAAGTACTGAATGGTACCACATAATCATAAAAAGCCACTGTCACCAAATTTTCCTTTTCTATTTCTTGAGGTCTAGCCGTTAGAGATCAGGTTACTCCTACTCCTCAAGTATTTCTAGAAATCTGAACAGATCAGTCTGACATATGATCACCAGGAGACATAGCTGATTTAATTCCAGAAAAACACTATAAGCCCTTCTTAAACTTTAGGTATTTGTTACGCACTGATAATAACTTTGCAAAAGAACCCTGATTTTCCTTTATTTTTATGTTTTATAAATCCTATATTTTTTAAAAATCCACAAGATTTTGAGCTGTTGATTGAAGATTGTTGATCCAAAGATGAGGTGGGGAAAGTTCTGAAGTGAACATGAGAGATACTCATTAAAAAACATTACGATACTGTTCGGGTATCTCTGGTAAAAACACATATAATGTTTATGGAATTTTCTCTTTCTTCCATCTTGGGCTTTGACTGTCTCTGAACTGAGGGCTGCATTTGCATGCTATTAGGGTCACAGATCACATTCCTAAGGAATGAAAAAATAAATCTGTCCAATTAGTAAATCCTATTCAGACAATAAATTCTTTTTTATTTGTATGAGTTTGGAACATGAACATGGTGCTTGCAGAGTGAGGGCACTTTACATATTCTAAAATGAGAATAAAAAGTGACTAGGGAGATAAGAAGAGTATGATAAGCATTATATTTATGCAATAAAGTTAATTCAGGAAAGCTGTTGCATTTATAACCTGGTTGTTCTTTTCAAGGCAGTTAAAATGGACTAAAATATTCAGAAAAATTACTTGAAATCCTTCCAAACACATCTTTTATGTAGCTCTATAAAATATATTTATTTATTTAAACTAATGGCATTTCTAAATGAACAAAAGGACAAAATATACTTAGCAAATGCCAGATGTTCATCTTATTAAAATAAAAGCCCTATAAAGTGTCAGAAATCACATTCAGATAAATGAATGTGTGTCCGGTATCCTTCATCTAAATCTATCTTCTTTCCTTCCCCGTTCTACTATTGGCTTTAGGAGGCTGATATACATGGTCCATATTAACAGAGTCCCTTGCCCTCTGGCTTTTGATCAGTTTTGACAATGGGGAGCTCTGACAGAAGCTGGAGGTAAAAAAAAAAAAAAAAAAAGGAGGGCACTTATACCCTTCTTCCCTTCTTGAGGGGTCTCTTCCTGAGATGTCTCTTTCTTAGAGGCCTCCTCACTCTGGCAATGTCCCTTCACAGATGGTTACAGCCCTCCTTCTTGTGGCTCATTATATTGACCCTTCCCTCCAGGTTAGTGGGCATTTCCTAACTTTCCCCTAAATATGTGAATGGCTTTATTTATTTTATTTTTAAAAAGATTTTCTTTATTTATTCATGAGGGACGCAGAGTGAGAATCAGAGATATAGGCAGAGGGAGAAGCAGGCTCCCCATGGGGACTCTGTGGCAGAACTCAGTCCTAGGACTCCAGGATCATGACCTGACCTGAAGGCAGATGCTCAACCGCTGAGCCACCCAGGGGTCCCTGTGAATGGCTTTAATGTTATTTTGCTTTCCTCTATATTCCCTTATCTGTGTGGACAATCCCTTCACCATATTTTCTTTGAACAATCCAGTTTGTATTTGTCATCTGTTTTTTGTTGGGGCATGCACTGGTTAAATTTGTAAAGCAAATCTAGTCCCTGGGGCCTCCTTAAGGTATCTGTGTCCACATGGCATATGGCATATAATATAACATCAATAATGAATTATCAGGGAAACATAGTATGGGAATTGTATTCTTATCATGTGCCAGACACTATGAAAGATCTTTCAAATGCAAAACTATACTTCCAACTCAAAGGCATTTATAAATTACAGTTTCTAAAAGGTAGAGAGTTTGGTGGGATTGATGCTCTTTCTTTTCTTGAACATTTATTTCTTCGCCAATCATTTATTGCCCACACAGTAGGTGTAAAACATAATGCTAAGGATGCATTCAACTTTCACTTAGCAAATGGAACAACTATCAAAGAAGTCATGTATTTTATTTTATTTTATTTTGTGATATTATTTGATGTCACAAAAGTAATAATTGGTAAAATCAAGACTTGAACTTAGATATTCTGATTCAAAGTTTCATAGATTTCTACTGCACTGTATATAAAAGAAACAAAAATCTCTCCTTTTAGTCTATTAAGAAAAGCAGAACAAACACATCTGATATTAAATTTAGAGTAGACAAGTACCAAGGCAGAATTAGATAAAATGTGTTCACATTTAGGAAATGTAGCGAGTACTTCTGGTGAAGCTTCTAAGAGAGGGTTCTTGGAAGAAGTGGTTAAGTCCAGCTTAGCCATACAAGGTCCATGGAAGAGAAAGGGGCACTTAGATCATGAGAACCTTGGAACCCTAAGCCAGAAAATGAAATATATCCTGTAGTTAATAGGTATCTTTTAATGGTGTTTGATGAATATTGTAAGTAACAACTGTGAGTAATCAGTTGAGGTTTATGAAAATTAATTTGGCAGAACTTCATAGAATAGATTGGAGATAAAAAAAAAAGAAAAGAAAAGAAGGCAAACCTGTTAGAAAACTTGATAAGTGTGAAATAAGAGAGATTATGGATTGAGAGAGGGAATAAATAAGAAAAGTACTTTCAGGGATGGACATAAAAAGATTCAATGACTAATTAAATTTTAGGAAATAGTAAAGAAGTTAAGAATGCCTGAAATTTTGACCTTGAGTTATCGGCAAGATAGTGCTGCTGAGAGCAGGAAAAAGAGAGGAGCAGGAAAGAAACAATGATTTGTTTCTTGAAGGAGAGAGGAGCAGGAAAGAGAGAGGAGAGGAAAGAAACAATGATTTTGACACTATAAGGTAGGACTTGTAGATAAAATTGGAAATGAAGCCCAAAGTCAGGTTGATTAGAGTTATCTGTATTATTATTTAGTAGATGCCTTGTTTTCATTTATAGAGCATAGGCAAACTGGGATTGGATGGATGTGGGATGGGAAGGGCAGAGGGAATGGACAGAGGAGAAACATAGAGGAGAAACAGTGCCAACATGGGATATTCTTGGAGGTCAAAGTAAAACTGGGAGATATGTTTATGCAAAGCCATTCTGGCAGAGTGTGGTCAAGGTTGGCTTTCACAATAAATGCAGTGCTTAGTGACAAAAATGAGCAACGAGTTTTGAAGCCAAGAGGGAAGGGAAAAAAAGATCCATATGCTATTAAAAACACTGTTTGGAAGAACTACTTAGTAATAGGCCATGGATTGTGAGTACTGGAGTTTTCTCCAGTCCTGTTGTACTTGATGAATATTGTGATACATATTGTGAAGAATGGGCTGGTTGCTCAAGATCTTATTGATTGAAGGTGATAATGTGAAAAGAAGAGAATGGAAAACTAAAGTCTGGAGAATTGCTTGTGTTTGTGGGGTACAGTAGAAGAGGAGAAATGAAAGGAATTAGAGGAGGGGGAGACTAAAATGCAAGTACAACTGAGGAATTAAATGTTTTTCTGGATGAAGAAATAGTCATGCTCCCATGGTGATAACTGACAAGAGGCAATTGGAATAAACAATTATGATATTGAAAACTTTTGAGAATGGCTTTTTCTTAGACTATTAGCCTGGCAGCCAGAAAGTGCAGAGTTAGGGCAGCATGATATGGTATAAAGAGCAGGAGTTTTGAAGTGTGACAGACCTGATTTGGAATCCCAGTTCTGTCCCTTACCAGCTGTGTCAATTTGGCAAAGCTACTTAAGAACATTCTTAGTTTTCTAAGCTGTAAAAAATAATTCCCACTTGTATGATTCTTATAAGGAATCAATGAGGCAGATGAAATTGCCAGTAGAATGCCTAGAGCATAGCAATCTCTTAATTAAATCCATTCCTTAAGTGGTAAGGATGCAGAAAAAAAGAGTAGGATAATCTTTTGACAAGTTTCATTGTGAAGGGATCTGAGAAACTTTTAGGGAAAATTTTTTAGGCTAGTTGGAACTGAGTCTGCTTGCTGGTGGAAGAGAGGAGCCATGATGGGATGGGGAGATTGAGGAACTAAGAACCAAAAAGGTAGCTCAAGAATTAAGAGCCTGGATAACCAAAGATCAAGGATTTAGGATCACATCTACAGGAGAAGAGTTAGTCTTAGGAAGGAATGTATAGGGATGCCTGGGTGGCTCAGCGGTTAAGCCTCTGCCTTCAGCTCAGGGTGTGATCCTGGAGTCCTGGGATTGGGTCCCACATCGGGTCCCACATTGGGCTCCCTGCATGGAGCCTGCTTCTCCCTCTGTCTGTGTCCCTGCCTCTCTCTCTCTCTCTCTCTGTGTCTCTCATGAATAAATAAATGAAATCTTTAAAAAAAAGAAAGGAATGTACACTCTGGAAACTACTTGGAAGGAGAAGAAAATAAGTATATTTTTAAGAGTAGAGAAAGGAAGCTGTATAAGCTCTTTTTGAAACCACATGTCTTCTTAGTAAAGGGACAGAGCCATCTAGTAAGCAGAGGAATGATGGAGAAGCAGAGCTTAAGCAGAATAGAGAAATTCAAAAGCATGTCAAGAAGGCTATAGGGATTAATAGAAAAGACTAAGTTGACTGCTTATCAGAAGGGAGGCCAGAGACTGATGTGGAGTTGAGATAGTTTTCACTAGAATATAGGAAGTAGTAGACTAAGAACCCATTCCTTAACAATGGTACGATAGCATAAGAAACTGCTGAAATTATCCAAGTAAAAGGGTCAGGATCTGAGATGTGTCATGATGAGGAGTTTGAAGAGAAGGTGAGATAAATAAAAAATTGGTTGGGTGGCAGTGACCTGAGAGTACTTTCCTTTCCTTTTTTTCTTTTAATTAAAGATTTTATTTATTTGAGAGAAGAGAGAGGGAAAGAGCACAAGGGGTTGGGCAGGAGGAGAGGGAGAAGCAGGCTGAGCAGGGAGTCCGACTCAGGGCTCCATCCCAGGACCCCAAGGTCATGACCTGAGCCAAAGGCAGACACTTGACTGAGTCACCCAAGCACCTGAAAGTACTTTTCATATTGATCCACTAAACTCTAATCAACTATGGGACCTTCATAAATATGCAGCACCCAGAAGGAACTCTATTTGATTACTGAAGATCTGAATGATAAGTAGAAAGGAGTTGCTGGGTTTTGTATACTGTGATCAAAGTCCCAACAAAAAAATAAAACTGAAGTCTGCTTTAGTCTCAATGCATGCCTAAGTCTAGGGCACGTCCCAGAATAGCAGGGACTCAGTCTGATGGGGTGGGGAGGTTGGGGGGGTGGTTGGGGTGGATTTGAAGGATCAGTGCCCCTCCTGAATCTCTGTTTGAATAGAACATGATGTAGCCAATATATCCATTGGGTAGCTCTCTGGACCAGACCCCTAAGAGGAAGGGCACAAAGATCTTTGACAGAGGATCATGTAAAATTGAAAGATACATGACTTTTAAAGAATTTGATTTTCTTTTTTTTTATAATTTGATTTTCTTAAACTTGTTGGAGACGAGCAAAAGTTTTCATCAGAGTCGTAGGCAGCCAATGGCAGCTTCAGAATGCAATCACTTGCCTTAGAAGGAAGGGTCAAACATCAGCTTGGGGGAAGTCTGCAAAGGAATATTCAGTTCCTAAAGGGACAGCAAGAATTGATGTCTTACAAAATCTTAAGGCCAACTAAACTTAGCATGTTTCATGTTTTTGTTACCCTTATTCATTTGTTTATTCATTCATTCATTCATTGAGTGACTACCAAATAACAGTCAGTAATGGGCCAGACCCTTGAGATAGACAAGGTCCCCATTCTTAAGGAGCTTATATTCCAGTTGGGAGGGAAGGGGAGGAGAAAACACTGGAATATTAAAAAATGATGCATTGAGTCCTCAGGATCTGAAGCATTTTTTGTCTATGTGTGTATATGCCTGGTCATGTGTGTGTATATATGTATACTGCTAGAGAGTAGGTTTAAGTATAGGGGGGGTATTTGTGTGTTTGTGTGTGTGTATACATGTGTGATAAAGGTACAGAGAGGAGTAGTAGTAAATTTTTCTGGCTATGCCAGCTCCACACAAAGAAAATCACTACCAAATAAAATCAGTGTGGGGAAGTTTTTGGTATAATATACCATAAGTTAGTGAACACCTTTTTAATTCATTTATATTCTTTTAAGGTCTGTTGCCTATCAAAGAAAACATTTGATGTGAGCTAGATATTCTCTTCTGATGGGATTATAAATTGTTAAATTTTTCTGGAAAGCAACTTGGCAATATGTATTGAAATCATTAATATGTTCATATCTTTTCAATATGCAATTTTAGAGAATTTATCTTAAGGGACATAATCCACAACGTGGCATAGCTTTATGCATAGAAATGTTCACAATGGCCCAATTAATAACAGATATAAAATGCTAAAAATTTAAATTATGTATGAATAGAGAAATAGTTGTCTTGTTATGGTGCATGAACAGTATGAATATCATGTAAATAATTAAAATTATGTGCTCAAGGAATTTTAATGACATGGGACTATATTTATGATATAGGACGTTATAGAAAAAGAACAGGATAAAATTTTTTATATGTCATAAATTCTTAATATTTAAAACAATTGCATAAAATTAAATGGGGGGGGCGGAAGAAAGGCCAAAATGCTTTACACCTCAAGCATTTTTTATGATTTGTACATGTGACTTTTTATATCCAGACATACAAATAAATATTATTTTAAAAACCCCATGTTTCAGGGGGAGCTAAATGCTTCTGTGATTGTTCCATAAACCATTAAGTCCTATTCTGGAATGTTCTGGCAAATCAACAGTTACATATATAACCATAATATCAATTTAAATTTTTGCTAAGTAATTTGTCAGATAGGTATGTTTTAGTACAATGAGAGCAATTGTCTTTGCTACTTTTCTTTAGAAAGGTTTTCCTTAACTTTTATAACAGATGAAGGTATGTCGTTAGTCTGTGCATGGTGAATCCAGTAAAGTAGCAGACATGACTTTCATTTGACAGTAGTTTTATATAAGGAATGATTTTAATTAAGTAAATAGAAAGCATAAGATATGTCACTTTATAACTGGACCAATATTTCTTAAAATTTGGTCCTGGGATCCCTTTCAACAGAGTAATCTCTGATAATTGCCTAAAATAGAGATTTCTGAACCTACAAAATCCGAATCTGAAGATGGGTACTGGGAAGTTGTATTTTTAAAGATATGTTCTAGGTAATTCTCCTGAGATTCTCCAAGAACCACCAGTTGAGGTAGAAAGATTTGAGATTTAGGAATTCCAATATTGTCTGCTCCAATGTTTCTAAGGCAGAATAAGATATTTTCTCAACAGCATGGATCCAAAATACAGAGTATTTTGCCTACCAGTAATCAGAATAAGGGTATGGGGCCTATCTACTGCTCTATCGCAATCTTATTGGAGAGGTTTAGATTTGGAATTTGAGACCAGAGGCAAGTGGTCAGTAACCTTGCTAGGAATAGTGATAAGGTAAGTGAATAGTAGTCTTGGCTAGAAAACAGCAGTCCACCCATTTCAGTTCCTATGGAAGTGTCTTTTGGGTGAAATACTTGCCTAAATCACTGTAGAGTTCACAATTCTTAATGAAACAAGCCTCCATGGAGAGCAGTCCTACTCTAGAGGTTAAAAGCAGAGTCAGACACACTTGTCACTTACTATGTGCCTAGATGAATTAAACAACTTGAAATCTTAGATTTTTTTTCTCACACGAAATGAAGTTACTACTAGTGCCAGCCTAATCATGAAAAATTATGTGCAAATCACTTAGCACAGGGCCTGGCATGAAATAAACACTCATAAATGTTTATAGTGATGATTTCACAAGATCCTGACTATATAAGCTTGAGAGGTCAGGCTTTTTGAGTTGATTTTTCAAAGACCATGTTAGTTATCAGAAAAGCCCAGAGATTTGAATAATTGCGATTCTTGGAGGACAGGGAAAGGCATGATGGCAGTGGATTCAAGTTTACTAATAGTTCTTCATCTGAGGTAGATTTTTGATATCTTTTGGTTTCATGGAAAATCCAACACTAACATCACTTGGTGAAATCCACTATCTCTGGGTTGGGGTAGGACTCAATTGAATTATATGAAGTATCACTTGCAGAGTGACTTTCATCTGCATACCTTCTCCAGGTACAATGAAAGTCAAAGGTCCTTCCTACAAACACACACACACACACACACACACACACCCCACATACATATCCTAGCCACCTTTATAATACTTCTGAGTGCCACATTCTATCAAGTTGTTTTAGGTTCTAATAAACATCTCTGGCTTTATGATGGTTACTACCATGAAACACATTTAAATCATCCTTTTCTTCCCTTATTGGTTAATATTCCCTGAGTAAAATTATTTGTTACACCTTTCCCTAATTTAAATTTGCATTTGTCATATGATAGGCATCTCCAGTGGCTTTTCAACTTTAGGAAAATCCCAACACCCCTCCCAGAAACACAACTACATCAGGTCAAGACAATTACCAGGAGCAATCCTTTATATTATCCAGTTGCATAACACACTTCTTGAATAAATGACATATCCTAATTTAGGATACATCACCAGATTCAAGTCAGAGAGTATCCTTTGCCAGTCAATAAGAGTGCGGGTCACTGGAAGATCTCTTCGTAGAATTTTTCTCAGGGCTTCGTTCGATAACTCCTGTAATTCTTCTAAGACTGCAGCTTGAAATATATTCTCTTGCTCTTCCACAAGCCTTGCAAAATTTAAAGCCAGTTGAGCTTGGTTAACTACTTCCAAGCTTTCTTTCAGGTCCTTGGAGATTTCAATATGAAGGTTGACAGCCCTGAAGAAATGAGCTTGCACAAAAATTCTTCCTGTTACTTGGGTTAGAAATGGATTTATTTGGAAAATCCACTTAGATTTCCAAAGGCCATTCCAGCAATCTCTTGTTTCATAGCTGTGATCCTCAATGCAGGCTATCAAGAACTCCTTATTTTTCACCGATTTTCTCAGCACGTTGCAATTTCCTGTTGGATAGTGGTCATTCACATACAGTTTTAAGGCGCACAGAACAACATTTCTCAGGTATTCTGTCTCATTCCGAATGATACCGTGACTTTGGATGTCTCTTAGCTGGTTTTGAAGCAGGTCGAATTTGAAAGAAAGTTTGCTTTGATAGTCAAAAAATCGGTAGTCACCCACTACGTTGTGGTGAGATAAGAGTACTGGATTTCCATCGATGCAGAGTGGTACAGAGTATTTTTGGCAGTGTTGGTGGCCTGCACACTCACCTTGATGGTGCATGAGTTTTTCATCACGGATAAGCAGACAGAGATCATCAAAAGCATTTACAAATTCCCCTGGAGGAGCTTGTATTAACAGTCTGCGAATTACTCTTTCTTTCTCTTTCCTACTCAGAACACTAAGTGACATGTTTGGTTGCAGCAGAAGCAAGGCTTCTGAAATTAAGAGTGTTCAAAGGATGAGAAAACATTCCATGAGACACCTTTCCCATCAAGGTGTTAAACATTCAAGCTTAAGATTACTATGTCTAACCATGAAAACAGGCTGTCTGGCAAGCTCTGAGTCTCCTGATGAAGTCATAAAGAAGCTTGCTCTATGAAGCATGGAACTTTCGATGATATCACAATGGGTGCTCAGATCCAAAGAAAAACATGACAGTCACCTGACAGCGTGGTACCCAGCCAACAGCTATACATATTTTGAAGATTTTAAGAACTTAACCTCCTGAACAGCTTTCTTCAAAAGTGGTGTGTCTCTGTGTGCATTATATGTTGCCAGGGATCTATAGAAGCAGCCCAGAGTTTCTAGAAACTGTTTGGCAGCCCTTTCACCGTGGGGAACACAGTGGCATTGATTTATTCTCAGGCCCTCAGGGTAGTTGCCCCAAACCCACTGGAAGCACATTATGTTGAAAAATTTCGGCGGGAGGTGAGTCAACAAAATAGTAAAAATAAAACAAGATATGATGGCAGTTGATAGACAAATTCCAAAGAGCAGAGGATGGTGCATTTATAAACATGGAGGGTTTGAAGATGGGCGAAATGTAACAAGAAGCTAGAGATGTTCAAGGGCAGTGAAGTGCAGGGACCAGCCTTGCGTATGGTTTCTGTGGGATTGAAGTGTGAGCGATCTCCAAAGAACACAGTCACAAACCACTCTGTATTTTCTGCTTTCTCTCTAGAAAAAGGGCAGAGGCAACAGCTGATGAATATAAAGAAATTCCTTTACAACAAAAGGGCAGATTTAACTATATTTGGAACCCATGACAACACGTAATGGGGAGAGACTTCTAAGCAAGGAGAAACGGAGCAGGTCATGAAAATATGGAGAACAAATATCCACTCAGAAGTTCTTTCTCTTCCTCTTTCCTCTTCTTTTTCTTGATTTATCCCCTTTGCTTGATTCCCCTCTCATTCTTTTTGAAGAGTTCTGAAGTTAAGCCTCTCTCATTTAAGTATAAACTGCTTCCTTCCATCCATCCTAAGCTTTTCTAAGCTTCCTGTGTTTTTCTTATAAGAACATGAGCTTTGCCATATTAAATCATAGCCATTATATTTAAGGGCTTTTTGTTTTAACGATCTGAATTTGAGTGGGATTTTGAACATTCTTTACCTATACCTTTCATGATTTTATAAACTGTCATATCAATTCTCAACTGTAGTTTTTCAAATTGAAGTGTCCTAATTTTTATAGTTTATCTGTATACAAGAAGTAAGCTCGCTTATTTCAGTTTTCACTTCATACCAAACATACACTCAGCATGGCATTTTTAACCATTTTTGATGGTACTTAAAATGTTGCACTTTTTTTTTGGCATGTGCATAGCTTGACATTTAACTGATGTCATGATGATAATAATTATACCAGACATGGTTATTATTTATTGAACACTTAGTAGCAGAATAGCAGAAACTGGGTATACTAGTATGTTAAGAGCTCATTTAATGCCCCCAACTTCCTAAGTATTAATTTGCCCACTTTTCAGACAAAGGAAGTGAAGCTGAGAGAGGTCAAGAGACAGGGAGATCTGGAAGCCCAGCTGACCCCAGGCCCATTTCTTCAGGAAACAGACTACATTTCCCAAATAACTTGATTTCTCAAATGTTTATTTTTATTCTTTTCCTGGAATTCTTTCATACTTTTAATACGGAATAGTACCTATTTAGTTTTGCTTTAAATATTATTTATCATAGAATTATGTTGTTACTTAAGCACAAGATAGGCTATCCTTTAAGAATAAAATAAAAACGTTAAACTGAAGAGAAATAAAATACTTCTTTAGGCATTTTAAGTACTTCATGATTTTCTGTGAGAATTTCCTTAACTTCTTTTTTTGTGCTTTATACATGGTTTTTGTCAATGATTCGGGATGAATTTAAAGGTGGAAAAATTAACCTAGAAAAAACTCACAGATTACTTGAAAAATTAGATATTCCGTGCAATTATACTCATGTCAAATCTATTTTCAAGGTGAGATGATATCTGCTCCCTGTCTATCCCACCCTAGAAGGACTTAATTCAATATAGGGAGATGTCAATAGCTACTTCTGGATGCTTTCTGCAGAAAATACATATGAAAAAGTAATCTTCTAAGAATTAAAGCAATTAATTATGCTAAATATATTTATAATCAAGAAGGAGAGAATTTAGGTAGGTGATAAAATGAGTTATTGATAAAATTTGAAATAATACCAGATTATCAATTTAACACAATTAGGTGAATATATAGGAATATTCACATAAGATTAGGATTGCTCATATGATTAGATCGAAGTCATAAATGATGAACTGGTAAATGGATTGGATCTTAGAAATTTAAAGAAGGAATAAGTAATCTTGAGAGAAATGGCATTTTTCTCACATCAAAGTAGAAAATCATGCCCTAAGTTCTCTTTGTTTGAAGAAGAACTAGTAGGTAAGGAACCTGGCTCAATTCTCTCACCTGAGGGCAGAGGGAAAGATCATAAATACATGAGAAAAAGTCAAGAGTTCAGCTGATTTTTACACTAGGAAGATGGCAAATTTCTTGGCAAATCAGGCAAGAATTCTGGATTGGTCAATCTAGATAGTTAGGAAGATAGAATTCCTGAATATGATAGTGTTTTTAAAAGTGACTACCCAGATAACAATCTATGTTGGTATTGTTACTATTATCACAAACTTCAAAGCTTGTGTTACCTACTTACAAGCTAATTAGTTAGCCTGATATAATTTCATGGATGATGGCAGAGGCAGATTTGGGATTCAGGGAAAATAGCTGGTTATTCACAAAAATAGCAGATTGAGAGTATCAGCATTATGATGCCATTTCCTCCAGCCTCAGTTCCCAAAAACATGATGTGAAGAGGCCAGTTAACATATGCGTATGCAGTGGGTTGTGTTACCAGAGAGAGACCTCAAACTCAAAGAACCCAAATCTTTTGTTATGGGCAGTAAGCCTGTCTGATCTTTGCCTTGGAGAGTGTCATTATCATTATTATCACTCACAGTAAACCTGCTTTTTCCTATGGAAGGAGATACTATCTCTTCATTGTGGTAAACACATATGAAAAGCTAGTTCTGAAGAAAGGGTTGGTGCCTCTTCTCTGAAACTTGCAGACACAGAAGACCATGGAGAGCCGCCCCCATCAAGTACTTCTCTAGTAAGATGTAGTCCCTCCACCCCTGCCATGTTCACAAATCACAAAGAGGAAGTCCAAAAAAAAAGCTGTACTTCTCAAAAGATTATGGTAAAAGACTAGTTTCAGGTTGTTTTTATGAATGCAAGAAGTATATGCTGTCATAAGCTATCAGAATTTTAATCAACTCATGTCTAATACTTACCTGAAGAACGCAAGTTTTTGTGAAAGATCTTTACGTTTAGAATTCCCCCTAGTGGTGTCACTCAAAGGGAGAAACAATTATGTACTTTCTAGTTTAATAAAACTCACATTTAACACAATATAGAGGTAATGTATTAAATCTGTATCAAATGTGAAATATGACAGTTCTTATTCAGTGATTATCAGGTTGCTTTGAATTATTTGCAAAAATAAAGATATGTGTCTGAAATGCCCTTGAGTAAAATGCATGCCATATTTAAAAGCATAATGTAGAATGTGCAACAGTTATAACAAGTAAAGAGCTAGCTCATTAATGGAAACTGACAATTATTTGGACAGGGCAGGAAAGAAGGTCTATTTTGTTTAGCAAAACCTTTCTGGAAGGGCTATGAAAACAAAGCGAATTGTAAAAATTAGAGAGACAGAGGTTGCTTAGAATTCTTCAAAAGCCTCTTTTAAATGACCTCAAATAATTTAAAGCATAATTTGCATATAAACAAGGCTGATGATCTGGATAAGTAATTCTTATCTATTAAAATAATTCTCCTAAGCCCTTTAATAGATAATACTCTGCTGTTTTAGGCTAAATTGCCATATATGCCTTAAAATGTTAATTACATAGAATGTTGGGGAAGGTGTATTGGCTAACTGAATTTTCTGGATAGCTAAAAATTAAGCTTCTTAAACATTGGACTGTTTTGCTTCAACTTCTGTTGTTCATCTTCCACACTTCATGGGTATACCTTATAGTCAGAGTAAATAAAATGAATCATAACGAATCTTATTTTGGTGATCAAAATCTTCCAATGTTTCAAGGCTGTTGTTATTGGCAAGTTCAATGGGCATAGAGATTCTTTACTCCATTAGATCTTAGCCCTGTAGTACTTGGCAAATCAGAAATTTCTAGGGATCCCTGGGTGGCACTGTGGTTTAGCGCCTGCCTTTGGCCCAGGGTGCGATCCTGGAGACCCGGGATCGAATCCCATGTCGGGCTCCTGGTGCATGGAGCCTGCTTCTGCCTGTGTCTCTGCCTCTCTCTCTCTCTATCTCTGTGTGACAATCATAAAAAAAAAAAAAAAATCAGAAATTTCTCTGAGCAAATGTAATCTGCAGAATGAGGATGCTGATATAGTTATCTTGCAGAATTGTGCTGAATACTAAATATTATTTGTGAATGTGTCTAGTATCAGGCTTGGAAAAGAGAAGGCAACTAAATAAATATTAGTTGAAGCTGTAACAATCATAATTGTTAAAAAATATAGAAAATTACATTATATTTATCGATTTCTAAGAAACTGACATAAATTCTGATGTGTATTTATTTCCTTATTGGGAGAATATTTACCATGAAATTTAGGTAAAGAAGATGTATCTTTATGACCCTGGCAAAATATTCTAAATTTCACTTTACAAATTAAATTATTGAGTCATTACTTGAGGAACGGTGCCCTAAGGTTTTTTATCCCTTTATTAAAAAAATCTTTATTGATTTTTATCATTGTCTTTAATTTGTAGCATGCAAGTTATTTTATAGGAAATATCATGTGTCATTTCAATACACATTACTAGTCTGAGATTACCTTTTTGATTGTTGGTTGAATATGAAATAGCATCCTACTTAATTTTAAGAATTCATATTATTATTAGACTTAAGTTTTCAAATTCTTGAAGTAGTTAACAACCATGATTAAATCTACTGTATATGCATGGCACTCTGCTAGAAACTGTGAATTGTAAAAAATTAGTAAAGCACTCTTTTTCTCTCATCAGAAGGAAAATAAATACAGAAAATTTATTTAATAAGTAGATTATAATAAATTTCATAGGTAATATATGCAGGGAATCCAAAGAGACAGAGACAAACTTGGGCTTTTATAGAAGATGCCTTTATAGAGATAGCATTTTTGTTGGCCTTGAAGAATAGTAAGCAATATGTGTAGAGTACAGTGTGAGAAGTACTTGGGGAGTAAAAGGTAATGAAGCATGACTTGCATGTAGGATGCATGAAGGGAGTGGTGAGAAATGGTTGCAAGTGCCAGGCATGGCTAGATGCCAAAAATCCTGAGTAGTAGGCTATGGAATTTGGATTTACTTTTATAGGCAATGGGTAGCCATTGAAATTTTTTGAGTAGGGAAATAATGTAAATTATAGGGTAAATTTGGCAACAAGCAGCGTAGAGTGGTTTGAGAGAAGGTAGAGAGAGGAGGGAGAGTATATCTCTGCTGCTCTGCCCTACACATCTTCCTACCTTAGTTCATCTGCCACAGCCTAAGCTTATTTTTTATCTCAAAAATAAATAGCTCCATATCCTTTTCTAAATGTTACACTCTATCTTTTAGCAAATAAACTGAAATAATCCGTTATATTTCTTTCTTCGCTTCTTCAGTGATTCTTGCAATTAATTCTGCCATTAGTAGATCTCTACCTTGAAAACCTCTGTTTTTAAAATGGTAAATAAAGTGGCTAGCCTCTCTGTGCATTTTATTTATTCCTCTTTTCTTAAACTACTCCCCATTCTGACTCCTGTGACATCATTTTCTCTTAGTTTTCTTTTAAAATTTCTGATCATTCCTTTTCCATCTGTCCTATTATTTTTTCTTTTGCTCTCTTCTTAAAATTGAGTTCTTAATTTTCTTTCTTTTTATTTTATATGCTATTCCTGAAAATCTAATTATCCTTTATTTTTGTCCAGTTTTATTTTAGGTGTACAGCATGATGATTTGACATATGTATATATTGAAAAATGATTACCACAATAAATTTAGTAAACATCCATCAGTTCACATAGGTACAAATTTCTTTTTCTTGTCATTAGAACTTTTAAGATAATCTTTGTAGCAACTTTTATTTTTTTATTTAAAAAAATTTTTTGCAACCTTTAAATATACAATATGGTATTGCTAATTTAGTTACCAGACTGTGTTACATCCCTAGAATGTATTATTATACATCCTACATCAGTGTTGGCTATAGTCATCATGTACATTTCATCCTTAGCATTTGTTTATCTTGTAATTGGAAGCTTGTATCTTCACCCATTTCTTTCACCCCTAACCAGCCCTGCCTCTGGCAACCATCAATCTGTTCATCTGTTCTTTGTTTCTATGAGTTCAGTTTTTTTAAGATTCCACATGTAAGTGAGATCATATAGTATTGATTTTTCTCTGACTTATTTCACTTGACATAGTTTTAGGTTTATCCATGATGTCACAAATTATTGCAATTCCTTCTTTTCTATGACAGAATCATATTCATATTTTCTTTGTTGACCTGTTGATATACACTTAACTTGCTTCTACGCCTTGGCTATTGTAAATAATACTGCAAGAAACATGGAAGTACAAGTATCTTTTCAAAATAGTGGTTTTGTTTCTTTGAATCAATATCAATAAGTGGAATTCTTGTATGATATAGTAGTTAGTTCTATTTTTAATTTTTTTGAGAAGTCTTCATATTGTTCAAAACCATTATTTGAATTCTTTTTCAGGTAAATCACTTATCCCTGTTTCAGTAAAGTCTGTTTCTGTATGTTTTATCCTTTTATTTGGAACATAGTCCTCTGTTTCTTCATTTTCTTTTACTCTCTGTGCTAGCTTCTGTGCATTAGATAGAACAGCCACCTCTGCCAGTTTTGAGGGAGTGGTCTCATTTAGAATTAGCTTTATTGTGCATCTCAGCCTTTACTTTTGATTGTCTTTCAACCTTTGTGATTGTCTAAGCAGCATACTTTATTCTTAGTGGCCCCCAGTCATTGAGGCATTGCTAAGACCTATCAATATTCCAAAGGGTAGGATCCCAGTCAGCACCTCGAGATGGGCTGATTAGAAACCTGATCCTCCAGGTGGCAGCATGTAAAATTCACAGGTAAACATCTTCCAGGGAAAGACTGGAAATGGTTTCTCTGTCAACTCCCTCTGCACCAAGCTCCTGGGGGACAAGTAGCCAAGGATTTTCTCTGTTTGCCACAGTTCTGCTGAATCTGTAGGCACAAACCCCATCAGAATCAGGCTGTCAAGGATTTTCATCCCTTGAGTGGCAAAAAGCCAGGGTATCAGATGTGTACACAAACTTTTTTCAGGGAGATACTGGTGATCTGGAGGGAGACAGAGGGAAAGCCCAAATATGGCACCTGCTGGCCTCCCTGGTCTCTGAGGAAGATTGCAGTCTGTCCCTACACCTGTGTTAGATTAGAAGCATGACTTTCAGGCTATAGCTTTTAAGATAACCAAATAGGCCTCTGTTAGAGAAAAACTACTGGTTAGTCTGCTACCTCTGTGCTGAGCCCCTGGGGGATATCCACCATGAGTCCTTGTAAGCTGTTAAAATCTGTTTACTATAATATACAAAAATAAATAAATAAATAAATAAATAAATAAATAAATAAATAATAAGAAACTTAAAAAAAACATCTGTTTACTATAGCTTTGTGGATCTTATGGACATAAGCCCCAGTTGGCTTTCAGAGCTAGATATTTTGAGGGCCTACCTCTCAGGTGGAAGTCTTAAAAGTTGGGGCCCTAGAAGTTGGTTCCAAACTCTTCACTCCTCAGGAAGAAGCTGCGAGTTGTGAGTTCTCTCCCAATTATATGTTGCTATGTTGTGGGTGAATTTTGGGGAAAGATTATGTCTCTGCCTCTCCTGCCCATTTTGATATAGAATTTTTTTTTCATTTACTGGATACACACACACACACACACATACACACACACATATATATATACATATATATAATTTCACTCAACTGGTTTCTGGATTTCTTTCAGAGGGAATTGTCCCATATGTAGCTGTAGTTTTGTATGTCTATAAGAAAGGTGAGTTCTAGAACTTCTCATGTCACTACTTCATTACCTTTCAATGGCTTCAAATTACCACTTTAATGGGAACAAAGCACAGTTTTTAAAAAAATATTTTATTTATTCATGAGAGACACACAGAGAAAGGCAGAGACATAGACAGAGGGAAAAGCAGGCTCCCTGTGGGGAGCCTGATGTGGGACATGATCCCAGGACTCCAGGATCATGACCTGAGTCGAAGGTAGATGCTCAACTACTGAGCCACCTGGGCACCCCGAAGCTCAATTTTTCTAATTTAAATAACAAAGCCATGTACACACTACTATTTGTTCATCACTTACCATATTCTAAGCAATGTGTTCGGTTTTTGCATGCATTATTTTAACATCCAAGGAAGTTCTTATTAGCCTCTTTTTACACATAGAGATATTGAGGAAAAGAATGTTGACATGATCTGTTTATATCATATTACTGTGGAAACTCATATCTGAGTCTATCTGCCTGCAAAATCCTTGTGTTTTCTCTTGTAATACACCAGTCCTCATTCCTATTCCAAACAATTGTCTCCTGACTGTCTTGGCTTGGATGAAGATACTTCACATTAGATATGTTTAAAATAAACCATCTTTGCCTTCAAAACTGTCTTTCTCTTTTTTCTTGATTATGGCAGCACCACTCTCTGAGTTATCCAAGCCAGAAACTCAGGAGATTCTCAGACGCTTCCTCTTACCTTACCACTACATCAAATTTTCAAATCTTTTAAGGTCTATTTTATTCCTACACAAAGTCGATTGGTCTCCAACTGCTTGCTACTTACAGCATGCTCTAGCATCTCTGGCATTCCCCTGGGAGCTTGATAGAAATGCAGAATCAGACATTATTGAAGCTGACTCTGCATTTTAACAAGCCCCTCAGTGACTTATATGTCCATTAAAATTTGAATAGCCCTATAAACTGGTTCCTTGCTTTTAATTCTACCTTGTGTACAGCTTCCAGAGTGATCTTTCTAAAACAACATCTATATAATTTTCCTCATTAAAGCTCATCAGTAAGTCACTGGTTGGGAATGAAGTCTGTGAGCCTCAGTGTGGCATCCAAGGGCCTCTAGGCTGCAATTTTGACTTCATCCTTATCTCTCACTGCAGCTTCACTAACATCCTCCCTAATCACACTCCTGTTTTGTACCATCATGTGTTTATTTACTCTGATCCCAACAATTAAAATAACCCTTCTCCTCCTACTTTCAACCATTTTACTTCTCATTGAAAGCTCAGCTCCAGGATCACCTCATCTATAAAGACCTTCTTTTATCTCCAAGAAGAATTGCCCAACTTTCTTTGTGTATTGTGTATAATAATACTTTCACCTCCCCTTTCCTTTTCTAGAATATGAGTTCCCAGAGGGCACTGATAATGTGTTTCTTCTATCTAATTACTACCCAGTTTCATTTCTGATTCATATATTTAGTTAGGAAGAAAGGGAAAACAGAAGACAGAATTGCTAAGCAGTTTAAATTAGTATGTCAGAGTTGGGGGGAAAAGGTGGCAAGTCATGTCGTTTCCTGTGATATATTTTGAATACTTTGTTTTTAGTGTAATTTCAGAGACAAATTTAAAACAACTCAACTTAATTTAAAAGTGAATTCTGTGCTTTGATAGACGAACTTTCTCATGAGGTCAGTTATTTTAAGTGACACCTCATCTTTTTACTAGCAAACTGAGCAATCGTAAATGGTAACATGAAAAAGCTTTATTTCTATTTTCTGAAAATATACTATCAGAATATCAATAGAATCATTTCAATATGTTCTTTTATCTTCATTTTTTTTTTTATCATTAGTTTAAACCTACAGTTGGTTATGTCCTATGCTAGGAAAGGTCCAGTACTAGGCATTGGAAATAAAAAGAATACAATATCTCCCTTCCTGCCATTCATGGTCTTAAGATATGTCATATGTTTTTAAATCATACATAAACATCGAATGGGTTGTTTGGTAAAGTTTGTTTTTCAATGTTTTGTAGAGATTAACCACTTAAGGAATTTTTTATTTATTCATGAGAGACACCAACATATAGGCAAGGGAGAACAGGTCCCTGCAGGGGACCTGATGTGGGACTCCATCCCAGGACCCTGGGAATCACGCCCTGAGTTGAAGGCAGACACTCAACCACTGAGCTACCCAGGCATCCCAATGAATATTTTTTTAAACAAGAGAAAAATGGCTTCGTTACTCTTATTATATGCTGTTTTTATAAGTGATTAATATGTAATATTTCTAAAAGCTGTAGTATTCCCTGTAGTGAGGTCTGAGATTTTGCATATTTTCTGTAATATGTATTTAAAAATATCTTTTCCTATTCTTCCTAGGTTTAGGGATATATTGACTCTTTATCCAATTAAATGCACACATTTCACCAGAATCAAAAAATTGTTTAGGTGATAGATCATGTTCTGAATACATTTAGTCGGGCATTCTTTTATTCTTTTTGGTACTAAGAGTACAAGAAACAAATGGCAAACTTCTTGTCCAAGGCAATTCTAGAAGGGATTTAGGAAAAAAGGCTTTCATTTCAGTGTAATAAATTCTATGAGAGAAGAAGATGCAT
Organism: Canis lupus baileyi; assembly: GCF_048164855.1. Classification (NCBI taxonomy): domain Eukaryota; kingdom Metazoa; phylum Chordata; class Mammalia; order Carnivora; family Canidae; genus Canis; species Canis lupus. Next base: position 28,727,889 of record NC_132862.1, read on the forward strand.
AGTCTTATAAAAACCCAGAGGTGGGCTATATAATGTGGCTTGTGGGTAGACCCAGAAGTATGTTTGGGAAGATTTCTAGAGGAGGATACTTTTTTCAAGACTTAGTAAAAAATTAGTAGGTTAGGAAGTGACAGAAGGGTTTGAAACAGAAGAAACAACCTCTACAAATAGCAAGATAGTTTGGTGTTTATACTGTAGCTAATTTAGAGCACCAAAAGTGTGAGGTAAAAGGAAGAAAAGCAGACACCATTAATGACACCTTAAGGGACCATGGATGCCACATGATAGAGTTTGAGTTTTGTCTTGAAGACCAAAAAGAATCCTGAGCAATTTAAGAGGTAGTTGAAGGCATCAGATTTGTATTTTACACAATTTATTTCTACTTATATACTGTCAGTATGCATGATGGTATATGGATTTCCTGCTGCTCCTCTGAGTGATTTTGGAGTTAGTTCAAATCCTGGTCTACCATGCCTGTAGTATTGGGGACAATTGACATAAGACTTCTGAGACCCAGTTTCCTCTTACTGGGGATATATTGAATTAATATATCAGCCCTTTATCAGTTTTTCTACTATTATGTGTCTCAGTCTTCAGATTTGAATCCTTCTTGACGATCACTTTCCTTCTTCCAGCTTCCCCTGCTGCTGATTTTGTTACCCAGGCTCCATCCTTACTGATTTCTGTTGCTTTTCCTTTTCCTCTCTCTTTCTACTAAAATTAAAACTGCCCATCTTCAGTAATACAATTTTCACCTATTCTGTGTGGTGCTTATTTTTCAGTGATTTAATTCATTTTTGACTGTTAACTCCTTTGGGGTTGGATTAATTATAGCAATTTTTCAGATTTGTGGCATTTTATATGAATTTTACATCTCCAGTTCTTTCTAGTATCAGATGACCATTTTGATCTTTTGTGAAAAACAAAACAGATCATGTCAGATGGCTAAGCTTAAGCCTGCTCAATAGTAATAAAACTTTCATCAGTTAGTGGATAATCGATTTTATTTTATACTGCTACTTAGTAGGACTGTAATTTTTAATTTACACAATTTTATATAACCAAATTTGCAGGAATTACAGGCATGCTTTGATTTTTATGGGCTTGTTAAAGACCTTATAACAAAATTAGTGGAATGGGGCTAAAATAAAATAAATTTAATTCTATGACATTGACTTATGTGGCCCTCAAAATCCAGAATTTAAAAATAGTAAGTTGAATCTTGTTAGTCTACCAAGATAATGGATAATATGAATTACTTTAAGATTATGCAATTTTAAGGTGCTGTTATTGCTGAATGAGCTCTGGACCCAATTTGACAAGAACAGATCCCAACTTATCTTCATCCCATTCCCACTTGAGGCTTCATCCCAGTCCCTGCTTCTTTAAGTTGCTCCATACACATGGGTTAATCTTTTGTGAACTAACTTGGTGCTCTTCATATTCGATTCCGAGCTCAAATTGCTTCTTGGATCCCTCCTATCAAACTGTCTGGCCTACCACTAAACTTTTGCTGTTGTACTCTAGGGATTCGTTTTATGGGCAAAAGTGCAAAGGATGAGACACTAGGCTGGATGATGTGAGGGAAGCAGAACTTGATAAGACATGACAATTTATTGATATCTAGAACTACCATTTATTGTATATCTGCAGTCCTCACAGTGACTTGATGACATAGGTGGTGTTAACTATCTCTATTTTTCAGATGAAGAATATGAACCTCAGAGTTTAATTTATATGTCCAAAGTCCCACATACTTTGGAGCTCAGAATATAATGTTTGCTCTATTTGCTTACAAATTGTCAGATTTTACCACAGTAGAATGGTCCTTCAGCACATGTTCCAGCACTACAAGCTGTTTATAATGTCATGAGAGAGTTAAAATATAAATAAATACCCTCATTTGAAATTAAAGGTCCTTATAAGGTGTACTTTTTACACTCCAAAGATTTTTATTTGTAAATGATTCTACTATTTTTTTAACTCTCTCCAACGCTAGACATTCCTGACTTCTCTGCTTCACACATATCACATTTTAACACATTGAGTCCTCTGACGTCTCTGTTCATAATTTCACTAATAACTGTTCTTTAGTTTCTACTTATTACCCTCCAATCTGGATTGCACTTCTCTGTTCCATCCTGCAGTTCTCTTATCTCTTCCAGTTGGTCATGCACAACTCGTCATTCTAAACTTTTACTTCTGCTAGTCATTTTCCTACTTAGAACCTCACAGTGTTTCTGATACTTTTAATAACTGGACACAGCCCATTGTCTTGTTTCTATTGCATGAAGGTCAAGCATGAACTTTCCAGAAGAGCTAGATGAATCCACTCTTTCCTATCAGAACCTATCTTGTTTGTCCGTGCCCCCAATTCTTCAATGATTATGTACATCCCACTTCCTTAAGATGCTACATAACTACTGCAGTTACTGTAGTACTACTACCACTCCTGCAGCTTCTGTAGCTTACAGTGATCTTGAATGTCTCTGATTTACTCTGATGTTTATGCATATCAAGGAGCATGGGATTGCATATCATCTAGGAGGGTTTTAAGATACTGAAGGAGAGTGGAAGAGAAAAAAATGAAACATGATTGAAAGACAACCTAGAATCCTTATCCTCTTCCACACTTTTTTCTGTTCCTACAGAGGCCACTGGGTTTTAAGTGGTGATTTTCCACTTATCTTTTTCCAACTTTGGCATCTTTAATGCAATTTTAAATATTTTATTTGAGATAAGAATCTAATGAGATTAATTTTATTTCAAGTGTTAGTTGTTATGTATATTATAGAAATGCTCTAACCTAATAATTTTGTGTATTTTTTATATTCACAATGTGAGCCCACCAGTCATTTTTTTTTTAGTAGGATAATGACAGGCTGAAACAAGGACGAATCACCATAGAAGAATTTAGATCAATTTATCGAATTATTGCACACAGAGAAGAAATTGTTGAGATTTTCAACACATATTCTGGAAACCAGAAATTTCTTTTTGAAAAAAACCTCCTCGAATTTTTGAAACAAGAACAGTATGCACTTGACATGAGAAAAAATATTGCTTTTGAGATCATTCAAAAATATGAGCCTATTGAAGAAGGTATGCTTACATTTCAAAGTATTCTCAAATATCTAAATACAAAGTATTTTTTATGAATTACAGTTATTAAATTCAAATTTTTGGATAGGTCAAATTTCTTTTGGATAATGTAAAATATTGGCAGTTTTATTTATATATTTTATTGACTTTACATATATCTTTCAGAAAACTGCACTAAATAATTACATTCTTTCCTACTTCATTGTCCAGTTTCCTTTTCTTTTCTTTTTTTTTTTTTTTTACTGCTTTGGTGTAACTCTTGTGTTCAGAGAGGAGCTCAGGCATGCAAAGCAAGATGAGCTTCTGTTACATACACTGTAATGAAAGAAAGTGTCTTCATTTTCATTAATAAGTTAAAAACCAAGTAATACTCTTCTAGTTTTATACATTATACTATTGAAAATATATAGAAGTATTACATTAGCTAAGTGAAAACTATTCTAGGAAAAAATAAAATATTACAAAATCACTACCTTCTTCATTGTACACATAATTGTCTATAACATTCCATAAACATTGAACGTTATTTGCTTTTCCTTATTTTTGAATATAGTCATCTTGTTCATTTGTTTTACTTTTTTAAGATTTTTTTTTTACTTTTTTGAGAGAGAAAGAGAGAGGGAGAGAGCAGGACATTGGGCAGGGGCAGAGGGAGAGGGAGAAGTAGATTCCCTGCTGAGCAGGGAGCCTGACATGGGGCTCAATTCCAAGGACCCCAAGGTCACAACCTGAGCTGAGGGCAGAAGCTTAACCAACTGAGCCATCCAAGTGCCCCTAGTCATCTGGTTTACATTAAATGACAATTTAAGCAAATGATATGTCATATAATTTTTGATCTTTGTCTCACTTTTTAATGGTCAAAACATTTTGCATTTTTTCACTTATTCTTATCTTTAAATGAAATCATAAAGACATTATATAATAAAATATTCACATAATTATGGAAAAGTACCACAAAAGAAATGTTTAGCCCTGTACTAATTAATACAATAGCTCAAAATATTTATTTAACAAGGGCAGTATAAAAGTTCAAGTTATGCCTTTGAAAGTTGGTTTATGTACCAATGTTTAATATATGATAATATGGGTTTTAACAAAATCAAACATTTCTTCATTGAGTCATATATTCATAATTGATTCAAATATTTATTTGAGGCAACCAGGTTTGCTTCTGGGGGCTGGGGATACAGTGAAGAATAAGGCAAACTAGATTGTATATTAATGATGGAGGTTTGAGGGAAATTGACAATAAATACATGTATAAAAGGATGATTCCACAGAATGCTGTGTACTGTGAGTGTTAGAGAATAAACAACCCAGGAAGACTTGTATTAGCTCTGGTTGGGAGTTTAGAGTGGTCCACTCTGAGGGTGTGACCTTTGAGCTGAGACCGAAATGACGAAAAAGAACTAGTCATGTGACAAAGTGTGAGAAGTTTCTGAGGTCAAGAGAAGTATTGAACTTGAGTTAGAGAATTCAAGGAATAAGAGGAGGATATGGTTAGAACTCAGAAAATGAGGGCAAGAGGAATTTGGGAGACAGGCAAGGATCAAGTCACGTCTGTCTTGCAGGTCATAATTAGGATTTGGGTTCCATGACACGTTCGGTGTCATGAAAAGATTTTGGAGAGTTGTGGTAAGACTGAATGCAGTACTAGTAGGAGTTTGGTGTGACCACTATTACAATTTTTGCAGGTTTGCAACCAGAGAAAGAGCTTGCATCAGCATGTAAAACAACTACATCGCTAAACATGCCTGATGAGTTCAGCTGACTACTTCTTCTTCTTTTTTTTTAATAGCAAAAACTTTCTCTAAAGAAGTGGTGAATTGATTTATGTTCTGGATCAAGTTTTTTATGTCATTGCAAACTTGAAACAACTAGTCTACAGATGAGCTCTTTGAGTAGCACAGATGCAGTGAATATTAAAAAAAATTACTTTGGCACCATTAACTGCAGGTGGTAAATCAAAAAACACAAAAGGATAATGGCATGGTGGCATTGACATTTTGGAATTGTGTTTGCATTTGAACTATGATACTACAACTGTTCATCCATTTCATCATTTGAGCCTCCCTCAGCCTCAGATACTTTCACACACAGCCAAGACCTTGTGTTTCATTTACATGCTTATTGATCACTTATTAAGTCCAATTAGAATTACAATTGGATAGTCCCAAATGCCAGGGGCTCCTCAATCTCATCCCACTTTGGTACACGATGTTTTTAAAAAAATGAGGTTTTTAAATATTCATGAAATTAACTCTCATGTCAATCTGGTAGCTTTTAAGGGCACAAAATTAGTTTGTTTTCTATTCCATTATCAAAGATTTTAACTTAATTATTCAACAATTCAAAAGGGCTATAAACCAGTCACTTCCCTAAAAAAAGAATAAAATCATGCAAATCTTTACTATTACAATATATGATGCATTTACCCCATATGCTCTCATACTCCTAAGTTTGCATGTCTTTGAAACAGAGTTTGCATGCCTATAAACATTTTATGTATTCTCTTCTAGCTTTCATTTTTTAAGCCAGAATTGTAATAGCATTTTGAATGCTGATTTTTTCACTTTTATGAAGTCATAAACATTTTCCTTTGTCACTATATATTTTTTTCTGATACATTATTTTAAATTACTTGGTACTGTATCATATTTTGAGCTTTAATTTGTTTTCTTCCCTCATTTATTTTGCTTTTATAAATAATGCTAATGTAAGCATTCTTACACATCAATCTTTGTCTGAGTCTCTATTTCTGCAATGTCAATTCCCAGAAACAAAATCCTTTGCCAAGGATCACTTTCTAGTTTTTTATTTTATTTTATTTTATTTTATTTTATTTTATTTTATTTTATTTTATTATTTTATTTTATTTTATTTTATTTTATTTTATTTTTAAAAGATTTTATTTATTTTTTCATGAGACACACACACACACACACAGAGGGAGAGAGAGAGAGAGAGAGGCAGAGACACAAGCAGAGGGAGAAGCAGGCTCCATGCAGCAAGCCTGAGTGGGATTCGATCCTAGGTCTCCAGGATCACACCCTGGGCCGAAGGCGGCGCTAAACTGCTAAGCTACCAGGGCTACCCTCACTTTCTAGTCACATCAGCTGTTATTTTGAGACAAATTGAATTATGAACAACAAAATAATAACAAATAGCATTTATAGAGCTAATTCATTTAACTAATATGTTGGGATAAGTGCTATGATTACCATCGTTCTAAAGATATGGAGAAGTTAACTAACATGCCTGATGTATAACAAGTAAATAGATTTAACAAAAACTGTCTGATTCTGGAGCCAGTGTTCTGCCTTAATAGGTAATTTTGATAATCTTATGCCAAAAGCATAGAAGTTCAGAGATACTTTACTAAAGATGCTAATATGCAAAAGATCCAGAAATTCCAGTCATAGGCGTGTACCCAGCATAAATGTGTACATATTTGCACCAAAAATCATGTACTGGTTAATTATAGCAGCAATTCTTTGTAAGTGCCTCAAATTGGAAATTATCTAACTGCTCAAGAACAGAACTGATAAATAATTATGGTGTACTCACACAATGGAATATACAAAAATGAGAATAAACATCTAACTATATGCAACTATAAGAATAAATCATAGAAACAACGTTGAACAAAATAAATCAGCCACAAAAAGTGCCTACTGTATGAATTCATTCCTAGAAAGCACAAAAAAACAGAGAAAACTAATCTAGGTGATTAGAAGCCAGACCACTGAATACACTTGAGTTAGTGGAGAACGAAAAGTTAGCAGAAGGCAGGCTTCTGGGGTGCTGCAATGTTCTGTTCTTTGAGCTGGGTGCTGCTTATCTGGAGGTTTAGTTTATGGAAATTCATTGACCTATGATACATATATTTCTTTATATGTATTTTTAAAACATTTAAAAATCAGAGATTAATTAAATAATATACTCTTTTAGAATGTTGATATAGAAGGACTTAGAGGTACTCATCAGAAAAATTTCATTTCCACAGAAAAATTAGAAATAGTATCAATATTAATTCTAAATGAGTATTTTAGAAACATGCTCTACTACTGAATAAGTATTAAAGTGAAATGTAATTTTTATATAATGATATTTCTGCATCCTTTTAACTTACATTTTATAGTTAAGAAAGCACACCAGATGTCATTTGAAGGTTTTACAAGATATATGGGTTCACCTGAATGTCTAGTATTTAAAACTGATTGCACAGAAGTTTATCAAGATATGAATCATCCATTAAATGATTATTTTATTTCAAGTTCACATAATACATACTTGATATCTGACCAGTTACTGGGACCAAGTGACATTTGGGGATATGTAAGGTATTTATTTTTATATTTATATTCATTACATTTTACAACATTTGAAAGTTCCAATGAGTGGTAATTTCGAGTAAAAGCAAACTGCACATTGTGTAAAAACTTAGAAAAAGAAATTTTGATTTGTGAATATCTTGGAGAGGTAACCTTTGAATGGCTATATAATTATTCTGTATTTTAATATCATACATTTTCCTTCTAATTCTTCCTATTGACCTCCTTTCCCTGGTTATTGGTTATCCCTTGTGAGGTTTCCTAAATAATTTGGATACCTTTTATAGGAAACCATATGAAGAATTTTCTTATCCCCAAAACATCTTAGATTTTAAAAAATATGGTTAAAATTAATTCCCAGTCATCAAGACACCATGCTATAAGTAAATGCAACACATAAGTAGATAAATTATATACTTTGGCATTTATAGATTAGATAGATAGAGATTTATATGTCAAATAATTTACATAAATTAAGTACATCTACATCTCATTAAGTACATGCTACATCTCTAATTTTGCATTCTACAATGTATCACACTGTCAATATTAGGCTTCATCTTAGATAGTCAGCTGAAAATACATTGGTGAACAAGATTTTCAGAGCGCATATGTTCATGAGAGTAGACATAATAAGCAGGTAAACAGATTGATATATTTTTTTAATATTTTATTTATTTATTCATGAGAGACACAGAGAAAGAGGCAAAGACATAGGCAGAGGGAGAAGCAGGCTTGTCGCAGGGAGCCTGATGTGGGACTCGATCCCCAGACTGGGATCACACCCCGAGCCAAAGGCAGATGCCCAACCACTGAGCCACCCAGGCATCCCTAGATTGATATTTTCAAGGACAGATGAGTCCTTGAAATAATTTCTACTCATACTTAATTACTTATGAGTACTATGAGTCCACATAGAGAAGGTAAGCTAGGGTAACATGAGAGAGAGTAACTATGGAATGGAGGGTGTTCCTTTAGTTAAAGGGTCAGGAAAGACTTCTCAAGAGGTGACATAGTTTGGTCTGAGTGATGATAAAGAGGAAGCCTCAGAAATATTTGGGCATGCTAAGCAGAAGAAATAATAAATGCTTAGGCATGTTCAAATGAGAGAAAGCAAGTGTGGCTAGAAACAAGAGAATGGAGGATGAAGGCAGGTGAGTTTAAGGAAGTAGATAGGGTCAGTTTATGAGGGTTTTACAGGCCATGGGAATAAGACTGGATTTTATTTCAGTTGCAGTGGGAAGCCATTGGAGAGATTTTCCATAAAATAATGTCATAATTCAATCTACTTTTTACTGTGCAGGAAGGATTGATGCTTAGGTAGAAGATGATTGGAGAAGATATTGTAGCAATACGCTGACGATCGTTATGTAGATGATGAATTTATGAGGTAGCTGTTGAGATCAGTGGTTGAATTTGAAATATATTAAGGAGGCAGAGCCAAGAAGACTTACCAGGTGGTCTGAAGGGAGGTACAAGGCAAAGAGAGAACTATCAAGATTTTTGGCTTGATAACTTAGCATGTGATGATCCTATTGACAGAGATAGTGAAGTCTGAGAAGACCAGTGTAGGGTGTGAGGCAAAAGCAAGAGTGTAATAATTCCCACATTCCGTTGAGTTACCAAATCATTGTCAAAGGGCTAGGTCAGACAGTCAGTTAAGTATAACTGTCTGGGACTTAGGAGAAATATCTAGACTGGACAAACAGAATTGGAAGTCATCAATATATAAATAATACTCAAAGCTATGTGGTTGGTTGGTGTTAATTAAGGAAATCATGGGTGTAAAAGATATCTCCATGATAATATCAGATTTACAAATAAACGTGGCTTCTCCAATATAAAATCTTACATAAACACATGAATCCATGAGCTCAGAAATATATCTAATTAGAATCCATAAAGATAACCCAATTTATAGCTATACTTTCATTATAGAAATTCTACTCATACTTAATTACTTATATATTTTTTAAAAAAGAGAAAATATGCATTTTCATAAAGTTGATTTAACAATGCAGAAAATTTACTTTTGAATGAAGAAAATGTTCCACCCAAGTAAACATTTAAATTTTAATTTAATTGAATTGTACTTAAATTTAATTGTATTTCTTCCACCCACTTGTGGAAGATACCCTTTTATTAATGCAAATTTTTCAAAATTTCTCTATGCGTGAGAGGTGGTATAATGTAGTGTTGATTGATTAATGCTAAGTTTCTGGTGCTGATCTTTCCTGTCTTTCCCTCCTTTATAAATTATGTGACAGTTACAACCTCTTTGAATCTCAGCTTCCTCATCTCTAAAAGAGGAAGACTAATATTAACTACCTTAGAGTATTAAATATTTTAATCCAAGAAAGGCCCTTAAACTTATGTAAGTGGGACAGATTTTTTTTTAATGTGACAGAAATTTCTACTATTCATTTTCAAAGATGAATTAGTGTGAAATAGTAGAACGTGGCTTCCCTAACACCACTGGGGGAGACACAACTTTCTTTTATGTGCCTCTGAATTAAATGAGTTGGCCTGACACAGTGAAATCCACTCAAATCATTTTTGCTGGGGACCAAACCATGTAGTTGAAATAGGCAATTTGGTAAAGGTTGGCTTGATCTAAGGATAAAATCAAAACTATCTAGAGAAGTAGCAAGAACCAGTATTAGTTAGGTTGGCCTTCATGGAAAGTTTTCTTTCACAAGTCAATAGTTTTTTTGTTTTCCCAGAAAAGCGTTCAAGATTAGTCTCTGCTAACAGCACAGAGGACTGATATTCTGTATAAGAAACGGCAAGACAATTTACTTAGACAATCAACTAAGAGAGAGTAACGCAAACATTTTTTAATGGCAATTAATAAAGTTTACACATAAATATTGCTTCTCCAATTTAAAATCTAAATACATAAATAAATCCACAGATGAGAAATACATTTATTTTGAATTCTACAAATATAACCCAGTTTAGGACTTGTACATAAATTAGATAGCTTATTCACCCTTGGAAAAATGGATGGGAAAACAAAATTTTCTTAGAAGAGCATGCTAGGTCATTTCTCCAATACAAGGACAAACAGACTAAAAAAAAAAACTCTTAAATTTTACATTTTAGTGCATCACTATATACCCAAATAAAGTCATGTGCATTTAAAAAAGGAAAACAAAAATGGTCTTAAAAAAACAAACAAATCTCAGAGAAACTAAAAAAATATATATATATATTTATTTTTATATTTTGCATTGTTTTGGTGAAGCATCCAAAATAGATGAAATTTTCTTCCTCCCTAATACTCTACCTCCTGGGGTTCCCTCCCCTTTCATTCATATTATTCCCAAAGGAGCATTAGGTCTCCTTGTTTTCTGAATTCAGCACCTGGATTTTGGGATTATAATTGTTTTATCTTTTCTCAGTTAATACCCCTATCTAAATATTGCTTGAGTCATCTTAGAAAGTTGACTAAATTTGATCCCCCAAGAAGTATTAGATCTAAACGGTTTATTTTCTGATATGGTTTCTTTGATATTCTGTGTTTCTCTTTGGAAGAACTGCTGATTTTCTCTCAAGTACCTGGTGCTGGTACCATGCTCTCTTTTCCTATTATGGCTTAAGGCAGGATTTTTCAAATCTTCACATTTGATGTCAGATCATTCTTTGCTGTGCATGGTAGAATGTTTAGCAGTAACCCTGGCCTCTACCCTCTAGATGCCAGTTGCAAATCTCCTTTCCATTCCCAGTTGTGGCAACCAAAAGTGTCTCCAGACATTGCCAAACGTGCCCCAGGAGGCAAAATTGTGACTAAAAACTACTGGCCTAGAGACAGGATAAGTTGATATACTTCTTGGAAAACAAATGTTAATTTGGTTTTCTATGGGCAAAATACCTTCAAGTATGGTAGGAGGCTTCTTTGATCTATTCCCTGAAACATAGCTGTCAATTCTAAGATCCTGATGTCTCAAGTCAGCCCTTTTTTCATTCAGTCTCTCTTCCAAGATTGTATTTTAGGAGATCACATCTGTCTGCCTTCCACTTGTTTTCTTACGTCCCTATAACTCCCATTTTTTTCTAATAAAACATAATAAATGTTTATTGATAGTGAATTATAGATAACAAACATTTTTTATGAGACTGAAATTTTAGTTCCTTCCCTTGTAGAAATTATAGCATAAGGGATAGGGAGAAATTGCAGGATTCAGAGTCCACAGCACTGCACATTGCACTATCTTGGGGATGCTGGAAATGTGGATGGCATAGATTACTTCCATGTCAAGCTGTGCTCAAAGAAAAAAGAAAAGTGTGTTCAGTTCAACACAACAACTTGTCTTCGTTATGGATTTGATAATACATTTATTGCAAAATCACGAATAGTCTTTGGGATATTTTGACACTATAGCATATATTTTTAATGATCCAGAAACGACAATTTATTTTGCTTAAATTTTACTAGTGCCCTTGTGAAAGGATGCCGTTGTCTGGAAATTGACTGCTGGGATGGATCACAAAATGAACCTGTCGTATACCATGGTTATACACTCACCAGCAAGCTTCTGTTTAAAACTGTTATCCAAGCAATACACAAATATGCATTCATAGTACGTGCGTATCTTTGTTAAATTATAGTTATTTAAACACAATATAATTTACTTGCTTCAAAATCCTATAATGCTTGGCTTTAGTTTAGATCAGTGATATTTCAAATTGTGTGTTATGATATGTAGGATATAATTAAAGGTAGATTTATCAAAGTTAATCTCAAGTAGTAAGATGAATGTTTCAGGGAACTTTCTGTTTAGTTATATAACATATATAGAATGTGTGTGTATATTTTGTTACAATGCAAAATATATTTCTTACTGTGAGTTATAGCCAAAAACGTTTAAGAATTACTGGTATATATAGTAGTAAATATTTTAGCAATATTCAACTACTTTACTTTCAAGACATACAATAAAATATGTCAAAAGTGTATTATATAGATTGTTGACAGTTTTTATGACTATGATGGCAGCTAGTCATACAACAAAGAATGTTTAGAAGTTTACTTGGATTTTAAAGTTATCGTTGGATTTACTAAAGTCACAGATTCAAAGATCTAGTTCTTTTGAGAGCTTCTAAATTCAGCCTACAAATCCTAGTCTATAAATTGAATGGGTTTTACCATTAAGTTTAGAAAAATACTTGATTCTAGTTACAAATGTGACTTGTAAAGCACTTGTGGACATTTTAAATTGTTTTTGTAAAGTTAGTATGTTTGATTTTTTTAAGTATTTCAATCACAGTGGCATTGAAGAGATTTAACAAAATCTCACTGAGTATTTAAACAATGTATATCTAATAAATTAAACATACAAATTTGATAAACCTAAAGTTCTCCTAAGTAGGTCAATACATTATCTATGAATATAAACATAACTTAAAAAATAACAAATTTAAAAAAATAACAAATTTAAATAAGCTGCTCTATTATTTGAGAGTGTAAAATACTAAAATGTATAAATATACATATAAAATATGAAAAATTTCTTTTAGTATAAAACATTGATATATGGCATTGATTCTCTTAAATATCTAATTTCTGATGATTTCTAAATTTATATCTTGCCCTTGAACTCTATACCAACATAGATAAGGACATATTGGACATCTCCTCTTGCATATTTAACTAGTGTATTTAACTTAACATGTTTAGAACTGAGCTCAAGATACTCCTCTTCCTTGCAGGCCGGCTCTTCCCATGGTCTTCCCCATCTCAGTTATGGGTAACTCCTGTGTTCAAGCTTAAATCGTTGTAGTCAACTTTAACTCTCCTCCCTTTGTTTATCTCCAATCCTTCAATAAGTTCTTTAGCAAATCCTCTTGGGTCTACTTACAAAATATATGCTGAATTTAACCCCTTCTCTCCATGCTCACTGTCACTGTCCTGGGCAACTACCTTCACTTCTCACTCGGGTTTTTGCAATGGCTTCTTATTCAATGTTCCTGTTTCTCTCCTGGTTCCCCTGCAATTTCATCTCAATGTTTCAGCCAGGGTTACCTTTTGGTAAGTCAAATCATGTCATTCCCCTTCTCAAAACCTTCAGTCCCACTAAAAATACAAACTAAAATCCATGTCTAACCTGTTTTCTGTTACCTCCAACTTCTACTCATCTCTCCATTTTTCACATGGCCATTCTGGCCTCTTTACTGTCTTCAGACACATCTCAAAGCCCTTGCCCTCCCTATTCTCTTTATCTGAAATACTCTTACCAAGTATTTGCATAGCAAATCCTTTCACATCATTCAGGATGGATAACTGAGAAAATAGAAGCAATCTTAAAATTCAAAAGCCTTGCAAGGATGGAATCCCTTATAGCTTCTAAGACTTAAAGGGAAAGAGATGAAATGAAAAAAGGTCTTTGAAGCAACAAAGACTCAATGAGACTTCTCAGCTGAACTAGGGGACTCAGTTTTGTAGCAAAGGTTGGACTAAAAGTTGAAATTTCTACTCAAGATAATCACCATTAATTCGGGGAACAGAGCAGTAAAATAAAATAGACATGATAATTATGACTAGGAAAGAACTTTAGATATAGTGACTGATACATGTAACCTAACTAAAAGGATGCATATAGGGAATCTAACATTTTAAGGGAATTACATTGCCAAAAACACAACACAATACCAACATAGCAAAATAAAACACAAGCATGACTCTTAAGTGAGCCTTAAGACAACCCTTGGTCAAGAAGTGAGCTGCAAAAGTTGCCTAGCATTAAGGAAAGCAAGCCACTCAACACCTACTTTAGTGTGGCAGAGGATAAAAGACAAGTGGACTCCTTCCCTGAAAGTGGGGCCAAGGATCACAGAAGACCAAAAAAAAAAGAGCTTTCCCTAATGAGTGTCAGGGGCTAATTGAGAAATCTGTTTGCTGGCCACCACTTTGTCTAGTCTCAAAATCACTTTTTATATTTGAGAAAGATTTTAACGCTGATTTCTTGATATTAGACTGAGTCTATATATATATATATATATATATATATATATATATATATGTATATATTAGGTTATTATAGTAGGCTGAATAAGGGCCCAGGAAGGTTCTAATTCCTGGAACCTGTAAATATTACTTTATTTGGAAAAAGAGTCTTTGCAGATGGATGAAATCAAGGACCTTGAGATGAGGAGATTATCCTGGATTAGCTGGGTGAGCCCAAATGCCATACAGAAGAGGAGAAAAAATGAAGATGAGGGGTAGAGATTGGAGTGATATGGCCACAAGCTAATGAATGTTGGCAAAGACCAGAAGCTGTAAGAGGCAAGGAATAGATTTCCCTTAGAGCCTGCTGCTCCCTTGATTTTAGCCAGTGAAACTGATCTTCAAAATTTGGCCCCTAGAATTATGAAAGAATAAATTTCTGTTGTTTCAAGCAACCAAGTTTGTGGTCAATTGCTTCAGCAGTCACAAGACACTAATATACTTATACATTAAAAAGGCATAATATTGTATCTCCTATTCGAAGGCTGTAATAATGCACCAGACCTTGGTTTGTTTATAAGTTGGTACATTTGTGCCCTGATAAGTATATAGGAAACAAAATAAAGAAAATAATTTTGAATGAGGCCCTAAAATGAGTGTTGTTTTTCTGTTTTGTGGCATATTTCAAATTTACAGTGGTGACAAAGGACAGAGAATATCTTTGTAAAGCCATCTTTACTTAATAGATTCTTTTTATTATTGTATCTTTATCTTTTTTTCTAATTATAATGCCATGAGTTTTGATTATAGGATTTGGAACTAAAAAATCAGAAAATTAACATCTCCTCTATCTTATCCATGTTAAAGTTTTTCTTTCACATTGAAAAATATTTAAATAAGAATATCTGATAAGCAAATATACATGCTTAAAACATTAAAATGTAGAATTATACTCCTTGGCAACTTGTTTTTTTCCTTATAAGACTATATTATAGATAACTTTCTATAATATAGTAAGATATGTAGCTCTACCTCCTCCTTATCAGGTTTTTATCATTCCTTTAAGTGGACAGAATTTACTTAAACAAATATCTACTGTTGGATGCTTCAGTTGTTTCCTATATTTCTAGTATAAATAGTAATAATCTTCCTTTTTATACAGATTTAATGCTCCCTGTTATGTCAAACTCAAAAGTACTTTCAGTTTAAAGAATACTTATTTTGCAAAAGTACAGAAACATTGAATGTAAGTTTTAAAATAGATTAACTGCTTCTATTAATTGCATTAAAATTATTGAGGAGTTCTGATCAATAACCATAGTAATGGTTAATTTTTTAGGCATCTGACTATCCAGTGGTGCTCTCTTTAGAAAATCACTGCTCTCCTTCCCAACAAGAAGTGATGGCAGACATTTTGCAGTCTGTTTTTGGAGATACCTTGCTTTCTGATATGCTTGATGATTTTCCAGACAAACTACCTTCACCAGAGGTAACATTTTGTCTGAGAGGCTCAGGTTAATAAAAAAAGAAAAGCATGTCACTATTATATTGATCCATAGAAAACTGGGTTACAGATCAATGAAAGTGCTTAGTTTTGATTGTTTATAGAGGTGTGTCTTTGCAATGTGTTGCCTGGGAAATGTTCCCATGAGCATTCGGGTAAATATATTTTGATAAAAAATAATATATAGAGATATATGTAAAAACTTACATTTTTTATTGTGTGTCATGCCCTATGAGTCCAAAATTTTAAGTCAGTTAATATTAAGGCACAGGAATTTGATATGTTTTATAGGCAAAGCCTAAGAAAGATTGTGTCCAATTCCTTAGCATCTGGGTGGTAGGTTTCCCTTTTTTAAAAAAAGACTTATTTATTTATCTATTTATTTATTTGAGTGGGAGAGAGCTGAAGGAGAGGCAGAAGGAGAGGAAGAGAGAATCTTAAGCAGACTGTGCTGAGTAATCTCACAAGCCTGAGTGGAGACCAAGAGTCGGATGCTTAACTAACTGTGTCACCCAGGTGCATCCTCCTCCTTTAAATCTGCTCTTTTTAATTCCTCTATCTCTTATGGGCCTTCCTCCATCTTCAACTTAACTTCAAGTACTTGGTTTAAAAAAGTGCCTGCACCCTAGCCTCATGATTTTGATCTCTCTTCAGCTATTTCTTTATTATTCTCTGTTTCAACCTAAATTTCCACTTTCTCATCTCACAACCTAATGAGCTTTGTCTTCCAGCTGCTCCTCAGTAAGTGTCTCATTCTCATCAGAGGCTTTCCTACTAGTAAATTCTAACAGACTTATTTCTGTCACCATCTGACTTCTTTCCTTCAGAATGTTCAATGCTGGGAAGGCTCCTTCCTTTCCTTGAAACATGGAAATACCACATTTTTTTAGGTTTTCCTCATTCTTCTTGGGCGAGTCCTTAGTTTCCCTGCCAGTCTGTTCTCCTCACCCCAAATTTCATCAGAGGATAGGCAAACTTTTTTTTTTTTGCATGGCATGATGGCATTGTCTAACAACAAATAGTTTAGTTTTGACATGTCATCATTTTGGTATGTAGAGCAGTATTTCTGTAATATTTGAGTATTTTCTTTATCTTATTTAGAAGAGTGGAAAATTTAAAGGTGACAGTTGTAACACTGGCGATAAGAAGTATAGGACTCATGATAGCATTGAAATGTACAAAAAAAATTGAACAGATGGAAAAATTGTGACTCTTTCACCCCGTAAGAATTCTCATGACTAAATGCTCAATTATGATAGAAAATAAATATTAAATAAAGACCTTGTGTAAAGTGCTGGAAACATATCATCAAAGATTTAATCAAAGATGTAATCTAAGGTTTAATCTAATGGCCTAATTCAAGAAATTATGATAATTTTTAGCTTTCTAAGAATAGGACCCGTCCTCCTATTATTTATAAACAACTTTCTAGAATCCAGATATGTAGTTTTCATTAATGTTTTTGTTTCTATACCAAAGTAAGGAGATGCTTTCCAATGAGTAGAGGAATTAGAGATAAGGTCATTTTCTCATATCTCACTCAGTCACTGGAGTAAAAAGGATTGCTTAGAGTCTTGTTAAAGAGGCATAATTCCAGCTCTACAACTCAATATTCTGATTTTTTAATTTGGAAGTAGATCCCAAGAACCTATTTCTTAATAAGAACTCCAGGTGATGCTTTAAAAAAAGAGATATTTATTTATTTATTTATTTTGGAAAGAAGGAGAGATAAAGCAAGTTGGGAGGGACAGAGGGAGAGAGAAAGAGAGAGAATCTCAAGCAGACTCTCTGCTCAGTGTGGAGCCCAACACAGGTCATGGTCTACTACCCAGAGGTCATGATCCTGAAATCAAGAGTCAGATGCTTAACTGATTGAGCCCAGGTGATGCTTTTGATACATGTGTTTGCATAGTGCATTTTGGAAAAACTCTGCATTAGAAAGTAATATAAGGACCATAGTAATAGAAGGTCTAAGGTGATGGAGTAACTTGAATGGGTACCTGGGATAGCAAAGTGAAGGGACAACTCAAAGCTCCTTGAAGAAAAGAACTTTTTTTTCATAATCCAGATTTCTGCAGCATTATACATAAAACATAGCAGATATTTAATAAGTACATTAATAGGGGCTCTTGGCTGCCTCAATCAGTAGAGAGCATGTATCTCTCCACATTGGGGATGGAGCCTTCTTAAAAACAATATACTGATAAATTAATTTAATAGTTGAAAAGGACAGGGATAAATAAGGGGAAGAAGGGAACTGGAAATCTTTGGATTTAGAATGACTGACACTGCTGGTGAATTTTGTTATGCTTTAAGTTTTGATGGACAGGAAATATTAATTTGATGATGCTTGTGGCCAATGCAGTTAAAATATGAAGAAGACTTACAAATATTTAATTTAAATTTAGTCCATTTTAGGTGTCAAACATTAGACATTTTTAAATACCTGATCTCATTTAATATTTTTTAATGTTGGATAACAGAGTGATGATCTGAAGCATTTGCTGCCAGAAGTTGTAACATTCTAACTTTTATAGCATTGCAAACATTTTTACATATATATAAATGTATAAAAATATATAAATTATATAAAATATGTACAGTGTGTGTGTACATATAATTTTCATGTAAGCCAATTTCTTAAAATGGTAGCAATTTGTGGAATGTAAAAGAAATGGAGCCAGAGTAAGTCCCAATCATAACACGCTTATTTTGGGGTGAATTTTGGTCAATACTATAATATAACTGGTTTCTATTAAGGTATTATGGGGTATGGAAAAAGAGGGCGTTCTTACATATTTTACTACTGTGGGCTAACTGAAAACATGGTGAAAGACTTTTCAATGACTGTTAAAATGCAAACTTCCCTGTAAATGTGTAATTGTATCTCTCTTTCAAATCATTTCTGTAGGCATTAAAATTCAAAGTATTAGTTAGAAACAAGAAAATAGGATCCTTAAGGGAAACCCGTGAAAGAAAAGGTTCTGATAAGCATGGTCAGGTAGAGGAATATGAAGAGATAGATCAAGAGGTGGACGAAGAAATCAAAGAATCAAAAGCATTGGCTGTTTTAGAAGACGATTCAGAAAAGGAATCAGAGACAATAAGTGCAGCTGGATTACCACTCTTCAAGAGAAGGAGGGTGAGATGATACTTTGTGAAAATCTTACAAGTGATTGAAAAGTTGTTTTGTTTTTTTACTGGTGGAGAATTAAACATTTTCTTTTTTTTGGAAGGAAAATTCTTTTTCCTCCTTATAAAAATTCTAGTCTATCATTTAAAACTTGTTTGGAAAAAATTAACATGGGAAGAGAAAAATTTAAAGTTATATCTTCTCTTGCATTATCTGTTTTAAAATTCATTAATTTGAGAGAGAGAATGCATGCGTGAATGCACAAGTTGGGGGAAGGACAGAGTGAGAGAGGAGAGAATCTCCAGCAGCCTCTGGCTGAGCACAGAGCACACAGGCACTTGATCTCATGACCCAGGAGATCATGACCCAGGAGATGAAATCGAGTCAGACACCTAATTGATTGAAGCACCCAGGTGCCCTTGGCTGTTTATAATGTTTTCTCAATGGTCCAATATTATGTATTTTTATGTAATAGGCATTATGCAATGTTCAAAATACAAACAAAATATTTCTGCCTTCAAGGAGACCATACTAGCAGAAACAAGAAAATGATTGTTACAATATATAGTATTGTAAGTATACAAGTTGGCATGACAAAAGAAGGTTATCTTGAATTACAAGTGACATAAAACTAATTTAACTGGTTTAAGTAAATCGTGAATTAAGTTAATTGGCCCACATCAATGAAAAGTTCAGGGAAAGGGATTCAAATTTCAAGAATGACATGGTATAATGTCTCAAGCAAAGTCCACAGAACTTTCTTTCTCCAACTTTGGATCCACTTTCTCTACGTTGGTGCAAGACTTCACAAAGCATTAGCTTTATATGCTTTCAGGCTCACATCCAGTGGAAACCTACTTATCTCTCAGATGACCAAGCGAACTTTTATGTGCATTGGCTACAATCCAGGTGTGTGCACATCCCAGAGTCAATTGCTATTGCTATGGGACTGCAAATCTCTGATTATCGAGGTCCGAGCCATATTATCAATACTTAAGCCCATGGATTGAGCTTGATCAAGGAATATTTTCCCAAAAACAAAACTTGGGAAGGTGCTAACAGAAGTGTAGAGGATGTAGATGCTGGCATGTGAAAGATCAAATGTATACTATATAGCAGAAATTATTCCCAGATGTTTGATTACCCTGGGCATTTACTTA
The DNA here is from genome assembly GCF_048164855.1 of Canis lupus baileyi. Taxonomy (NCBI): domain Eukaryota; kingdom Metazoa; phylum Chordata; class Mammalia; order Carnivora; family Canidae; genus Canis; species Canis lupus. Next base: position 28,748,068 of record NC_132862.1, read on the forward strand.
CTCATGACTAAATATCCTAAAGTTATCAAATTCATGAAAATAAATTGATATCTTTGGGAAAAAAGGAATTAGTAATAATTGTCATCTTCAATACTTATTATATTAGTTGGGATTTTATTTTATTTTATTTTATTTTTTTTAATTTTTATTTATTTATGATAGTCACACAGTGAGAGAGAGAGAGGCAGAGACACAGGCAGAGGGAGAAGCAGGCTCCATGCAACGGGAGCCCGACGTGGGATTCGATCCCGGGTCTCCAGGATCGCGCCCTGGGCCAAAGGCAGGCGCCAAACCGCTGCGCCACCCAGGGATCCCTTAGTTGGGATTTTAGATGTATCCTGTCTCATGTTAACATTAAATACTATCATCATGAAAAATAATTACATTAACACCTTCCAAATGGCTTTTGAGAAGACACTATTATGAAAAGACTAATGTAATTGATCTGAAAGCATGTTTTCTTTACTGGAAAAGGAATTTTTCAGATGATTAGTGCAAAAATATGAAATTCCTGCATTTTATTTTTATACCACAAAGGTAAAAGTGGCTATGGCCCTATCTGATCTTGTCATTTATACCAAAGCTGAGAAGTTCAGAAGCTTTCAGCATTCAAGGCTATATCAGCAATTTAATGAAACTAATTCCATTGGGGAGACAGAGGCTCGAAAACTTTCAAAGTTGAAAGGTAAATAATTCTTATGATTCCAACAGATGAAGTGTTTAAAAAACTTTTATGCACTGCTAAGGTGTCAAGATTGGTCAATGACATTTATAAAAACTATATTCTCATGAAATGCCAACATATTTAATGTAATTTTAAAAAAGACAATATGCCTCAGGTCACAACAAGTGATTTCACCGAACTTGTTTAACTAATTTCTTTAGGTCATGAAATTTTGTTTGAGAATGTCCAGTGTGGAAACTTGGGTGGGCAGGGCTCTGATGAGCAGTTTATAGAGGAGAGTGGTAAGTGACAAAGGTGAGCAGGATTGAAATCTCAGGAGTCATATCATCCCCTATGTGTTTCTGAAGGATGCCTTTGATAGTAGTGTAAAGGCAAGGCCCTGTAGGGAAGAGATGATGAAGGCTCATGGTAGAGAGAACGGAGCCATGGTGAACTTTGTGGACTCAGCATGCACCTGAGGTAGACAATTAAATAGACCTAGAGACTAGATCCAAGGTGGGGGAGAAGGAGGACATGACAGCCAGGTCAGGCTGCTACATGGCTGTGCAGAATGAGCACTGTCCCTGCACGTCTGCAGTTGTACCATTTGTCTCTACATCTTTTAACTGTCTTCTGATTCTGAACCTGAGGTGGATTATCCTGTTTGCTAGAGCCCAGGATGCAGCTAGGCCTTGGAAAGAGAATGGGAAGCAGACCCAACCCTTTTTTCAAACTTGAATGATGGGGAATAACCTCAACTTTAAAAAAAAAGAATGAGTAATTAACTCGGTAGTTAAGGGACTCCCCAAATCCTTCTTTAAAAATGCAACCTACCCCCCCCAAAAAAGCAACCTACCATCCTGTGTCGAAACAACATGGCAAGGAAATCAGTACCTGCAACTGACTCAAAAAAGCTGTTGGCTGCTTGGAAATGTGGATTCTGATGTATTTGATGGTTAACCTCTTAGGGCTGGCCACTGGTGCCCAAGGGTTTTAAGGTATACTTCAGATCATCTCTTCAAACCGACTCTAAATATTTTAGGGTCCTTTTGTTTGTTTTTTAAACTCTAGATTATGACAAAAACCAATTCAGTAGGTCTCAACTACAGTTAAAATAATAGAGTAGAATAGAATGGAATAGACTAGACTGGACTAGAATCATAGAGATTCAACTAGAGTATTATATTGTGAAACAAGCATCTGTGTATATTGTGTGTTGGGTGGGATATAAAATATATTTCTTATAGTGAGTATTGTCAACTGAGTTTGAATTTGGATGACCTACTTTGCTAGCCTCTATTCTTTCAAACTATTGAATGGTTATGTTGTTGTTCAAGGTAACAAGACCTCTAGGCACAGCAAAAGTAGTTATAATTCTCTTACTCTTATTGTATTAGACACTTGCTCAAAATTTGTAAAGGGACTGGGCAGTTCTGAGCAGAGGCATAAAATGTAACATCACCATCTCTTTGGAAAGAGTATAGAAATTTTCCTTGCACCAAAAGCCAATTATAAATAATTAATGATGTGGATGAAGTTGTACTCCAAGAATGTCCATCATTATCAAAAACTTAAATGTCACTAAATTTACAATGCATAAGGATCAGAAACGACTTTTCATATGTGTGGATACTTTTCAATCACTTAAAAATAATGTAGTAGGTGAATGTTATTGAAATGGAATGATTTTTTCATGTTATTTTTAAGTAAAGAAATGGAAGTTTAAAAAAAGAAACAACTTATTCAGTTAAAAAAATACACCTATGACAATGGAGTGGAAAGAATATAGCAAGAGGTTACCTGGTTATTAATTGAGTGATGAGATTATATAGTTTTATTTCTTATTTTTTCTTATTTAAATTTCTCATTTATCTAAAATGAACATAAATTGCATTTATAATAATGTAGCATGTTTAATTTCTAAAGGCCAATTTCAGAAGTAACAAGATCATATTACGTTAAGGGTCTTTAGTAATCATTCATGTTTATCACTTTGTAGATAGGAAAAATTAAGATCCAGAGAGTATACATTTTACCAAAAGATTAGCATCTTATTGAGGGCTGGATAAGGAATCATGGTAGCTGGACACACGTAGTGCATTTATACATGAGTAGCTTCAAAATAAACTTTCTCTCAAGGAGTGCATAACTTCTATACTTGAGAGCTGATAAAGTTAATTATAATTATTAACATCAGTAATTTTAAAGTTTTACTTGACGATGCTTCCTAAAGAATAGTATGTGGGATAAGGGTGGCAGCGATTCCATTCCAGTTTGACCAGCAAATATAGTAGGTGACAGGCATTAACCATTTCTCCCAATACTGGTCACCATAGTAGCAGGAGTAGTTATGGGAACAGGATCTGCTTAGTGAAGGAATAAAAGCCTTGGAAAAACATGAAATCTATGTTCAAAAATTTGAAGGGTGTCCAGTGGTAAAGGATATAAATTAGTTTTGAATCTCAAGCAACTTAAATAGAACATATATAAATAGGAACTTATAAAAAATATGTAAGTAGAAACATAAAAAAATAGAAACAGACTCTGTGTAAGTGTATGTGTAGTATACTGTAAGTACAGACCTTATCTCAGTAAAGAAAATATTTGAAATACTCAGAACTACAGTAGTCCTCCTTATCCAGAGGAGATACATTCCAAGACCCCCAGTGGATGCCTGACACTGTGGAGTGCTGAACCCATATATGCTCTGTTTTTCACTATACATACATATCTGTGATAAAGTTGAATTTATAAATTAGGCACAAAGATTCACAACACTAACTAATAATGAAACAGAACAATAATAACAAGATGTTGTAATGAAAGTTATGTGAATATAGTCTCTCTCAAACATCTTATTGTACTGTACGTACCCTTCTTATGATGAGGGGAGATGATAAAATGCCTACGTGATGAGATGAGATGAGGTGAACGATACACACATTGCAATGCATTGTTAAGGTACTAGATACCTTCTGGTGATTTGTCAGAAGTAGGATCATCTGCTTTAGATCCTGGTTGACTGTAGGTCACTTAGATCACTAGAAGCAAAATCACAGATAAGGGGGAACTGTTGTTCTGGGAGTTTGCAAGTTCTCTTTCAATGGAGAGATGCAGAGATTGAAGGAACTTTGAGGGAAGATGCTGTGGTAGTTACGAAGTTAGGCAGCTGAACTGAATGTTTTTAAGGTTGCCTTTCAACCCTGAGAATCTGTTGGCTATTCACTGGGTTAATTTGGATGGCATTATATATCTTTATATGACTTACATATGATTCTGCCCTAATACGAAAACCAAAGTAAAAAAAAAAGACAAAGTGGAGAAAGATACAATTTTTGTTTTAAAAAATGGATGCATTTTATTTTGGAATTTTATATATTCCCAAATATATATTTTTACATATTCCCATATATATTGATGTCAAAGTGAGATTAATTGGGGTGTGAAAAACAGAAATATATTATTTAACCTTTTTTACATCAAGTGAATGTTTGGTATACATTAAATTGTGTAATAAAAAATTATTTGCTTCTCAATAACAGTGTATTATACTGTCAAAGGCATGGATTTATTTTGATTACCATTAATTACAAATATTTTTGCTAAAACATACATATCAAAAGTATTGAGATGATTATAGAATAATATATAGAAGCATAGCAGTTCATTTAATTTATTTGAAATCTTTTGCAGTGTTCTAATATATATATATATTTTTTTAGCCCACGAGTTTATTCTTCACACCATGAAGTTCATTACCAGAATTTATCCCAAAGCAACAAGAGCAGACTCCTCTAATTTCAATCCTCAAGAATTTTGGAATATAGGTTGTCAAATGGGTATGTTTTATAGAATGTTGAGTTTCTGCAAAAATAAGATAAAACAGGTTCATTTTTTGAATTAATGAAAGATTTATGAAAAGAGCTTCCCAAGTAGATTATTTGGGGGGTCCTAGGTGTTTTGGGGTCAGGCAATGATGAGTTATTGGTTTCAAGATCTGAAGTTATTCCTAAATGGGTCACAGAGGGTAAATCTAAGGGAGGGTAAGGAGCATGGAGCTTAGGTTCATGAAGAGTTAACATAAGAAATGTAGGAAGGGAAAAAAGAAATCAAAATGGATTTACAACGACAGTGAATATCAATTCCTTTGCTTAAAAGATTTGGTAAGAGCTTCTTTAAATCAAGTGACCTCTACCTTTTATACTTTACACCAGTTTCTGCATTCACAGTATTGAAAAGTGAATGAGAATGCATAGCACTGTTATTTGCCTTTACTAGACTCTCCCTATTCCAAATTGATTAGTTGTTCACAGTACAGACACTGACCAGTCAGCAGGTACCAGGTGTGAACCCCTCTGTCCTTGGATTGTGACCAGGCCCCTTGGAGGGAGGGAGAGAGTGGGGTTAGGATAAGTGGGTGAGGGGATGAGGGGGGAGTGGAGGATATAGTGGCTATTTACCAACCTATATGGAGGGACTTCTATATTTTAAAAGCAATTATTGCTCTGTTTGTCACTTTCAAGTGATAACAATATCTCTTTGGACCTGAAAGTTTTGAAATATACTTGGTGTCTTTTCTTCTGGCATTTTGTGTACTGATTTTCTCTATTCTCATGTTTCTGGAAAATCATCTGACCTGTACATTGCTATTTTGTAATGTATACTGTGTGCCATTTTGATTTTTAACTCAAACTTTAAATTACAAAATAATTTAAAAGTTAGACTTTGAGACTCACCTTCATACAGTAATTTACACATGGCAGGAAGGAATGTCTAAAAATCAGGAATTATTGGCTAATGATACTTGCTCTTAAAATGCTTGGACATATAAAATCCATGGTTATATTTCAGTAAATCTTTGAACTGTGTTTCTTTAGCTGTACCCTCTCTTTCCTGACAATACCAAAATACTTTTTTTCTCACAGTGGCCTTAAATTTCCAGACCCCCGGTCTACCCATGGATCTTCAAAATGGGAAATTTTTGGATAATGGTAGTTCTGGATATATTTTGAAACCACAGTTCCTAAGAGATAGTAAAACACCATTTAGTCCAAATAAAACACCAAGATACAGTAATCCAGTGACACTTACAATAAGGGTAAGATGAGTAACTTTTTCTTTTTTTTTTTTTTTGGTTATTATGTAAGCTAGAGAGTCAGCATTAATATTTTGAGTTCCACTGATTTCCTGTAATGTCCTTTAAATTTCTGCTATTCTTTTTAGATATTATAGGTGGGTGGTATTTCAGTACCTCTCCATATCTGAAAAATCTTTCCATTTACTTTTGCATGAATGATTACCTGCTTATGAATAGAAATATTGAGGATGAAAGCTTCTCTTTCTGAAGTCTATATTTTTCCATTGTCTTTAGGCCTTTAGTATGTGATAGAGAAGCCGGAGTTCAGTCCACTTGTTACCCTGTGGATATGCTACTCTCTTCCTCCTTAACTTTACAGAATTTTACTAGGAAATTTTAGGAGCTCTTGGATTTTCATTAATCTACAGAATTAGACTTTCACAGTTCAGGACTTTTGCTCCTTGTCTCTGAATATTCTTTGATTAGTACTGAGAAACAAAAAGTTATCCATGTGCTTTTCTTGAGTATCTGCCTGCATGTTTACTAGTTCCTATCAGCCTTATCACTTTCTTTTTTTCCCTGCCATTGGTTTTCCTCTGAATTTAATTTTATTCTTCACTGATTCTAATGTAGATGTGAATTTTTCTCCTGCATTATCAGTTTCTCTTCTCCAGTTTTTATTTACCTCATACTGTTTCCTTTGTACTTCTGTCTCTATCCTACCTTGCACCTTGCCCCTGCCACCACCCCCCTCCCTCCCATCTTATTACATCCTGTGCATTTTTATTAGGATCAAAAGTAGTTGTCTAAAATTTATTGTTTCCCATAGTATGGATATTATGAAAATAAAAGAGATTGTTTCCAATAATATAGATTTTTTGGAAAACTTTCTTATTCTTCTATAACCCACATGCTATATTTATTTCTTTTTTAGAATGCCCCTGAATCTTCTGAAGAGCCTCTGGCTTTTTCTCTCCAATTAGCTATAAGTAATTCTATTTTAGATTGTGTCTGTACCTGTGGTTTGGAATAAATTGGGTAGGTAGGACTCTTTGGTCCCTCTTTTTATTTAGCTCATTGCCCCTAGAACCATATGAACCAACTCAGATTCTGCTCTGGAATTTTGGTACTTGTATGGCTGCGCCTGGTGAAGACTTTTGTGTCTCCAGTTCTGACTAAGGGGAGTGCTGCTGCCTTGCTGGCTGATGAGAGCTTCCCTGCTCTGGTGCCCTGGTGCCCTGGCTATCAGGGTGCAGGAAATGCTACAACCCAGAGTGCACACCCCATAAGTCTTCCTCTCTCAGCTCCTTCCTCTGCTGTGCTGAGGTCATAGGACTTGGGGACCACTTTCATCCTGTACAGGTCCTAGCCTTTTTGTCCCAGCTGAGGATGGAGATTTCAGAGATGTTGCTGTTTTCCAGAGATAAATATGGAGAGGGTAGAGCAAAGTTGAATGAGACAGAAATGTTCCAGGCCACTGCAGAAATACCATATGCTCCCTCCAGCAGCTCTCAGTTTGTTGCCTTCTTATCAGTGAAATATGTAGCTGACTTTTTTCTTGGTTATTAGGGGTTTTGTGACTCTGAAGTTGTTGTTGTTGTTGTTGTTTTAAGATTTTACTTATTTATTTGAGAGAGATAGAGAGCGCAAGCCAGGGAGTGGGGAGGAAGAGGGAAAAGCAGACTCTATGCTAAGCATAAAGCCCCAGTTGGAGCTTCATGCCACAAAACCAGAGGAGATAGTGATCTGAGCCAAAATCAAGAGTCAGGTGCTTAACCAACTGAGCCACTCAGGCACCCCGGATTTTGTGACTCTAAAAGTAGAGGCATATGGTAGCTAGGTAGACATTGCCTCCTGCTCTGGATGCAGCCCCAAATCAATTAGTTGGCACTCTTTCTAGGATCCAGCAAAATATTGACCATTAAGCTTACCTTGCAAATATTATTATAACTTTGGTATTCTTTTTGTATTTTTAATACAAAAATTTAAAAGATTAGTAACTTGTTCTTTTACTTTTTGGTTATAACATAAGCTAGAAAGTATACATTAATATTTTAAGTTCCAGTGATGTTCTTTGGTACCTTTTAAATTTCTGTTGATCTCTTCAGCCATTATAAGGTGGGTAGTATTTCAACATCTTTCTACATCAGAACCAGTGTCTCCCTGTTGCCTTTTTGCATGAATGAAAAAATGCAAAAGGCTGCATTGTTCTAAACTCCTCATCTTGTCATTGTAGTTGCTGTTCTAGTGAGATAAAGGGATGAATCAGCCACTTTGTATGGTCCTCTCCTATTCCTCACAAATCTCCTTGTGTCTGGGGCTTTCCTCTCTTTTTTTTCCTTTCCTCCTAGGTGATTCTTTCTCTCACAAATTTATGGGCTCCTTTTTCTCTACCTGCTTCTGAAGTATTTATATTGTTAAGGGTTTTCCTTTATAAAAAATTTTAAATTTAAATTCAATTTAGTTAATATATAGTGTATTATTAGTTTCAGGTGTAGAATTCAGTTGCATGTAACACCCAGTGTTCATTACATCATGTGCCCTCCTTAGTGTCCATCACCCAGTCACCTCATCCCCCTACCCAATCTCCCTCCAGCAGCTCTCAGTTTGTTGCCTATAGTTAAGAGTCTTTTGTGGTTTGCCTCCCTCTTTGTTTTTATCTTATTTTATTTTTTCATTCTCTTCTCCTATGTTCATCTGTTTTGCTTCTTAAATTCCACATGAGGGAAATCATATGGCATTTCTCTTTTTTTTAACTGACTTATTTCAGTTAGCAGAATAGCCTCTAGTTCCATCCACATTGTGGCAAATGACAAGATTTCATTCTTTCTGATGGCTGAGTAATATTCCATTATATCTATCATCTATCTATCTATCTATCATCTATCTATCTATCTATCTATCTATCTATCTATCTATCATCTATCTATCATCTATCACCTATCACTTCTTCTTTTTCCATTCATCTCTCGATGGACATCTGGACTCTTCCATATTTTGGCTATTGTGGACATTGCTGCTATAAACATTGGGGGTTTAAATCAAATCAGTGTTTTTGTATCCTTTGGATAAATATCTAGTAGTGTGATTACTGGATTGTAGGGAAGTTACTTTTAACTTTTTGAGGAACCTCCATACTGTTTTCCAGAGTGGCTGCACCAGCTTGCATTCCCACCAACAGTGTAAGAGGGTTCCCTTTTCTCTGCATCCTCATCAACATCTGTTGTTTCCTGACTTGTTAATTGTAGCCATTCTGACCAGTGTGAGGTGATATCTCATCATGGTTTTGATTTGTATTTCCTTGATGCTGAGTGATATGGAGTATTTTTTCATTTGTCTGTTAGGCTAAGGTTTTTTTTGATTCTCATCTCAAACTAAATATTCTCCTTGTGTCCTTTTATATACATTCATCATTTCAACTACTAAGAATGCTCAAAACTTTAATCTGACTTCATTTCTGAAATGTAATGGCATATTTTAAATATCCTACTTAGCATCCTTACCTGTTTAACACCTATTCTGTCAAGCTTAACATTTTAAAGGCTGAACATCCCTTCCTAGTCCTATCTTATTTTCTTTAAAGGTCAATGAACTCCATCGAATTCATTATGCCAATTAACTCAGGGTAGAAAATTGGGAACATTCCTCTCTTCCACATCTGTCACTTCCCATGTCCCATCTCTAAATTTTATTGATTCAAAATGTCTTCTTTATCCAATCCCTTGGTCTAATGCCATTTGCCTTAAAAAAAAAATTAGAGGAATTTGTTAGTTGTCATCACATTTCTTCCTTTGGCCTCCTAACAGTTTTTTATATAGTCTGTCTTGGTCCTCCTGATCCATTTTCCACAAGTGACCCAGAGACATTGTGCCCTAGTGCTAAGTCTACTTAATGTTTCTTCAGGCTTCCTGCTTGCTTTCTTAGTTGAGGTTTAGCCTAATTCTCTAGGCCTATCTCTCACCCCTTCCAGTCTGACATCTTGTACTGCTACCATATGACATCTCCATGCATTACATAAACTTTTTCCTTTGACTGGATTATTCTTCCATCCTCCACCTGCCTGTTGCACTCAGACTCATTTTTCAAGATTTAAGGGTCACTTCTTTTTGGAACGTTTTTCCTAAACTAAATTAGTTATGCTTCTTTTCGTAGTTTTGTTTTTCCGTAACATACATACACTGCGCCACTATATTATACAGGCGTACATCAGACAAATTGCAAGTTTGGTTTCAGACCACCACAATAAAGTGCATCTCACAATAAAACAAATCAAGTGAATTTTTTGGTTTGCCAGAATATATGAAAGTTATGTTTATACTATACTGTGGTCTATTAAGTGTGCAATAGTATTATGTCTAAAAAAACCAATGTACATACCTTAATTAAAAATACTTTGTTGCTAAAAAATGCTAACCATCATCTGAGCTTTCAGCAAGTCATAATCTCTCTTTGTTGGTGGAGGGTCTTGCCTAGATATTGATGGCTTCTGACTGATCAGGGTGGGTTGCTGAAGGTTGGGGTGGCTGTGGTATTGTTTTGTCAACTAAGTTGATGTAATATTCTAAATCCTTTGTTGTCATTTCAATAATCGTCACAGCCTCTTCACCAGGAGTAGATTCCATCTCAAGAAACTGTTTTCTTTGCTTATCCACCAGAAGCAGTTCCTCATCTGTTCAAGTTTTATCATGAGACTGGAGTAATTCAGTCACATCTTCAGGCTCTACTTCTGATTGTAGTTCTCTTGCTGTCTCCACCACATCTGCAGTCAAAACACATACATGTCTTAGTTTGCTGTCTTTATATGGGCAAGGTTCATTGCACCCCCAGAAATTACAACAATAACATTAAAAATCACTGATCACAGATCACCTTAATAAATATAATAATAATGAAAAAGTTCTAAATATTGTGAGAATTATCAAAATGTGAAACAGAAACACAAAGTAAGCAACTGCTGTTGGAAAAATGGTGCCCACAGACTTGCTTAATGCAGAATTGCCACAAACCTTCACTTTGTAAAAAATGCAATATCTGCAAAGTGGAATAAAGCAAAGCTCCATCACATGAACATGCCTGTAATGGTTTATCTACTTGTGCTTGTCTTCCTCCCCCCATTGTCTGAAGGCCCTGTGAGGATAGGACTGTTTTTTGTTCAGGTCTTATCCACAGTGCCTGACACAAAGTATATGATCAATATATGTCAGTTAATTGAATGCTACATCTGTATCTTTGGGGTAAATACCAAATAATGCAATTGCTGAGTCATAGGGTAGTTATATTTTTAACTTCTTGAGGAACCTCCATACTCTTTTCCAGAGTGGCTGCACCAGTTTGCATTCCCAACAGTGTAAGAGGGTTCCCAATCCTCATCAACATCTGTTGCTTCCTGAATTGTTAAGTTTAGCCATTCAGACTGTTGTGAGGTGGTACCCCATTGTAGTTTTGATTTGTATTTCCCTGATGACAAGTGATATTGAGCATTTTTCACATGTCTGTTGGCCATTTGTGTGTCAAACAAAGGGGCACCTGTACTCCAATGTTCATAGCAACAATGTCCACAATAGCCAAACTGTGGAAAAAGCCAAGATGTCTTTGAAAGATGAATGGATAAAGAAGATATGGTATGTATGTATAATGGAATATTACTCAGCCATCAGAAAGGATGAATACCATTTACATCGATGTGAATGGGACTGGAGGGTATTATGCTAAGTGAAATAAGTCAATCAGAGAAACACAATTATCATATGGTTTCATTCATATGCTGAATGTAAGAAATAGTGCAGAGGACCATAAGGGAAGGTAGGGAACACTGAATGGGAAAAAATCAGAGAGGGAGATAAACCATGAGGGACTTTTAACTCTGGGAAATAAAATGAGGGTTGCTGAAGGGGAGGGATGGGGTAACTGGGTGATAGAAATTAAGGGGGGCATGTGATGTGATGATCAGTGAGTGTTTTACACAACTGATGGTTTATTGAAAACTACATCTGAAACTAATGATGTGCTATATGTTAGCTAATTGAATTCAAATTAAAAAGAAAAATGTTGAACGAATGATTTCTTTTTCAAGTTAAAAATAGTAAAGAGAACATCTGTGCTCTTTTATTGAGGAAGCAAAGATGGAAGATAGTATGCACACATGGTTACAAATGCCACCTGTTTGTTTCTGAAGGGTCTCATATAGAGATGTAAGGGGTATGATATAAAACAGGCAGGATTAATGATTTTCCCAGGAAACTGCTGCCATAGCCATGTGGGTCCTTCTCTCTTGCTTTGATCATCCCAGAGAGTTTTGATTACAACTTGTACAAATTTTGGAAGGCATGCCTTGAGAATCAAAAGACCTAGTTTTGCCCTTAGCTTTATGTCCTTGATGAAGACATTTCAACATTTCTGGTTTAATGTTTGTCATCTGCAAATTGAGAGTTTTGGAATATGTCAGTCATTTTCAAACTTATAAAATCTATACAACCATTTTCTAAGTTCAAAATCTTATGCATACGGCCAATAGAGAAAAGCATAGGTACTCTAGTTGACCACTAGGGTTTTCTTTCTGACATCTATTTTCTGTAGTGGCCCTTGGAAGGGCTCTGTGAATCAGAGTGTAAAGATTGTTTGAATAATAGCTTCTAAATTCTCTTTCAGTTCTCATATTCAACTATGATTATTTTTAGTCAGAATTTTTTTTTTGACATGAGGTGTGCCAAAGCTGAACCTTCTTCATATCAGTAAGGGTCTATTACCTGAGGAGGAGATTTTCAACTGGTAGGCTCTGGTAGCAGTATACTTGTCTATGGCCAATATTCTGTATAACTACCCTTATAATTTCAGACCCTTAAGTCTAATTAGTTGATTGATCAATGCCCATTCCATAGTAGCTGTTAAATATTTGCATAGTCACTCTGGTTTCCAGCTAATGTTATAATGTAGAAAAGGAAAAATTATACCTTGGCACTTTTATCATTTTTCCCTCTTGCTTTCTTCTTTCCTTCCTCCTTTCTTTTTTTTTTTTTTTTTTTTTTTTTTTTTTTTTTTTAATAAATTTATTTTTTATTGTTCAATTTGCCAACATATAGAATAACACCCAGTGCTCATCCCGTCAAGTGCCCACCTCAGTACCTGTCACCCAGTCACCCCCATCCCCCCTCCACCTCCCCTTCCACCACCCCTAGTTTGTTTCCCAGAGTTAGGAGTCTTTCATGTTCTGTCTCCCTTTCTGATATTTCCCACTCATTTTTTTCTCCTTTCCCCTTTATTCCCTTTCACTATTTTTTATATTCCCCAAATGAATGAGACCATATAATGTTTGTCCTTCTCTGATTGACTTCTTTCACTCAGCATAATACCCTCCAGTTCCATCCATGTCGAAGCAAATGGTGGGTATTTGTCGTTTCTAATTGCTGAGTAATATTCCATTGTATACATAGACCACATCTTCTTTATCCATTCATCTTTCGATGGACACCAAGGCTCCTTCCACAGTTTGGCTATTGTGAGACAAGATTCCATCAAAATCCTAGAGGAGAACATAGGCAACACCCTTTTTGAACTTGGCCACAGTAACTTCTTGCAAGATTCATCCATGAAGGCAAGAGAAACAAAAGCAAAAATGAACTATTGGGACTTCATCAAGATAAGAAGCTTTTGCACAGCAAAAGATACAGTCAACAAAACTCAAAGACAACCTACAGAATGGGAGAAGATATTTGCAAATGATGTATCAGATAAAGGGCTAGTTTCCAAGATCTATAAAGAACTTATTAAACTCAACAGCAAAGAAACAAACAATCCAATCATGAAATGGGCAAAAGACATGAACAGACATCTCACAGAGGAAGACATAGACATGGCCAACAAGCACATGAGGAAATGCTCCGCATCACTCGCCATCAGGGAAATACAAATCAAAACCACAATGAGATACCACTCACACCAGTGAGAATGGGGAAAATTAACAAAGCAGGAAACCACAAATGTTGGAGAGGATGTGGAGAAAGGGGAACCCTCCTGCACTGTTGGTGGGAATGTGAACTGGTGCAGCCACTCTGGAAAACTGTGTGGAGGGCAGCCCTGGTGGCGCAGCGGTTTAGCGCAGCCTGCAGCCCAGGGTGTGGTCCTGGGGCCCTGGATCGAGTCCCACGTCAGGCTCTCTACATGGAGCCTGCTTCTCCCTCTGCCGGTGTCTCTGCTACTCTCTCTCTCTGCATCTCTATGAATAAATAAATAAACTCTTAAAAAAAAAAACAACTGTGTGGAGGTTCCTCAAAGAGTTAAAAATAGATCTGCCCTACGACCCAGCAATTGCACTGCTGGGGATTTACCCCAAAGATTCAGATGCAATGAAACGCCAGGACACCTGCACCCCGATGTTCCTTCCTCCTTTCTTTTTAAAAAATTAATTATTTATTTGTTCCTCTTTATTTTATTCTTCAGAAATTGAACTTATGCTTCACTTTTTACATTAGTACATTTTACAAACTAGTACACTTGGAATATTGTTTTTTGTTTGGACTTTGCTCCCCATAGTAAGACTAAACTTTGCTTCAGCAGTTAGTTTGACGAATAAAAGTGGAAATAAAACTATTGTTAATTACTTTAAGTGTTTGTAAATTAATTTAAGTGTCCCATATATATATTAGGGACTGATACATATGAAATCATTAATTTTGTCAGACTCACATTGCTCATAATATTGACAACAATAAATAATACAAAATTTTGTCATAAATTATCCAAATATATACATTATACTATCAAAAATGCTATCTTAGGAAATTATGCAGTGTTTTTACTCACATTTCAAATGTAATATTAATATTGTTCAATTTTTGGCTGTTTATATACAATATGAATTTCAAAATAGTTCATGTTATCAGAGTAATTCAGCCTGAGTTACAGTAGACTGTGATTGTAACAATACTTGTAAGCAATGTTTTACAACAACTCTAACAAAGACTTTAAAAATAAGAAAATATTTATGCTGAACTATAAATTCAGACAATATGAATTTTTCTATAATTATATATTGGTGAAATAGAATAATGTAGATATATTCCTAGTATTCTGCTACTGATACTTGAAGGTAAAAGGGTTAAATTTTAAAATTTGTGTATATTACACTTTTAACATCTTTGTGGGAATAGAGAGTCTATATTTTTGGGGAATATTTATTTTATTTTGAAATTATGTGATCATGGAGTTTGATATCCTGCTAAATTTCTGCGTTCAAAAATTTTTGTGCAGCTCATCAGTGGTATTCAGTTACCTCCCAGTAACCATTCATCATCTAACAAAGCTGACACATTAGTGATTCTAGAAACTTTTGGTGTTCCAAATGATCAAATGAAGCAGCAGACTCGTGTAATTAAAAAAAATGGTGAGTTCCTAATATATTTTTATTGAACTTCTACTAGACTTCTTTCTGGAAATCCTAAAATTTATCTACTGATAGAATTTTGATACATCTTTATTATTCGTAAGGCAAGGGCTTTGCATGAGGTTTAAGATGACCAAAGTGTTATATGCAGCAAAAACAATTTGATAATGATTCAATGTGTTGCTTAAATATGTGTTGTTTTTCAGATTACAGAAAAAAAATGTATCTGACCTAAAAAATTACTACTTTTTTTTTCACTTTGACCTCCTTTTTTGTGTCTCTTCCCATATTGCTGAATTAAAGGGGGCATTTTGATGGCTGCAAATCTATTTAGCTTCTAGCCTTTGTGTAAAATAAAGAACATACAATTGTTCTGATACAATATGCTATCCATTTTTATTTCATTCTTTGAATTATTTTAGATCAAAGGTCTGTGGCTTTTTACTTTGACTAAGGATGCCACAGAAACCTACTCATAATTCAGTCATTTTCTTTCCAGAAGGGAAATGTAGAAATGGAAGAAATGACTTGGGTAAGATTTTCAGTTCCAGCATACCATGATATTTTATGAAATACACTACTGACATCATCACATCTTCACTGAGGTTGAAATAATTAAGGACATTAAAGTATAGATTCCTAGGATTGACCTGTAGTCAGGATCACTTTGGAGAAAACCTTGGAACTGATTTTTGAGTCTAGAGTCTTCTCTAAGTGGATATTCCAAAGTATAGTGGGATTCATTTCAGAGTCTGGAAGTATGTGCCAGGATAAATGGCACCAACAGAAAAACAGTGCAGTTTTAGTAGTCTTTTTTTCTCTTGGGTGATAATCTTCAATAATATCCACCATCTGCCCCTTGCATTGATACCCCGATACTCCTCCATTTCCCCCTAGTGCAAAGGGTATGGAAAAAAATGTGGGGAATTTTGGCTATTTCACCCTAGGTTATCTATGGGAAGGGATATTGGTGATGATTTACTGCCTTATTTGCCTGCCTTAGAGTAGAAGGCATACTACAAGGGCAAAGTCATGAAATGGTAACTGCTTATGTCGGGAAGCTCATAGTAACCTATCTCTTGTTCTCTTCATCCCCTTACTTGAATCTTCATGACAAAATGCACAGAACATTTATTTATTCAGTGTACCTCTTATTATATGATTCTAGCTCCCATTAGAATTTAGATTATATCCGTGGGTTTTATGGAAGTATCCCTGCTGAAATTAAATTTGGTTTATCTAATAATACTGAGCCTGTTATTAGAAGCCTGGTGATAAGTATCAAAAAACTTAAAATCTCTGTTTATTAAATATATTATTATGTATGCCTCAATGAACTCTATTGTAGATAGTTTTCAATTTGCTATGGGTGATGAGATACAATAAAACTATTATGATAGAGTCAGTGTTTTAAGGAAAGTACAGAGAATTATAGTGGAAGGTGCAAATTTGGAGATGGTTCCTGGAGAATGAATAGAATTTTTTACAGAGATTGAGGATGAAGGCATTGAAGGCAAAAGGAATAACATGAGTTCTAAAACCTGGAGAAGACTACATTCAAGCATGCTAGGAAAAAGTACAGAGGTTTGAGATGGGTGACATACAGGGTACTTAAGAAAGATCAGTGTGAGATAAAAGGAGAACGTTACATTGGGATGGTCATGGAAAATTGTGAGAGCCATGGTAAGATGTTAGGTACTTTCTTTTCTGTAGAAAATGAATAAAATTAAAACTCTTAAACAGGAATATATCATTAGCATATTTGGGCTTTAGAGAGGTTGTTTCTGCAGATTTGGTAGGAAGACGTGTATGTGAGGGAAATGGGAAATACAAAGTAGAGTCAGGATATGATTTCATGGCTAGAGGTATGGGGAATTCCCGTCAAAGAAGTCCCGTGGCAACAGAAAAGGAGTGGGGGACATTTGTGAGGAAGACTAGCAAGAATAAAAGTCTAGATAGCTGGATAACAGGGATTCTTTTTTTTTTTTTTTTAAAGATTTTATTTGTTTATTCATGAAAGAGAGAGGCAGAGACACAGGCAGAAGGAGATGCAGGCTCCCTGCAGGAAGCCAGATGTAGAACTCGATCCCAGGACCCTGAAATGATGACTGAGCTGAAGGCAGATGCTCAACCATTGAGCCACCTGGGTGCCCCATCAAGAGGGATTCTAAGATGGCTTAGCTACTATCATAATTGTGGCCTAATAAGAGAAATGAGAGTCTGGAAGGAAAAAGATCACATTTGGATAAGGTGTTAAAGTAATTCTTCGGTTTTGATCATGCCAGAGAAAAACTGTAACTAACCAATTTGGTATCCTGGTTTCCTTCCCTCTTTCCTTTTTTCCTTACCTTCATTTCTTTCTTTCATAACTAAAAGGGCTTTCTCATATAATACATATTATCTGTGTGTGTGTGTGTGTGTGTGTGCATGTGAGAAAGAGAGTTTATAGTGAATTAGGATTAGAAGAGGAAGATAAATCAGTATAAAAATTTTGTGCAGACATTTTAAAGCGTCCATAAAGAATTGACTCTTAGACCTGCCCCTGTACTCCAGGGAATTTTTTCTTAAGGCAAGGTAATACATTCATTATACCAGCATCAAGTCAATTGGTTTAATATTTTCATGGGCATAGACTGCATCCTGGATTACTATCTGGTAAATGCGTGCTTGTGACCACTGACACACCACAGAAAACATAAACTCTAATGAGTCACAAATTCTGTAATGCTCTGGAAAGGTAACCCAGAGAACAAAACCTATCGACATAGCAAGCATTACTATCTGTACATGAAAACAATACATATTATACATATTATTTCTCTCTGAACCTAAGTAGATTTGATCTGGATGTGAATTTCTTTTTTTTTTTTCTTTGCATTTTATTTATTTATTTATTTTTATTTATTTTTTTAATTTATTTTTTTATTGGTGTTCAATTTACTAACATACAGAATAACCCCCAGTGCCCGTCACCCATTCACTCCCACCCCCCGCCCTCCTCCCCTTCTACCACCCCTAGTTCGTTTCCCAGAGTTAGCAGTCTTTACGTTCTGTCTCCCTTTCTGATATTTCCCACACATTTCTTCTCCCTTCCCTTATATTCCCTTTCACTATTATTTATATTCCCCACATGAATGAGAACATATAATGTTTGTCCTTCTCCGACTGGCTTACTTCACTCAGCATAATACCCTCCAGTTCCATCCACGTTGAAGCAAATGGTGGGTATTTGTCATTTCTAATAGCTGAGTAATATTCCATTGTATACATAGACCACATCTTCTTTATCCATTCATCTTTCGTTGGACACCGAGGCTCCTTCCACAGTTTGGCTATCGTGGCCATTGCTGCTAGAAACATCGGGGTGCAGGTGTCCCGGCGTTTCATTGCATTTGTATCTTTGGGGTAAATCCCCAACAGTGCAATTGCTGGGTCATAGGGCAGGTCTATTTTTAACTCTTTGAGGAACCTCCACACAGTTTTCCAGAGTGGCTGCACCAGTTCACATTCCCACCAACAGTGTAAGAGGGTTCCCTTTTCTCCGCATCCTCTCCAACATCTGTTGTTTCCTGCCTTGTTAATTTTCCCCATTCTCACTAGTGTGAGGTGGTATCTCATTGTGGTTTTGATTTGTATTTCCCTGATGGCAAGTGATGCAGAGCATTTTCTCATATGCATGTTGGCCATGTCTATGTCTTCCTCTGTGAGATTTCTGTTCATGTCTTTTGCCCATTTCATGATTGGATTGTTTGTTTCTTTGCTGTTGAGTTTAATAAGTTCTTTATAGATCTTGGAAACTAGCCCTTTATCTGATATGTCATTTGCAAATATCTTCTCCCATTCTGTAGGTTGTCTTTTAGTTTTGTTGACTGTATCCTTTGCTGTGCAAAAGCTTCTTATCTTGATGAAGTCCCAATAGTTCATTTTTGCTTTTGTTTCTTTTGCCTTCGTGGATGTATCTTGCAAGAAGTTACTGTGGCCGAGTTCAAAAAGGGTGTTGCCTGTGTTCTTCTCTAGGATTTTGATGGAATCTTGTCTCACATTTAGATCTTTCATCCATTTTGAGTTTATCTTTGTGTATGGTGCAAGAGAGTGGTCTAGTTTCATTCTTCTGCATGTGGATGTCCAATTTTCCCAGCACCATTTATTGAAGAGACTGTCTTTCTTCCAATGGATAGTCTTTCCTCCTTTATCGAATATTAGTTGCCCATAAAGTTCAGGGTCCACTTCTGGATTCTCTATTCTGTTCCACTGATCTATGTGTCTGTCTTTGTGCCAGTACCACACTGTCTTGATGACCACAGCTTTGTAGTAGAACCTGAAATCTGGCATTGTGATGCCCCCAGATATGGTTTTCTTTTTTAAAATTCCCCTGGCTATTCGGGGTCTTTTCTGATTCCACACAAATCTTAAAATAATTTGTTCTAACTCTCTGAAGAAAGTCCATGGTATTTTGATAGGGATTGCATTAAACAAGTATATTGCCCTGGGTAACATTGACATTTTCACAATATTAATTCTGCCAATCCATGAGCATGGAATATTTTTCCATCTCTTTGTGTCTTCCTCAATTTCTTTCAGAAGTGTTCTATAGTTTTGAGGGTATAGATCCTTTACATCTTTGGTTAGGTTTATTCCTAGGTATCTTATGCTTTTGGGTGCAATTGTAAATGGGATTGACTCCTTAATTTCTCTTTCTTCAGTCTCATTGTTAGTGTATAGAAATGCCACTGATTTCTGGGCATTGATTTTGTATCCCGCCACGCTACCGAATTGCTGTATGAGTTCTAGCAATCTTGGGGTGGAGACTTTTGGGTTTTCTATGTAGAGTATCATGTCATCGGCGAAGAGGGAGAGTTTGACTTCTTCTTTGCCAATTTGAATGCCTTTAATGTCTTTTTGTTGTCTGATTGCTGAGGCTAGGACTTCCAGTACTATGTTGAACAGCAATGGTGAGAGTGGACATCCCTGTCTTGTTCCTGATCTTAGGGGAAAGGCTCCCAGTGCTTCCCCATTGAGAATGATATTTGCTGTGGGCTTTTCATAGATGGCTCTTAAGATGTCGAGGAATGTTCCCTCTATCCCTACACTCTGAAGAGTTTTGATCAGAAATGGATGCTGTATTTTGTCAAATGCTTTCTCTGCATCTAATGAGAGGATCATATGGTTCTTGGTTTTTCTCTTGCTGATATGATGAATCACATTGATTGTTTTACGGGTGTTGAACCAGCCTTGTGTCCCGGGGATAAATCCTACTTGGTCATGGTGAATAATTTTCTTAATGTACTGTTGGATCCTATTGGCCAGTATCTTGTTGAGAATTTTTGCATCCATGTTCATCAGGGATTTGGTCTGTAATTCTCCTTTTTGGTGGGGTCTTTGTCTGGTTTTGGAATTAAGGTGATGCTGGCCTCATAGAACGAATTTGGAAGTACTCCATCTCTTTCTATCTTTCCAAACAGCTTTAGGAGAATAGGTATGGTTTCTTCTTTAAAAGTTTGATAAAATTCCCCTGGGAAGCCATCTGGCCCTGGACTCTTGTGTCTTGGGAGGTTTTTGATGACTGCTTCAATTTCCTCCCTGGTTATTGGCCTGTTCAGGTTTTCTATTTCTTCCTGTTCCAGTTTTGGTAGTTTGTGGCTTTCCAGGAATGCGTCCATTTCTCCTAGATTGCCTAATTTATTGGCGTATAGCTGTTCATAATATGTTTTTAAATCGTTTGTATTTCCTTGGTGTTGGTAGTGATCTCTCCTTTCTCATTCATGATTTTATTAATTTGAGTCTTCTCTCTCTTCTTTTTAATAAAGCTGGCTAATGGTTTATCTATCTTATTAATTCTTTCAAAGAACCAACTCCTGATTCTGTTGATCTGTTCCACAGTTCTTCTGGTCTCGATTTCGTTGAGTTCTGCTCGAATCTTTATTAACTCTCTCCTTCTCCTGGGTGTAGGATCTATTTGCTCTTTTTTCTCTAGCTCCTTTATGTGTAAGGTTAGCTTTTGTATTTGAGTTCGTTCCAGTTTTTGAATGGATGCTTGTATTGCGATGTATTTCCCCCTTAGGACTGCTTTTGCTGCATCCCAAAGATTTTGAACGGTTGTATCTTCATTCTCATTAGTTTCCATGAATCTTTTTAATTCTTCCTTAATTTCCTGGTTGACCCTTTCATCTTTTAGCAGGATGGTCCTTAACCTCCACGTGTTTGAGGTCCTTCCAAACTTCTTGTTGTGACTTAGTTCTAATTTCAAGGCATTATGGTCTGAGAATATGCAGGGGATGATCCCAATCTTTTGGTATCAGTTCAGACCCGATTTGTGACCCAGTATGTGGTCTATTCTGGAGAAAGTTCCCTCTGCACTTGAGAAGAATGTGTATTCAGTTGCGTTTGGATGTAAAGTTCTGTAGATATCTGTGAAATCCATCTGGTCCAGTGTATCATTTAAAGCTCTCGTTTCTTTGGAGATGTTGTGCTTAGAAGACCTATCGAGTATAGAAAGAGCTAGATTGAAGTCACCAAGTATAAGTGTATTATTATCTAAGTATTTCTTCACTTTGGTTATTAATTGGTTTATATATTTGGCAGCTCCCACATTCGGGGCATATATATTGAGGATTGTTAAGTCCTCTTGTTGGATAGATCCTTGAAGTATGATATAGTGTCCCTCTTCATCTCTCACTACAGTCTTTGGGGTAAATTTTAGTTTATCTGATATAAGGATGGCTACCCCTGCTTTCTTTTGAGGACCATTCGAATGGTAAATGGTTCTCCAACCTTTTATTTTCAGGCTGTATGTGTCCTTCTGTCTAAAATGAGTCTCTTGTAGACAGCAAATAGATGGGTCCTGCTTTTTTATCCAGTCTGAAACCCTGCGCCTTTTGATGGGGTCATTAAGCCCGTTCACATTCAGAGTTACTATTGAGAGATATGAATTTAGTGTCATCATGATAAGTATTCAGTCCTTGTTTTGTGGAATGTTCCACTGAACTTCTTCTTAAAGGGGAATTTTAAGAGTCCCCCTTAAAATTTCTTGCAGAGCTGGTTTGGAGGTCACATATTCTTTCAGTTGCTGCCTGTCTTGGAAGCTCTTTATCTCTCCTTCCATTTTGAATGAGAGCCTTGCTGGATAAAGTATTCTTGGTCGCATGTTCTTCTCCTTTAGGACCCTGAATATATCCTGCCAGCCCTTTCTGGCCTGCCAGGTCTCTGTGGAGAGGTCTGCTGTTACCCTAATACTCCTCCCCATAAAAGTCAGGGATTTCTTGTCTCTTGCTGCTTTAAGGATCTTCTCTTTATCTTTGGCATTTGCAAGCTTCACTATTAAATGTCGAGGTGTTGAACGGTTTTTATTGATTTTAGGGGGGGATCTCTCTATTTCCTGGATCTGAATGCCTGTTTCCCTTCCCAGATTAGGAAAGTTTTCAGCTAGAATTTGTTCAAATACATATTCTGGCCCTCTGTCCCTTTCGGCGCCCTCGGGAACCCCAATTAAACGTAGGTTTTTCTTCCTCAGGCTGTCGTTTATTTCCCTTAATCTATCTTCATGGTCTTTTAATTGTTTGTCTCTCTTTTCCTCAGTTTCCCTCTTTGCTATCAACTTGTCTTCTAGGTCACTCACTCGTTCTTCCACCTCGTTAACCCTCGTCGTTAGGACTTCTAGTTTGGATTGCATCTCATTCAATTGATTTTTAATTTCTGCCTGATTAGCTCTAAATTCTGCAGTCATGAAGTCTCTTGAGTCCTTTATGCTTTTTTCTAGAGCCACCAGTAGCTGTATAATAGTGTTTCTGAATTGGCTTTCTGACATTGAATTATAATCCAGATTTTGTAACTCTGTGGGAGAGAGGACTGTTTCTGATTCTTTCTTTTGAGGTGAGGTTTTCCTTCTAGTCATTTTGCTCAGTGCAGAGTGGCCAAAAGCAAGTTGTTTTGGGAAAAGGAGAAAAAGAGAGGAGAGAAAGAAGGAAAGAAAAGAGAAAGAGAACAAAAAGGAAGGAAAAAAAAAGAAGAAAAAGAGAAAGAAAAAGAAAGAAAGGAGAAAAAAAGGGGGTTGGGGAAGGAAACAAATCAAAAAGAAAAAAAAAAGAGAGAGAGAGAACCACGGGGGAGTATATTCTGATATTGTGTACTTTAAGTCCCTTGGCTTCTCCTGGAAGTTGTCCGTCTAGCTGGTCTTCTGGGGGAGGGGCCTGTTGTGCTGATTTTCAGGTGTTAGCAGTTGGGGGAGCTGCTGTGCCCCTGCCTGGTGCAGGGCTCAGTGGGGGTTGTTTACCCCGTGAGGCCGCAGGAGGAACAGCCCCAGTGGCGGGGCCAGCTCTGCAGCCCTGGAGTCAGCCCCTAGAGTAACCACAGAGCTCTCCGTCTGCAGGGCCTGGAGGCACGGGGCGGGGCCGCGGATCTGCTCAGCTGGGGCAGGAGCTTCCTTGCTGTCCTGGGCCCTCCCGGCCTCTGCCTGTCCCGGGGGGAGGCCGGATCCTGGGCTGTGTCCCGGCGCCCTGTGCTCCGGAGCCTGTGCTGTTGGATTCGCGCTCCTGCCCCGCAGCCCCCTCCGCGGAGCCGCCGCCCGAGCCCCCCCCCGAGCTGCTCCTGGAACCGCGCAGCCCCCTCTGCACGGAGCCTCTTCCTCTGCCCGAGCCCCTCCGAGCTGCTCCCGGGGCCGCGCAGCCCCCTCCGCGGAGCCGTCCCCGAGCCCCCCGAGCTGCTCCCGCCCCGCAGCCCCCTCCGCGGAGCCGCCCCCCAGCCCCCCCAGCTGCTCCGGGTCCCGCCGTGCGCGCTGCAGCCCTTAGGGAGCTCGGCGCACTCTCCCGGGGCGCAGGTGTCCGTTAGTGTCCCCGGGAGCCCGAGGGCATCCCCGCCCTCCTGGGTCCTGCTCTAACTCCCCGCGAGCCCCTTTCCGCCCGGGAAGGCCGGTGCAGCTCCTGCTCCTCCGGGACGGGGCTCTCCTGTCCTGGGGACACTCGCCCCGGCCTCAGCCCGGCTCCTCGCGGGGCCCCTCCCCCTTGGAGGCCTTTTGTTTCTTTATTTCTTTTTCCCCGTCTTCCTACCTTGATAGAAGCGCAAACTCTTCTCACTGTAGCTTTCCAGGTGCTCTCTCTTTAATTCTCAGGCCGAATTAATAGATTTTCAGGATAATTTGAAGGTTTTCTAGGTAATTTGGTGGAGACAGGTGATTTGGGGACCCTACTCTTCCGCCATCCTGCCCCTCCCCCCTGGATGTGAATTTCTTGATTCCATTACATTACGCTTAAGTATTGGATTAAGTATTGGATGATTTCAGTCATATTGTGACACAATCTGGATTTCTTATTTGACAAAATTGCTGTTTGGGATGATTATTTTTGCTAAGAACTAAATGACTCATCAACTTGGGACTTTAAAATGAGCACTTATTCAAAAGAAGAAGGATCAAAGGCTAGCTTTGGAGCACTGAGCTCTCAGGCCAACAACTGTCTATGGAACTCTTCCCATAATAGGAGCTGGTAGAGAAAAATGCTATCATTTAATTTCTTTGTTAGGAATCTGCCTAAACATAGAGTCATATTGCCTAATGATTAAATGTTTCTGCTCTGAAATTGGATTCCATTTGCTGGAATTCCTGTCCTGCCCCTTAATGGCTGTGTACGTGAAACCCTGAGGAAGTTACATAACATCTTTCTGGCTCAGTTTTCTCATCTGTAAATGTGGACAGCAATAACCCTGATGGGTTTGTTCTAAGGACGAAATGAGATTAGCTGCTTGAAGTTCTTGTCATATTGCCCAGCAATACTAAACACCCAATAATTATTGTTACTGTCATTATTATCCTTTCTCATTGGATACGTGAAAAATTCAAGAGCTCTAAAGCATAAACTATTAATATTACTAAGTGTTGAAAAGAAAAATTTCAGAGAACAGGTACTATGCTTTATTCCCTAGAGATAGTGTTTATGATTCATTGATGATATCTTCCTTTATATTTCAGCTTTTAGTCCAAAATGGAATGAAACATTCACATTTATTATTCATGTGCCAGAATTGGCGCTGATGCGTTTTGTTGTTGAAAATCAAGGTTTAATAGCCGGAAATGAATTTCTTGGTCAATATACATTACCAGTTCTGTGCATGAACAAAGGTAATATTCCTAAAAGTAAGATGATTGTGCTAACAATTATAACTTATATTTACCAAAGACACACATTAATATGCTAAATAGCTCTATCCACGACAATCAGATGTACAGGAAATTTTAAGCATTGACACATATTTTCTCTCACTGGTATTATAGAAATGTGTTCTCATATAGAAGGTGGGGTTGTGGTTTGGGATTGCTAGGAAGATAAATTAGACAAACTTGGCATGTATGAGCATTTCTTTACATGGATCATCGCTCTTTTGTTTCAATTAAGAGTAGTCATGACTACCACAGAAGAATAAAGCATGGGAATCAAAGAGAAGGGAGAAGCAGTGACTCATTCTTCCGGCCCAAGAAGAGCCTGGGAGCCCAAGACAATCCTTTCTTGACTCTTTTCAGGGCTGCCTTTTTGTTGCAGTCACCTGGCTGAGGTGATTTATAATATGCCAATTACCTTGTCTCAATGTGTTTACTTCTCTAACACCATCTGAGCTGTACCTCGGAAACACAGTCTTTCTGAAGCAGGAGGGTGGCGGCTAATTTAGCACACTGCACTTTGAGGGAGGAGAAGTGTGAGCTGTAGGCTCAGTGTTAGGCAGTAAGAAGTCAGAATAGAAACCAGATATTTTATTTTTTTGTAGGAAATTAATATACAAGAAGAATTTAACTATGCAGCCGTGGTTTTTACTTATGCTTGGTAAAGATAAGAGTCTTAGTAGCACTATGGAGAACACTGCTGATTTATTTTTATTGTCCTAATTAGATATGATTCCTTTTGCAGGTTACCGTCGTGTTCCTCTGTTTTCTAAAATGGGCGAGAGTCTTGAGCCTGCTGCACTGTTTATTTATGTGTGGTACATCAGATAGCAACTAACAGTCCCTGACACATCGTTAGCTATACATCGTAATAAAACAGCCAAAATGAATGTCTGTACCTTTTCTTTTTTCTTTTAAACATAAAACAAAAACAATTATTTACAAAAACAATATAGAGCAAGTTCCCCTTTAATATGCAATATAGAACAGTGGGGAAAAAAGAAAGCAAAAACAGTTCAGAGGATCCCCACAATGTTTCATTCTTATGGCCAAGTTCTCTTGTCCCTCTGCTGCTGAAGCTGCTCTTGCAAGTTGCTTGTATCATTTTAAATTACTAGGACTTACAAGCTCTTAAAATATGTCTGATTATGTAAGATATGTCGGAAAATATTTATCAGTAAGGAGAACTGTGAAATCTAAGAGGGTTTTAACTTCTAGACACCCACTGCTGCATGTTGTAGAGAAATGGAATTAGATTCCCAGGTGTTTTGTGCCCTGTTATATCCTAGACAGTAATTAGCCCCTGCCTTCTCGAGCCAGTTCTTAGATGCTGGGCATTGGATTTGATACCCTATAATTACACAGACATTTTTATGAGTTCCTGTGAAATTGATTTGTAGTCAAACGGTATTCAACCTCCATGTCTGTAAAAGAGATCTACTATGCAGACTTCTATGCTTGGATCTCTGAATTCACACTATTTCTGAGTCTGTGCTAACTGTGCTTTGATGATTGTCTTCGGTCAGAGATGAGATTCCCGTGCTATTTCAGATGCTGGGCTCCTCACCATGAGCAGCTCTTTGATATACTAAATGTTATTATGTAGAATAATATGGTTCCTTATTAACTCTTCTTTAAAAATCCACACCTATTAATACTTATTCTAGCACATTGTTGCATGGTAGTGAGACAAATTTTACAGCACCGTTGTTTTTGACTAATTAGGGGACCCTCATAGGTATTTGTTGAAATTAAATCTGAACTTGTAACTAACACGACAAAAATGACTGAGATGTTCACTAATGCATTCTCTCTTGATGGCCAGGAAAATACAAAATAACCCATTTACCATATTTTACTTCTATGATTTACCCTCAGAACCAAATGTTTAAAACAAAGATGCCACTGGGAATTCAAATACCTAAGCTATAGTAAGAAATGTCCCAATGCATCATCATCCAGGTATTACCTCCTGGCCATTCTAGATTTAAGAGTGAGGTCCACTCTTCCTAGTGCAGAGCCACAGCCAGTTCACAGAAGGATATTTTTATTTTGCCAGATAATAGAAAGATCTTATTTAAATCCTTGGTCGTTCAGTCTAATCACAGGTGGGGTTTTCAGCCCATTGACTTGAGGCTTTAACCTTTCTAAATTCCTAAAGTGTTCTGAAGATCTGGCATTTCATGAGATTTAAAGACTCTGATCAGGTGAGTTTTGCAAGAGTTCACTAATTCTATAGCAGGATAAAGTATTTCTTGTTTATACCACCAAGATTTAAAATGAGGGAAAAAGGGATATATATAATTTTTTTCTCACTTTTTCTTCAGGTACTAATCAAATTCAGCTCACTAACTTTGAAGATCAAATCTTTCAGTTTTCAAAATCCCACTCTACATCAGAAATGCACTTTTGAAAGGAAACATTGGATTATTTTATTTCTTGTCCAATTTTATAATGTCTTTAAACATCTCTGGTTCTATTTATTTGTATGCATTATTTGTCATTTACTTTCCTTTAGGATTGAACTGACATATTACTACTACTTTACTATTATTGTTATTAATTTTCACACAATAGAAACTACTTTAGAAATTCCACAGTCAGGGAATGTTCTCATTTAGAGAAGGTTGGGAATGATGTAAGAAGGCAGCTTTGATTCATGCTGTCTAGGTATAATTTTTTTTTTTTAAAGATTTTATTTATTTATTTGAGAGAGAGTGAGAGCAAGCATGAACACAGTGAAGGGAGGGGCAGAGAGGGAGGGAGAAGGAGAGAATCTCAAACAGGCTCCACACTGAGCAGAGCCCAAGGCGGGACTCCATCTAATGATCCTGAGATCTTAGATCATGACCTGAGCTGAAATCAAGAATTGGCTGCTTAACAGACTGAGCCACCAAGGCGCCCCTAGGCATAATTCACTTGCAGGAAAAAATAGCATTGGTGAGTGGAAAAAAACTGAAAAAAGGGCTCGATGAACCCCTGGGCTGTGACAGCAAAAGACTTTTTTACCTTTTTGATTCCTAGTTGAAATGTCAGTTCCTGGGGGAGGCCATCCATCATTCCTTAGACCAGGCCATGTTCCTTGGTGTATGTTTCCATACAACTAACAAAATGACAGCTAGGAATTGACATTGCACTACAAGGTGGGCCCTGTCATTGTTAGGAGCTGGTCTGACAGTTGCAGTTAGACCATGGTGTCCTGTTGTACATGACCGGCTTCATAGAACAACACTAGACAAGACCACTCTGACCGTGACTGAACACATGGGTATTGTCCAAACTCAGAAATGCAAAACATTCTCCCATCTTGGCTGACATGAATGACCGTTGATTCTTTACCAATTATACCTTTTATCCTGATTCATTCTTTTTATCTTATGGGTGAGATTTATTTCAATCATAGAATTGCCCCTACTCTTGACATCATCCAGTGCAGAGAAGAACCCTACTTCCTTGAACTTCCCCCCACCCTCCGCAATCATCCAACACAAGCCTAAATCCAATATAAGTGCTTTTCAACATCCTTTTACGGACGTTCCATTCTGTATTATGTATATAGTTCCGTGTTTATGTATCTCCGTATTGCAATGAGTCATAAACCCAACTCTGTGTGTTCCTGGGGGTCTTTGGCTGGAGAGCATTGACCTAAACTTGGCTTTGCTTCTGTAACATGTGTTACCTAATAGTGATCTGTGTAATAGGAAACTTTTGTTATGTTGTTACATTGATCTTTTTTTTTTCTGCTTGTGGTTGTTTAGGACCTCAGGAAACAAAGAGCACTATCTCCCCATTTAGATTTATTATGACTTTCATTTGGGGGATGGTGACCACTGGAGGCCACTGATGCTGGTTGCTGAGGAATAAAGTTGCCCCATCTCTGAAAGAAGTGTGGAGAAACTCCCTGTAGTCACAAAAAAAGAAGTTGTTATTTTAATTTTGGGTGTGGGGAATGTATAGTGATTTTGAGGGGTGTAGACAATGCACCCAAGATAGTGCCTCTGAGGGTTGCAGTTAAAACCTTTATGCAAATTTCAAGGGATATTTGGGAACCACATGGTAAGAAGCTCATGCTGTGGACTGGTATAGAGAGAATGGAATCACTCTCAGTGAAGCCCCTATGATCTTGGACAATGAACATTTTATTGGGGGAATATGTGAGTTTCATTTTTCAGGAGTTGGTAAGACTCCAGAGTTTAGGTGCTACATAAACATTTATTAAATTGCATTTATTTCAAAGTAATAACCTTCTGGCAATATTTGTACCAACAATGGATTCTTACGATGCATTTTGGATTCTTAGGCCATACATTTGAGCTCTTTGTATAATCAGAGCAAGCATTTTTACCAGCCCCTAGAAATTTCCATTTCACACATCAAAGAGGTGGATTAAAGTGGAATTTGAACTTGATTAGAGGTTGGAATCTATGTGTCTTGTATAGTTACACACCAGCCCAACACCTGGTGGTAGTGAGGAGAGAATTGATGTTAAATGCTTTACAAACCTACACATTTTCAGCAACCAGTGTCCTCTTTGTACTTTCCATGTATATACAGTTTAACTTTCACACTTTCAGTCATCTTTCCTGTTTTTCTCCCAGGGCAGTTACTTTTCTAATGTGATACATATCTGCAGCGTTAGCAGTACCTAACGTGCTGAATATTAACCTAACTCCTTTCAGCAATCGTCTATTTTATTGTTAATGAGATAGCCCCAGAAACATTGAGTTGCCTAAGATCTACAATAAATGCCAGAATCTAGGTTACTGATCCAGGGCAGTCTGGGAAAAAAATGCTTTGATTACATCACACAATATACAAAAATTAGCTCAAAATGGATTATAGACCCAAGAGTCAAAATATGAAATTAAAACAAAAACTATAAAATTTTTAGAAGAAAGCATATAGAATATCTTTGTAACTTTGGGGTAGGCAAAGGTTTGTTGGAACATTAAAGCATGACATACATAAAAGAGATGGAAGGTGGTAATTTAAAAAAACTTTTGTTTTTTGAAATATGAAAATGAAAAAGCAATCTTCAGAATGGGGGAAAGTATTTTTAACATATCTATCAAAAGATTTGTATATACACCATGTAAAGAATACTCACAAGTCAATAAGACAACTCAATAAAAATAAGCAAAATATTTGAACATTCACTTCCCAAAGAAAAATATGTAAGTACCCAATAAATGTATAAAAAGATGCTTAACATTCATCCTAGTCATTAGGGAAATGGAAATTAAAAATACCATGAGTCACCAATAGAATGGCTAAAATAGAATAAAAAGGGCCATACAGATGTTGGGAAGGATGTAGAAACTGGATTTTTTATATATTGCTGATGGGAATGTAAAATGGTACAGTCATTTTGGAAACAGTTTGGTAGTGTCTTGTAAAATGGAACATATACTTACACATGACTCAGTTACTCCCTGAGTATATAAACATAGACCCACACATGACTCCTAGATATTTACCCAAGAGAAATGAAAACATATGTCCACACAATACTTTATATGACTGTAGATAGGAGTTTTATTTATAATAGCTACATATTGGAAACTACCCAAATGTCCATTAACAGGTGAATGGAGAGACAGATTGTGTTAGATCCATATGATGGGATACAATTTAACACCACAAAAAGGACTAAACTATTGAAATATGCATAAGTATCAATGAATCTCAAAGTCATTATGATGAATAAAAGAATATAGACAAAATAAGTACATATTGTGTGGTTCTATTTATTTACAATGACAGAAAGGGCAAACTAGAATGACAGCAAACAAATCAGTGAAGGGGGTTTGGGATGGAAGTAAGGCTGGATTAAAAGTCCCAAGGAAACTTTTGGTAGGGATGGATATGTTTTTCTTGATTGTGGTGAGGCTTTAATAAAAGTATATATATATATATACACACACACACACACGTATACATATACATATATACATATATGTCAAAACTGCTGAAATTGTACATTCAAAACGTGAGGTTTATTGAACAAAAAAGTCGAAAAAAATATAGACTCTAGGAAAATCATAGTGTCACCACTAATCTGCACCAGTGGTACATAGAAGGTTTACCTGACTCATCTGTGACACTATGTTCTAACAGTAAAGTTAGCCAATCCTGTAATCAGATCGGGTGATATAAGCTTCCTGAGATTGGGGGACACTAGATGGAGTGGAGTGCTAAGCAGAGAGTGCTATTCTAGATTCTGGGGTGCTGGATGTGAGAGAAGCTTGCATGGAGTTGCTTGTACAATGTTTGTGGCCAGCTCACATATACTGAACACTACTCTTTTAACCAATGAACACTATTTCTAATATCCCTTATGCTAATTGACATACTCTAGCTACAGGCAGGGATATTTGAAGCCCATAAAATAGTCACCTTTGGGATGTATATTCCTCATTAGAGTTTTTTAAATGTTAACTAATCTCTTCAGGAGGTCTATTAAAATTAATTTATGCACACACACAAATATACACATGCACCACATATATAAGCACACATACATGTGCACACACACTCATATGTATGTATTATGTTTTTTATTCTGAGGTTAATGAATTATGGATATTTAAAACAAAACAAAGGATAGACTTGTGCTTGAATTTTTTAGATCTATTTGAAATACCCGAATAATTACTTTTGTTCTTAGTCTAGACTAGTGGTTTTCAACCTATCTGCACACTGGAGTCCTTCAGAACATTAAAAAAATATTTTCAGAGATTCTGATAAAATTGGTGTGGCATTGCTTGAGCACTGGGATTTTAAAAAGCTCTTCAGTTTACCTGAATGCAGGGCTTTCTAAGTATGGTCCTCAAACTAGTTCAATAGCATAATCTGAGGACTACTTAGAAATGCAAAGGCTGTGAGGAGAAGTGTGCCAGGGGATCGAAGAGAGAGAAATGAGCTCAGTGTATGTCCTTCTCTGGTTCTTCCCAATGAGGTCACCTTGGAGTGGTGGCGGTCCTCAGTGAGACTTGCTTCTCTGGGTTTCTGGTCTGTAAGGGAGTCAGAGTCAGAAAATAAAATGTCAAAGAATTAAAAGAAATATTCTGATTTTCTTTTATATTCATTCAAGTGTGGAGCATTGTAGGAATAGAAATCAGCTTCCAGCATAGGGAATGTTAAAAGTAAATTAAATGCTACAACATATTTTTTATATAGTCTGTTTACTCGGGATTTATATGTTTCCCTCTTTGTCAAGGTATTTGACCTGATTCCAAATTCTGTATTAAAACTTACATGATCAGAGATAACATATTAAATGATCCATTGAGAAATGAGGGGGCTAGCACACAGCAATAATGAGTAAAAAAGCAAGAGACAATCAATTGAAAGCCTAACTTAATTCAACAAAGTTTTTGGCTAGATGGGCAATGAAGATTGAGCCTCTGAACTAGAAATGGATTGTTACAGGAGAGACAGTAAGTAACAAATGTGCTGAGAACTAAAAACAAGATGCCAGCATTATTTTCTCATTAAAAGACAGTGAATGAAGTGACAGTTGTATTTTCTTATTAAAAGATTGTGACGCAAAAACAGTTTTTTGAAGTGATATATGTTAATTATGTAAAAACTATAAAGTTATAAATCATGATACACCATGGTATCAAATAATCACTTTTATTCTTTTTTTGTATTTTGAAAAATAATCCAAATCTCCTTTCGCTCATTTCTCTAGAGCTGTGCTGTCCCATAGGATTGCTGTGAGAGAATTATTCTGTACCTCTTGCTCAGTAGGGAAGCCACCAGATGAATGGGCTTATTCATCACTGGTGATGAGGCTAGTGTCACAGGGGAACTGAATTTGTAGTTTTGTTCTATTTTAATTAATTTAAATTGATGTAACCTTATGGGTTGGGTCCTACCCCAACCCATGGGTATAGCTCTAGAATGCTGGCCTCACTTCTGCCTTTCTTGGTTTCAACCTTCCTCCATTATGCTGACTCATACACCATCCGTTATTCCACAGAAAGGACATGATGTTAATTATTATGTCATCTTCTCTTATGTGTCTCTTCCCAGCCCTCCTCATTCTATCGTGGTCCAATCCAATAAGACAATGCATATCTTATTTGGATGGCACTTAGCAGTTTATAAAACGTTTTCATACACGTTGTTTAATTTTATCCTTACATATATGTATCTATATAACTATAAAATGTGTTTTTTTAAGTGATTTTCCCATGTGAGAGCTTTCTGATTTGACTGAGTAAAAGAGTACATTTAAAAGAATGTTTGACTGACGATATAAACCTTGGTATTTTGGAGTATTACAGAAAAATATACTTAAAATTGGTCAGTGATAATGTAAAAGAATAGTGGATTGGACGTGAGGAGATCATGTCTACCACCAATGATGATGATGATAATAATGGTGATGATAATAGTAGCAATAAAGACATATATTGTGTACTAACAATACTCCAAGTGTTGTGCTAAATGTTTCATACGCATTAACTAGTTTAACCTTGGTAGCAATCCCTGGAGATTTTGTAGATAAAGACACTAAAAGTTAAAGAGGTTAAGAAATGTGTTCAAAATAATATTTTGAAGTCTTTGGTAGGCCCTTTCCCTCTCATTGCTAATTTACTCCTTTTTAAAAGGAGGTTTCTGGACCAAATAATCTTTAAGTTCACTTCCAGTTCTCAGTAACAAAGACAACTGACCTGTCCAAATCAATAATTTGATTTTTTGGCAGTGTCCATTCTTTGTGTTGAGTGTGTGTGTTTTGTGTGTAAGTTTTGTAATTGTGGAAATGTAGCAATCAGGCATAGGATAACTTTTGAAAAACGTTATTCCCCAAAACACTTTCCTTTTATGTTGATCTTGTTTTAAAGTAGCATATCTCTATTTATTGTTCTGTTATGTACTGAATGTTTGCATCACCGCAAAATTCCCATGTTGAGGCTCTAGCCCCCACTGTGATCGTATTAGGAGGTAGGCCTATGGTAGGTAATGAAGATTAGATGAGGTCATGAGGTCAGAGCCACCATGATGGGATTTGTGCTTTTATAAGAGGAGGAAGGGTCACAAAAGCTGTTCTCTCCACCACATAAGAATGTAAAGAGAAGGTAGTATTCCTCAAGCCAGGAAGAGAGCTCTCACCAGGAATTGAATCTATTGGCACCCTGACCATGGACTTCCCAGCCTCTAGAATTGTGAGAAACAAATGTCTGTTTTTTAAGTCTTTCAGTCTGTGCTATTTTATTCTAGCAGCCTGAGCTAAGACAATATCCTCTAGATCTTGCTGAGAATAGCAGTTATATCTGTGTGTGTGTGTTTGTGTGTGTGCGCCAACCCAGTCTGACCCCCTTTATTTTAATTTTTAAACATTATTTCTATTGAAGAGTAGTAGAAATACAATATTAAAGTAAGTTCAGGTGTGCGATGACATAGTGATTCAACATTTATATACATTAAGCGGTGATCACTGTGATCTGTCACCATACCAAGTTGTTACAATATTGTTACTACATTTCCTATGCTATATATTGTTTATTTTATAACTAGAAGTTTGTACCTTTTAATTCCCTTTCCCTATTTTGCCCATTCTGCTACCTCTCCCCATGAATTAGATTTTTAGAAAGTGAGGATAATTTCTACCAAACAGATTTATTATAAAGATTAAATAAAATATGTAACATGTTTACTACTGTCCCTGACACATAATAAGGATGAAAAAAATAGCAGTAAGCATAATTGAAAGGGAATATAGCCCAGTGATTAAGAGGATAAATTCTGGCACTTGGTTTCTTAGGTTTATAGCCTCTGCTACCTACTTGCTGTGGGACCTTGGGCAAATAACTCAACTTTTTTTTTTTGCTTTCTAGTTTTCACATCAGGGGAATCAAGATGATGATCATTGTTAGAAGGATTAAATTAACAGATGTATGTGAAGAATTTGAGACAGTGCCTGAAACATAAGTGCCATATATTTATTGGCTATTGTCACTGTGATCATCATGTTTGCATTAGCTTTTTTTTTTTCAAAAGGAGAAGTTGCTCTGATTACTCCCCTGGAGTTTCTCTATTATTATTTTTCTCCTGTGTCAAATGATTTTTTTTTTTTTTTTGGTCTCTGTTCACATTTGTAATTGAAAATCTATGAAAAAGATTAGTCAGAATTTCTTGCTCGGCCTCCCTCTGCACTTGTGTGTTCTGATGAGTGAGTAGACGTGGATCAGAGCAGGGACAGGCCTTCAACACTTGTCTGCCGGCAGCATCCCTGGACAGCAAGCATAGCCTTGGGGTTTGAGCGCTTCTACCCAGAGAGTGACAAATCTCCCTCTGTGGGCTGGTAATGAGTTGATCTGCAGCGAGAAGAGCCTCGCAGAAGGGAGATGACTTACACTAACTAACATCTGTGGGCTTCCCCAGCATGTAGGTCTTGTCTTCAGTGTTTTGGAAGATGGTGGTCCAGTACTCCTGGCTTCCTTGAGGAAGGCTGCAGCCCTGATGTTCCACGAGTGGCAAGTGCTAGTGCTGCTCCTGTCCTGTCCCCCTGGAGTAATTTTGACGCTGTAAGTATGTAGGTCAGGCTCCAACTAGTTCCCAAGAGATGAGCAAGGTTTTCCTCTCAAATGTTCTTCATTTAAATCACCTCAGTTGGTGCTTAGTAAACTGGTAAAGTGGCGAAGATGTTTTCTTAGATTCTCCAACTCTCCAAGGAATTATTATCAGTGGGGAACTTTTTCGTGAATAGAGATCTATTATAGAAACATTTTATGTGTCTTTCTTCTTAAGAAATAACATCTTTAAGGTGATGTTCTGTAGAGGACATTATTGAAGGGTATGGTTGTTGTTCTCTCAAATACCACTATGCACTAGTCCGTGAGAGACATAGGAGGTTACAATAATGAGGAGGTGGAGGGGAAAGTTTCTGATAAAACAGCTTGAGACTGAGAGACAGGATTTTTTGTTGATTTTTTAAAAGCATAATTACCAGTAAAAGATGCTAGATATTAATTTTGATGACATCAGAAATCTGATTCTCTCTTGGGTGTTATCTCCTAAAGGTAGACCTTAGCTAAATACTTTTTCCATCTCTTCTATTCCTCCTCAGGATCCAAGTGCATCCCAGATCCCCACCCAACTCCCCACCATGTACTGTTGGCTAGGACTGTACTGTTCCTTCCTAGGAAAGGAATCTGGTAGACTTGAGGGTGAGTCCCTCATCTTCAAGCAAAGTGGGATGGTAGAAATTGCATGGACTTGAATTCAAGCCAGAACTGGATTTGACTACTGGGTTCAAAAATATGTCTTAGCTTTCTTGAGATTTCTTTCTCTCTCTCTTTTTTAATGGAGATACCATTGCTTATCATGAGTTTTTTGAAGACTAAATCATGTACTATGGTAGAGTAGAGTGCCTTATGCATACAGATCTTCAGCAAATGTTAATTCGTCCCCCCCCCCCCCCCCCCCCCCCCCGTTTCTCACTACAGGAGTTCATGAATAAGGAGGTTGGCGAAAGCAAAGGCAAAGCAAGGCAAAGGCAACAATGTCTGAAGATTAAAAAAAAAAAAAAAAAGCAAACTCTGCCAAATCCTGGTTGTCTGTTTCGTATTATCTCTTTATTGATATTCTTTATTTAGTGAGGTATCCTCCTTATAGTTTCCTTTAGTTCTTTGTATGTGATATCCTTCAGCAACTTGAGCATATTTAAAACCTTTTTTTTTTTTTTTTAAGTCTGTCTACTAACTCCAATGACTAGGATTTCTCAGGGACAATTTCTATTACTTTCTTTTTCTTCCCCTGTGTATAGCACATACTTTCTTGTTTATTTGCATTCCTTATAATTTTTTGCTGAAGTTTGGACATCTTGAATATTATAATGTGACAACTCTGGAAACCAGATTTCCCCTTTTCTTTGAAGTTTGTTGCTGCTGCTTCTTGCAGTAGCTGTTTGTTTAGTGAATTTTCTGAACTAGTGTTTAGTAGTTTGTATTCTTTATTGTGTATCTTTACTGAAGTCCCTGTTCTGTATACTTGGTGGTCAATTAATGATTTGCCAGAAATTTCCTCAAACTACTGGGATCCATTTTTTTTAAGTTTAAAAAATCCTTCTGGTCTTGGTATATGGGCTCTGTGTATATGTTAGGAGATGCCTTCAACGCTTAGCAAGAAAGCTAAACTTTGCCTTTGCCTTCACTTCTTGTTGCATGGAGCCTGGAGGTCAGCAAGGGGTGAGACCTTTGTGCCTTTCAGTGGTCTTATCTGAACGCGCTTCTGCTCTGGGCATGTGTGTGGTCTTAGAGGTTTCTAGGGATCTATGAAAGCTTTTAAAAGCCCTTGTTCTCCAAATTATCTCATTCCCTAGCCTTTCTTTCTAGGCATTTCAGTTTGTCTACTGTTTGCCCAATTATTATATCTTATCCCCAGCAGCAGGGCTAAGACATTTGCTCTTGAATGTTTTCAACAAATGTTCCCTGGACAGCCACCTCAGCCCTGGGAGAGTTCTAATTTAGGTGAAATAAAGACAAGCCCTTAGAGCTAGTCCTTCAGGGAACACCAGACAGGTCAAAATAACCACAGTTCATTTAAAACAAGATCTATTCTGCTTCCTCCCACATTAGGAACCTATACCAGGAATGTGAGCTACTGTCTTTAATGGGGCCACTAAACTGGGGAGTGGGGTATAGGACTAGGGTAATTTAAAAGCCACAAAACTCTGTTATCAAAATTTACTTTTCTTTTGATTAAGCATCCTTTTTTTTTTTCTGTAAAGTTTGATTTGTTTCCATAATTCCAATAAAGTTGGTTTTGACAGTTTTTCCACTTTATTTGCTGTTTTTGGGGGGATTTGTGAAGAGATGGATCTTTGGAGTTCCCTACTTCATCATTTTTGCTGCTGTCCCTCTCCACCAATGTTGTTAATATCTTGTATTAGTTGCAATAATGAGCCAGTATTGATTCACTATTATTAACTAAAGTCCATTCTATATTCAAATTTCTTCAGTTTTTTTCCTAATATCATTCTTCTGTTCTAGAGTCCCATCTAGGTTACACATTACATTTACAAGTCATGTCTCCTGAGGCTCCTCTTGGCTGTGACAGTTTGTCAGGCATTCTTTTTTTTTGATGAACTTGACAGTTTTGAGAATTACCAGTCAAGTATTTGGTACAATATATGTCAATTGGGTTTGACTCATGTTTCTCGTGATTAGACTGAGGCTATGAGTTTTTGGAAGGAAGAACTCAGAGGTCATTTTCATCAAATCTTACACACTGTCAACATAATTTTTCACTGTTGATATTGACCTTCATTACCTTTGAGTTAGTGTTTGTCAAATTTCTCCACTGTAAAGCTATTTTTCTTCCCATTTTCCATACCATCTTCTTTGGAAGGAAGTCACTATGCCCAACCCTCATCTAAAGAAATGGTAGTTAAATTTCACCTTCTAGAAGGCAGAATAACTGGATAAATTATTTAGAATTCTTCTGCATTGGAGATTTGTGTCTTTCCCCCTGTTTATTCATGTAGTCATTCATATCAATACAGACTCATGGGTAACTATTTTAAACTTTGGGCAATTAGATTGTACAATATATTTTTTTTTAAAGATTTGTTTGCTCATGAGAGATACAGAGAGAGGCAGAGACACAGGCAGAGGGAGAAGCAGGCTCCACACAGGGAGCCTGACGCAGGACTCGATCCCGGGTCTCCAGGATCAGGCCCTGGGCTGACGGTGGCACTAAACTGCTGAGCCACCTGGGGATCCCCTACATTATACAATCTAATACTTCTTGCTCAACCTATCCCAACCTTAGTCACTGGGAACTCTTCCAGTTGACTCCATGTCCTAGGGAATATCTTTATCCCCATCACCACATTTATTTCAGCAGGAGGATCCCTGGCCACAGATCCCTTACCTGAGGCTGTGCTTGATGTCTATAAACAATAGGAGTCTAGTGATGATTAATGTTTTTGCCATCTAATCTTGAAAACACTGTCTTTCCTCAGGTTTAAATTTTATGTGTTTTTCTTCGTTCTTTATTTTTTTTTAAAACATTTCTACATTTTTTTTCTTTAAATTTATTTATTCATGATAGTCACACGGAGAGAGAGAGAGAGAGACAGAGATACAGGCAGAGGGAGAAGCAGGCTCCAAGCACCGGGAGCCCGATGTGGGATTCGATCCCGAGTCTCCAGGATCATGCCCTGGGCCAAAGGCAGGCGCCAAACCGCTGCGCCACCCAGGGATCCCTTCTTCGTTCTTTAAAAAAAAAACCTTTTTTGGGGGGAGAGAGAGAGCGTGCAAGCGTGGGAGTGAGTGGGGGGAGGGGCAGAGGGAGAAGCAGACTCCCTGGACAGCAGAGATCTCATCCCAGGACCCTGGGATCATGACCTGAGATGAAGGCAGACGCTTAACTGACTGAGCCACCTTGAATAGTATTTTCTTAGGTTAAAGTCTCTGGTATTGTTTTTCCTTTTCTTGTTTCCATATTCTTATTCTTTTCAGATAGTTTCAGCTGGGTTTGTAACTTTGTATTCAGCTTCTTCTTTTGGCTTCTTTACTTCTCTAGCTCACGGAGGGACAACATTGTTTCCTGAACCCCAGTGCCTTTTTCCCTTTGCCCTCTGGCCCAGATATTTGTATTTCTAACTTTCTACTCTCAAAGTTTTGCCTTGAGAAAGATGAAGTCAGTGAGTTTCCATGTTTGTCACACAACCGCTTCAAATATATCTTGACTATCTTGACCCTTTTGAGTAGGGCAGTCCCACCTATAAGATAATATTCCTCTTAGACCAACATGTGTTCCAGGTCAAGTCTTCACCGGTAATCATCTTGTCTGACTTCCTTTTAGTAAGTTCTTCCTTTGCCTAATTTTCCTTTATTAGAGTAGCAGTTCCATAAATTTTCCAAATATGTTTTCCAAATATGCCACCCACTTGGCAATACTTCTATTCTGAATGTCACACAATAGTTCTTGCAGTCATTTGCCCCTATCTTCCTGGGATTTCCCCTTTCAAATCTGATCATATTTTCTTTTTTAAAGATTGATTTATTCATGAGAGACCCAGAGAAGCAGAGACATAGGCAGAGGGAGAAGAAGCAGGCTCCCTGTGGGGTCCAAGCAGGACTTGATCCCAGGACCCCGCTATGATACTCTGAGCCAAAGGCAGATGCTCAACCACTGAACCACCCAGGTGCCCCTGACCAGATTTTCTTAACCACTTTTACTGCTCCATCCTAGCTTTTAAGGGATGATTTGCCAGTTTTTCTTGCAAAACGCTGTTGCTTTAAGAGGAATCTTTTAAAATTTTTTCTGATCTTAGTTCTCTCCAGGATGTCATTATACTGCTCTCTAAGGCATTTCCTCTTTTTATCTGATTGATTTTTTTTTAGGTACCAGTCTTCCTTTCTGAACTGGTAACAACTGAAATATGTTGCCCTTTTCTATCACCTTCCTTCAGAGAAGTTAGACTTGAGCGTTGTCACCTTTTTA
Source organism: Canis lupus baileyi (assembly GCF_048164855.1). Classification (NCBI taxonomy): domain Eukaryota; kingdom Metazoa; phylum Chordata; class Mammalia; order Carnivora; family Canidae; genus Canis; species Canis lupus. Next base: position 28,788,797 of record NC_132862.1, read on the forward strand.
ACTTTGTAGTTCTTTTTCCCGGCTCTTAGCGTTTCATTTCTCCATCATATCTGCCCAGCCTATGTTTTAAGATCTCAATATTTCTTTTAAGGAAATATCTTTCTCATTACTACTCAGTTTGACATCTTCTATTTTACTTTCCTTCTTCTATTACCCTTGTTCTGATGGTAAGAAATAAGGCACCTATTTAAGCTACTCCAATTTCTTCTTGATTCCTGGGGAAAATCAGAATTTCAGAGCTATAGGCTGACAGGGCCTTTAAATTGCTTTCTCAATTTTGGGGCATTTAATAACATCAGTCAGTTATTTTTCGACCGTAGCCTAGGAAGAGGGCATATTCTCTTTATAAAAAGAGTCCTCAGTCCTTTTGATTTAAATATTAATACAATCAACATTCTTTTGTATGACTGCAGCCATAGTTTGAACCTCTGAGCTCTAATAACCAGAGTTTCTTTAATGATCAAATGCAGAGTCTACCTGAGACTGTTTTGTTGAAGTAATGGAGGTCTAATGGGCACACCACATGAATTTAAGTTTGGTTTTGTCTCCTCCATTGCTCTGTCACTATAAGTTCATTTCAAAATAGTGCACATACACATACAGAAGAACGCAATTTGGGGTAGGTGATATAGTAGGCATATTAGTGTCTGGAGCTAGGAATTTTAAGCTGTAATTCCACTAAAATTTGTAGCACATTTTGAATTCAGCCACTATTCAAATTTCTGTCCTAGTATTAGAGATCTGGCTAAGAAATCCATTAAAGAAAATAGCCAATCTTCTTCTTCTTCTTCTTTTTTTAGGTTTATTTATTTACTGAGAGAGAGAGAGACAGAGAGAGTTAGAGAGAGAGCATGTGCATGTGTGCACATGTGGGGGAAGAGAGTGAGAGAAGAGGACTGCCTTCTGGGCTCAGTCTTAACAAACCATGAGATCACAACCTGAGCTGAAATCAAGAGTTAGATGCTTAACTAACTCAGGCTCTCTGCCAATGTTCTTTTATCACCTAATGCTTACAAATCTTATTTAAGAAAATTAAAAAAGGTTGCCTTTCCTTATAGTCTGTGTCATTCCAGGGACTAAATCTTCTGTGGTCTGTATTCATGAATGCCTAAGGTTTAATGCTACATCCTTTTAATGTTAAAAACCAGTCATTTGATGCAATATAAGCCATTACAAACTACCAAGATTAATAAATTCACATGGCCTACACCTAACAAAGCCTAAAGTCTAAGCAGTGTGTTTTGGTCCCCTGAAACTTCTCTGTCAATGCACGGATGGCCCCAACATTATTTATGAAGAAAAAACCTTAGATTTAATTATTTCAACTAAAATATTTTCAGAGCATACAAGATCCCATGCTAGGAAATAAAATATATCTTAATTTGTGCCATGTGTGTTGCAATATGAGGGCCGAAATTGCTGAACAATTGCTTTAGTCACTAGCCTTGCTCCCATGTACTTTCAATTCTTCACTTTAGGCCTGGGTAATATATAAATGGTGGAAACCTCCCAATAACCCATTCCCTCTGGGAATCAAATCCAGACCTTGAACTATGCTTGCTGGAAGTGGGTCTCTGCTACCACAGCTACTTAACTGTTATTGGTAACTACATTGTATCTGTGATCTTCAAATTCTTTCTCTTTCTCTTTTTCTTTCTTTCTTTCTTTCTTTCTTTCTTTCTTTCTTTCTTTCTTTCTTTCTCTTTCTTTCTTTCTTTCTTTCTTTCTTTCTTTCTTTCTTTCTTTCTTTCTTTTTCTTTCTTTCTTTCTTTCTTTCTTTCTTTCTTTCTTTCTTCTTTCTTTCTTTCTTTTTCTTTCTTTCTTTTAGATTTATTTTTATTTGTTTGAGAGAAAGAAAGGACCATGAGTGGGGGTGGGGGCAGCGGGAAGGGCAGAGGGAGGGTAAAGCAGACTCCCCTGATGAGCAGGGATCCTGATACAGGGCTCAATCCCAGGACCCTGGGATTATGACCTGAGCCGATGGCAGATGCTTAGTCAACTAAGCCACCCAGGCACCTCTGATCTTCAGATTCTTGTAGCTTGTGCTTTTTGAGATGTCTTACTTTTCTGTGGAGGTTTCTTAGGAATTTTTAAGATCAGAATGATGGTTTGGGAGGGGGTTGAGGAGGTGGCCAATTGTCAGGTTCCTCATATCCAATAACAATACCTTTCTTGGGGTGCTTGGGTAGCTCAGTCCGTTAAGTGTCTGATTCGTAATTTTGGCTAGGTCATGATTTCAGCCCTGTGTTGAGCTCTATGCTGGGTGTGGAGCTTGCTTATGATTCTTTCTCTCTGCCCTTCCCCTCCTAAAAAAATATCTCTCTGTTTCTCACACACATGCACATACACACACATTCCATTTAAAATTTCATTTGCCTAGAAAGTTGATGCTATGATGAGACATTTGAATGTTATTACTCTCTAATGATATAATAATCCCTCCCTTTCCCATCTCATTAGACTTCTTGTAGGGAACAAATAAAGTACATTTATAAAAAAGACTGAAGTAGCCTTAAAACATTATATCGATGAAAATTAACATTAGGGATCTTGTGTTTTTCTTTCTTTCTTTTTTTTTACCTTGTGTTTTTCTTGTTTGCTGGTGTGACATTCAGTCATTTCTTTTGGCAACAATCACAAATACTTATTGGGCATCAATTATGTGCCAGGTATTTGTGGGGCTGAAACAGGAAAATAAAAGAAGACCCAATGTGTTTGGTAGCTAGCGCTGCCATAACAAAGTATCACAAAGTGAGTGACTTAAACAATAGATATTTATGTATTTTTTGTCTCATTGTCCTGGAGACTAGGAGGCTGAAGATAGGGGTTGGCAGGGTTGCTTCCTCTTGACAATTTGTTCTATGCCTCTGTCCCAGCTTTGGGGAGTTTTTTTGGCAGTATTTAGTGTTCCTTAGTTTGTGGGTGCATCACCCCAATCTCCACCTTCATGTTCATGTGATGTTCTTTCTGTGTATGAGTTTGTGTCCATATTTCCCTCTTTTATAAGGACATCAGTCATATTGGATTAGGGGCCTACCTTATTCTAGTATGACCTCATCTCAACTAATTACATCTGCAGGGACCCTATTCTAAATAAGGTCACATTCTATGGTGGGAGTTAGGAATTCAGCATATGAATTTTGGGGAGACATGATTCAAGCCATAAAAACTACATCCATCTGCCTAAATTTAAAAGTTATAAATAAAACTAACAAGCTGTTAAATACAATATGCTTTGTTCTCCTATCGTGACAAATGCATCTTCATAAACACCTGGAAAGACAGGTTTTAATTTAGAATTCTTGAACTTCTTAGAGATTGTTGTCAGATTATGGTGGCCTGAAAAGGGCTGGCTCCTCTCCTGGAAACTTTTCTGTGTCCTGCTTTTTCTTCCTGCCCTGATCTGTCTTTTGCTCTGGATACCTTATGCACATCTGTGGACACTCCAGCTGACACATTCAAGCTGCATCTATATACCCTGCAGGCAGCCTCCCTTTGGCCACCATTAGGGTCTATGAATTGCTCATGCTAGTGATGCAGTAGATGAATGGGCCCTTAGAAGAAGCCTGCAACATCTGTTCAAGCAGGGAGTTCTAGGGTCCTGGTACCAGAGATGTGGTCTAGAATGAGGGTTCTGGGTGTGACACACAACCAGAGGAAGGAAGGTTCTCTATGGTGAGGGCACCAGAGCAAGGATCCTCTTGCTTGAATCTAAGCCTGTACTGTCAGTGAACAAAACTTCTTTATAGTCTTAGGGTTTATTTTTTAGTGAAAGGAGACAAAACATAAATAATAAATAAAAGAAGTAAATTGTATAGCATGTTCAAAGGTGGTAGGTGCATAAGAAAAAAGTAGAGCAGAGGGGAAAGGATCTGGTGTTTATCTGGGCAAAGGGCAGTTTACAACATTACAAAGAGTGGTCAGTGTAGGCCAGACAGAGCTGGAAACATTGGATCAAGACTTGAAAAAGGTCAGAGTTTGGCAAGTGGATTTACGAGACAAAAGCACCTTTTGGAAAGAAGGAGATATCTGATAAAGAATCCAGGGTTCAGGCTCCCTGCATGAAACCTGCTTCTCCCTCTGCCTGTGTCTCTGCCTCTCTCTCTCTTTCTCTCTTTGTGTCTCTCATGAATAAAAACAAACAAACAAACAAACAAAAAAACAACCAACCAAACAGACAAAAAAACAGGGCAGCCCGGGTTGCTCAGCGGTTTAGTGCTGCCTTCAGCCCAGGGCGTGATCCTGGAGTCCCGGGATAGAGTCCACATCAGGCTGTCTGCATGAAGCCTGCGTCTCCCTCTGCCTGTGTCTCTGCCTCTCTCTCTCTCTCTCTCTCTCTCTCTCTCTCTGTGTGTGTGTGTGTCTCATGAATAAATAAATAAAATTAAAAGAAAAAAAAAAGAATCCAGGGTGGAAGTGTGCCTGGAGTGCTCAGGGAACAGAAAGAAGGCCAGTGTTGCTCGAGTGCTGTGAGAATAGGAGGATGTAATGGGAGTTAAAATCAGAGTAGCTTATGGGAAGCTAGAAAACACAGGGCTTTTTAGGTTATTTTAAAGGTTTGGGCTTTTACTCTGAGATTTGTGGCTCCTGGAGAGTTTTGAGCAGATGAATGACATGATCTCTCTAGCTTCTGTGTTGAGGAAAGAGGACAGGGTAAACATAGAAACAGGGAGACTATTTAGAAGAAGGTGATTGTAGTAATTTGAGGTAAAGATGACAGTGGTAACTTGAATCAGAATAGTAATAGATGGAGAATGATAAGTGGTTGGCTTTGGGATATGTTTTAAGGTAGAGCCAACAGGAATTTCTGATGGACTGAATTTCATTCAGAGAAAGATAGGGGGAGGGTATCAACAATTACTTCACGATTTTTGCTCTTTAAAACAGGTTTGAGGGGAAAAGATCAAAAGTCTAGTTTTGGACATACTGAGTTTGAGATATTAGATATTGAAGGGGAATATTCAATAGGCATTTGGATAAGTAACTCTAGAATGTGGGTAGGGGGATCTGGGCTGGAGTTATAAAACTGGGAATCTTCAGCAAACAATGTTATTTACAGCAATGAGAATAGATGAGATCATTAGTGAAGGATGATGAAGAAGAGGACCCAGGAATGAGCTCTACTCCACGGCATTGGAATTTGTGGAGAAGATGATGCTCCTGTACAGAAAACTGAGGAGTGACCAATGTTATAGAAGAAAAGCACAAGAGGGTGTGGGTGTCCTGGAACCAAGTGAAGAAGGAATACTGAGGAAGACAGAGTTACTGATTGTGTCAAATACTGCTGATAGATACGATCAGATTAGGGCTGAACATTGATTTTGGATTTCAATTTAGCTGTGGGCAAGTCAGTAGAGACCTTGATAAAAGTAGTTCTGGTGAAGTATTGGGGATAAATACCTCCTTGAATGGGTCTGAGAAAAAAATGCAAGCAAAGAAACTGTAGATAGAGTAGAGAGAACTGTTTTTGAAGAGTTTTGCTACAAGAGGAATAGGCAGTGGATAAGTATTTAAAAGAGGAAGAAGGGTGCTGGTAGTTTTTTTTTTTTTTTTTTTTTTTTTTTTTTTTTAATAGCACATAATGATTTGCTGAAGAGAATTATCCTCGGTAACAAATGATGAAATTATGCTTTTAAGCAGAAAGAGAATTCCAGCAACTTTTGTGAATAGGTGGGAGGGGTTGGGAATCACATGTACAAGTTGAGAGGTTGTTTTTGCTCAGGAGCACAGATAGTTTTCCTATGGTAATATGTAAGAAGGTGGAACACATGATCTGCTAGGTGGGCAGATGCCATAGTGGAATCTGCAGAGGACTTTTGACTGATTCCAGTTTCTAGGTCAAGTAGGAGACATCAGCTGGAAGAGAGGATTAGAGTAAAAAGTGCTAGGGTTTCAGCAGAGAGAAGAGCTTATAATCATTGTCTAGCAGAAAGGGAGAGTGAAGGGACCCGGAACATACAGAGTGATTGCCCAGCAGCATTGATGACTTACTTCACTTGCATGATCATGTATTTTAAATAGGATCACATTGGGACACCTGGGTGGCTCAGCGGCTGAGCATCTACCTTTGGCTCAGGGTGTGATCCTGGAGTCCTGAGATTGAGTCCTGCATTGGGCTGCCTGCATGGAGCCTGCCTCTGCCTATGTCTTTGCCTCTCTCTGTCTTTCATGAATAAAAAAAAAAAAAAATTGGGATCACATTAATTCATACCAGGCACTCAAATATTTTTAAGTTTTTATTTTAATTCCAGTTAGTTAATATACAGTATTATATTACTTTCAGGTGTACAATATAGTAATTCAACAATTCCATACATCATTTGGTGCTCATCACAGAGGCACTCCTTAATCTCCATCACCTATTTAAGCCACTCTCTCACCCTGCTCCTCTCTGGTAACCATCAATTTATCCTCTATATTAATAATTTGTTCTTTACAATTAATTGTCTGTTTCTTTATTTATCTCTGTCTCTTTTTTCCCTTTGCTTGTTTTTTTTCCTAAGTTCTACATATAAGTGAAGACATATTTGTCTTTCTCTCTGCCTGACTCATTTTGCTTAGCATTTTACTCTAGCTCCATCCATGTCATCATAAATAGCAAGAGTTATGAACTCAATAAAATATATATTATATTTATTATATACATGCTGTAAAATATATATTATAATATTGTAATTATATATAATATTGTAAAATATTTAAATATATGTGAATTCATATATATGTATGTATGTATACCACATCTTCTTTATCCATTCATCAATCTATGGACACTTGGGCTATTTCCAAGTCTTGGCTATTAATATAAATAATGCTGCAATAAACATAGAGGTGTATGTATCCCTTTGGATTAGTGTTTTAAATCTTGGGTAAATACCCAATAGGGCAATTGCTGGATCACATGGTAGTTCTATTTTTAACTTTTTGAGGAAATGCCCTACTGGTTTCTACAGTGGCTTATGAGTTCACATTCCCACAAATAGTGGGATTGCAATTCCTCACTAACACCTGCTTGTGTGTATGTGTGTGTGTGTGTTGTGTTGGTTTTAGCCATTCTCATAAGTGGGAGGTGATATCTCATTAGAGTTGTGATTTGTATTTCCCTGATGATGAATGAAGGTGAAAATCTTTTCATGTGTCTGTTGGCCATCTGTTTGTCTCCTTCAGAGAAATGTCTGTTCATATCTTTTGCCCAACTTATAATTGGATTATTTGTTTTGAGGGTATTGAGTTTTATAAGTTCTTTATGTATTTTGGATACCAACCCTTTATCAGATATTTCAATTGCAAATATCTTTTCCCATTCTGTAGGTTGCCTTTTAGTTTTGTTGATTATTTTCTTCATCATGCAAAAGTTTTTATTTTGATGTAGTCCTAATAGTTTAGTTTTGCTTTTGTTTCCCTTGTTTCAGGAGACATCAAGTAAGAAGTTGCTATGGCCAATGTCAAAGAGATTATTTATGGTTTGAGTTCTTTTCTAGGATTTTTATGGCTTCAGGTCTCACATTAGGTCTTTAATCCATTTTTGAATTTATCTTTGTGTATGGTATAAGAAAGTGGTCCAGTTTCATTCTTTGGTATGTAGCTGTCCAGTTTTCCCAGCATCGTTTGTTGAAGAGAGTCTCCTTTTCTCATTGGATATGGTATTCTTTCCTGCTTTGTCGAAGATTTGTTGACCATATTGTTGTGGGTTGATTTCTGGGTTTTCTATTCTGTTCTATTGATTTGTGTGTCTACCTTTGTGCCATTACCATATTGTTTAGATTACTACAGCTTTGAAATATAACTTGAAGTCTGGAATTATTATACCTTCAGCTTTTCTTTTCTTTTTCAAGATTGCTTTGGCTATTCAGGGTCTTTTGTGGTTCCATACAAACGTTTGGATTGTTTATTCTAGCTCTGTGAGAAATGCTGGTAGTATTTTTATAGGGATTGCATTGAATATTTAGCTTGCCTTTGATTGCCTAGACACTATAGAATAGTATTTGCTCTTCCAATCCATAAACATGGAATGTTTCCCATTTCTTTGTGTTGTCTTCAATTTCTTTCATCCATGTTTTATAATTTTTAGAGTACGAGTCTTTCACTTCTTAGTTAGGTTTATTCCTAGATATCTTATTATCTTTGGTGCAATCGTAAAAGGGATTTTTAAAAATTTCTCCTTCTGCTGCTTCATTATTGCTGTATAAAAATGCAACAGATTTCTGTATGTTGATTTTGTATCCTATTTTACTGAATTCATTGATCAGTTTTAGCAGTTTTTGGGTGGTCTTTCAGGTTTCCTATAGAGAATCATGTCACCTATAAATAGTGAAAGTTTTACTTCTTCCTTACTGATTTGGATGCATTTTATTTCTTTTTGTTGTGAGTACTAGGACTTCCAGTACTATGTTGGTTGAGTAAAAGTGAAGGTGGACGTCCTAGTCTTGTTCCTGGTCTTAGGGGAAAAGCTCTCAGTTTTTTCTCCATTGAGGATGATGTAGTTATGTGTTTTTCATTTAGGTCCTTTATTATGTTGATGTATGTTCCCTATAAACTTACTTTGTTAAGGGTTTTATCATGAATGGATTGTGAAAAGCTTTATCTGTGTCTTTTGAAATGATCATATGATTCTTATACTTTCTCTTATTGATGTGATATATCATGTTAATTGATTTGCAAATACTGAACCACCCTTGCAACCCAGGACTAATCCCATTTGATCATGGTGAATGATTTTTTATATATATATTGTTGGATTTGGTTTGCTAGTATTTTGTTGAGAATATTTGCATCTATGTACATGAAGGATAATGTCCTCTAGCTCTCTTTTTTTAGTGCTGTCTTTATCTGGCTTTGGAATCAGCTCTCTTTTTTAGTGCTGTCTTTATCTGGTTTTGGAATCAGAGTAATGCTGGCCTCAGAGAATGAATATGAAATTTTTCCTTCCATTTCTATTTTTTGGAATAGTTTCAGAAGAATAGGTATTAACTCTTCTTTAAACATTTGGTAGAATTCACCTGTGAAGCCATTTGGTCCTGGACTTTTGTCCTTGGGGAGTTTTTTGATTCCTGATTCAATTACTTTGCTGGTTATCAATCTGTTCAAAATTTCTATTTCTTCCTGTTTCAGTTTTGGTAGTTTATATGTTCCTAGGAATTTATCCATTTCTTCTAGGTTGTCCAGTTTGTTGGCATATCATTTTTCATAAAATTATCTTATAATTATTTGTATTTCTGTGGTGTTGGTTGCTATTTCTTCTTTCTCATTTGTGATTTATTTGAGCCTTTTTCTTTCTTTCTTCATAAATTTGGTGAGAGACTTATAAATTTTCTTGATTTTTTTTTTCAAAGAACAGCTCCTGGTTTCATTGATCTGTTCTATTGTTTTTCCAGTTTCTATATCACTTCTGTTCTAGTTTTTATTTTTTTCTTTTCCTGATTTTAGATTTTGTTTGTTAATCTTTTTGTATCTCCTGTAAGGATAGGTTGTTTGAGATTTTCTTGCCTTTTGAGGTATTGCTGTATTGCTATAAACTTCTCTCTTAGAACCGCTCGTGCTGCATCCCAAAGGTTTTGGACCATTGTGTTTTCATTTTCATTTGCTTCCATGTATTTTTTTATTTCTTCTTTTATTTCCTGGTTGACCTATTGATTGTTAATAGGGTTTTACTTAATCTCCAAGTGTTTGTGGTTTTTCAAGATTTTTTTCTTGTGGTTGACTTGTAGTTTCATAGTTTTGTGGTCAGAAAAGATGCATAGTATGACTTCAATATTCTTGAATTTGTTGAAGCTTGTTTTATGGGCTAATATGTGATCTCTTCTGGAGAAAGTTCCATGTGAACTTGCAAAGAATGTGTTGTCTGCTGTTTGAGAATGGAACGTTCTGTATATATCTGTTAAATCTATCTGTTCCCATGTGTCATTCAAAGCCATTGTTTCCTTGCTGATTTTCTGTTTAGATGATCTATCCATTGATGGGAGATGTTAAAATCCACTCCTATTATTATATTATTATTGATTAGTTCCTTTGTTATTAATTGTTTTATATATTTGGGTGCTTCTATACTGGTTGCATAAGTATTTACAATGATTACATATTCTTGTTGGATTGTCTGCTCTATTCTATAAAGTACTTCTTTGTCTTTTGTTACAATCTTTTTTTTTTTTAATTTTTTATTTATTTATGATAGTCACACACACAGAGAGAGAGAGAGGCAGAGATACAGGCAGAGGGAGAAGCAGGCTCCATGCACCGGGAGCCCGATGTGGGATTCGATCCTGGGTCTCCAGGATCGCGCCCCGGGCCAAAGGCAGGCGCTAAACCGCTGCGCCACCCAGGGATCCCCCAATCTTTGTTTTAAAGTCTATTTTGTCTGATATAAGCATTGGTACTCTGCCTTTCTTTTGATCTCCATTTGCATGATAAATGTTTCACCATCCCCTTAATTTCAAATGCAAGTATCTTTAGGTCTAAAATGAATCTCTTATAAGCCACATGTAGGGGGGGATCTTTCTTTTTTTTTAATCTATTCTGTCACCTATGTCTTTTTTTTTTTCACCTATGTCTTTTGATTGGAGTATTTAGTTCATTTACATTCAAAGTAATTATTGATAGATATATATTTATTGTCATTTTATTATTTGTTTTCTGGTTGTTTCTGGAGATTTTCTCTGATCCTTTCCTGTCTTTCCTCTTTTGTGGTTTGCTGATTTTCTTTAGTGATATATTTGGATTTCTTTCTCTTTATCCTTTGCATACTTATTAGTTTTGATTTATGGTTACCATTATGTTTGTATATAATCTCTTTTGTGCAATATAGTCTATATTAAATTGATGGTGTTTAAGTTTGAACCCATTCTTTACTCTTTTCCTTCCTGTTTTAGGTATGTATTTTATATCCTTTTATTTTGTGAGTTGACTGATTTTTTAAAGAAATATTCATTTTTACTGCTTTTGTGTTTCCTACCTTTATACTGCCCCTTTTGGCCTCTCCCTTTCACTCAGAGTCCCCTTTAATATTTCTTGCTAGGTCGTTTAGTGTTCATGAACCCTTTTGGTTTTGTTTGTTGAGGGAAATTCTTTATCTCTTCTTCTGTTCTGAATATTGGCCTTGCTGGTAGAATATTCTTGGCTGCAGATTTTTCCCATTCAGCACTTTGAATATATCATGCCCCTCTCTTTTGGCTTGCAGTTTCTGTGGAAAAATCTCCTACTAGCTTTAGGGATTTTCCCTTGTAAGTTACTGTTTTCTTTTGTCCTGCTGCTTTCAAAATCTTTTCTTGGTTACTATAATTTGCCTATTTATTTTTTTCTTTTTATTTATTTTATTATTTTTTTTATTTTGCCAATTTAATTACAACTATGTCTTGGTCTGCTTTTGTTGATTTTGATGGGCGTTCTCTGTGCCTCCATGATCTGGATATCTCTTTCTTTCTCCAGGTTTGGGAAATTTTAAGCTATTATTTTTTCAAATAAAATTTCTGCTTCCTTTTCTCTCTCTTCTTCTGAGATTACTATAATATGAATATTATTACATTTGATGGAGTCACTGTGATCCCTAAGCTTATTCTCATTTTGCATAATTCTGTTTTCTTTTTTTTTGTTCAACTTCATTGCTTTTCATTTCTGTCTTCCAGGTCACTAATTTGTTACTTTGCTTCTTCCCTCCTGCTGTTCATTCCATCAAGTGCATTTCTCATTTCGTTTTATTGAGCCCTTTATCTCCACTATGTTATTTCTTATCTCTGTTGTAAGAGTCTCACTCATTTCTTCCATTCTTTTCTCAGGTGCAGTGAATATCCTTTTAATCATTGCTTTAAATTCTCTATCAGCCATTACTTATATCTGTTTTTGCTTAGGTCTAGCTATGGCTTGTATTATCCTTTCATTTTGGATAAATTTCTCAGTCTCCTCATTTTGCCCACATCTCTGTTTCTCTACTTTAAGAAAGTCAGCAATATCTTCTGCTTTTGAAAGTAGTGACTTCATGGTGAAGAGGTCCTGAAGTGCCTTGCAGTGCAGTGTCCCCTGTTCACCAGAACCTGGCACTTCAGTAGAGTATCCTGTGTGTGTTGCTTATGCCCTGCTGTTGTGTCTGAATCACTTTTCCTTTCAGTACAGTTGTCTGCTCTGCCTTTCTGCCTCTTGTAGGCTGGTACTCAAATATTTTCAATGAATAGATTTAGAGTCCTTTACATGTTATATGGTTATGTAGATGATCATATATAAGAGCTTAAGTTACTTTGTAATTTATTCACAGTGAAGCATTAAAAAAAGCAAAAGTTAAACTTTTTTTTTTTTTTAGTCACTTAAATGGCAGGCACTAAAAGAGAACTCCTATTTGATTCTCTTAAAGAATGTGGCATAATACTGAGTTGTACTTATTTTTCAGGTGGAAATCTGAAGTATTGTCTACTCAGGTCATGATGGATATGGAAGTAGCTTCAGAATTAAGGGAAATTCTTGATGTGCAAAGAGAAGAGGATTTGATCAGAGGGGAGAGTTTCAGAGTTTGACATTTTGGAGTTAAGGGGTAATGAAATTTAAAATGTGATCATGCCTGTAGTAGGGTGAAATCTAGTGATGATTAATTGATTGACATTGAAAAGAAACTACAAAGAAGTTTCTTCCAAAAATTGGATTTAAGAATTTCAGGCATTTATCCTTTGTTTTTCTGATAAAAAACCTGGGCTTATTAATTTCCTCAATAAATAGGATTATAAGTCAGAATGTAGGTATATATATTTAATTCAAGCTTAAAAATTTGTTAGAGATATAGCTAGGTCTTGAATTAATTGATGAGTCTTATTTATTACTGTATTGGAAACTACAGTAATAGTGTTGCCTTTAACTGTAGGTACACAATTTAAAAATGTGAACACATATTTGATTTAAAAGATAAATTGAAATGTTCTGCTATTATTTTATATATTGAATTTTACACAATAAATTGACATTTTATTAAGAAGATAAGATTCTAAGAAAAGAATGAAACACAAGTAGAGAATATATAACTATAAAGACTAGTTTTTATATCTTTATGTTGTGTCCTTGGTACACTAAGCTATCTTTGACAACAAAAATGTCCTGCTCTTGTGATAGAGAGGCCCAGGAATGGAAAAAGATATAAGTAGCTATTGAATAATGCATTGGTTGATAGAAATGGTCAAATTATACAGTTTCCTAGTGGGTACCATTTTTCTTCATTGAGAGGGACACTATAAAGTTGGATGTTAATTGCTCCCACAAATACAGTTTTGCTCTTCACGATAAGCATTAAGACATGTCCTCGGAGCTCTGTGACTTCATTATACACCACCTAAAAAAGGATAGAATAATGAAAATATAAATCAGATATACTTAAATGCACATTTAAAGATACTATTTTTAATAAAAATATTTAGCTGTTAATATCATTTAGCTTGGAATAGATTGGTTAATGTAGAATCTTTCATTTCTAACTCTAATTCTGGAAAGCTAAAGTTTCTGCTAACATAATGGAGTTTGATCACAGGATATTTCTCTAAGAAGCTTAGAATTTATTCTGATTCCATTAATAATCGTCCATTCCACATTTAATATGACTGTGAATTATTCTCTAGGAAGAAATTTAAATACCCATCGCCTTTAACTGTCCTTGAATTTACTGTGCAACATGGGACCTTGAACACTATCTCTTTTTGTTGAAGACTAATGAGGAGAGTAGATTTCCTTGTGTTAATTTAGTGCAGTATAACAATATTTCCATCTACATCTGAAGAATTCATTCTGTGCTTACTTTATTTAAAATGGTTTAATTTTTAATTATAAAAACACATGCTTATTAAATATGAAAAAAAAAGAAAGGAAAATCTGTATTTCCACCCCTGGGAGATAATTATAGTTAACATTTCAGTGTTTTTTTTGTTTTACATATATAATTACTTTTTAAGAATCTGAGCTGTAATTTTGCTATATGTAGAGTTTTGTGTCTTGCTCTTTTTCACTTGCTAGGCATGTAAGTAACTAGTTTCTAAAAAGGGATCTGTTCAACTGTGTTTTATAATATCCAGGAAGTAAGCAATGGGCATTACCACCGGGTGCCTACAGTAGTAAAGAAACTTCAAAAGTGTAGTACTATCAAGAAATTAGTTACCCATTATGAAGGGAGGGGAGAGCTGTGTATAAATCCAACATGGTTGCCAGGGAAACTACTTAGAACACATTTAGAAAGGAGTTTCATATGCGGCTACAAACTTGCTTTTTATAGACAAGCTACAAGACAGAAAGAAGAGTTCTCTATATATGTAAAAAAGAAGCAGAGGAAAAACTTGAGAGGGAAGCCCTTTGAGTCAGTTGGAAGGCTCCTCAGTGTATATGGATATGGTTTCTGGTCCATTGCATTGCATCTGTCTGGTATTTATGAACACACAAAGTTATTGGTGAAATTCCATTCAAAATCAGTCTGATAGCTCCTCTGAACAATGATTTACTTATCAAGTAAATAACAATTCAATCAAGAGACATGAGACGCTATATGCCATGTGAATGCAATCTACCCTGCTTCATGTGACAGCTCCTGGCTACCTCCTCTTCTAGCATCCTACTCTCATTCCAGACAGAAGATGATCTTTTCAGTTTCTTAGGAATACTGATTCAAATTATTCCATTTTATTTATTGAGTTCCTCTGGGATAGTAGAAGATTTCAAGGGCTGCCTTAAAAATCTCAAAGCCCTACCACTTTAATTCCTCTTCTTTAACAGCAACAGGATTCTCAGTATGGACTCTGAGCCACATCTCTTCCTGGACTCTTTTTTTTTTTTTTTAAGATTTTATTTATTCACTCATGAGACACACACACACACACACAGGCAGAGACACAGGCAGAGAGAGAAGCAGGCTCCATGCAGGGAGCCCGATATGGGACTAGATCCTGGGACTCCAGGATCACTCCCCGGGCAGAAGGCAGGCGCTAAACCGCTGAGCCACCCAGGGATCCCCTCCTCCTGGACTCTTATCTTTCCAAGACTTCAGAGTAAGTTCCTTTTCCTTTTCTGTACAGTGGCTATTTTGAACTATCTAAAATACCCTCCATTTTCCTTCACACAACACTTTCAGCAGACAAACTCATTTATTTTACAGAGTAAATAGATGAAGGGGTCCTCAAAGTGTTACTGTATGTGAAGGAGAAAAATGGAATAACTCTAAGCATTAGGATTTTGTGAAAGTCTGGCTTAAGAACTCTGTGAATCATATAAGTAAGATCTAAAGATATAAATTTCTCTGACACATAATAATTTATATTTATATGATTCTATTGTTAACTATATGTTTTCTCATTTGCATAATGGTGATAATAATATTTGCCTTTTAGCACTGTGGGGAAGAATAGGAGAGATAATGAATGCAAGTTTTACTGCAAAGCCTGGTACATATTGAACACTAATAAATTATAGCTGAAAAAGATCCATCAAATACACAAAGAACAGCTGTTTCTTGGTATTTTGGATTAGTTGTCTGGAGAAAACAGTTCCAGATAGAATTGAATCTCTTTGGTTTTTAGCAAGCTGAAATTCTCAAGAAATGACTTTAAGAATTAATTGCCTTTTGGTTAAAATACAAACTTTTAACACCAGAAGTTATATTACCTTATAGATTTCTTTCCCTGTGCTTTGTTATGCAAAAATTATTTTATGAAAAGTAACTGAAGTGTGATAGACAGGTAATCATCGCACATCATAGATGATACATATTTTAATTGCTTTACTGCATCCATAACATTGTTAAAAAAAATTAGCACTCTTACTTGTGATGAGCACTGAGTGATGTATAGAAGTGTTGACTCACTATATTGTACACCTGAAACTAATCCCACATTGTATGTTAACTAGAATTTAAACAAAAATTTTCTAAAAATAAGTAAAAAAGAAAAAAAGCACTCTTTTCTTATTGTTCAATGAATAATTAGTGGGTAATGCTAAAGAAGTACACAAATGATTATATTCTTTGAGACTTTTTCACCAAAGGCTTTAATATGTATTCTGTTGTCACATAAATAGAACCAAAATGCACAGCTCTTTCAATTTCACTTTATAATACTTTTTACCCATAGACATGCACCAAGTCTTCATTGCCTTCTGATAAATACTGAACTCGTAGGTTTGAAATTATTACATCAAACAGAAAAAACTTCAGGGTACTTAACATCTGTTAACTTGGATATAAGCACTCATTGCATGTTATTTGACATGAGGGTATAGTAAATAATTCTAGAGTGTATTTAGTGTATTTAGAGTGACTTCAGTGGAAGGCTAATAATATGGAAATTGGAATGTGCCTACTGCTGGTGGGAAGGGGAGTGAGGAGGCAGGATAATGGGAAGGAGAGTTCAAAACAAGTGAGAACGGGAGAACTCTGTGGGTGAAGAGGAGGGGCAGCAGCATAACAGTGGGGTCAATATGAGTTTTGAATCTGGCAGTTCTGGATTTGAAAACTAGTTGCTGAGGGGGGCACTTGGCGGGATGAGCACTGGGTGTTATGCTATATGTTGGCAAACTGAACTCCAATTAAAAAAAAAAAAGAAAAGGGGATCCCTGGGTGGCTCAGCGGTTTGGGGCCTGCCTTCAGCCCAGGGTGTGATCCTTGGGCCCCGTGATCAAGTTCCGCGTCCAGCTCCTGGCATGGAGCCTGCTTCTCCCTCTGCCTGTGTCTCTACCTCTCTCTCTCTCTCTCTGTCTATCATGAATAAATAAGTAAATCTTTTAAAGAAAAAAAAAAAAGAAAAAAGAGAGAAAACTAGTTGCTTAACCCTGGTTGAAATGTTTGACATCACGGCTCAATGTCTTTTTTATTTTTAAAAATAGAATTTTCATCATGTTATGAATATCAAAATGAGAGGATGATAAGATAACAATGGCTATGACTTACTGTGTATACCATATACATACTGCTATCCTAAATAATCAGGCACATTCTGCAAGATATTTTAAGGAATGTAAAACACATAGAATATTCCTATTCTAATGTCCTTTTTAATTTTTTCCTTTATATTTTATAATAGAACAGTAAGAAAGGAACACAATGTATAAAATACATTGACTATAACAATATAATCTGTATTTCTAAAGAGTAACTGAAAAAAAAGATAGTTTTTAACCAGATGCCAAAGGCAACAGAGTGGAAAAAGCAATGGCATTGGGGCTAGAATCCCAGCTCCGCTTCTTAAAAGCAGTAGGAGAGTTTTGTGAGCATTCCAAGGGTCAGCTCCACCCTACCTTCAGCCCAATGTCCACAACATGGATTTGTATATGATAGAGGTTTTCAGGGAGACTGCTAACAAAGTCTGTTGGGAATCACTCTGGGAAGTGTCAAGTAGACAAGCTAAATCTTGTATCAAAAAAGTTTAGTATCTGAAGGGTGGATATGAGAGGGACCCTTGGCAGTATCCCTGACTCAGCCTTTCTCAATCTGGGTATTAGGGGGAGAGAGTGAGTGAGAGAGAGAGAGAGAGAGAGAGAGAGAAAGAGAGAGAGAGAGAGAGCTCTGAATAAAAATGGAAAATTATTTTATGAAAAGCTTTGTAGGACATTGGTGATGCACTGTAATATGCCCTTTGTATTCCTTTAAGAGATTTATATAAAAAGGAGAGTGAGGTCATTCTCTCCTACTTCCCAGAACATTGCACAGCTTTGGCAGTTTGAGAAATCCCAGTCATACTGAGAGGTTGATGTAGCAGTGCTCAGGAAGCAAAGCAGGGGAGAAGTTAAAAAGGTGGATGCTGGGCAGCCCGGGTGGCTCAACAGTTTAGCGCCGCCTTCAGCCCAGGGTGTGATCCTGGAGACCTGGGATAGAGTCCGACGTGGGGCTCCCTGCATGGAGCCTGCTTCTCCCTCTGCCTACATCTCTGCCTCTCTCTCTCTCTCTCTCTCTCTCTGTGTCTCTCATGAATAGATAAATGGAGTCTTAAAAAAAAAGGTGGATGCCATGTGATAACTTAGTGGGTTTCCTAAAAAACACATATACATGGTTGCTAAGGGTGCACTGAAATAATTAAAGGGTTTGGCACAGAGAGAGGCCTGTATCACAGAGGGTGAGAGAAAGTAAAACCAGTCTACTTCTTTATTTGCATTTCTTATAAAGATTCTTCTATTGATACAGAACATAGTGGGAGAAAAATTAAAATATCATCTTTTTTAATCTCATGGCTTTCTAAATTCAACCAGCTTCCCCAACAAACTTGTTTATATGATGATTATTACTATTAAAAATAGTCACTTATCTACATATTAATTCACATTTCAGCTTATTTAGGTTATGTATAAATTGGGGTGTAGTAGACATGGATGATGGACTCTTGTTTTTAAAACAGTTTTAAAAGTATAAACAGTGTGTGTCCAAGCTATTAGTATTGGCTGATGAAGAAACTATTACAGTGATTTCTGATCAATGGGCCATGAATGTGGGAGGAGTCAGAATTATTACAAGCCATCAGAAAATGTATGGAAACAACAAGCATTATAATCTCCATGCATGTATATTTACTATTTTTTAAAATAATACAGATAGCTTGAAATAAAACACAAGTTCATTTAAACTCCTGAATTGTTAAGTTGCTTTTTGTCATTACATCCCTCCTGAGATTAGAAATGTTGAAGCATAGCATTAGGTCTGGAAAAATTTCTTGATGTTGATGTAGGGGATCTTGTACTCAGAAGATATAAAAACTAATGATATACTGTTGGGAGGATATATCTCTAGCTATTGACACCATGACAAATAAAATATCAAAAGATCTTTCCTTACTAACTTACAAATATATATATAGTTTTACATTTTTTACATGCATATAAAGTGTCACAAAACTACAGCAAATATTTTTTTCCACAAATTTATTTGGAAACAACTAAGCATTAAAGATACTAAGAAGATAAGGTATTTTCCTCATCCTCAAGAAATTTACAATATACTGGAAGAAAAAGCCTGTAAGACTAAGTAAAAGATGTTAAATGTGGTATAAGAGTCTAGGAGGAGAGAGTGGTTCAGAGTCCACATTTGAGGTGAGCTTCAAAGTTGGCAGAGAAGAGTGGAAAGGGCAAAGGGAATGAGCTCCATCACAGAGGTCAGAAGGACTATTCAGGGAATGACAAGGTGTCTTATGTGACTTGAAAACATGATTAGATATGAGGAAATAAAAGGTCGTGAGCACACAAATATTCCTGACTTATTTTTGACGAAGGTACAGAAGACATTTGTTGCATTGTTTTTCCAATAAATGGTGCTGAAGTAATTGGCATTCACAGGTAAGAAAAAATGAACTCCAACTTAAACCTCATACATTATTCAAAAATTAACTCAAAATGGATAATGGGCTTAAATATAAAATGCAAGACTATAAAACATTTAGAAAAATACAGGAGAAAATCTTTAGGACTTAGTGCTAGGTGAAGAGTTCTTAGACTTGTAGTCTATAAAAGGAAAAATTGATAAATTGTACAAAATGAAAATTAAAAACTTTTAATTTGAAAGACCCTGAGAAGAGAATGAAAAGACAAGCTATAGGCCGGTAGAAAGTATTTGTAAACCAATTATCTGACAAAGGCTACCATCTATAACATACAAAGAACTTTCAAAACTCAGCAGCAAAAATGCAAACTATCCAATTAGTAAATGAGCAAAGACATGAAGAGACATTTTACCAAAGAGGATGATATATAAGTACATGACAAAAAGTTCGGCATCACTAGTTATTAAATAAATGCAAATTAAAACCACAATGAGGTATCATTCTATACCTATCAAAAGAACTAAAATTAAAAATAGTGATAATAACAAATGCTGGCAAAGATTCAGAGAAAACTAGATACATTGCTGGTGGGAGCGTAAAATGGTATAAAAAGGAGTATGGCATTTTTTTTCAAAACTAAATATGCCACTACCATATATTCCAGTAATTACATCTTAAGCATTTATCTTACAGAAATTACAACTATGTTTACACAAAAACCAATTATACATTACTGTTCACGACAGTTTTGTTTGCAATAGCCCAAGCCAGAAATAACCCAGATGTCCTCTAATGGGTGAACAGCATTATACTTCCATAGCACTACGACTATTCAGAAGTGAAAAGAAACAAACCTACTGATGCATGCAGCTACTTGGATAGATGGCTATGGAATTATGGTGAGTGAAAAAAGCCAATCTTGAAATGTTACAAACTGTATGATTCCCATTTATATAACATTTGCAATGACAAAATTATAAAGATGGAGAACAGATTATTAGTAGCCAGTGATGGGGAGAAGGGGAAGGTAGGCATTAGAGGGAGGGAAATGTCAGTGGTTATAGGGTAGCACCAGGAGTCCTTGTGATGGAATTCTATACCTTGACTGTGGTGATGGTCATACAAACCTACTCATGTGATAAAAATTCATAGAACGAACTGGAATTATAATTAAAATGCATAGGACAGAATACATATGAACACATGTAAAACTAGTGAAATCTCATTAAGGTCAGTGAATTGTACCAGTGTCAATTTCCTGGTGTGATATTGTACTGTTGTCATGCAGGATGTTACCACTGAGGGAAAGTAGCTAAAGGTTATTTGAATTCTCTGTGTATTATTGCTTCCAACTGCATGTGAATCTACAATTATCTCAAACATTTTTTTAAGTATATGAAGACGATATTACTCAGAAAGACAACTCAGGAAAGTTACTGCATCATGTTTCAAGGGCTATATTAATGTCATGTTTAGGATTCTGTACATTATCCAGTAGACAGTGAGGAGTCTTTGAAAAAAATTTTGAATAGTAGAGAAATAAATATGACTGGCTTTTGAAAGACATCTTAGGTAGAAATGTGCATGATTTAATTGAAAAATGCAAGAGGCATAGAGGAGGCTATTATATAGTGGCCAAAGTCACAGGGACTTCAAACAGATAAGCAGTGGTGGGGCAGACAGAAGGTGATGGATTCAAGAAGCAGATGGTTGCACGTGTATCAAACTGTTAAACTGACAAAACTTGGGGATTGGTTGG
This sequence comes from Canis lupus baileyi, assembly GCF_048164855.1. Classification (NCBI taxonomy): domain Eukaryota; kingdom Metazoa; phylum Chordata; class Mammalia; order Carnivora; family Canidae; genus Canis; species Canis lupus. The sequence goes on from NC_132862.1 coordinate 28,809,800, forward strand.
AAAAATGAGTGAGAGAGAAAGCAGTGTCATTAGAATGTATCTTTTGAGATGGCAAAGGAGGAAAGCCTGGTTGAAAAGTACCTAGGAGACATTCAAACGGAGTTCTCCTGTAATGAGGCAGAAGCGCAGGTCAAAAGGTTAGGATAGAAGCCAGGTCTTGAGGAATAAATTCAGATGCAACCTACATAGAGATGGTAAAGGAAAATCTGTAGGTATATAAGGTAATTTCAAGAGCGTATATATCAAGAGGAAAAATGAGGGTAGATCATGGAGCTCCAGCAAACAACAATATTTTTGAAAGGAAGAATGGCAATGAAGGAAATTGAGTGAGTGGTCAGAGGAGATGGAAGGGAGTTAAGAGAGCCATTAGGAGTCCACGGATGTCACTCTAATACAGCAGCATCAATTAAGTTCAGAATCCACACCACAAAGGACTGAAGGATGAAAAGGAAGCAATGACGTGAGAGCAGGAACTGTGAGTCACTTTTGCAAAACTCTGGGGGTCACAGGGAAAGAAAATATGGATGCTTTAGAAAGGTTGAGTTGAGGAATTTTTTTTTTAAGATTTCTGACCCGAGGATCCAGTGGGTGAGACAGCCTTAAGAAAGGCAAACAAATAATCATCTGAGCAAGGTGCAAAGGAGATGAAAGGAGATGGAATCTAGGGAATAAATGTAGGGTTTGCCTCAGAAAAAAGTAGGGAATTGGATATTCAAATCGTGGAATACAAATGAATTAGAGAGCTACATATAATATAAATTAATTTAATTTGTGCTTTGTACTTGCTTATTTTCTTTTGTTTTCAAAGGAGATTTTATAAAGTTTATGTTATACACAGGATACACTATGATAAAGTTATTAGATAAGGAAGACCAAGTAAAGGAAAATAAGGTTGGAGAAAATAAGATGAAGTCAGGGATGATGTTAGGCAAAAAAAACCAAAAACCAAAAACCAAAAAAAAAAAAAAAAAAAAAAAAACCAAAAAAAACAAAAAGCCATCCTGGGCTCTTGCTTGGAAGCTAGCCACAATTTGAAAATTGGTTCATAAGTGCTTTAAAAGCAGAATCTGTATTTTCCAGTTCCCATAGAATCTAGAACAGTGATCAGCACATAGTGGCTATTTTGTGAAATGTCTTCCCTTTATGGAATAATGCTGCCAATTACTGCAAATTTTCCATATTTGGTTGTTAAGCTGAAAAAATGGTAAGAAAAATACAAAGCGACTGGACAAGAGATGAATCATACTTACAATTTCATTATAAGTGGGGTCGGTACATTTTGGAACAGATTTTGTTTTCCTCCTACGAACTTCACTGGGATATGGTAAAAGATAAAATTCAACATGTGCACTGGGCGCAGAGCCATCTGGGAGATGCTGCAAAGGAAAATGGTTATAAATATTAATGCATGTTGCTATCAAAGAAAAAAATACATAGCTACTAAAAACCGAGACCAAAGGCAGGATCAAAATTTATTACAGTACTGTTTATCAGAAAATAAGAGAACAATCAAAAGAAATACATCATTGCTCAAAAATATTCCCAAAGCACAGAGTAAAAGAGTAAAATTGTCCATTTTAAATTAAGTGTTGTGTCAGAGAACTATATTTAAAAGCCTATTAAATATAATTTAGTTTTTTACAGTAAAAAACACATTTGCATTTTTGACAGAAATGGTCAAGAGATGAATATAAGCCACAACAGAGACAGGAATTAAGTGCCTCGGGATATTGTCCACCACTTGCAAATAAAAAAATGGCAAGTTTAACACATAAAATAAAATGTAGCATTTAATGATGCGTATATGCATATTAAATAATATCACATTTAAGGTAGAATTTAATTAGAATATCAGTTAGACTTGCAACTTTAATATACTTACAAGATTTTAAGATAATTATGATAATTTTATTATCTAAATTACCCTAAAATATATCGGATAATCCTTTTCAAACTATGTACTATGGAACCTCCAAAGTTGCCTAAAGTGCTGCCCGATGGGTAGATCAATATTGTCGATGGCTAGATCTTTGGATCCCCTCTTCTCAGTTTGTCTTAAATGGCCCCCCAAATACCTTTCATCCCAGCTTCCCCATTCTGGCTTCAGAACTTCTCTCTTTCTTTTTCTACCTTTCTTTATTGTGGATAAGGATTGTGGATTTTCATTCTTCCTTTTTCTTTCTTTCTTCTCTTTTTTTAAAAAGATTTTATTTATTTATTTGACAGAGCGAGCATGAGAGAGTGATCCCACAAGCAGGGGAGCAGCAAAAAGAGAGGGAGAAGCAGGCTTCCCAATGAGCTGGGAGCCTGGCTTGGACTTGGGGCTCAATCCTAGGATGCTGGGGTCATGACCTGGGCCTAAGGCAGATGCTTAACTGAGCCCCACCCAGGTGCTGCTGGATATTTTTATGTCTTAATATTCATTTGAGGAATAAATCCACTGTTTCAAAAATTTGGAAACCACTGCACTTCAAAGAAACGTTTCACCTTTGTCATCTTGACCAAGTGGAGAGTAAGTCATACTAAAACTCTGTATATCTAGTTTGATAAAAAGAGAAATGTTTATATAATTTATATTTAAAGAGGATGATTTAAAAGTCAAACTTGAGGAATTAAATGCTTTTTTTGTTGACTTCATTCTAACTATTAAATTGGTAATTTTCAACAAATACATTTTAGTGTTCTGAATCACAGTGACATTTACATGTGAACATCCAGTACCATCTTCAATGTCATTAGCTTTAATTTTGTATCTTTCTTTTAGCACTCAAGAAAGCATAGTGGAAAGTAAGAAAGTATGATATTATTACAGTACTAATTTTTACTCAGTTCTAATTTACATAGTAAAAATTACATTAGGAAAGTTTGGCTTTTTTTTAGTACTCACAAATTAGATACAATACATCTGGATATATCATATGTCAAAATGCTAAGATTGTCAAAACTACTGCTTTGGATAAGAGCTCAAGGTTTCCTCCCCTTCTGAGGCCCTCTTCCAGGACAAAATGCTCAGTATATCAAATATATCAATGGCATAATGGAATACTCAGTGACTCAAAAAGACATTGCTATTAATATTTGCTTTTGTTTTGTCTGATTTGGTTTGGTTTGGTTTGGCTTGGGGAGAAAGATGAAGGGAGTATAATGTTTTGCTCTATATAATTCTCTCTTGTCCACCATGAGGATACTATACCTATAATCACTATATGTTGCAACTTAGTGGTTAGAATCATGGTACTGAAAATGGACTTTTTGATTGCAATCTGGGCCCGCAAACTTGCTAGCTATGTGGCTTTTGGCAGGTATCTTAACTTTTCAGTGCATTGTTTCTTAAGCTGTAAATGAGGATAAAGGTGATATATGCCTTACAGCATTCAAAAGATAAAATACACCATGTAATGTGAGGACAAGGGGTGAAATAGAGTAAGACTTAATAGATGTTTGATACTATTTTTATTTTCTATGAATTAAATTTACATTAAACATAAATATACTATATACACTGATTGGACAAGATACCCCTAATATACTATGGCATTTATGAACAGAGTTTCCTAATATTGACACCATCAACATTTGGTGCCACATAATCTTTGTTGTAGGGGGCTGTTCTACACATTGTGAATATTTTAACAGCATCACCGATCTATAGATTCCAATAGCAACATCTTCCTAGTTGTGACAATCAAAAATGTCTCCAGACATTGCTAAATGTCATTTGGGGGGGCAAAATTAACCCTAATTGAGAACCATTTAGATGGTTCATTCATCCTTTGAATCCCAGCCTAGTGATCTGTATTTCTACCTGAATATCTTCTTGGTGCCCTAATATCAAATCTAACCAACATCTATCTTCTATCCTTCTTTAACCTTTCCAAAACAAAATTTTCTAAGTTGTTCAACCTATATTAAGTTATACTGTTTGTCTTCTCTAGTGTCTCCTTTGTCACTGATTTTCAAATCCAAGTGTGTACTGAGATCAACATCCTCCCTGTTTGCCCCAGTTCATCTTCCACCACAGATCTTTATTTCCTAACTTACTGTAACTGGATTTTAATGACTTTATATGCCCTAGTTTTCCCATCTCTTTCCTTCATTCATTCCATAGATCACTGTTGTACTTAACTTTTCTATTAAGCTGTTTTGATCATGTCACACCCACTGCCTGAAGAATAAAACCCAAACACAGAGAAAGATATTTTGCATACCAGCCTTCACCAAGCATTTAGCAATGAAAGGTCTGGGTTTCTGTTTCCAAGTTAATGTCCTTGACAAGGTCCTTGAATATCCTGAAGGTTTTAGAATAATAGAACAGCACGGGTTTCAATTTAAAATCAGGGGTACATTATATCTGAGCAGCACTGGGCTTATTCTGTCCTTAACAGATTTCAATGCAGACATTGACTTCTTGGGTCTTTCAGAGAGTCCTTCTTTGTTTTTTGTTTTTGTTTTTTTCCCCCAAAGCAGCTGACTTATGGATGTTATTTTCTTTCTTTCTTACTCTCACCATATCCTGTTACTTAAAGATCACAGCTAATTTATTAAAAAAAAACAAAACAAAACAAAACAACTCTAGCTCTCTTATCAATACTTCTCATTTCATCCTTTGAATTAAATTCAAATTCAAAATGTTTAATAACCCATGCTTGTCTAAATGTTTTAACCTAGGATTTTTACTCTGGTTGCATTTTAGACCTTGACAAAGATTTAACACTTTGACCTGAGGAGTTATAAGGCTTGGAGATGCAGAGCTCTTAGTCTGATGCTCAGTCCAAACAATGGAAAGTTTCCTTGTATCATCCAGAGGGTTTTCTTATTCACAGTAGATTGAAGTCAAACAGCGCTACACTTTCTTCTAGAATTCTGGCTAATATTTTTACTGTACTCAGAAGATGAAGTGAAGTCTTCTAAACCTCATTTTTGTTACTCATCCTAACTTTGAGTTCTATATATTCTAGTTATTGTGTTAAAATGTTTCTCATTTTTTTATGTTTCTAAAAGTTTTATATATGTTATTTCCTTTATGAGCTTAGAAATTCTTTAAAAGACAAATCCGTCTTAATGTTTTACACTTTCCTCCCTTAACAATTCCTTTGGGCTTTGCTCCATTGGTTACTCACTATTCTACTACCCTAACCCCACCTTCAGTTCCTTTGTCCTATCTTTCAAAGGGTCTCGAATCTCCAATGAAAAATTTAAAATCTTCCTTTGATATTGGGCTTACCTTTATCATATTCTTTCCTTTCCTTTCATAGTTCTGCCTTTCTTTCACAGCATGCCTTTCTTTCCTAGAAATCCTGTTCCTAACAGTGTGTGGCACGTGGTGAATACTAAATAAATAGTTATGTAATGACTGAATGGATGAGCTATATATTTATAGCATATAGCTCTTTGAAAGTACTCCATAGCTATTTATTGAATCATTATTTATAATGCAATATAAAATCTAGCAGTCTTCTTAACTTCCTAAGGCTAAAGTGGATGTGTCTTAGATCTGTTCCCAAGGTTTACTCTGAATGCTTAGCTGTTTGATGGCATCCCTCTGCAGATGGAGCAGATCTTCATATGTGCTTTGTTGGATTTCATGGCTGATGGGGTATTCGTGTTAAGATCTGCTTTTTATGTCTGATATCTCAATAGTTCACTTCTAAAACTTTGATTTTATCTCATCACTCAGATCATATTAAACAATTAGATTCTTACTACCTTTCTTTACCCCTTTTTGTCTGCAACTGGAGCTAGACTGGATTTGTAACATAATTACTTATCACAAAACCAATCCTTAGTCGCCATCCTCACATTCCCCTGAAGACTTGGTCTCTGATTGCTGTCTTCCTTTCCTGACACCTTGTCCAGTCTTCTATGACAGTCTTCTCTATCTCTCTGGACTTTTTCCACTTCACTCCTTAAAAAGAATCTCTTTAACAATAAGTACAACAGGCTATTTAAATCTCCTTCTAAGAGCTAACAATGACCTGACAATTTCTTGGAGGCCAACTAGATGGTAGAGTGTGAACTAAAATAATTTTGTTCTCATGCCCTTACTCAACCTTGTGCAGTTTTCCCCTCTGTATACCCCATTTGTGGAGTACATGAAAGAAACAAAAATAGGCACATTCAATTTAATTAGAGACCTGCCTACTGGAGACCTTTGGGTGGAGGCTAGGTGCTAGATCCACATTTGCACCAAGTATTCCCTACAGAGGAAAGATATATGTCTCTTATATATGTGCTACTATTTTTTCAAATATATGTAGGTCTTTTGTTAACACAATTTTAATATTTTAAAAGCACTACTGAATTTATAGTAGTTTAAATTTTGTTTTACATTTCTTAAATTTATCAGATTTTTTAGGAAAAAAAATTGTAAATTTTTCTAGTTGAAAAGATTGGAAATGAAGGCCTCAGCATATTCTTAGCATCACTGATGCAGACACTTCTTTTTCAATTAAGAATGAAGTATAGGAGATTCTTAGCTTGGTTATTGTTTTTAGGTTATAAAAATTAAGGTGCATATATATATTAGTAAATCATTACTCACAATGTTGACTTCTTAATGGTATTGTCTTAGGTGTATAAATAATTAAATATGCTAATTTCTGCCTCCCTTTCTTGCACTACTTTGCACACAGCATTTTAAATGGTTTTCAATGCTACTGCTGTTGTTTTTATGGTTAATGAAGTTTTATTCATGAATTCATGAATAAAACTATTCATTAACCATAAAACTATATTGAAAAAGAGGTTAATTTATCAAACAGTAGCATATTGCTATAAAAACAAAGCACGATATAAACTGTGTATAAAGTAAATAAAACTATTTCACATTGTAGGGTATGCTAGCAACCCTTTAATATTTTCATGAGTTTATGAAGATGATACTCACTTTTCATATACAATAATAATAATAACTATCACATAATGAGTATTTATTTAAAACACTCTCATAAAGTAAACTTTGGGCCAGTATTATGGTCTTTATTTTATTGAAAAGGTTTTATTATGACTTGTGCTCTTAACCACTACCCCTATATTGGGCCTCTACAAAGAATGCAAAGGAAACCACCAGATTCAAAGTAAAAGCACTTCTAGATCAAGTTTTATCAGAAATGTGATGAGGATAGATGCTTTAAAAATAACTTCTGTAGATTAATTCAAAGCTTAATTGTATTTAATAGGCTCTTATCTTTTTGATGAATAATTTATGAGAATTTCCCATCTAGTTCTTTTTTTTTTTTAACTTAAATGTTTCCAATCATATGATAAGATAGGCTTTGGTAGAAATCAACTGATGATTAAAATATGATAGTGCTATCAAAACCTGAGGTCTATGCCAGAAACAAAATAACAATAAAAAGCATTTTCCTCATCTATGTGCCTGCCAAATTGCAGGTCTGAAATTCAGGCTAGCTAACACAAAGAGGGTCTTTTTATAAAATGACAATGTGCAATAAAAGTGCTTGTGGTATGTAGTTTGCTTAGTCCTTCAGTTAAAGAAATGGGATAATCTTTCCAAACTTTCTGTGTGTGTTTGTTAATATAGAATGGGATGGATTTCAGATCCTCCTGAATTAAATTAGGGTGGTCTTCTGCTTCATTTCACACCAATAAAGGCTTTAAAAGAATTATTGTCACTAATAGGTGATTTTCAGTAATTTTTTTAAACAATCAACTCCAAAATCAAACCACCATGTGTCTAACACTATGAGAGGTCGCAGAAAAGTTGCTAAACCATTTCTACTTTCAGAAATAAAAAACTCATGGCCATGATCATCTTATTATATACATATTAAAAAAATTTTAATCCTCAACTTGATGCAGTTAACAATTAGTCAGAAGCCAGTCCAGTAGATAGAATTCCTATATTTTCTGACTCAATGCATAGGAATTGAATTGCTTCTAAAAATCCAGAGTTTTAATTAGAGCTCCAGACTTTGCTACTAAAGTGTCTTGTGAAGTTTGGCAAGTTTTTCCATTTCTCAATCTTAATAAAATGTAAGAAATAAGGCTTTAAACCTCATTTATTTTTTACAATCTGCTCCATAGAAAATGCTGAAGAATTGTTTATGAGTTAAGTGGTAATTAAACTTTTTTTTTTTTATAATTGCACCGAACCATTCTAAATGATTTTAAATCCTCTAACCCTCAGCTTCTATCTGCCAATGCTAAGAAAGTTGTACAAATAAAAAATAGACTACATTTTGCTAATGATTATTGAGGAATTGTGAAAAACAGATGAAATACGGGAAGATTAGATTTATGATATTGTTATACTTCATAGTATAGGAAACTTTTTGCAAAAAACCCAGAAACTAGTAATTCAGAGGTAAAGTATTCAGAGTTTTCTACCTATACACCTCAAATATTTGCTTGGATTCTGTCCTACTAAACAGTTTATCATGATTTAAATAAAGATACAGATATATGATGTACAGCTGTCAATAATCTATTCAATCCACTTACATGTAATTATTGATAGCTAAGGACTTTACTAATGTCATCTTATTGTTTTCTGGCTATTTTTTAGTTCCCTGGCCATTTTATTCCTCTTTTGCTGTCTTCTTTTGTGAACTGATGATTTTTTGTAGTGCTATGCTTTAATTTCCCTTCCCTTTATCCTTTGTGATTTTACTACACAGGTTTTTGCTTTGTGGTTACCATGGGGCTTACATAAAATATCTTAAGTATAGGGGCACATGGGTGGTGCAGTTCTTTGGGCATCTGACTCTTGGTTTCAGCTCAGGTCATGATCTCAGGGTGGTGGAATTGAGCCCCGTATCAGGCTCAGAGAGGATTCTGCTTAAGATTTTCTTTCCCTCTCCCTTTGCCCCTCCTGCCCCCTCAAATAAATAATCTTAAAAAAATTTAGGTATAATAGTCTGTTTATGCTGATAAATTTATTTCAATCACATGTGAAAACTCTACCCTTTATTTCCTCATCTTTTATGTTATTGAAGTCACAATTCACCCCTTTTGATACTGTTTGTTCATTAACAAATTATTGTAGCTATAGTTAATTATAATACTCTTGTCCTTTAACCTTTATACTAGAGCTAAGTGGTTAGTACTCCATTGCATTACACTATTTGAGTCTCTGACTTTGTATACTTATTTTTGCCATGGGTTGCATATTTTCATATGTATTTATGCTATTAGTATCCTTTCATTTCAACTTGAAAAGTTTCTTTCAGCATTTCTTATAAGGCAAGCTTAGTGGTGATGAGCTCCTTCAGCTTTATTTGTCTAGAAAAGTCTTTAAAAAAAAAAGAAAAAAAAGAAAAGTCTTTATCTTTCCTTCATTTCTGAAGGACAGCTTTGTCAGGTAAAGTATTCTTGGTTGGTATTTATTTTAGTTCAGTTCTTTGAATATATCATTCCATTCCCTCCTGGCTGGTAAGGTTTTTGCTGAGAAATATGCTGATAACCTTAGGAAGGGCAAATTGTAAGTTACAAGATTTTTTTCCCTCTGACTGCTTTGAAGATTCTCTCTTTGTCTTTGATTTTTGACAGTTTCATTATAGTGTATTGTGAAGAGGACCTCTTGAAGTAGAGTTTGGGAAACTATGAGCTTCCTGAGCTTAGATATCCAAATCTCTCTTCAGATTTGGAAAATACTAGATCATTATGTCTTTAATGTGCTTTCTGTCACTTCTCCCTTTAGTCTTCTGGAACTCCAATAATTCAAAGTTCTTGTTATGGTATCCTAGGATTGCATAGGATATCTTCAATCTTTTTCATTTCTTTTTTCTTTTTTTTTTTTTGTTCTCCACTTAATGGGTAATTTCAAAGTTCCCATCCTCTATCTCACAGATTCTTCTTCTGCTCGATCCATTCTACTGGTGATGCTCTCTGCTGCATTTTTTTTCACCTTTCATCTATAATATTCATTAGTTCCAAATTTGTTTGCTTCTTTTTAAAAATTTTCTCTGTGATAAACTCATTTTTTTCATTATTTGCCTGATTTTGTTGAATTGTCATTTTGTGCTTTCTGTAATTTACTGAGTTTCCTTGTAAAGCTATTTGAATTCTTTGTATTATGCAAATCACATATATCAGGTCTTTGAGTTTGGTTAGTGGAAGATGATTGTGATCCTTTGGTGGTATCATGTTACCTTGATTTTTCATGTTCCTTGAAGTTTTGCATTGCTGTCTTCAAATTTGAAGTAGCTATCAGCTCCTCCAGTCTTTACTAACCACCCACTTTAAAGTGTTCAGACTCGTGGTTTTTTCTACAATAGTGTGATGAAACTTGTCTGCAAACCTGGACTTCCACAAAGGCTCTTTCATCTGTGGATGACTATTAAAGACAATGCTTTCCAGGAACTCTCTAACCATGCCTAAGAGGAACTGGAACCAATTCATGAGCCACTTCAGGGTCCTCAGCTGGGACTGAGGTCTGTATGTCTATTATCTGGAACATAGGTAAGGGAGAGTCCTCCTGGATCCCTTGGTATATGCTCCCACAAGCATACTTTTGTCTGTGAATGGATGCCAAATTTTTTGTTGTTGGTAAGGTATGTCTTTTGCAACTATGATGCTAATGTGACTCCCAAGTTGATTTCAGAAAAGCCATGAAGAAATCAAATTAAGAGAACCAATGTCAGGATGCTAGCTTATGTTTTGTTTGTTTGTTTGCTTGCTTTTTTGTTTGTTTGATTGAGTTAGAATGTCAAATTGAGGAAGATTTGGATAAAGAATAGCAACTAGGATACAAGCTCGTCAGTAAAGGAGAGTGATTAGATAAAATCTGCATCATGTGGTGACCTGTACATTGATGGCTATGTCAGCTAGAGATATGGTTAGTATCCAGAGTTGTTGAATATTTAGAGAAATAATCCTCAGCAGGAAATCACTCTATTTTCAAGTAAGACTGATGTGAAGGTCAAATATTTATCATTCTCAGATTAGTATCAAGTATTATAGGCAGCGGAATTCACAGAGAAAAGCTATTCATTTATAAATATAGCTAAAATTAAACTGCCCTGCATTGTGGCTATTTTTCTCAGTGATGTACACTTCAATGAATATTCACTTATTTAACAAACATGTATTAAGGACATAGTATTATGCTAGGCACTGAAGAGTATACAAAATATATTTCTGACAATTTTTACAATCAGTATATTTTCAAATTGAAGCTACAAGATGAACCAAAAAGATAAGTTTCAAGAACTGAGATAAGGCATCATTCAGAAAGGATGAGAGGTTTGAGCTGAGCCTGGAAGTTGAAATGGATATAGAAAGTAAACAGAAGGTAAGTAGAAGTATGATATAGGTTGCTAGAAGGACTACAGTGTGTTTGGTAAAAAAATGAATGAACCATTTCGAACATAATATAAGTTTTGTGTGTGTGTGGTGGATATCAAGGTAGGTATGGCTAAACTGTGTAGTATCTTAAATATTAGGCTAAAGAGTTTGAGTTTTACAAAGGTTCTATTAGCATATTTGTTGATATGTTAAAAATGGAAATTTATTTTATTGATATGTTAAAAATGGAATTTTAGGATGTTTTGTGCAAAATGGATTAAAAGAAGTAGAAAACAAGGATAGGAATATAACAATCAATCAAAATAATCCACAAGTGAATTAATAGATAATATAGGATAGGATTTTGGCAATAATAAAAGTAACAGGGAACTAAAATGATTTGCTGATGGGATACCTTGGTGGCTCAGTGGTTAAGCATCTGTCTTTGGCTCAAGGCATGATCCTAGAATCCCTGGATCAAGTCCCTATCAGGCTCCCTGCATGGAGCCTGCTTCTCTCTCTGCCTATGTCTCTGCCTCTCTCTCTGTCTCTCTGTGTCTCTCATGAGTAAATAAATAAAATCTTTAAGAAAAAATAAAAGGATTTGCTGATGATTATACATAGAGGTACTGGAACAAGTTAAAATATAGAAAATAAATAATAGAGAATTTTGATCAAGGTTACTTGAGATTGGTGTAACAATTTTTTGAAATAAGTAGGTAAGAGTGAGAGTTGATTTTAGTGAAAAGTAGAGAACTATAATTTAGAAATATTGAGTTTAAAGAGATGGCAAGATATCAGAATGCACATGCCCATCAGGCAGTTGAAAATATGTAAATTGAGTTTAGAGAAATATTTAAAGTAGAGATATAAATTTAGGAGTAATTCACATAATCTTCGAAGCAACAAGACTAAATGGAATTTTTGAGGAAATCAGTTTGAAGAGTTAAAGCTCTGAATACTGGAAACTCTTCTCATTTAAGGACTAAAGGTGAATATGCCAGCATTTATTAAGCCACTACATACATTAACTAGTTTAAATTTATAAGAGCTAAGGAAGCCTAAGAAAGAGTGCTACCAAAGAAGTTTAGAGAATAGATGGACAGTGAGGTTTCATGAAAATTCCGAGAATAGTAAAGTTCACAAAGGAAAGACTAGTTAAAGATACTGATGTTGGAAAGAGATCTATTATCATTAGCATATGATTTATTATAGGTTTAAGAACAATTTATGGTTTGCTTCATTAAGAGATAATTGGTAATCTTTGAGGGTCAGTGTTTCCTTGGTAAAAAAATCAATATCTATATCTAGGTTGGCTAGTTTTCACTATCCACTGCTTTGCATCATATCCTTTAAAATAGGAGACTGATGTCATAATGGGCCAACTCTAGAAAAATAATTTTTCATTAATGAAACATAAGCCAAATACAATCGGGATAATTATTATTGGAAAGTTGCCTTTTATCAAGAAATTGATGTTGGTTTATATTGAAGTGCACCTAGGATGGAACAATGACAAATTTCTGTTAAAAAATCTAGATTAAAAAATTGAATTGGGATAGGCAGAGGACTTAGCTAAGTAGTTTTAAAAGGATACACAGAACATTGTTGTTTTTATATGTTGAGCATTGCCATCATGTGTGCTTTATTTTCACAGCCTCTTTCTTTTAAAAAAGATTTATTTATTTTATTTGAGAGAGAGAGAGCATGGGCACGAGGGGCAGAGAGAGAGGGAGAGAGAATCTTGACCATATTTCACGCTGAGCATGGAGCCCAAGGCAGGCTTTATTTCACAGCTGTGAGATCAGGACTCAAGAGAAAACCAAGAGTCAGCTCCTCAACTGATTGTGCATCCAGGCAACCTTATTTTTTCTTTTTTAGAGGGAGAGCAAATGTGTGAATAGGGGTGATGAGGGAAGACAGAGGGAGAGGAAATCTCAAGCAGACTCTGCTGATGGGGCTTCAATTAAGGACCATGGGATCATGACCTGAGTTAAAATCTGGAGTCAGCTGCTTAACTGACTGAGCCATTCATGTACCCCTCAAAACTCATTTTTGTTAACTTTACTAAATCTAAGCGTTTTCTCTAATAGGCACCATAATATGCTTATTGTCATGTACCAAACTCATTATATGTAAAGTGCCACTTGTAGGGTATTTAACCACTTGAGAAATGTTTCTCAAAATGTGGTCCATGGACCACTTGTGTCAAAGAGCCTTCTGGAACGCTCATACTTGGGATCAAGAGAGAAGAAAACAAGTCTAAGATGGCGGAAGAGTAGGGTCTCCAAATCACCTGTCTCCTCCAAATTACCTAGAAAACCTTCAAATTATCCTGAAAATCTATGAATTCGGCCTGAGAATTAAAGAGAGAACACCTGGAATGCTACAGTGAGAAGAGTTCACGCTTCTATCAAGGTAGGAAGACGGGAAAAAGAAATAAAGAAACAAAAGGCCTCCAAGGAGGAGGGGCCCCGCGAGGAGCCGGGCTGAGGCCAGGGCGAGTGTTCCCACGACAGGAGAGCAAACAGGAGCTGCACCAACCTTCCGGGGCGGAAAGGGCTCCCAGGGAGTTGGAGGAGGACCCAGGAGGGCAAGGATGCCCTCGGGTTCCCGGGGACACTAACAGACACCTGCGCCCCGGGAGAGTGCGCCGAGCTCCCTAAGGGCTGCAGCGCGCACGGCGGGTCCCGGAGCAGCTCGGGGGGTTCGGGGGCGGCTCCGCGGAGGGGGCTGCGGGGCGGGAGCAGCTCGGGGGTGCTCGGGGGCGGCTCCGCGGAGGGGGCTGTGGGGCGGGAGCAGCTCGGAGGGGCTCGGGGGCGGCTCCGCGGAGGGGGCTGTGGGGCGGGAGCAGCTCGGGGGGCTCGGGGGCGGCTCCGCGGAGGGGGCTGCGGGGCGGGAGCCCGAATCCAACAGCGCAGGCCCCGGAGCAAGGGCGCCGGGACACAGCCCAGGATCTGGGCTCCCCCCGGGACAGGCAGAGGCCGGGAGGTCCCAGGACCGCAAGGACGCTCCTGCCCCGAGCTGAGCAGATCAGCGGCCCCGCCCCGGAGCCTCCAGGCCCTGCAGACGGAGAGCTCCGGGGTTACTGCGGGGGCTGAATCCAGGGCTCCAGAGCTGGCCCCGCCACTGGGGCTGTTGCTCCTGGGGCTTCACGGGGTAAACAACCCCCAATGAGCCCTGCACCAGGCAGGGGCACAGCAGCTCCCCCAAGTGCTAACACCTGAAAATCAGCACAACAGGCCCCTCCCCCAGAAGACCAGCTAGACGGACAAGTTCCAGGGGGAAGTCAAGAGAATTAAAGTACACAGAATCAGAAGATACTCCCCCGTGGTTCTTTTTTTCTTTTTTTTTTTGTTTTGTTTTGCTTTTTGATTTGTTTCCTTCCCCCACCCCCTTTTTTTCCTTTCTTTCTTTTTCTTTCTTTTCTTTTTTTTTCGTTTTTTTCTTCCTTTTATTTTCCCTCTTTCTTTATTCTTTCCTTCTTTCTCTCCTCTCTTTTTCTCCTTTTCCCAATACAACTTGTTTTTGGCCACTCTGCACTGAGCAAAAAGACTAGAAGGAAAACCTCACCTCAAAAGAAAGAATCAGAAACAGTCCTCTCTCCCACAGAGTTACAAAATCTGGATTACAATTCAATGTCAGAAAGCCAATTCAGAAGCACTATTATACAGCTACTGGTGGCTCTAGAAAAAAGCATAAAGGACTCAAGAGACTTCATGACTGCAGAATTTAGAGCTAATCAGGCAGAAATTAAAAATCAATTGAATGAGATGCAATCCAAACTAGAAGTCCTAATGAAGAGGGTTAACAGGGTGGAAGAATGAGTGAGTGACATAGAAGACAAGATGACAGCAAAGAGGGAAACTGAGGAAAAAAGAGACAAACAAAAGACCATGAAGATAGATTAAGGGAAATAAACGACAGCCTGAGGAAGAAAAACTTACGTTTAATTGGTGTTCCCGAGGGCGCCGAAAGGGACAGAGGGCCAGAATATGTATTTGAACAAATTCTAGCTGAAAACTTTCCTAATCTGGGAAGGGAAACAGGCATTCAGATCCAGGAAATAGAGAGATCACCCCCTAAAATCAATAAAAACCGTTCAACACCTCGACATTTAATAGTGAAGCTTGCAAATTCCAAAGATAAAGAGAAGATCCTTAAAGCAGCAAGAGACAAGAAATCCCTGACTTTTATGGGGAGGAGTATTAGGGTAACAGCAGACCTCTCCACAGAGACCTGGCAGGCCAGAAAGGGCTGGCAGGATATTTTCAGGGTCCTAAAGGAGAAGAACATGCGACCAAGAATACTTTATCCAGCAAGGCTCTCATTCAAAATGGAAGGAGAGATAAAGAGCTTCCAAGACAGGCAGCAACTGAAAGAATATGTGACCTCCAAACCAGCTCTGCAAGAAATTTTAAGGGGGACTCTTAAAATTCCCCTTTAAGAAGAAGTTCAGTGGAACATTCCACAAAACAAGGACTGAATAGATATCCTGATGACACTAAACTCATATCTCTCAATAGTAACTCTGAACGTGAACGGGCTTAATGACCCCATCAAAAGGCGCAGGGTTTCAGACTGGATAAAAAAGCAGGACCCATCTATTTGCTGTCTACAAGAGACTCATTTTAGACAGAAGGACACCTACAGCCTGAAAATAAAAGGTTGGAGAACCATTTACCATTCGAATGTTCCTCAAAAGAAAGCAGGGGTAGCCATCCTTATATCAGATAAACGAAAATTTACCCCGAGGACTGTAGTGAGAGATGAAGAGGACACTATATCATACTTAAAGGATCTATCCAACAAGAGGACTTAACAATCCTCAATATATATGCCCCGAATGTGGGAGCTGCCAAATATATAAATCAATTATTAACCAAAGTGAAGAAATACTTACACTTATACTTGGTGACTTCAATCTAGCTCTTTCTATACTCGATAGGTCTTCTAAGCACAACATCTCCAAAGAAACGAGAGCTTTAAATGATACACTGGACCAGATGGATTTCACAGATATCTACAGAACTTTACATCCAAACGCAACTGAATACACATTCTTCTCAAGCGCACATGGAACTTTCTCCAGAATAGACCACATACTGGGTCACAAATCGGGTCTGAACTGATACCAAAAGATTGGGATCATCCCCTGCATATTCTCAGACCATAATGCCTTGAAATTAGAACTAAGTCACAACAAGAAGTTTGGAAGGACCTCAAACACGTGGAGGTTAAGGACCATCCTGCTAAAAGATGAAAGGGTCAACCAGGAAATTAAGGAAGAATTAAAAAGATTCATGGAAACTAATGAGAATGAAGATACAACCGTTCAAAATCTTTGGGATGCAGCAAAAGCAGTCCTAAGGGGGAAATACATCGCAATACAAGCATCCATTCAAAAACTGGAAAGAACTCAAATACAAAAGCTAACCTTACACATAAAGGAGCTAGAGAAAAAACAGCAAATAGATCCTACACCTAAGAGAAGAAGGGAGTTAATAAAGATTCGAGCAGAACTCAATGAAATCGAGACCAGAAGAACTGTGGAACAGATCAACAGAACCAGGAGTTGGTTCTTTGAAAGAATTAATAAGATAGATAAACCATTAGCCAGCCTTATTAAAAAGAAGAGAGAGAAGACTCAAATTAATAAAATCATGAATGAGAAAGGAGAGATCACTACCAACACCAAGGAAATACAAACGATTTAAAAACATATTATGAACAGCTATATGCCAATAAATTAGGCAATCTTGAAGAAATGGACACATTCCTGGAAAGCCACAAACTACCAAAACTGGAACAGGAAGAAATAGAAAACCTGAACAGGCCAATAACCAGGGAGGAAATTGAAACAGTCATCAAAAACCTCCCAAGACACAAGAGTCCCGGGCCAGATGGCTTCCCAGGGGATTTCTATCAAACGTTTAAAGAAGAAACCATACCTATTCTCCTAAAGCTGTTTGGAAAGATAGAAAGAGATGGAGTACTTCCAAATTCGTTCTATGAGGCCAGCATCACCTTAATTCCAAAACCAGACAAAGACCCCACCAAAAAGGAGAATTACAGACCAATATCCCTGATGAACATGGATGCAAAAATTCTCAACAAGATACTGGCCAATAGGATCCAACAGTACATTAAGAAAATTATTCACCATGACCAAGTAGGATTTATCCCCGGGACACAAGGCTGGTTCAACACCCGTAAAACAATTAATGTGATTCATCATATCAGCAAGAGAAAAACCAAGAACCATATAATCCTCTCATTAGATGCAGAGAAAGCATTTGACAAAATACAGCATCCATTTCTGATCAAAACTCTTCAGAGTGTAGGGATAGAGGGAACATTCCTCAACATCTTAAAAGCCATCTACGAAAAGCCCACAGCAAATATCATTCTCAATGGGGAAGCACTGGGAGCCTTTCCCCTAAGATCAGGAACAAGACAGGGATGTCCACTCTCACCACTGCTATTCAACATAGTACTGGAAGTCCTAGCCTCAGCAATAGGCAACAAAAAGACATTAAAGGCATTCAAATTGGCAAAGAAGAAGTCAAACTCTCCCTCTTTGCCGATGACATGATACTCTACATAGAAAACCCAAAAGTCTCCACCCCAAGATTGCTAGAACTCATACAGCAATTTGGTAGCGTGGCAGGATACAAAATCAATGCCCAGAAATCAGTGGCATTTCTATACACTAACAATGAGACTGAAGAAAGAGAAATTAAGGAATCAATCCCATTTACAATTGCACCCAAAAGCATAAGATACTTAGGAATAAACCTCACCAAAGATGTAAAGGATCTATACCCTCAAAACTATAGAACACTTCTGAAAGAAATTGAGGAAGACACAAAGAGATGGAAAAATATTCCATGCTCATGGATTGGCAGAATTAATATTGTGAAAATGTCAATGTTACCCAGGGCAATATACACGTTTAATGCAATCCCTCTCAAAATACCATGGACTTTCTTCAGAGAGTTAGAACAAATTATTTTAAGATTTGTGTGGAATCAGAAAAGACCCCGAATAGCCAGAGGAATTTTAAAAAAGAAAACCATATCTGGGGGCATCACAATGCCAGATTTCAGGTTGTACTACAAAGCTGTGGTCATCAAGACAGTGTGGTACTGGCACAAAAACAGACACATAGATCAATGGAACAGAATAGAGAACCCAGAAGTGGACCCTCAACTTTATGGTCAACTAATATTCGATAAAGGAGGAAAGACTATCCACTGGAAGAAAGACAGTCTCTTCAATAAATGGTGCTGGGAAAATTGGACATCCACATGCAGAAGAATGAAACTAGACCACTCTCTTGCACCATACACAAAGATAAACTCAAAATGGATGAAAGATCTAAATGTGAGACAAGATTCCATCAAAATCCTAGAGAAGAACACAGGCAACACCCTTTTTGAACTCGGCCACAGTAACTTCTTGCAAGATACATCCACGAAGGCAAAAGAAACAAAAGCAAAAATGAACTATTGGGACTTCATCAAGATAAGAAGCTTTTGCACAGCAAAGGATACAGTCAACAAAACTAAAAGACAACCTACAGAATGGGAGAAGATATTTGTAAATGACATATCAGATAAAGGGCTAGTTTCCAAGATCTATAAAGAACTTATTAAACTCAACAGCAAAGAAACAAACAATCCAATCATGAAATGGGCAAAAGACATGAAGAGAAATCTCACAGAGGAAGACATAGACATGGCCAACATGCACATGAGAAAATGCTCTGCATCACTTGCCATCAGGGAAATACAAATCAAAACCACAATGAGATAACACCTCACACCAGTGAGAATGGGGCAAATTAACAAGGCAGGAAACAACAGATGTTGGAGAGGATGCGGAGAAAAGGGAACCCTCTTACACTGTTGGTGGGAATGTGAACTGGTGCAGCCACTCTGGAAAACTGTGTGGAGGTTCCTCAAAGAGTTACAAATAGACCTGCCCTACGACCCAGCAATTGCACTGTTGGGGATTTACCCCAAAGATACAAATGCAATGAAACGCCGGGACACCTGCACCCCGATGTTTATAGCAGCAATGGCCACAATAGCCAAACTGTGGAAGGAGCCTCGGTGTCCATCGAAAGATGAATGGATAAAGAAGATGTGGTTTATGTATACAATGGAATATTACTCAGCTATTAGAAATGACAAGTACCCACCATTTGCTTCAACTTGGATGGAACTGGAGGGTATTATGCTGAGTGAAGTAAGTCAGTGGGAGAAGGACAAACATTATATGTTCTCATTCATGTGGGGAATATAAATAATAGTGAAAGGGAATATAAGGGAAGGGAGAAGAAATGTGTGGGAAATATCAGAAAGGGAGACATAACGTAAAGACTGCTAACTCTGGGAAATGAACTAGGGGTGGTAGAAGGGGAAGAGGGTGGGGGCTGGGAGTGATTGGGTGACGGGCAGAGGGGGTTATTCTGTATGTTGGTAAATTGAACACCAATAAAAAAATAAAAATAAATAAAACAAAATAAAAAATGAGCAAGTGAGGGATCCCTGGGTGGCTCAGTGATTTGGTGCCTGCCTTTGGCCCAGGGCGTGATCCTGGAGTCCTGGGATCGAGTCCCGCGTCCAGCTCCTGGCATAAGGCCTGCTTCTCCCTTGCCTGTGTCTCTGCCTCTCTCTTTCTCTCTCTGTGTGTCCATTATAAATAAATAAATAAATAAATAAATAAATAAATAAATAAATAAAAAGAAAACAAGTCTAGATATGAAAGTACAGAGGGATATATGAGATCAAGATGTTTTATGCCTGTAAAACACATAGAAATACCAACCTACAGGTGCCTGAGTGGCTTAGTTGGTTAAGTATCCAGCTATTGATTTTGGCTCAGGTCATGATTACAGGGTTGTGAGATGAAGCCCTACATCAGGTTCCACACTGGGCATGGAACCTGCTTGGGATTCTCTCTCTCCCTCTCCTTCCACCCTTCTGCTCCTCCTTACTCATGTACACTCTCTTTCTCTCTCTCTCTCAAAAAGAAGGAATACCAACCAATAGTTACAGAATCAATCACTGGGAATTGCACATAGGAAAGTATATTTTATTTTAAGATTTATTTATTCATTAGAGAGAGAGCAGCAGGCTTCTCGCAGGGAGCCTGATGTGGGACTCCATTCCAGACAGGGGACCATGCCCTGAGCCAAAGGCATATGCTCAACTGCTGAGCCATGCAGGTGCCCCAGGAATGTATATTTTAAAAGTAAGAACCTCCAAGCTACACATATACATTAAAATTGTGAGAAAATTTTTAAATAGAAAATAAAATGTAATGAAATGTGTGTGTGTATGTGTGTGTGTGTGTGTGTGTGTGTGTGTGTTTAGCCAGGGGTTCTTATCAATGTATTTGAGTCTGCTTCTTTCTCTCCTGTTTCTTTTCTTTTTTTTAATATTTATTTCAGTGCATTAAAGGTCCAAATGTGTGTGTGTTTTAAAATCTAGTACCCGAGCTGCGCTGCTGTGCTGTGGGGAAGAGAGACAGATTTGTAAACCCCGGAGCGAGGTTCTGCCTACCCAAGGCCACTGCGGTGCGGAGACCCTGGATGAAGCCACCATCACCATGTCTGACCAGGAGGCAAAACCTTCAACTGAGGACTTGGGGGATAAGAAGTAAGGAGAATACATTAAACTCAAAGTCATTGGACAGGTTAGCAGTGAGATTCACTTCAAAGTGAAAATGGCAACACATCTCAAGAAACTCAAAGAATCATACTGTCAAAGACAGGGAGTTCCAATGAATTCACTCAGGTTTCTCTTTGAAGGTCAGAGAATTGCTGATAATCACACTCCAAAAGAACTGGGAATGGAGGAAGATGATGTGATTGAAGTTTATCAGGAAAAAACAGGGGGTGATTCAATGATTTAGATATTCTTTTTATTTTTCTTCTTTACCCTCAATTCTTTTTTATTTTTAAAAATAGTTCTATTGTAATGTGGTGTTCAAAACGGAATTGAAAACTGGCACCCCATCTCTTTAAAACATCTGGTAATTTGAATTCTAGTGCCCATTACTCATTATCACTTGTTTTCATTGTGCTGATTTTTGGTGATCAAACCTCAGCCCCCTTCATATTGCCCTTTCCTTTTTAAAAATTACATGTGTGCACAGAGAGGCCACCTTTTCCAGGACTGTGCATTTTCAGGCTTGTGATAAATAAGATCGACCAATACGGGTGTTCATGATGACTTTCCAATTGGCCCTGAAGTTCTAGCATGTGATTGCTTCACTCCTGGACTATGACTTTCAGTGGGAGATGGGAGTTTTTCAGAGAACTGAACTGTGGAAAAATGACCTTTCCTTAACTTGAAGCTTCTTTTTAAAATTTGACGGTCTGGACCAAAAGAAGAGAAATATCAGGCTGGAGTCGAGAAGACAGAGATGATGAGGATAAATGACTAACTCCAAAGATGGCTTCACTGAAGAGAAAGCATTTTAAGATAAAAGTCTTGTCAGAAGATCCCAGAAAAGTTCTAATTTTCATTAGCAGTTAATAAAGTTATTCATGCAGAAGTGTATTCAACAGAACACTGCTCTTTTTGATTTTATTTGTACTTTTTGGCCTGGGATATGGATTTTAAATGGACATTGTCTATACCAGCTTCATTAAAATAAACAAAATATTTGTTAAAAAAAATCTAGTACCTGATGTCTATCACCCCAAATGTTTAAGCAAATCCAACAATAAAAAGGACATACTAAATCTGTATTTTTATATTTGTATATTCTGTCCTATAATTAGTAATATTAGTAATATTAGTTGGAAATAAAAGTGAAAAGAAAAATAAAGGACAAAAAATAGAGGAAGAAAATGGGTAGAGGAGGGAGAAAAGAAATGAGAATAAAGTTTTATCCTTACTGCTTCTGAAGCCAATTCTTTTACTGTTGGAGAACTTGATATGGTCAGAAGACAGGTTTAGGGCTATAAATGATGAGATCAAGTTTTTAACCAGTACTATCCCTCTAGATACATATGTCTTCTAATAGAATGAGACAAGTCCCATCATTTCTGCTCCTTCATCCATTTTGAGCCTATAGCTGGAAGATCTAATGCTATGAATATTCATAGCAAGATGAAACAGGCCTTTTAATTAATTACATACGAGTTGCTTATTGGATAATAAGGCTACCTAAATCTTTTTTTTTAAATTGTAATTGGCTCACAATGTTACATTGGTTTCAGGTGTACAACATAGTCTATATGTTATACTAAGTCAGATTCAACAAGTCTATATGTTATACTAAGCTCACCACAAGTGTAACTAACATTTGTCACCATACCATGCTATTACATTATCGTTGACTATATTCCTTATGGTGTATCTTTTATCCCCAGGATTTTTTCATGTCATAATTGGAAGCCTGCATCTCCCACTTCCCTTTACTCATTTGCCCATTCCCCTACTCCCCTCCCCTCTGGAAAACAATAGTTTGTTCTCTATAGGTCTGTTTCTTCTTCTTCTTCTTTTTTTTTTTTTTTTGTTTCTTCTTTTATTTATTTATTCATTTGTTTTTAGATTCCACCTATAAGTAAAATCATATGTTACTTATTTCACTTAGCATTATACTCTCTAGGTCCATCCATGTTGTCACAAATGGCAAGAATTCATTCTTTTTAATGGCTGAGTAATATGATTATACATACACACACACACACACACACACACTATTTTCCTGATCTATTCATCAGTTGATGGACACATGAGTTGCTTCCATATCTTAGGTACCGTAAGTAATGCTGCCATAAGTATAGCGGTACATATATCCTTTCAAATTAGTGTTTTCATCTTTTTGGGCAAATATCCAGTAGTGAAATTACTGGATCATATGGTATTTCTATTTTTAATTTTTTGAGGAACTTCCACAACGTTTTCCACAGTAGCTACACCAATTTACATTCCCATGAACAATATTGCACAAGGGTTCCCTTTTTTCCACATTCTCATCAACACTTGTTGTTTCTTATCTTTTCACCTGTTAATTTTCGTCCGTCACTAGAAGTCCAATGCACTATCCATTGCGCCACAGAGCCCACCTGTTAATTTTCATATAGCAACTATTCTCTCCTATTTTGTGTCTTACAAAAGGCTTAAACAGCACTCCATTTGAGGTGTGTCCTGCTTCCCTTGTTCCTCATTTGAAATATTATTTTGTTACAGTGTATGAGTTTCTGACAGTGTGAGCATATTTAATATCAGAAGAGAGTCTGGAATCCTTATTGATTACTTTTAGAGCCTTTAAGAATGCACATATTCTAGAGCAGGTAAAAGAAAACTCTGGAAGTATCACAGCCTAGGGGAATACAGAGATGAGGAGAGACATTACAGACATTGCAATGCATAGAGAGACATGCAGATGTCAATGGAAGAGGCATTTTATAGTGGGCTTCATGGGAAAATGCTAGAAAGATTTTTAAAAATGTTTCAAATCTAAATTATTTTTATATATTTCTTTGTTATATAAACTGAAATAGTATTTTAAAAAACCTTGGCCAAGCTTCTAAATAACTGAATTACTTTGTCAGTCTCTGTTCACTAGGATAAATCATTTTGGGCTGCTTTAAAAGGGAAAATCTTTTTAGCCATTTTGTTTTAGCTTATGAATTCACAGGAGAGAAGTAATTCTTAGAGCAAATCTTCAAAGATTCAATATAAGATAAACAATTCTTTTCATCACACTTAATATTAAATATAACAGAACTGCAGGCAGAATAATACATTTTAACATTAAAATAAAATGAAGCACAACTTCTTTAGTCTGATTACTTCAGCATATTAAAACACTAAAGGCTCAAAAATAAATAATAATTAGTTAAAACTTGAAATGAGCAAAAAAAAATCTGTGGAGAATTTATAGATAGATTTTCCTGTCATTTATATTACAGTGTTATCTCTGTCTTCAGATAAGCAAAAGAAATAGTCATATAAAGGAAGTTGTGAAAAATACAAGGCATGAGAACTTTGTTGTGATGGGTTCTGCAAGGTGAACAAGATCCTAATTCTTATTTATTCACATCAGAAATTGGACATTCTTTTATTCAATAAAGTATTCATTGAGCACCTGCTATGTACTTGACACTGTTTAAGCCCCTTGGCTTATAGCAGTGACACAGGGCAGTGGAGAAAGTAAAGGAGGAAGGGAAGTTTGGAAGTGGCAACAAGTAGTGGCTTTGTGGTTTTACATGTGGGAATCAGAGAGGACCTCACTGAAAAGGTGGCAGTAAGCCATAGTCCTTTAGGACATGTGGGATTGAGCCATGAGCCTGGGGAAGGGCATTCCAGTTAAAGTGAGTAACAGGTACAAATGTTTGTGATATTTAACTTCAGTAAATGAAGTTACTGAAGCTGGAGTGGAGTGATTGAGGGAGTCTGTGAAGATGGGGTTGGAGAGGTCACGGAGGCCAGATTGGCAGGGCTTCATAGATCATTAATAAGTACTACGGCTTTCATTGTAAGTGATGTAAG
This sequence comes from Canis lupus baileyi, assembly GCF_048164855.1. NCBI lineage: Eukaryota > Metazoa > Chordata > Mammalia > Carnivora > Canidae > Canis > Canis lupus. The sequence continues at coordinate 28,834,567 of NC_132862.1, forward strand.
GCCTCGCTCTCTGAAGGATATGAGAGAAGAATGACAAGATCTGACTTTTACTCTCAAAGGAATATTCTGACTCCTAGGTTAGGAAGAGATTAGAAAGAAATATAAGCAGAAGCAGGCAGATGCGTTAAGAAATTATGGCAGTGATTCAGGTGGGGGATGATGGTGGCTTGAACCATTTATGGTAGTTGTGGTAGCAGTGAAGGTGCAAAGTTGTGGAATTCTGGATTTATTGTGAAAGCAGGGCTGACAGAATTTGCTGATAAATTGGTTGTAGTTTGTAAGAGATGTCAGAATGGTTCTAAGGACTTAACTTGAGTAAATTGTAGGATAAAGGTGCTGTTTCCTGACATGAGAAAGATTGCAGAGGAAGCAGGTTTAGGGGGCAATAATCAGAAGTTTGATTTGGTGTAGCTTAAGGTTGTGGTGCCTATTCAATTTCTACTAGAGTTGTTGAGTAATCGGTTACATACATGCCTCTGGATTTTAGGGAGAATTCCAAGCTGGAGTTATAAATATGGAAGAGAAAGACACGTAGTGATATTTCAAGCCACAGGGCTGGAAATAGAAGAGAGAAGAGGTGTAGGAATGAATTCCAGGGCAATGCTAAGAGATTAGGGAGAAAAGAAGAACTGGCATTTAGACTGAGAAGTTAGACTGCAAGGAGTATTACTTCATTATTAATAACGTTCTTTCAGAGGACATTGGCAATGTATAGGCTCTCGTGGCCCTAGATGGTTTTTTACCTTTGTTTTTTTTTTTATTTTTTTATTTTTTATTTTTGGTTTTTTACCTTTGGTAGGATGTACCTGGTCATTTGCCATTTACCCCTCACTTGATGTAAATCTTGTATTTTTGCTCTTACTCACTTTCCCCCCTCCCTTTATGCTGCATCACTTTTTTTTTGAATATTCTTATTGTCAGCACAACTTCATCTCGCTATAAAATGCATTTTTGAAAACTGTCAAAAGTAATTTGGGGATTTATCTGGTGAATAAAATGGGTGACCAAATTGGTTAATACTGCTTTTGATCAAATATTAGGCATGACTATTGAGTAATATCTCCAAGTTTACTGTGTGGTTTATATGCCAGATTGAAAAGCAATGCCAACAAGAGTGTTCTAAAACATTCTGAGCTATGACACTACTGGAATAAATACATAATTTTCAAGAGGACTATTTTCAACTAATAATCATATACAAATGTAAGTTCTGTTAACTTGATTGACATCATTTCTTAACATTCTTTTACTTTATTACATATATTTATACAGATTATTAAAGTCTATGAATATGTAGACAGCCATAAATAATATCTCACTGAGTCTTCATTTCCCAGACTAAGAATTTCTTAACAACTCCTATTCTCATTTAACATGATAATCTTATCAAAAGCAACTAAAAATAATTACTTTAGTTAGTAAAAGTTTTACAAAACACATCTAATAATATTTGTCCAGATATTACAAAAATTGTTGATTATGAGCATCCTAGATCTATAAACAAGCATTCTTGGCTATCTGGCTAATACTAAGTTTGTAAAGGATGTATCCCCTGCAAATTATGCCAACTATTTGTCTACTGAACAGATATTGATTAAATTCTAGTATGTTCCAGATGCACGTCACAATGAAAAGAGTTTGCTTTTTTAAGTCTTTCCAAGCACATCATGAGAGACATATGTGTGTAAGGGATAGAGCCAAAATAGGGCTACTGACTTTCTATAGAGCAGTATCCTGGGAGTTTTACCAAATGGAGGATCTGTTTTGAGTAGACTAGAGGAAGACTGGACAAGTGGCAAAGCTTAGAGTTACCCCTCTTGGTTTGTGTACCCAGACCTGGACCATTAATCAATTACACTGTGATGCAGAAAGCTCCTTCTCTTACTTAATGACAAGGCTCCAATTGCTCTCTGTGCCTCTGACTTGACCCATCTTCAGAGACGAATGGGGTATAATGGAAGAGCTTTCAGTTTTCTTTAGAGGCTAACTACCATTGTTGTCCTAGGTTCTGGGATACAAAGATAGGGTTCCTGTCCTCAAAAAAATTATTATTTTGTGAGGGGAAAGGTATATCTTTGAGTAATTACATCAAAACATAACTGTTTTGGTGGTATAAGCTCAAGGTACTCCATGGGTATCTAGGAGGAAAGCCTAAGAGTTCCTGGCTTCACAGAGAAAGTGCTGGCACTATTCAGAGATGAGTTAATGTTCCACTAAGCTCAGTAGGATGAGATAGATGTAAATTCTTGGGACCTAACTTTTTCCCTTTGGATCTTAATACTCCAGTTAGTCCTGCATTTTCAAACCTTTTTCACTAGATTTGGCCTGATGCTTCATTGTGAATAAAGTCTAATTTTCATTCTAGGACTTTGCCTATAAAACATTTTATAGTCTTTACCCCAGAGATCACAGTCATACTGAGGCAGAACATTGTAATTGGCCTACTGTTCCTCACTTAAACTTGGTGGCTGGCCCCATTTCTCTCACTAATGTTGACATTAATTGCTGGAAGGAGGGAAGTGATTTCTAAATGTAGGCTTACATGTTTCTTATTAGAAATAATAAACTTACAATGTTTTTCATGTGTTTCACTAGTATGGTCAGCTTCGCATCCTCATGTGATATCACTAACTGCACCATAGGCATCTTGTCAGGAAACTTCTCACCTGCTAAAGCAATAGAATTTTGGTGGGTTAAATTGGAAGTGGTTCATCACAGTATAAATTAAACATTTAAAGACTAAAATGGAGTCAATGAATAATATGCAAAAGAAACATTCTTCAGGGACGCCTGGGTGGCTCAGCAGTTGAATGTCTACCTTTGGTTCAGGGTGTGATCCCTGGAACCTGGGATCGAGTCCTGCATCGGGCTCCTTGCAGGGAGACTGATTCTCCCTTTGCTTTTCCTTTTGCTTGTGTCTCTGCCTCTCTCTCTCTGTGTCTCTCATGAATAAATAAATTAAATGTTAAAAAAAAAAAAGAAACATTCTTCAAATCACGCAGAAAACATAATATTCTTTAGGAAACTGAATTGGAAAAAAAAAAAAATAAAAAAAAAAAAAAGGAAACTGAATTGGTTAAAGATGAGATTTGTGTCTAATCATCTCAACCAACTCTTTCTCCTCATATCTTGTGTTTCTGATTGATTTTGTGTTTGTTTTGATTGATTATTTTCCCAATTATTTAAGCTTGAAAACTTAGTGCCATTTCTGGCTCTAATTTTCTCAACCTTCAGTACCATTAAGCTTAAGTATTAGCATGAAGTGCTGGCTTTAAAAGTCAGTGAGCCTGGGGTTCAGGTCCCAGAACTATACTTAAGATTGTGTTATGTGTGTATAATTAACTTATGACTAAGATAATTGGCTTCTTTAAAATGGAGATGATAGTTACCTACTGCAGGGTATAGTTGAGATGATCAACTGAGAAATTCAACAGTTTTCACAATGTAACCTCTCAGTTCATTTTGCAATTAGTAATGTCTTCTCCATATATTTGCATTCATCTCTTCCCTTCTATTTCCACAGCTCCTAGTTCAGACTCAGATGAATCTCTTGTCTGAACTACTAGAACATTCTCTTCCCCTCTCCTAGAACCCCAACCGATTTATACACAATTACCAATATATTGCTCCTACAGCAACTTCTATAAAATTATTCTTTTGATCATGGCTTTCCAGTACCTATGAAAAAAATCAGAATTTCTCAGATTTATATTGTTGCTCTTTTTTTAAAAGATTTTTAAACTTATTCATGAGAGACACACACACACACGGTGGGGGGGTGGTGCAGAGAGAGAAGCAGGCTCCATGCAGGGAGCCCAATGTAGGACTTGATCCTGGGCCCTCCGGATCACACCCTGAGCCAAAGGCAGATGCTCAAACGCTGAGCCACCCAGGTGTCCCAGTATATTGTTGCTTCTTATTGAATCTTTTTTTTTTTTTTAATTTCCCACTGTTATTTATTCCATGCTGTAGTCTGTATGTTCAGTTCTACAAACATGCTCTGCTATTTCCTTCCAGTCATTCATATTATTCTCTTTATTTGAAATGACCTCTTTTACCATTTTTCCTATTGAACCTTTATCTTTCTAGAGGCCTAATTAAGATGCAAAATAGTTTCTGTGGTCACCTCCCTTTGAACTCCCCTAGCACAGCCCTTATCACTTAATAGTTGTATCAAAATTATTATCTGATGTGCCTCAATTTGTTTAGTGGATTATAATCTCCCTCAAGGTTTACTTTTTGTGCTATATACCCAAGGGATATATAAATCAGTGCTTGCTCCATAATGTCACAGTAAACATTTATTTAATAATAAGAGTAGTCTTATTTTTTCTCAAGTTATATCATTCCATCATTGGAATGAAGGCTTTAGTTTTTAATTAAAATTTTTTGTTTTATACAGATTAAGCATAATTTGTAGTTTTTCTGATATTTCCATTGGCTATCTCTGGTTGTATATTCTCTGAGGGAAATTAGAAATTTATTAATAACAGGAATTTGGTAATGTTCTACTATGGGCTCATTGTGGTCCACATTGTTTTCTGAGAGTAAGTTTCAGCTCTTCAATTCTCTCCAACTTTTGATAAGAAAACCTGACTGGTATGTTTCCTTTTCCAAAGATTTTTACATGTTTGTAAGAGTAGTTTATACATTACCTGTAGGTAATATTTACTAATGTTCTTGTTAATGTGGATTATTGACATTGTGATAATTAAAATTGGCATTGTTTCTTATAATTGAAATGGTAATTACATAAAAATAATAATAATATTCTTCCTTAAAATATTTTTATTTGATTACAATGACTGAGAGATATTGTTGAGTTAGAGATACTATGAGATAATTTACTTCAAATAGTACTGAGGTAAATTGAATTCATAGTAAAAAAAATGTAATTGGATTTTGGTATGAGAATGGCAAAAATGTTGATGACTTTTTGATGCACAACGAACATTATTTTTTAATTAAAGAGTGAAAAGATTACTACATAGAAACTCAATGTATTTAATCAGAGGAGTTTTAATTCAAAAGTAAGAAATTAGCATAAGTTTATGATTGAGTGTCTAAATAGTAACTATAACTGTTAAACTAACCGAAGTGATATTCTACTCTGAAACTCTAGTGACAGATTAGTAAACCAGTATCTGTCAATATAGGCAGAGCTCAGAACTCAGTGAAAATTCAGGCCTCCAGGAAGTTTTAGTAGTCAATGTGGTAATCGTAGAGGTACTTAGCATTTCTAAAACTTTTACTGTATGCGTAACATTGGGCTAAGAGCTTTATGTACGTGAAATAACTCAATCCTCAGCAAATCTATAAAGTTTTTGTTACTTCTGTTTTACACATGAGGAGCCAAAGGCATTTGGTTAAAGGTCATGCAGATAATAAACCATGCAGGGTTAAATGATCTCTAAAGTCTGTGTTCTTAAACACCATGCTGTAAAGGGGCAAAGAAGGGGCAATAATCTAAGGGAAAGAGTTTAAATGAAGAATCCAAAAAGGGAGAATTTTGAGAATCATTTCATATGGACAAGAAGATGCTAGAATATTTTGATTTTCTGCTTCAAGTTAGTCTGGAGAATCTGATTATGTTTAATACAACCATTTATAATAACCTTAAGAGCTGTTGAAATATTATTGATCCAAGGATGATTGTGTTGAAATGTTTGAATGCATGACACTATAGCAGCTAATAGCACTTATGCACAATGTGTCCATGAATGTTAAAAAAAGTAGCATTTCCAAATATTTTTTCAGATGATAATATATTCATATAACTAAAAAATAAAAATGTATTTTAAAAATATGCAGTAGTGCCTATTCATTCCTAATACCTATCCATTCCTAATACCTATGCACCCAGTTCCTCCACCATTTATCCCTCCAGAGGAACACATCCTTCCATAGTTTCTCCATATAAGCAAATATGAATAAGTACTTTTATTGTCCCCTCCCACTATTCCACAAAAGAAACAGCATATTTACTATTCTGCACAAAGATCTTGGAGAAATTTCTATAATGTACAAAGTTTCTTTATTTTTTAAAAAATACACTTGTATATTATTCCATTATGTGAAATGCCATAATTTATTTAACCACTTCTCCACTGATGGGTATATGGGTTGTTTCTAATATTTTTCAGCTGTTATAAATCATGCTGTAATAAACAGTTTTGTATGCATATCATTTTTGTACCTGTGCACAAATATTATAGGATAAATTTCCAGCAGCAGAATTGCTGGTGGAAGGGTATTAGCATTTGTAATTTTGATTAATGTTGCCAAATCACCTTTCATGGAGGTTGTACTAATTTGCATTACCATCATCAGTGTAGAGTGCTGGCTGATTTGTAACCAAGCTTATTAATTAAATTTTGGAATTTTTGCCAATCTGATGAGTTAAAAATGGTATCAGTGTAATTTTAATTTGCATTTTTATTATGAGTGAGTTTGCGGATCCTTTTTTCTGCTGAAGAGCCTTTGTATTTGTGTGTGCATATCGTCTTTTAAATTCTTTACACAATATTCTATTTGGTTGTTGGTCTTTTTCTTATCAATCTCTAGGAGTTGGTTGTATATTTGATGACCACTGTTTGTGATAAATTGCAAATATCCCACCCATTTTGTAATTTATCTTTGGATTTTTTAAAACTCTGTTATAGTTTTTTATATACAGCAAAATTATTATGGCTTCTGGATTTTTAGTCATAACTATACTAGCTCATCCTCAGACTATAAAGGATTTTTTTCTGTTTTCTTTGTCAAATATATGACTTTGTTATTTACATTTAAAGTCCTTCGTCCATTTGATATTACACTGGCACATGGTGTGAAATATGCTCTCTCTGCACTATTGACTGAATTTTCCCTTAATGGTCTGGCCACATATTAAATCCCTGACTATATTTGACTCTATTTATGGATATTCTATTATGTTCTATTTATTCATTTTTTTTTGGGCCAACGCCACAGTATTTCAATTATTTGGGGCTTTGTAATATGTTTTATATATATGGTAGGGCTAATCTTACTTCATGCTTTTGTTAAAATTTCCTGGCCTTTGTCTATTTTTGTTTATGAACTGTAGAATTAACTTATCTATTTAAAAATAAATCCATTAATATTTTTAAAAACTATATTCAAAGTTAAATCAGAAATATCTGACATTTTTATGATGTAGAATCTTCCCTTATGAGAGCATACTATGTCTTTTGTCTTTCCATTTGTTCAAGGCATTTTTGAAATTCCTCAATAATGTTTTGAAGTTTTCTTCATTTGATCTTGCACACTTCTGTTAAATTTATTCCTAGGTGTTTTTTTCCCTGCTATTCCAAATAGGATCTTTCTTCTATCTTTCTTTTACTTTTATTCTTTTATCTACATTCTATTGCATATATTTATATGCAATAGATAGCTTTATATCAATTTGGTACCTTCTACCTTTATTAGATCTTCATAATTTGTGATAGATTCTTAATTGATTCTTATTTCTCCAGGCATGTAATGGTATTACTGGTAGACATTGTTCATCTTGTCTTCTAAAGTTTGTTTCTAATTTTTTTAAAGTTTCATACAGTCATTTCATAAATATTTATTGACCTTTTATGGACAAGGCACTGCTCTAAGCCCTTAGAACAGATTAGACAAAATTCCTTTCTTGGCATTTCTATAGTTTTGGGGGAGATACAAAAAAGCAAAACACATAATAAATATGTAAAATTTATGATAACTGAATATGATACATGATCAGAATAAAAACCCAGAACATGACAAGACACTGGAAACTAGCAGAATAAGGGTCAGTTTGCAATTTTAGATGAGACCATCAGGGGATTTCTCATGGAGAAGGTAAATTCTGAGCGAAGACCTGAAGGAGGTTAAAAGAGTGAGTCATCTGTTGGTAATTGTGATGATCATGGGCATAGTGTCTTATTTTATACTTCAGTGGAAATGTTTTTCCACTGTTATCCTGTCATACCTGATGTGGGCTTTGGATAGCCAAGACAGATACATTTTCTCATGTTGAAGCACTTATTTTTATTTCAGCGCTTTGTCAAGAAAGTTTACTGAAATTTATCAAGTGTCTTTTCAGCGTCTGCAGAGACAACCATATCATTTAAAGATGATAACATGTATATTGTATATTACCAATATTGAACCATTTTGCATTTCTGGTCCCGGTGAATTACATATCTGTAGTGTGCTCATGGATTGTTTTGGCGAATATTTTATTTATAATTTTCCATTGATACTCAGAGGTGAGATTAGGTTGCGATTCCTTTTTTGCTATTCTTGTAATCCTTACAGCTACTGGCATAAATACTTATTTGGTTCATAAAAATAATAAAGAAAAATTTCCTTACTTTGCTCTGGAATTGTTTAAATAACAGTGGAATTACCTACTTTTTAAGAGTTTGTAGAATCCCTCTGGAAATCATCTGAACTTGGTGTTGTTCTGAACGTTGCTTTGGAAGCTTTTCTTTTCTATCAAACTTAATCTTTTCTAGGGTAAGTAAATTGGGTTTTCCTAGAACACTATTTCAGACAGATTTACAAATTTAGTTTTGTAGACTTAAAGTAGTCTCTACTATTTTTAGTTTCATCTTTTTCTATGGTTACTTCTTGATTCTCTTTTTGTATTTATTTCATTCATATGTATATACTGTAAATACTACATATTTCTTGTATTTGCATCTGCCCTTACTCTTTTGATTAGTTTAACTACTGCATTCTTTGTTGTTTACTTTTAGCTTCCAGATTTATTTATTCTATTTTCTGTGTTCTAAGTCATTAATCTCTCCTCGAATCTTTTTTTCTTTTTCTTTTTCTTTCTTTTTCTTTTTCTTTTTCTCTTTCTTTTCTTCTTTCTTTCTTTCTTTCTTTCTTTATTTCTTTCTGTCTTTCTTTCTTTCTTTCTTTCTTCTTTCTTTCTTCTTTCTCTTTTTTGTATGCCTTTGGTTTGTTTTATGGTCTTATTCCAATTATTCCAATTTTTGAGAATTGCTTTATCTTCTCTGATGGTATAGCTATTCTTTAGAAATTTTGCAGTTTTGTTTTTTAAGCCCTTTTGGCCCAAGACTTGTTCAAGAGAGCTGCCGTTTTTAAATTAAATCTCTAAATAAGAATCTTACAGCTTTCTTAATTTTTAAAATTAATTTCTCACTTTATTTTCTCATGATTAGAAAATGTGTCTGTACTATTTCTACTTTTTAGGATTAATTGAAATTATCTTTGTGACCTAATATATAACCCATTTTCATGATAAAGAGTTTGATATATCAAATTGATAAATTTTGTCTTATTAATTTTACTATTTAGTTTTCTATATATCTACTTTTTTCACTGTCTTTCATAAATCAAAAGAAGTAAATTAGAATATCCTATTACCAGTCTGTTGTGTATTTTTCCTTAAATGTTCCATAATTTCTGCTTTATATATGTTGCTGTCATATAATTGAGTATATATACAACCTATATATATACAACCTTTATATATACAACCTATATATATATATGCACACACACGTATATATATGCTTATATCTTTATTGAGAATTGTACTTATTATAAAGTTGCATCCTTTTTTAATTCAATGTTTCTTGGCCTAAATGCCACCTTTTCTTTATTAAGACTGTGACTTCTGGTTTCCATGTCTTTGCATTTGCCTAATATACCTGTGCTTGGAGCTTAATTTTCAATTCCTTTTTTTAAAGATTTTATTTATTTATTTGAGAGAGAGAGAGAGAGAGAGAGAGAGAGAGAGAACAATCAGGGAAAGAGCAGAGGGAGAGGGAGAAGCAGACTGAGCAGGGAGCCCTATGTGGGGCTTGATCTTAGGACCCCTGGAATCATGACTTAAGCAGAAGGCAGATGCTTTAACAAATTGAGCCACTCAGGCGCCCCTAATTTTCAATTTTTAAAAATCATTTTGTCTTAGGTGTGTTTTTACATAAAGCATAGAGTTATGATTTTTACTTTTCTCCAATCAGAATTTTTTTCTTTATGTATGAGTTAAGTCCAGTTATACTTATCAATAGATTATCAATTATCAATAGATTCATTTCTCTTTGTTCTTATTGTTTTATGTTATTAAAGAAACACATTTTTGTTTTTATGATTTTTAAAGAAAGTCTTTTGCTAAGGAATTTGTTTTCATTTTTATGTACTTGTGATACTTAGAAAAAGCTTTTACTTTTGTTCTAGTGGTTACTTTTATTTAATATTCTTAGACTTTTATTTTTTTGACAATATTTGTTTCCTGATAGAAACAGAGATAAAATTAATAAATGCATAATCTTTTGCACTCTGCTTTCATCTACCATTCAATTATATTCAATGTTGTGATCTTAGTGTTTCTCTAACACTAATATTACATGTTGTTTTTTATTGCCTGACTTGTTAGATTTTAGCAATATCCTTTGATACCCAGCTATTAGAAATGAAGTCATTAGAGAAAGTCTTCTAACTCTCATCTTCTTTTCATCTTTTTTTGCCCACATCAGCCACAAGTAAAAGCCTAAAATAATTTTCTAATTGCAAACATGATATTATATGATATAACACAGTAAAATGTACAATATTTTAAAGCTTTCAATTTTCAGAAACAACTTAATGTAAGTTTTTATTTCTAAGTATTTACTTCCCTTTCTGTCCTTCCATATAATTACAATTTACATTGAAAACCTGGGTAACATACTTCAACCAACCTATAGATAATTAATCTGGGCTCTGCTAGAGCAAGTAGTATAACATTAACTAGAGAGACTCTGCCTTGGAGACTCTGGCTTCAAGTTCCCTTTTAAATTAGCATCTCCAATTAGAAATAGTGATGTGAGGTAATGATTGAAAGCTCTGGTTTGTAACCATTTGTAATTATCAATGGCATTCAAACGCTTGTTGATTCATCCTTTTAACCCTGACAACTGTTATCTTTGATCACTCCATTACCTATGTTATTGTCTCTATACTTTGACAAAAATCTATCTTACATGTCAGTGTTGTGTACAGGTTGAGGATGGAAAATTTTATATTTTTATTATATTAATATAGGCTATATTAATATAGCCTTGGGACCTATATTAATTTGAAGGGACTGGAGAGGATCATGTTAGCAGAGAGTTAAAGAATATACAAGATAAAATCCAGCAACTTTCTGGGTAGTGCTTTGGTTGAATGTGGTTGAGTCTATAATCTTAAATGTGATAATGCATAGATTTTTTTTCTAGGTGATACTTCAAGAGAATTGTAGTGATGGGGAGGCAGTGAATTCCTTGTGTCAGGGCACTGCCATAGGAAATAATCAGTGTAGGGGGAGTAGCATGGTTAGGGATTTTAGTTTCTTCTCTCTCTTTTGTCCTTTTCATGAACAAAGCTACCATGACAAGCTACCATGGTAGAGAATATAAATGTGTCTTCCATTGTTTTTTTCCATTATCAATCATTTGTTCAGTAATTATTTATAGAGAATCTAGAGTAGGCTAGACACTGTGTTAAGCCCTGGGGGTACAATGGTGAACAATATAGACATGGATTATGTCTTCACGGATTTCTAGCCTACAAAGAAACACACAAGCCATAAACATGACTGCAATAATTTTGAAGAAAAAACATTTTAGGAGTATATAGCAAAGACAAATAAGATGAGAGCTGAAGGATCAAAAAAAAAAAAAAAAAAAAAACATGATGAAGAAGGTAGAATAGGAGTCAAGTGGTCCAGGCAGAGAAGGTGCATCTGTTAAGTGCTGAGGTGTTTGTCTTAGTTGAGGAACTGGAAAAAACACAAGAATCAAGATAAAGAAGGGCCTGATATTAAGGCTGGAAAGGGAAATTGGGGGATGCCAGATTCTGCTGGGATACCATCATGAGGAATTTGGTCTTTATCCCATGGGTAGGGGTAGCTTTATGATTTCTGAGGCTCAGTGATATGAAAATGCAAAATGAAAATGCAGGGTTCCTTTTACAAAACTTATTAAGAATTTCAAGATAGTGACAGCTGAATATTAATCCAAGTGCAGGACCTTTCTAAGCACAGTGCCTAGTGTGACTGCACAGGTTACAAGCCCATTACATTGGCCCAACCTAACGGTAATGAGAAGCCAAGGAAAAAGTGTGAATTAGAGAAGAGTGATGATTGGACTGGCACTTTAAAAAGATAAATTTTTATATTGTTCTACCAAGGCATGGTTAGTTGGTGAGTAAAGGCAAAGGAATATTACTATTTCCCAGAGCCAAGATTACAAAGTATTACCAATATGATCTTTACAAGTCATGTGTCTAGATACAGTTATCTAGAATACCCTCAATTTGTTACTAGAAGTAGTAAATATGGTAAATTCTGAGATTTTTGCTTAAGGTCATCCTATGTCAACCAATATTTTGATACACTTAAATTATTTTGTCCTCTAATCATTTAATAACATAAGCAGAAAGTTTCACCTGACAAGAATAGTGCTTAAAATACAATTCTTTCCTGTTATGAACATGACGAAAAGTATGAAGAATTTGTAATTACGGAACAGAAAATAATTTAAAGAATACAAGAAGGACCAACTTTCTGCTAATCCTTGTTTGATGTAATGATTTGCATATTCTGCTTAGGTGTGTTCTGTTTTATTTACTTATTTATTTATTTTTAAAGATCTTATTTATTTATTCATAAGAGACACACACAGAGAGAGAGAGAGAGAGAGAGAGAGAGAGGTACAGACGCAGGCAGAGGGAGAAGCAGGGAGTCTGATGTGGGACTCGATCCTGGGGCCTCCAGGATCACACCCTGGGCTGAAGGCAACGCTAAACCGCTGAGCCACCTGGGCTGCCCTGTTCTGTTGTTTTAAAACAATAGGCTATATTTCATATGCAGCCAAATATTGAGACTCAAATCTTGTGTCCATCATTCTACCAAAATGTCTTGCATATTGTAGGATGTAGTAAGAAATAAATGAATGAGAAAAAAATTCAGATAACCATTTTATTTTTTACAATAATAATAATCCTAATTTGGCAATGAAATTTTATTACAAATGCTTAAAATTGATGGGATTCGAAGAGAGTCCCTGCCAGTCTAGGAGAGATGTTAGAAAAGTTAATAAGAATTAACACACATCTGGCAGAGAATAGGGTAGATAATTGTGCTGGGCTAGTTTGGGATTCAGGTAATAAAAAGAAGACTTCATGAGGAAGGTAGAGTAATTACTGAGCTTTAAAAGATAAGAGTGAAACTGCTAGATAATTCATAATCACTACTATCGCCTAATATTTATTTTTGTTGCTTCCTAAGATGTTGAGTAAACTAGAAGACTTACCTGCAGGGGAAAACAGGAACTTTGTCTCTGACATGCAATTCCACCTCAATGCACAATTAATTAAAATGAGTTAATAGTGCGACATCATGTAGTTATTATAATTAGACAAATGTATGGCAGTTTAATTTAATTTGAATATATTCTAAGGGGTTAAAAAGCTTTGAAAATAGAAAAGATCCTTTAAAAAAAAGAAAAAGAAAAGACCCTTAAAGCTTATTCTTTAAAAAGATTTTAATTTGAAAGTTGAAAAAAATATAGTTGTGATATTTTTTGCACCATTATATTGAAACTCAAAAATTGTACATAATAATACTGATAAAATTACTTGCCTAGGTCCAGAAGGGATGACTCTTCAATTGTTTGTTGCACAGGCTCAGAGAGGAAAAAACTAAGCACACAATCACTCTGAAAAATAGACAAAGGATAATATTTCTTCATGTCTTAGATTTATTTATTGCTCCTATTCACTGGTGGGTGATGTACCCCTAATTAATATGACTGGTGTCCTTATAAAAAGGGGAAATTTAGACACAGATATTCATGTAGGAAAGACAATGTGAAGAGACACAGGCAGATGATGATCTTTTATAAGTCAGGGAGAGAGGCCTGGAATAAATTCCTCCATCACAGCCATCGTAAGGAACCAACCTTTTCCACACCTTGATTTCAGATTCCAAAAATGTGAGACAATGTATTTCTGTTGTTTAAATCACCCAGTGTGGTACTTGGTTATGGTAACCCGAGCTAACTAAGATAGCACCCAGTGGTGATCCCTTCATCTATGCCCTAGACTCTATTCCTTCCTCCTCAAGAACCTTGTGGAATATCTCAATCTATACTTTAGTACCATCATCTTCTTCCTTTCTTCGTCATCAGCATAAAGTAGTCTCTCCATTTTAATAATTAGCAAACAGAAGAGACAAACCACATAAGGTATACTCACACATAAATAATACCCTTTCAAATGCCCCTTTCAAATCCTGTGTTATTCCCCCCCATGTCGACAAAACTTATGGGAAGAGTTGCCAACATTCATGCTGGTTCCAGTTCTTCAATTTCTACTGATTTTATGATGTACAACACACAGGTTTTTGCCACTGATTGGCCTCCAAAAATGTTACCATTATTTTAAACAACTTTTTCTGTTTGAATGTATTTTTTTTTCAAATCTATTGGGGATTTTCTTGGCCTTTATATAGCTGTTCCATTTTTAGTGAAAAACTCTCTTTCATTTGCTTTTATGATACTAAGTTCTCCCAGTTTTGCTTTCATTTGTTCACCTCTTCTCTTTGAACTGTTTTTCAGGCCTTTTTTTTTTTTTTTTTTGGCTTATAATTTAAGTTCTACTGTTCCTCACTTTCAGGCTATCTCTCTCATTACTGACCCATTCTTTCTGGGTGATGTTATCCCTTTTGGTGGCTCTTATAATGATGCACAAATCTGAACCTTTATCCCAGATCTATCTCCTGAGCCTCACCCCTCTATACCAAAATACCTATTTGTTGGCTTCCTTAACTGTTTAAAAGACAATTAAAACCAAAAGTGCACCAATAAATGGATTTTCTTTGCCCTCAAATTGCTACTTCTCCCTATGTACAGGCTCAAAAAAGGTGTATCTTTTTAGCCTGTCTGTTCTCCCTTATCGCACACATAATTTTTTTTGCTTAGTCCTATTGATTTTAATTCCTAAATACCTCAACTATCCATTTCTTCCTTCCAGGTATGCTTCTGACTTCTAGCATCACTACTTCTCACCTAAATTACATCAGCATTCCCAATCCTTATCGTGTTACCCTTTAATCCAATCTATTCTCCACTTAATTGTCTAACTGATCTTTCAAAATAAAAATCTAACACTTAACTGCTTAAAACATGTCAGCGGCTCCCCACTGCTCTTAAGAAATAGTTCAACTGCTTCACAAGGCTTGGACAACCTTTCTTGGCTGGGATCTTGTTCATTTCCCCTCTTCATCTCTCACTATTTCTCTTCCAGTGCTTTATGCTTAACTATGTTGAATTATATTTATTTCCTCAAGTGTGTTATGCTCTCTCACTAACTTGTCTTCCTACACATTCCGTTATCTTTCTTTTCTACTCCTATCCACCCATTTGCCCACGGCTTATCACATGCTTTCTTTTCTACTCTTTTAGCCTAGACAGTAAGATAATAAGAGTAGGTATTGCCATTTACTCACTCAGATGTAATACAATATTTTTGCTCAACAGGTATTTCTTAACTGAGATCTGTCTTTAGATATAGAATACACTGCAAATATTCTTATCTTTGTAGCAGTTTTATGCATCATAGTAAATTAATTACCAATTTTGATCTCTATGTATTGATCTCTTGTGAACTTGCTTAATAAGAATTTATCCTCAAGAAATGTATCCATATTCAGGATGCTGACCAAACCAAGTTTTTTTTTTTTCTTTGAAAGCTTGAAGTCAAACTTCAGACTGTGCAGAATTTGTTGAGGAAAATTTGACCTTCTTTTGGCCTTTTGACAACTAGTCAATTATTCTTCTCTGGTGACATTTTGGCCTCACCACCCAATGGCTATTAAACTTCAATAGTAGGCAGAATATCTTCCCAATTACTGTCTGAAATGTCACCACTAGCTAATTATTCCCTTGTGTTTACACTGTCATATCCTTGAAATCCTCATTTGTAATTCTGGTGTGGGTGACATACTAAATACTGATTCCTTATTGTAATAAGATTGTTTTCATCCTCGAGAAGAAACACGACTCCGTGTCAATGCAGGCAGAAATCAATAAAAGAGATAAAGAAGATAAGAAAAGTAACGTTGCTGGATCTCAAAATAATTGATTTTAAAATTTTCTCAGACTTGACTTTACTCATATGCATGCCTCCCACTGCTTTTTCACACAACACCACTGAGTAGTTTTAGTTACAGAAATTTCAGCAACTACAACTGTTCTTACTGATAACATAAATCAATGTTCTCAGTTGGGTTTGTATCGACTCCCAAGCAATGTGGCTACATTTAGCTGTATAAGTTGTACACTGAACAACTCTACGGGTGCCATTTTTACATGGACTACAAGTATAATCCTACTTAGCAGTGTTGCCCATTGGTAGGGCTGGCAGATATAGGAAATAAAAACAGGATATCCATGCAATATTTGCAATGTACTTATTCTAAAAAATATGTATTTGTTTGTCTCAAACTCAAATTTAACCAGGTGGCCTGCATTTTATCTCACTACTTTACAATATGAAATGTCTAGAAAATGTGTGAGCACACTTTTGGTTGCCTCAGAGGATACAATTGGCAGTTAATGGGCAAGGTCATTTGTCCTAAATGTCCTGCAATACACCTAGGATATTCTCACATGAGGACTGTTGCTTTTCTGCTTAATTCTTCAACAGGTATTAGTTTCCCAGGTTAAAAAAATAAATAAAAAATAAATTTAAAAAAGCACAAACCTCTGATTTTGATTACTTTATTCCATAAGTGAGAAAACTGAATACTATATAGTATAAGTGATTCACTGATTGAAATTAGTACCAAAAGAAAAAAAAAAGGTCCCCAAAACAAAGACTGGTAGAGTGTAGTCAGTAAGCCCAGGCCCACCTGTATTACCACTGCTAAAGGCCTATAGATGTGAAGAATGCATATGGGGGACAGATAGGAAATGTGGCCAGAGCTTTGTAGGAGTCCTAGAGCATGCTAGCTCTACACAAGCTTGAAACTACTGTAGCCTGTTGATGAATTTTAAGCAGACAAGCAGATATTTTTTAGAAAGAGGACTGGGCAGCATTGTGGAGGAAAGAAAAAACAGTGGCCAGTTTTGGAGAATATTCTCAGCAAAACTGCTCAATATATTGTATTTTCTGAGCATTCCATTCTGTTTCCTACTAAATCTCTAAAATTGCATTTGTGTTCTTTCCCATTCCCTTTATAACCTTGGTCCTGGTTGTGAGGTAGCTATCCTCCTTGCATCTCCTTGGTCTTCTAACTTCCATTCATTCTTATTTTCTAAAAATACACTGCCTTGAAGATTATATCTGCTGACTATACTGCCATCCCAGCTTTCTGTTGCACTTATCTACTGATCTCTTGGTCCTTCACCTTCCTCTGTTGAACATTTTCCACCTTGAATATTGTCATTGTTTTCAATAGTACTTGTCATAATTCATGCTTATTATAATATTCACAGAAATTATCCTTCCCTATTGTACATTCTTTGTTTTTGAACTCTTTTCATCCATTGATCTCATTCTGCATCCCATCAGCCACTCCTGTTCCCTTAATCTTGTCTTGATCAGTGAAGAAACCTCTCCCATTATCTTGATTTTTAGCTGCCTAGTCTACCATCACCATCTTCTTCCTTTCCAGCTCATTCCCTCTAGTTATACAACTCAAACAATCTGTTGACTCTAAGACCTTTTTATTGGCCTTAACTCCTTTCATATTCTTCTGTCCTTTTTTGGCCAATTTGGATCCCATGGTTGATACTAATAACTCTGTTGCATATTTCTTTCAACTGTTTTGGCCCTTTCTCCTTTTATTATACTATATACTTGTCAAAAAAAAGAAAAACCCAACTTGGGTTATTCTCTGCCAACTCTGCAACTGTAGCAGGCCTGCTGAATGTTCCTGGAGAAAAGTGCTAAACCACACTTACTGGTCTTACTATCACCTAATGCCCACTACCCTCAAGTTGGTGTTTAAGATTTTCTGGCGAGTCTGTACATGTCACGAGTCCATTTATCCTTCTACTAATCTATAGGTTTATTTAATACCTTATCCTTATTCCTCAACATGCCAACACACTTTCCTCCTCTTTTAGTCTTCTCAAGGCTGTCTTCTTGTTAACAGAAAAAATAGAAACAGCAAAGAATTTCTGCGAGCTCCCACCAACTCATCTATCATCTTACCTTACTTCTGCCCTTTCTTCTATTACATGGGAGGACTGTCTGTGCTTTAATGTAAGACTGATTTGGGCACTAGATCCCATGCCCTGTTTTCTACTCAAGGTCAACATTTTGGTCTCTGGCTAAGTTCTCATTTCTCTCATCATCAATTTTTGCTTCTTTAATTGATCTTCCTAGCAGCATACATATATGCTGTAACTTATTTCAATAAACAAAATTCCTTACCTACATTTCCCTGTACACTGTCTTATTCCTGTTCATCCTTAGAGAAAAGCACCTTCAACAATATTTTACTTTCTATCCCAAATTCCTTCATAATCTCTTTTGAACCTATCTTAATCAGGGTTTTGTTCCTAACACTCCCATCAAACTGCTCTTGTTAGGTTCACAAATGACACCCATTTTGCCAAATCCAGTGGCCAATTGCCAAATTTTGACCTATCAGTAGGACTTGAAACGGCTGTTTTTTTCCTTCTTTGAAATAGATTTTTCTCTTGGGTTCTGGGCATAAAATCCTTCTGGTCTCCAACAGGTTGCTTTTTTTCAGCCTCTCTTGATGGTTCTCTCTCATCTTCTCAAATTTTAAAACTGGTGTGTTGCATAGTCAGTCTTCTTCAGGTATATATATATATATTTTTTTCACTCTAATTTCATCCAATCTCATGGCTTTAAAAACCAATTACTTGCTGACAACCCCAATATTTCTATTCCAGCCTCTCTTTTTCCCTCAACTCAAGACATCCAATTTACCATTTAACATCTCTGATTAGAAATTTCATGTGGAGGGGTGCTTGGGTAGCTGGCAGTTAAGTATCTGCTTTTGGCTCAGGTAATGATCCCAGAGCCCTGGGATCAAGTCCTGCATCAGGCTCCCTGCTCAGTGGGGAGACTACTTCTCCTTCTCCCTTTGTCCCTTCCCCTGTTCATGTTTGCTCTCACTATCACTCTCTCGCTCTCACTATCACTCTCTCTCTCAAATAAATAAAATCTTTTAACAAAAAGAAATCTCCTATGGAACTCAAACTTAGTGTGTTTTGATTTAAACTCCTGTTTGCCCCCACTCTCCACTGCTCCTAGTTTTCTTCATCACAGCAAATATTTAATCAATACAAGCTTGTATGGACATAACGGTGGGTTTAATGTCACTTATCCTGACTGGTTAGTGCCCTAACACTTGTTAAATATTTGGAACATCCTTCCTATGTGGAATGATATATACTTAGTGAATAAATTATTAAAAGGTTGGTATTTGTTCAGGGACTCTAAAGTTACTGGTTTTTGATATATCAATGGTTCAGGTAAATGCATTAGGCTATATTAAATGCTTTATGGGGTTATATATATATATGTATATATATGACGTTCATCTAATAAGGGGTTTTAAAAGTCTAATAATGTACTTTAAAGTTAGAAATGCAGTCAATAAAGAACAAATTTGAAAGCCAATTGAACAATTTTAAAATTAAAATCTGTATCAGCTTATTTTTTTGTTAAGTTCAGAGCTCTAATTAATATAGTGTTTACCAATTATATTATTAAGCCATTTGCAATTTAAAATGATTGATTTTTGAGGTCGATCAATTCAAAGTTGCTCAAAACTTTAGTGTTTTTCTTATGTCATATGAACATATTCTTGCTCTCAAAGACTACAGAGACAAAGTATTTGCAAGCATCAGAAGTAATGTAATATAACGCTGAGAACAATTTTTCTTTCTTTAAAATAACACATTAAGAATTTCCATTTATTAACTGGCCAGCCAACATCTAAAATTGGCTGCAAGATTTAGTTTCAGTGAGTTAAAACAATAAGCTAAATCTATCTCTCTCAAACACTGAAAGTCTCTAAAAATGTGAATTTAAAAATGAATTCCCATAAGAGTTTTAAATCAAAGTTGAACAGTAATTGTATTTTATTGCCTTTTTCATAAAGCAGCTTGTCAGAATGTCCAGTCTTTAATGTAGTTCAACCCACTATATTTGTATTAGAGCTACATAGAATGATACTATGAAGAACGGTGAACTTCTAAAGAATCTTTCATAATTCTGATTCTAAAATGTCATCAGTATTTCACTAGACTCTGAAAAATAATCTTGGTTTTACTGATGGTACACATATGACATTTATCCTGCCTGCAGTGTTATCTCAGCCAGCTCTAAATAGGAAAAGAGCAATGTAGTGACAAATGTAGCAATTAACATCTGGGTTTAGCAAGGAGGGAACAAGAAACATATGTTCATTATTAAGCTAGGATTTACCCATTTGGATTTATTTTGACATTTGATTTCTGCTTAAAAAAATAACATTGCTTAAACCATAAGTGATATTATTTCTTATTTTAAGAGGCTTTTAGAAATTAACAGCAACATTACAAAGAGCTAGACATGACAATTAATATGGCTTTAAAATTTTAAAAAAACAACAGCTGTTTATATATCTCAGCTGAATCAAATGTGGGTACATGTGTGTTTAGGTACTGTAATCATTTGCTATAACTTTTATTTTATGTTTATATTGTTTTTTATAAAGATCTTATTTAGTTTGCAACAAAATTCCACCAAAACAGAGCAAAATTTAAGGCAAGAAATTCCTGTTACCACAACTATTGTTTGCTTGTGGAATGAAATTACATTGAAAGAAAAGAAGTTTCTATTAGCTTGAGAGAAGAAAGTAAAGCTAAACAAACAAAAGCCAGATAGATATAGGACTAGGATGTCTAAACTGATGCTTCCAACTTCATTAGAAGAGATAATGGGGTACTATGTAATTATAGTTTTCATTTATGTCTATTTTCTTTTATCAACAGATTACATGTATGTGTGAGAGAGAAAGAGGCAGACAGATAGACATGGTCTCAGAGATTTACAGAAATCCCTCTATCTGGGTTGCTCTTGTGTCTTTAGACTAAAGCCCCAGAGATGTCTTTCCCATCTAAACTTAGATACCTGATACTGGACTTTTTATCTCATTTCCTTGACAAAAAGCAAGACTGCTTAGAATCGCAAATGACCCTAGAAGGGAATGTAACAGTTGATTTTATCAAGATAAAGTTGTCCCGTTTTATATTCCAGCTGCATCTTCTACTTCCTTTCTCCCCTTTTTCCATTTACTATCATATATTTCCTAATGCTCATGTCTGTATTTATCACCATATTATAAACTCATTGAGAATAAAGTTTATATGGCATTAGTCGAATCTCTCCAATTTGTTCTCTACAACCAATTCAAGCTCTTAATCTAGAGTGTTAATACATAGTAATGTTATAGTTTACATGCCCAATAAAAATTTAAAAATCTTTACTAAGTTATATATGTGATATAAAATATTTTGGTTATAAATAAATGTACTAAATGTACTTTAATAATAAATATACTAATGTAACTAAAAAAGTATGAGTTTTAGTGTATAAGCATAGTAGGATTATTTGCCTTTGCTACACTGCAAATGACAAGCAGCTATGAAGGAATAAAACTGTTTTTTTGTGGGTTTTTTAGATTTATTTATTTGAGAGAGAATGATACATATCTCTATATATATGATCTCTCTCTCTCTATATATATATATATGTATATATATATAGAGAGAGAGAGATAGAACAAGTGGTAGGGAGGGGTAGAGGGAGAGAGAGTCTTAAGCAGACTCCGCACTAAGAGAGGAGCCTCATACGGGGTTCAATCTCACACAGATGAAATAAAATTTCTTATTTTATTAGAAAAGGAAAGGAAACTTGTGTGCACATAAAAATTTCCTCTAAGTCATTCACATCATTAAAATAATTAAAATATTCAAGTTACATTTATGACTTTATAGATTTTGATGTCTGTGTGGATAACTTTGTTGTTATGTAGATAACTTACACAGATAACTTTTGGTGTTTATGTAGATAACTATGTTTACAGAGAAAAACTGTATCAATAATACAAAATTAAAAAAAAATCTCAACATGACTTAACTTTGAAATGATTTATGTGATTTCTAGGCCAAAAATGTTTTATTTAGTTGATCTTAAAAATAAATTTTCATTTCCAGAACATAAAAAAATAACTGAATCAGAGAAGTGTCCACCAACATATGGAGACCCATAAAGCTTTCACCGTGATGAATCCATTTGAAGATAATTGAAAACTGACCACATTATGCATTATGCACAAAGAACCTGAATGATTAGGCAGGTCACACTGCTTATTAATGCTAATCAGCATCTGATGATAGCCCTGTCAAATTATTATTGTTCTATTACCATGTAATCCACATAATGAGTATTATATCAAGACCCATAAAGTTCCTTAGGAATAAGGGGGAAAAATCCAAATGAAAAAAGTTATGAAAGTCTTTATGTGGCCACTGGCACTTATCACCATAGACAACTGACAAAGACTATAAGCTCCTTAGAGTACTAACTTAGCTTTCGACATTCTAGGATAGAATTTCTTAAATCTGCCTGAGCATCTAAATCACAAGTGATACCTAGATACAGTAGTGTTTCAAAGTGGCTAGTGTCCACATGTAATTTTTGTTGATTTGATTTTTATTAATATAGCATAACCTTACTTATTTTGTAGGACAGACATGACAACTAATGAATAGATATAGGATTTACATCTCAGGAAGGTATTTTAATGTACTCATTGTACAAAATTCAATTAAATTATTAGGGGAGGTGTTACTTTGGGAGAAGGCACGCCTATAATATTGGCTTCCTTTTGTATGAGATAAATCGGATTCTCCTTTTTGGAAGTCCAGTGTTAGAAGATGGCTGACTTATTCTCACTTGGAGCATTTCCAGGATCTGTGATTTTACAATAGTGCCTCATGTTTGATGATATAAATACCTTCTTTTCTTTTTCTTCCTTTTATTTTTCTCATTCAACTCTCAGACCTTAATTCCACCAAGAAAAAAAGTATGGTGCCTGAAATTTGCTTAGCCTTCCTTTTCCTAAATACTGACCAACAGAGATTAAAAACAACACAAAGCAAAATAGAAACATCTCTTCCTGGGGGTATCTATAGTAGCACTTTAGTAAGCACATTAGCAAAGGTGAACATGATGAAACCTGTGAGCTACATATTTGGTGGTTTTGTTCATCTATGCATATGCACTGATTGTGATGGGCAACAATATTCACTGAGCCTTGCTATGTTAAGCTGCACTTTTGCAAGTCTTCCCTACTTGTTATGGGTGACTCCTTTGCTTTCCCCTCTCATAACAGTCCTCCGTTAGCACTTCTATATGAACTTATCCTGTGAGCAGCTACATTTAAGAATTCCCTAATGAAAGCCTGCTGCCATATGAAAACAGATCTCAGTATTTGTCTTATTCACACTAGGGCCAGAAATCATAAGCCTCTCCACTTTGCACTTACTTGTCTCTGCCTAAACAAGCTAAAGCCTGGCACCTTCCATGGTTACTAGATATTTTGTCAGTTTATCCGGAAAAGGCATTGCCTTTAAAACAGCTTTAGTATAACCAATGAGGCAGCCTCTGGAGGTCATACAAAGATGACAATCCCATCCACTATCCCCTCAGCATTTTCCGTTATAGACACCTGCCATATCCATGAGGTCCTTTGACTATAGTGTAAGTTAATGGACATGGCCTTCAGAGAATGTCAGAGTAAGGAAAGGACATTAAGATGTCAACATTCTAAAAGGAAGCACCTGGCTAGCTCAATTGGTAGATCATGTGACCCTTGAGTTCAAGTCCCATGTTGGGCATAAAGTTTATTTAAAAAGATGTCAACATTCTATATTCTTAAATATACAAAAAGCACTTGAAATCCAATGAAATAAATTAAGTTGCTTTGATCCTATAGGGCAGAAGTCTCTGCTATACCTTATTTCCCATTACTTACTGATTTAAGACATAAAACCAAATATATTCAAAAGATTGGATACAATTTATATTGAATATGCAAGGACAATAGTCTAAATTCATGCATATGTAATATATCTACACTTAACCATTTATTATAGTATAGCCTTACTATCATCTAATACTGTTTTCAATAATTATTTTACATCTTTGTTTTAGTTTCCTTATCATATAGTTCTATTTCCATGATGAACACACACTGTTTACTTCTTTCTCTTTGATAACAGACCTATTAAAAATGTGCTTTGAGCAGTCTTTCTGAAAGGTACAATCATGACTCAGTGCACTCTTAATGCTCATTCTTTATAAGCATGACCAGGTAGTATTCCAGGGCTTGGTACTAGGTAACCAGTGGAATCTGTCTCTAAGTTAGCAGCTAGTAGGACTCCCAACATTATTCTCTAGCAAACCAGAAGTCTCTATCATGTGGTTCATGTGGGATTATATGCTGGGGTGAGGAAAAATATCAAAATTACATTAATTTTTATTTTGTAACATCATCCAAATTTTCAATTTTTCTACAACTGTTATTTATTTATTATTTTTTCAGATTCCAAACATTCTCTTATTATGTGTTTGATCCAGAGGAGAAACTAAGTGTGGGTGGGGGAGGGGAGGGGAGGGACCACTTTGCCTGGAAGTCCCATCTTTTTTTTTTTTTTTTTACAAATTTTAAAACATTTATTACTTATTAGGTAGTATTTTCTGTGTAAAACATAAATGAATAACATATTCTGGAACCATGAGCTAATTTCTTAAAAAATCTGAAATTTGTAGGATAGAAGAATAAAATAAGAGACCACTACTAGGTACTTTTCAGATGCAAATTTCCAATCTTTTAGGTTTTGAAAAGCAATATAAACCCTATGGTTAGTATATGCTAATGATTCTGTTATTCATTTAAAATATCTATTAAATATTGATAAGTTTCTAATTGTGCTATATACATGGGTAAAAATTGAATGAATATAGTCATTGAGTTCTTTAAGCCTCAAAACAAGAGAAAAGCATATAACTATAGTTGATGCTGTGTCTTTAGAGTTCCCTTTATCTGGCACAACTTTCTCCCAATTTCTATTTACTAACTCCTATTTGCCCTTTAAAAATAACTTGAATGTCCTACTCTCTGAGATGTCTTCTCTAACTCACTTGGAATTGAGTTAAATATACCTATATAAGTGCTCAGCCACTTGTCCTTTGATACCAAACAGCATCTCCAGCTGAGTCTACCAGCCTGGAAATAATAGTGTAGCAGAACCTCCTTGAGTCCACATTTACTGAAAGTCAATAATACAATAAAATACATGAGTATCTACTCTATTGAAGGCCGAATGTCTGACCATCTCCAAACTGAAATAAAAGGGAAAGAAGTAAAAAAAAAAAAAAAAAAAAGTGTGAAGTAATTTTTCTTAAACAATAGTGTGCATTGGAATGTCTTGCAAGGCTTGTTAAAATATAGACTGCTGGGCCTCATCTCCAAAATTTCTGATATTGGGTCCCTGGCTGGCTTAGTCAATAGAGCATGAGACTCTTGATCCCAGGGTCATGAATCTGAGCTCCATTCTGGGTAGAGAGATTCCTAAAAATAAAAAATAAACTAAAAAAATAATCAATGACCAAAATTTCTGATTTAGTCTGTCTAGGAAGCGGTAAAAAATTTTTGTTCCTCTAAATTTGCAAGTGAGATTCCTAGCACAATCCAGAAACTGTGTTTGAGAACAACTGAACAACTAGTCTTAGAAAATAGGAATTCAAAAGTTTTACCTCTTGCTCCTGACTATATGGAATCTAATGTAGTCATTATTGACAATTTGGTTTTTGTTTTTTTTTCCCTAATAGCCATAAGACCCTTATTGCTGAATTGTGGGATTTTCTTCTGTTAAGTGAGTCTATTAATCATCAAACCACAATATTACTCAATTGGGAAGTATAGCAGTAAGCTAATATCCTAAATCACTGAGCCTACAGTTGAGACAGAATTTTTAATACATTCATTAATCCACTGTATTTTCCAATTCCAGTAAGGTTTTCTTAATATACACTGATTTACTCTATGACACAGCATGTTATTTTAAAAAATTCAAACCATGGCTGTACAAGTAGTCTCATCTAATGTCTTTCCCAAGCTACAAGCAGAGAAGAAAGATTGTTGAAGTAACAGCTGAGAAAAACAGGATTCTTTGACCCTTTATTGAGTCCCAGTTGTGGGATCTAGTGCAGTTCTCCTATTATAATGCCTGTGACTTACTGAAGCTTTTATCTGCATTTACAGCATGATATTATGTACTGTATACATAGTATAACCCACATGCTTCTGGCATTTAATTAAGACTGCAGAAGGGTCTGTTAATGTCCAAACCAAGGCTGTGCTAAGAGAGACACCTGGATGGGGGAGGAGAACCATATGCATACTAGGGGCTATTATTATAAGTGCTTCTGTCAATCATTCACAACTCCATAAACAATGGGCATTTTATTAATTAGCATCTCGAATGTCAGAGATAGATTTTTAAAATAAAAATGGTAGCTTGTTGGCCAGCATAATAAATATTAAAAATGGGCTCCCATTGGCAACATTAAAGTTATTCCAGATATGTGGATTACTTAAAAATATTCCATAAATAGTTTCTATTTTTTAAAAGGCAAAAAACCCTTAGAGGCTTGCCCTCTATACCCTTAGTGATAGTGTTCTAGATAAATCCCTAAAGGGTCTTATATCTGTCCTAGAACTCTGGAGGATTCTATTAGTTTGGTACTTGCCTCTGAAACCTTTTGTACAAATGGTGATACGAACACCTAATAGTAAAGAGAGCTAGTCCTCCCTTGAACATTCAAGATGAGTTGTAACATCTGTATGCACGTATAGCTTATATACATAGATGTGGGTATATGGGGCGGGGGGATCTAAGAAAGCTTTTTTTACTCGTATGAGAGAGAGGAGCAGAATTGGGGTCTGTTATTTCTTTTCAATTTTCTACGCTATTTTCATAATCACTGGTGAGTACTAAATACTTCACCAAGAAATTCTTAAATATTTTTTTCAGATGGGAAGTGTCAATAGACCTAGGCCCTCCAAAATGGCTACCTATGAGAGAAAAGGTATATTTGAGCATAGGATGGGGGTTAGGAGACAGAATGGTAGATAACTCTGAAAGCTGAAGGGTGGTATGGTTGAAATTGCAGGTCTAGACTCTTATTTTTGATGATAGTAGATTAAGTCATTTAGTGCAAACCTCCTGCTGAGGATAATTGGATTACTACTCAATTTGTTTCTTAAACTTTGCTTGGAAGCATCAGAGAGATAACAAGATAGTGAAGAATTACCAGGCAAGGATCTGGGGCAAGAATTTGGAGATGTGAACTGGGGTTTTGGCACTACTTGTTTTTTGTTGTGGGTGTTTATTGATATAGGTTGAGGCAGTGGAAGGGCTGAGAGATTGAGCTGTACTTTTGACCACTTTGCAGAGATAAGAGGAAAGGAAATGAAATTCAAAGCTGCCAACTAGGCTTTTGGTGAATCTGCCTTATTTTGGGTTTAGATTCAAAATGGCTACATCTAAGGAACAAAGATCAGCTAGAAATAGACTCTCATAAACGCTACAGCTTGGGTTTGAAAAATGTGAATCCCTGCAATTGAATGTCAGCAATCAATCCTAGATTGTTAATGTCCTCAGATATTACAGTTCTTTAGGCTAATATAACGACAACATAGGCCTCCAATTATTTCTGCAAAGGACATTGCAGTACAATATCTGGCCACAATAAAAAGGAAAATAACCAGGCTTACAAAGGAATAAGACTGAATGATTAAAGATGGGTAGAAACCCTAGACAATAGAAATATATATGCAGTGGGCCCCCATATTGAAGTGTGTAGAAAGATATAAAAATAACTATGCTTAGGAGCACCTGGGTGGTTCAGTCAGTTGAACATCCCACTCTTGATTTCAGCTCAGGTCATGATCTCAGGGTCCTAGGATCAAGTGCCATGTCTGATTCCCAACTCAGCAGAAAGTCTGCTTGAGATTCTCATCTCTTTCTCTCTCCCTCTTTGTCTGCCCTTCCACTCTTCTCTTTCAAATAAATAAATCTTAAAAAAAAGTTTATTATTTTCAAAGAAATAAAAAAAGGAGAGATTTTCAGCAAAGAACCAGAAACTGAAAAAAGGAAATTCTAAAACTGAAAAATAATTGAAATTAATAATTCAAAGGATGGATCTAATGGTACATTAAACACAGATTAGTAGAGAAGAAGTAACGCAGAAGATAAGTCAGAAGAAAATATTGAGAATAAGTTTGGAGAACAAAGGGATAAGAAATATTGGAGTGGAGGTATGAGACATGGAAGATACAGCACGAAGGATCAATTTATATGTGATTATAGCTTCAGAAAAAACAAAGAGAGAAGAAAAATATTAACAATATTTGAAGCAATAATGACAGAACTTTCCAAAACTGATGAATAACATCAGGGAAGAAATTTCAGAAGAGCTAACAAGCATGATAAATAGAAACAAACTTCTATCTGAGCAATTAAAATTGTGAAAGCCAACAGTAAAAAGAGAAGCTTTAAAAGTTGATAAAAAATAAAGAAAAAAATAGTTTAAAAGAAAGAACAATTATAATAGGTGGATTTTAAACAGAATCAGGGGAAGCTAAAAGACAGTGAACTGATAGCTTTAAAGATTTCAAAATAATCATTGCTATCCAAATACTATAGTTAGTTAAACTGTCTTCTGAATGTAGACAAAAACTTTTCAAATACAAATTCAGATTTTTCTATTAGCAAATTCATATTAAAAGAAATAATAACTGGTGTTCGTCAGGTATAGGGGAAAGCAATGTCACATATAAAATCAGAGTTATAGCAATAGAAATGAGATATAAGGGTAATATTAAACATACTGATTGTATAAAACAATGATAAGTACTTATTACATTTATGGGATACATTATTAGTATAACATATAAAACTCAAGTGGGTTAAATAGACTTAATCCATGATCATGGGAAAATCATAGTAAACATTCATAAATATTTTAGAAGAATGATAAAGAATATCATATGTAAAAATCTATGGGGTGCAATTAAATCTTGATTGGGAGGGGAGATTTAGAATTTTAAATGTGAGGACAGGTTGAAAATAAACAAATAATTATTTGAGAATGTAATAAATAGAACAACAAATTATAACCAAAGGAAGCAGAAGAAAGGAAATAATAAAAATCAAATGAAATAGAAAAATAATACAATAGAGACAATAACTCCCACATTTCATTCTTTGCAAAGACTGGTAAAATTCATAATCCTCTGGAAAGACTGACTAGGAAATGACATATGTAAGGAATAGAAAACACCTTTTCAGATTCTATAAATGTTAAAAAGATTGTGAGAAGATGCTTTGAATAATTTTATGCCAATAAATAAGCACAAATTTCTAGAGAGCTATAACTTAGACCCAGGAAGAAATAGAAAATGTGGATTGTCCTATAATTCTTAAATAAATTCAATCTCCGGACCTAAATGGCTTTCCAAATTAAAGAAATAAAACCAATTTTATACAAACTCTTCTAGAGAAAATAAGAAAAACAAGAAGTCTTTGCAACTAATATTATGAGGCCAGCATACCCTCCATTCTAAACTGGTAAGGGCATTATAAGATAGAATATCTTTGTCATAAATAAAGGTGAAAATGAATGCTAAAGAAATTGTTAAATTCAGCAATACATAAAAAGGATAATACATTAGACCATGTAGGTTTTATCCTGGTAATGCAAATTTGTTTAAAATCAGAAAATCTATCAGTGCAACTCACCACACTAATGGAATAAAGGAGAAAAAACATTTATTATTAGGTAATCATTGATCAGTGCAATAGAGTCAGAAAAAAATTTAATAAATTAAATTTTCTGTATTGTCAAAACTTTTACAACAGAAAGAAACTTTCTTAAAATAACAAAGGGTACCCACAAAAACCTGTGTACTAAATGAGAAACTTGAGACAGTTCTTCCCTGAATCTAAGAATAACACAAGCATGTCTGCCATCATCATTTGGAGTCTATGGAGTACAAAATAGCCAGAAAAAGAAATATAAAATATAAATATTGTAAAGAAAAGTAAAACTTCTGCTACTTACAGACGATATGATAAGCAGAATATTTTAAAAACACAATTAAATCATTAAAATTAAAAGTGAAGTTAGTAAGTTCGTTGAGAAAATCTCAATATACAAAATCAGTTGTATATATATACTAGTAAAAGAAAAAGAAACACAAAAATTTTAAAAAGGTACCATAATATATCAAGTAAAATAAAGTGCTTTTAAGATCTCTATGCATATAACAATATACTTATTGAGAAAAAAAACTTTTTAAGGTTTAAATAAGTACATGAAAATGGATTGGAAGATATTAAGCTTCATTTTCTACTAAAATCCAAGTTGGCTTTTGCATGGAATTAACAAGAAAAATTTGAAATTTTTTGGGTGCCTGTATGGCTCAGTTGGTTAAGAAGTTGCATTTTGGCTCAGGTCATGATCTCTGGGTCCCAGTATCAAGTCCCGCATTGCATTGGGCTCCCTGCTCAGCTTCTCTCTCTCTCTCTCTCTCTCTGCCCCCCCCGCCCTTCTTCCCCCCATTAGTTCTCTCTCTCTCAAATAAATAAAATCTTTTTTTTAAAGAAAAATTTTAAATTTACATGGAAATGCAGAAGTCCACGAAGAGACAAAATATTCTTTAAGTATAAGGGTAAAATGGGTGCCTTTGGCTCAGGTCATGATCCTGGAATCCTGGGATCAAGTCCCGCATCGGGCTCCCAGCAAGGAGCCTGCCTCTTCCTCTGCCTGTGTCTCTGCTTCTCTGTGTCTCTCATGAATACATAAATAAAATCTTAAAAAAAAAAAGAAAAAGAATAAAGATAAAATAGGAGAACTTACTCTGTTAGATTTCAGACTTATTATAAAGCTACAATAATTAAGACTGTTGGCACAAGGGTAGACAAAGAGATTAGTGGCATAGAAAAAAGAGGCCTGAAGTAGACACATACCTAGATGGATATTTAAATTATCACAAAGGTGGCACAGCAGAATAACAAGAAAAGGAAAGTCTTTTAAATAGAATTGGAACAATTCAAAATCTACATGAAAAAAAAAATAAGATGACTTTTATTTCATGCCATGCTCTAAAAGGTCTATTCTAGATAGATTGTAGGCTTAAATGTGAAAAGCAAAACAACAAAGCTTCTAGAAGATAATACAGGAAACTGTCTTTATGACATTGAGGTAGGGCATGTTCTAATGTAAGAAAATATCAATACATTTTACTATATTAAAATGAAGAGTTTTTGTTTATCAGAACACATAATAAAAAGAACAAGGGGACAAAACACAGAGTGAAAGAAAATCATTACAACATATTTAATTAACAAAGAACTTCTATCCACAATATATGAAAAGTACTATAAATCAGTAAGAGGATGTCATATAATTTAATAGAAAAAGGGCAAGAGACATAAACTGGCACTTCACCAAAC
The DNA here is from genome assembly GCF_048164855.1 of Canis lupus baileyi. Taxonomy (NCBI): domain Eukaryota; kingdom Metazoa; phylum Chordata; class Mammalia; order Carnivora; family Canidae; genus Canis; species Canis lupus. The sequence continues at coordinate 28,866,171 of NC_132862.1, forward strand.
AGAATATCCAAATGGCCAAACAACATACGAAAAGATATTCCAGCTCATTAGTAGTTAGGAAAATACAGACTAAAATGCAGTGAGATGTACCCTCACCAGAATAGCTAAAATTAGAAAGAGTTGGCAACACCAAGTATAGACAAGGTTGTGGGAAATGGTAACACTATTCATTACAAGTAGGAGAGTAAATTGGTCATTGTCTATAATGTTGAAAATAAGCATATCTAGGGCAGCCTGGGGCGGGGGCTCAGCAGTTTAGTGCCACCTTCAGCCCAGGGCCTGATCCTGGAGACCCGGGATCAAGTTCCACGTTGGGCTCCCCGCATGGAGGCTGCTTCTCCCTCTGCCTGTGTCTCTACCTCTCTCTGTCTCTGTATCTCTCATGAATAAATAAATGAAATCTTAAAAAAAAAGAAAATAAGCGTATCTTAAAATCCAGAAATTCTGTTCATAAGTGAATGAAATCCATGGGCATGAAGAGACATACAAGTAAAAGAATATTCATAGCAGTATTATTTGTAATAATCCCAACTTGGAAGCGTTCCAAATGTCTATGTAGAGAGGATTCTACAAATTGCAATACATTCATGTAACAGAATGCTATAGAACAATGAAAATCCATGTAACTTGGATGTGGTCTATCCCTGTGTTGCTGGTTTAAACAATCATTTTGTCACTGTCTCTCAGTCCTGGGGTTTGGCTGAGCTCACCTATGGTATTCTTGCTTGAGGTCTCTAATAAATAGTTATTTGGTGATTGGAGCTGGAGTCATCATCCACTCAAAATACATGATGTTGATGTTAGCTGTTGGCTGGAACCTCAGCTGGGCTCTGGCAGAGTGGTATCCCTTGGGCATCTCTCTATTTGATCTCTCTATAATTGTTTCTCCATGTGGTGGACCCAAGGGAGCTCAACTTATTATAGGGTAGCTGGAGGTGCCCATAGTGAATATCCTGAGAGAAACTGGCAGAAAGAAGCCCCTTGGCTTTTTTCTAACTTGAAAGCCATGCAGTGCACTTCTACCAAATGTTTTGTAGACTCTCCTAGATACATGATGTACAATTTAAAAAGCTAAAAATTGAAAAGAACATAGCTCCAGTCTAGTAAGGAGGCCAGGATCTGGAATAATAGGTTATTGAGAAAAATATCAATGTATCTGGGATAATAGTATTGTTTTTATTTTCTCACTACCCTCTAAGGTTTAGCTCTAGCTCTTGACAACCTGGCCCTGACCTCCTTGGTGGTTTTAGTCTTCCTTTCATAGATATCTCACAAGAATGCTGAGATTCAACTGAATTGTGTTCTTGCACTTTTTCATGTTATCTCTGTGACAGAATAATGGCCCTCCAAAGATGTTCACCTTCTAATCCCCAGAGCTTGTGAACATGTTACCTTCCCTGGCAAAAGGGGTTTTGCAGATAAAATACTGAAGCATCCTGAAATGGTGAGATTACCCTGGATTATTCAGATAGGCCTAGTGTAAACACAAGGAGAGTCAGAGTAAGAATCTGAGAAGGAGATGTGGTGACAGAAGCGGAGGTCAGAGTGTGCAATTGCTGGAAAGGGCACAATCCAAGGGATGCAGGAAATATTTAGAAATTGAAAAGGCAAAGAAATGAATTTTTTTCCTCTACTATCTCCAGAAAGATCCAATCTACCAACACCTTGAGTTTGGTCCCTTAAGACCCATTATCTGACCTTTAGAACTGAAAGAAAATAGACTTGTGTTGTTTTAAACTGCCAAATTTGTGGTAATTTATCACAAAAGCAATAGAATCTAATGATATCTCTCCTCCTCCACCTTCTTTTCACTTTTGACATTTATAGGAAATTGTTTGGTTCTACTTGAAATACTTCCCTAGGCCAATGCTTTTTAAAATCCTACCTGGTGGGGATGCCTGGGTGGCTCAGCGGTTGAGCATCTGTTTTTTGCTCAGGGTGTGATCCTGGAGTTCCTAGATGGAGTCCCATATCGAGCTCCATGTAGGGAGCCTGCTTCTCCCTCAACTTAGGCCTCTGCCTCTCTTTCTTATCTCTCTTAATGAATAAAATCTTAAAAAAAAATTCTACCCAGTGTTAAAGATTCAGCTCAGATGTTCTCTTCTCCTCAAATCCTTTCTACCATCAAAGTCAGAAATGATTCTTAATTTTCTAAACGCCAGGGCACTTACTATCCTGATGGCCCACTAATCACATATTATTTCAAGTTATTTGATATCAAGGTGCTATACCTTTTTTGCTGTTTCAGTTTCCTCTACAGGAATTTCACACATATTAGGCATGCACATTTGAATGAATATAGGAATAAAGCAATGTTATCAATTATTTAAAAATATTTCTAGTAATAATACATAAAATCATCAATATTTTATGTAAAAAAATATAAAAGTAAATTGTAACATACGTTTGCAACTTCATATGATCCATTTAATATCTGTTCCATGTAATGATTTAGATCTCTGAATCTTTTGTGGTTTGAATTTGTAAAAGGTAAGTGCCACCAATGAGGAAACCTGTTTTAAAGAAAAAAGTGTATATTTATTAGTTTGAAAATTGGCTTCTGCATCTTAGGGCTGTTCATGAATTTATACCATCAGATTGAAAGGCCAATGAAAATATTTTTTAAAAAATGAAACACATGAATAATCCTGAGGGTTTCATTAACATAGTTGTGGTACTTGCACTGTTTTAACTTTCATTAATATTAATACTAATTTAATTTAATTTACCACAATATATATGTTGTTTCTTACTGTGTTTATAGAAGACCACACATTTTATCCTTTAAATATATATGGAGGCTTGATAAATGCTTTCTGAAATTTAATGATTCATAATTTTCAAAAACGGTTAGATTGTATTGTTTCTTTTAGGTTCACTAGAGATATTTCTTCACCAACTAAATTAAACATTTTACCAAGTGGCATATGTTTCCATCTGGTATTAGTCTTTTGGAACAAAGTATCACTTTCCTCAAGAGTTAAACTTGCGGAATTTCCTCTGCTCTATCTAATGATTCCTCTTGTTGGGGTAGATGTGATTAAGACCAATTACTAAGTGGAATGATCTGTTAATGGTTAGCATTTGGTAACATATTTTGCTGGATAAATATATCTTTTTAGGAACTCTAGCATATTCCTCTGACTGCAATCTTGCTGCTGCCTCCTTCATACCTTTGCTTCTTTGGTGTAGATATTTCCCTGGTGTAAGGGGCATGAAGGGATAGTGAAATGCTGTCAGCAAATACAGAAGTGTATAACTGTGAGCCATCTAAACTATTCATGGCTTCCTGTTGGAAATGTTAAGGAAGTCCAAATCATGTTTGTGTACTTAAATAATTGACATTTTATTTTGTAAAGGTTTTCCTGCAGTTCTAAGGCCTACGGTATTAAAATTTTTCATCCAGATTTAATTATCACAACAATTAGTACCATATACAATTAACCAAAACATAGAAATGCATTTGATAAACAGATTGGGCAGGTTTTACATATTCATTTGTATATCTGTAGATGAATTCTCCTTATGTTAAAATAAAATGGAGTTCGGTATCAATTTTATTCCTTTGCTGATGTTTTTACAGAGGTATGTACTTAAAAAATCTTGTATATAATTAAGTATCAGAGAATTGAAGAATTTAGCCAAAATAAAGTTGTTCAATTGTTTGAAATGTTTTTGAGTTATATGCCAAATATAGCAACATTTTGTGAAAATGATTTTTTATGATCTTTTATCTGACAATGCCATCATGTCCTCCCTCCATTTTGTTCAGGCCAAAGATTGGGACTGTCAGCACCCAAATATTGTCAAGGGCACACAGGAACTATATGCCTTGCTTTTCCCCACCCTGCGCCCTCCCCCACCCCTGCCCGTACACAAATACACATTGCTGGAATGGTTTTTAAATCAATTAAAAAAATAAAAATAAAAAAAATAAAATAAATCAATTTAAATACCAGGTGGTAGTTGTTGAGCAAGGCATAATCCTAACTAAAGCTGAAAATTGAGAAGAGGCATATGGAGAGAGATTACTAACACTTTTAAGGTTTTACAAGTTGTATTAATAGGTAGTACAGAGATTAAAGTGTAGAACAGAGAAGTTTTTGAAACCAATAACGGCAGCCACTTAACAATGACAAACATATTTTAAATCATTAATTAGTAGAGTACAATGGCAACCACTGATGTTGAATTTGATATTTGCAGTCAAACTTGGATTTTTTTTTTCTTTTTTTTTTTTTGCTAGCACATCTTTTTCCGTTACTCTATCAGATGTTTTTTTGGTAATTCTTAAAGCTGGTGCTGCCTTTAAGTTTCCATAATGACATTCCTTCCCTCTCAATCTCTTGAACATACTCTAAGTTGTTGACTTCCTGATTCTTAAAGCATCTGCATTTCAAAATTTCTGTGACATCTGCAAGCACACTTTTTCATAAACATGAACTACTTTGCTCTTCAATATTGCACAGTATCTCTCCATCCATTGATAACTTTACTTAGATTCAAATTTGGAAAGTGACTAAATCCTGAAAGCCTAGTGAAAATCCACATGTATAAAGTATGTCAGGTTAGATATGGGCATTCACATTGTTAAAGGACCATTTACTTAAAAATCTCAGTATAAATAAAATAACATTTGATTTCCCTACATGCCAATATAATCTCTGGCAAGGTCATTTTTTTTAAAGTCAAGATACTCCTTTGGTATACACTGAAATCTATGACCTAAATTTGGCTAGTTCTAAGTGATGAGTTTTAAAAAGTCTTTTGAATGGAAGTAATTTTCAGTTATTCTTAATGTGTTTATGTTTAGTATTTTTAAAATTATAACATGAACAAAAGCAATGGTTGTCGAGATTGTTTGACAATGAACATAACAATAAATTAAATTTAGATTATCCAAGTAAAAGTTGACAATTCACAACAAAAGTGAGTTGGAATTAGTAAATTTTACTTATATACTAAATAATACTAATGAATTGTTTTCTGGTATAGGAAATAATTATATCAGAGCTTTTTATTGCAATTATTTGTTGAAAGAGTAGATATATCCAATTTAGTTCTGCATTTTCAATTTCAATCTTATTTTTATAGAAAAAACTAAAAAATATATTAAATATAAAAATGGGCAAATAAAACAATTTTTCTTAGAACTGATGAAAAATGAAATGGCTTCTGAATTTTCAATCTACAAAATCAATGGCTAGAAGCAAACAGAGAAATTGCAAACCTTGTCCTGTTTTTATGAGACAAAGGTTCTTTACTCTGGGAGCAATACAGACTCTGCTGGGATAGTTTCAATGGCATTTGAGTCAGAATGCTGTGTTGCTTACAAATAGAAAATCCCATAACCGTAATTTTTCCTTATGTTCAAGGACAAGTACTTCAGGCAAAACACTGGGGAGGACAGTGCCTTACTCTGGGAGAGTCAGTGATGCAAACTGCTTCTGAAGTTCGCTGTGAAGTTTGGAAAACTGGTCAAATGATTTTTCTGAAAAGCTTGTTTCATTGTTACTGTGTGTCACCTGGATTAGATACAGCTGCAGAAAATAAATAGACAAAAATCAAAAGATGGCATTATCAACCTGTGATACATTTTAAAAATCTGTTTTCATGTAAGCTAAATAAAGCAAGAACTTTCTGCAAAAAGTCATCACAAGAGCTAAAAGATGCAATTTGTAAAGGCAAAATTACCTATAAACACACTATATGAAAATATCATAATCTTATGTGCTGGGAACAGACTGCCTAATTTCTGCTCTTTTTTCATGTGGACACTTTAATTAGCTTTTGATTTATAGTCTACCAAAGGGTAGGAACTGTTCTCTTTGATGGTTCTCTACTAATAGCTCTGGTTGTTATGATTTCTCCTTAGAACATTCTCTTTTAATGGTACTTCTGCTCAAATTGTAACTGATTTATCATTTGCATAGTAAAAAAAAAATCATGATATAAAGGAGGATGTGTAGCATAGTGAAGGGAAGTCTGAGACGAAGTCAAATGAAATTTAAGTCAAATTGACAGACTTGAGACTTACATGACTAGTTTTCTTGCTGAACCCTAAAATTGTCGCTCTTTGAATTGACCTGGTTGCATTCAGCATACAGGATTCCTGGGAAAAATTCTGTGAAGCAGATTTAGCAGGATTTATGGATGTCATTTGTGCAAGTGTATGGATCAGGTTATTTAATTTAACAGGGAAGCATTCCAGACTTTCCTTTATTTTCCTAGAGAAACAAAAAAGAAAAGATAGTGAGTAACATTTCTCTGAGTTGACTCATTTCATTTAAAATTTGTTTTCTTGTGTTTGTTAGATGTTGAGGAAAAAGTCAAGAACCATGTCTGTTTATTTATAAAATGTTATTTTTATAAACCCCAAGTTCACATCTTGAGTTGTTAGAATATAAAAGAAACCTTCTTGGTGAAATATAAAACTAACTATAATTTTGTATTTTGACTTATTTTAGGTTTGTTTTAGAAATAATTCATTTAAAATTCAATTTTAGTTTAAAATTATTTAAAATATTTAAATAATTCCAGAAGTTAAAAACTATAGAACAATGCATATTCCATGAAGCTGAGCATCTATCCTTGTACTCTATATTATTCCTTCTCTCTCCATATTTAAATATTTAAAAAGTTATGGTTCAAGTCTTACTGCTTTATTTTATTTTTGTATATATTTGTGTTCTCTCAACTATGTTGCAAAAGTGTTGCATATTATATACTATGTTTAATATACAGTATTCTCTATGAAATATTTTTCACTCTGTGGTCTTAGTTTTTGGTGTGTTTCTACTTTTTAAAGTTTTGGGTTTTTTTATATTTGAAGTTTGCAGTTGTGTTCTAATGATATAAATATCTTCATATAATGTTCTTCATCTTATCTGTACCATCTTCTCTAGTATCTGATTTGGAGTGCTGTCCTTTTTATCCTGGTTAATACTATAAAGCAAATGGTGTGCTTATTCTGTTCATATGTACTTCCTATTCCATCATCATTATGATTAACATCATTAGGGAAATACAAATCAAAACCACAATGAGATACTATCTTACATCTGTCAGGATGGCTAAAATTAACAACAACAAAAAAAACCAAGTTTTTGGCAAGGATGTGGAAAAAAGGGGAACCCTCCTGCACTGTTGTTGGAAATGCAAAATGATGCAACCACTGTGGAAATCAGTATGGAGCCTCCTTAAAAAGTTAAAAATAGAACTACCCTACAGTCCAGGAATTACACTATGGGTACTTACTCAAAGAGTACAAAAATAATACTAATTAAAAGTGATAGGGCACCCCAATATTTATAGCAACATTATCTACAATAACCAAATTATGGAAAGAGCCCATATGTCCATTGACTGATGAATGGATAAAGATGTGGTATGTGTATACACACACACACACACACACACACACATATATATATATATATATATATATAATGGAATATTATTTAGCCACAAAAAGAATGAAATCTTGTCAATTGCACTGACATGGATGGAGCTAGAAACTATTAAGCTAAGCAAAATAAGTCAATCAGAGAAAGACAGGTACCACATAATTTGACTCATATGTGGAATTTAAGAAACAAAACAAATGAGCAAAGGGGAAAAAAGAGAGAGAGAAAGAGAGAGAGGCATTCCAAGAAACAGAGTCTTAATTATAAACAATCTGATGGTGACCAAGAAGGAGCTGGGTGGGGGATGGGTTAAATAAGTGATGACAGTAAGGTGTGCACTTCTGATGAGCACCAGGTGTTGTATGGAAGTGTTGATTCACTATAAATTAACTACTAATACACTGTATGACTTGCAACTAATATTGCATGTTAACTGATATTTAAATAAAAACAAAAAATGCAATAAAAGTGTTTTATTTTCTTTCTTGAATTCAATCACCTTATTTTGAGTTTTTCTAATTGTGATACATATTGTTCTTTCATGTCTTTATCATTGTGTTAATTTCTTTTAGCTCAATTTGAAATATAAGGATACAATTTCTTTTGTGGGAATGTCTTTCTGGCATACTTCACTGTAGGAATTTTGTTTTACATTTTACTTCTTTATTGATTAATATAATTTTGTATGATGTTCAAACAAGATCCATTTTGTTTGCTCATTTGAATATGAAATTAGCATTCCTGAACTTTTAGGAAGGAGTAGAAGATTTTTGAGGGCCTGAAGCTCCTTTTTCTGTTGCTATTACACAGTGATAAAAACTGTTTAATATTTTCTGAGATATGCTTCTTTTGCTTATTCCCTCACCCCAAATTTTTTTTCTAGACTTTGGTTTTACTTTTCTCCTATGATCTTTCTCCTCTCTCATGTTGGAATATACACCTAGCAGTTTCTCTTCGGTGTAGAACTTTTTCCTGGAAGGGAGCTCCAGTTACTTTTGAAGGCTCATAAAGTTCTCTGACCTTTTCAGATCTGCCACAGAACCCTGGTCCTTCCCAGTGAATTGAAGTGTGTAAAAATTCTTTCCAGTTTTAGCTGCTGTTATCAAAGTGGTCTGCTCAGCTTTCCAATGAGTACCTGTGTCGTCTTTGGAGTCTTGTTCTCAGATCAGATGACCTATTGCTTCTTTAGTTTCTTCCCATGATATGCTGATACATAGGTCTTAAAGCTGAATGGTTTGTCCTACTTGCTCATATTTTAGTGTTCTTGGGAAGACTTTGTTGCCTAGTTTTGTTGTAGATATTGTTCATAGTTATTGGGTTTTGTTACTCTATTTGATAGGTCTGCTTATTTGGAAGAGATTCAGGGATATTAAAAAACTTGACTTTATATAATAGATAAAACTCAAGCAACACAGCAAAACATGAAGAAAAACAGGAATTCCCTTCATTCTTCCTCCAACAACAACCAAAATTTCTCCTTTTACAGAGTTTATATAATGTGAAATTCAGACAATAATGAAATAAACATTTAAAGATTAAGGATTTGAGAAAGAAACATACACTAGTGCTAAAAAACACTGAAATAGAAATTGTAGAGATAGACTATGAGGTAGGTAACAGTGTTGCAATTTTAAATAGGATGGTCAGAAGTAATGTCACTGAAAAGAGAGTTGAGTGATTTGACACAGATCTTAATTTGTCAAGAGTGTAGGCCATGGGGATTTCTGATAGAGGACATTCAAAGTGGAAACAACAGGTAATCCAGAAACTCAGAGGTAGTTGGGTGACTGGTGTTTGGCAGATGGCAAAAACAGCAGTGTGGCTGACAGAGTGAGGAGGGAGAGAAAGGAATTAGACAAATAGAGCACTGTTTTGTACGGATTGTGATGTTGTGTGATATAAAAGTAAAATAGACAGGAGTAAAAAAAAACACAACTCTATGCAATGTTGTAATCTGCTATTTTAACTTAGTAATATATCACAGTACCTGAAAGTATACATACAGTCATAAATTTAACCAATATTTTTTATTACAAAGACTATTCTTTCCTTGGTGATTCAATTTTGTCCAATACTAAGCCTCTATATATGCCTGGGGCTGCTTCTAGCCTCTTCACTGTGTTGCACTTGTCATTTGTCCATTTCTGTGTCAATATTACCCTTCCTCAAAATCTGGAACTTACAAGTTTTGAAATCCACAAGCTCTTTTACTCTCTTCTTCTTTAGATATTTTTTCACTGTTTTAGGTCCTCTAGTCTCCCAAATATATTCTGTTTGTATTTTATTTTTTTAATTTAAATTCAAGTTAGTTAACATATAGTTTAGTATTGGATTCAGGAGTAGAATTTAGTGATTCATCACTTACATATATAACCCTTAGTGCTCATCAAATGCCCTGAACAAATGCCCTCCTTAATGCCCATTACCCATTTAGCCCATTCCCCTATCCACCTTGCATCTCCAGCAACCCTGTTTGTTCTTTATATTTAAGTGTCTCTTAGGATTTGCCTCCCTCTCTGTTTTTATTATATTTTATTTTTCCTTCCCTTCCTCTATGTTTTCTGTTTTTTTTGTTTGTTTTCTGTTTTTATTTTTTTTTATTTTATTTTTTTTTATTGGTGTTCAATTTACTAACATACAGAATAACACCCAGTGCCCGTCACCCATTCACTCCCACCCCCCGCCCTCCTCCCCTTCTACCACCCCTAGTTCCTTTCCCAGAGTTAGCAGTCTTTACGTTCTGTCTCCCTTTCTGATATTTCCCACACATTTCTTCTCCCTTCCCTTATTTTCCCTTTCACTATTATTTATATTCCCCAAATGAATGAGAACATATAATGTTTGTCCTTCTCCGACTGACTTACTTCACTCAGCATAATACCCTCCAGTTCCATCCACGTTGAAGCAAATGGTGGGTATTTGTCATTTCTAATAGCTGAGTAATATTCCATTGTATACATAAACCACATCTTCTTTATCCATTCATCTTTCGTTGGACACCGAGGCTCCTTCCACAGTTTGGCTATAGTGGCCATTGCTGCTAGAAACATCGGGGTGCAGGTGTCCCGGCGTTTCATTGCATTTGTATCTTTGGGGTAAATCCCCAACAGTGCAATTGCTGGGTCGTAGGGCAGGTATATTCTTAACTGTTTGAGGAACCTCCACACAGTTTTCCAGAGTGGCTGTACCAGTTCACATTCCCACCAACAGTGTATGAGGGTTCCCTTTTCTCCGCATCCTCTCCAACATCTGTTGTTTCCTGCCTTGTTAATTTGCCCCATTCTCACTGGTGTGAGGTGGTATCTGATTGTGGTTTTGATTTATATTTCCCTGATGGCAAGTGATGCAGAGCATTTTCTCATATGCATGTTGGCCATGTCTATGTCTTCCTCTGTGAGATTTCTGTTCATGTCTTTTGCCCATTTCATGATTGGATTGTTTGTTTCTTTGCTGTTGAGTTTAATAAGTTCTTTATAGATCTTGGAAACTAGCCCTTTATCTGATATGTCATTTGCAAATATCTTCTCCCATTCTGTAGGTTGTCTTTGAGTTTTGTTGACTGTATCCTTTGCTGTGCAAAAGCTTCTTATCTTGATGAAGTCCCAATAGTTCATTTTTGCTTTTGTTTCTTTTGCCTTTGTGGATGTATCTTGCAAGAAGTTACTATGGCCGAGTTCAAAAAGGGTGTTGCCTGTGTTCTTCTCTAGGATTTTGATGGAATCTTGTCTCACATTTAGATCTTTCATCCATTTTGAGTTTAGCTTTGTGTATGGTGAAAGAGAGTGGTCTAGTTTCATTCTTCTGCATGTGGATGTCCAATTTTCCCAGCACCATTTATTGAAGAGACTGTCTTTCTTCCAATGGATAGTCTTTCCTCCTTTATCGAATATTAGTTGCCCATAAAGTTCAGGGTCCACTTCTGGATTCTCTATTCTGTTCCACTGATCTATGTGTCTGTTTTTGTGCCAGTACCACACTGTCTTGATGACCACAGCTTTGTAGTACAACCTGAAATCTGGCATTGTGATGCCCCCAGATATGGTTTTCTTTTTTAAAATTCCCCTGGCTATTCGGGGTCTTTTCTGATTCCACACAAATCTTAAAATAATTTGTTCTAACTCTCTGAAGAAAGTCCATGGTATTTTGATAGGGATTGCATTAAACGTGTATATTGCCCTGGGTAACATTGACATTTTCACAATATTAATTCTGCCAATCCATGAGCATGGAATATTTTTCCATCTCTTTGTGTCTTCCTCAATTTCTTTCAGAAGTGTTCTATAGTTTTGAGGGTATAGATCCTTTACATCTTTGGTGAGGTTTATTCCTAGGTATCTTATGCTTTTGGGTGCAATTGTAAATGGGATTGACTCCTTAATTTCTCTTTCTTCAGTCTCATTGTTAGTGTATAGAAATGCCACTGACTTCTGGGCATTGATTTTGTATCCTGCCACGCTACCGAATTGCTGTATGAGTTCTAGCAATCTTGGGGTGGAGACTTTTGGGTTTTCTATGTAGAGTATCATGTCATCGGCGAAGAGGGAGAGTTTGACTTCTTCTTTGCCAATTTGAATGCCTTTAATGTCTTTTTGTTGTCTGATTGCTGAGGCTAGGACTTCCAGTACTATGTTGAATAGCAGTGGTGAGAGTGGACATCCCTGTCTTGTTCCTGATCTTAGGGGAAAGGCTCCCAGTGCTTCCCCATTGAGAATGATATTTGCTGTGGGCTTTTCATAGATGGCTTTTAAGATGTCGAGGAATGTTCCCTCTATCCCTACACTCTGAAGAGTTTTGATCAGGAATGGATGCTGTATTTTGTCAAATGCTTTCTCTGCATCCAATGAGAGGATCATATGGTTCTTGGTTTTTCTCTTGCTGATATGATGAATCACATTGATTGTTTTACGGGTGTTGAACCAGCCTTGTGTCCCAGGGATAAATCCTACTTGGTCATGGTGAATAATTTTCTTAATGTACTGTTGGATCCTATTGGCCAGTATCTTGTTGAGAATTTTTGCATCCATGTTCATCAGGGATATTGGTCTGTAATTCTCCTTTTTGGCGGGGTCTTTGTCTGGCTTTGGAATTAAGGTGATGCTGGCTTCATAGAACGAATTTGGAAGTACTCCATCTCTTTCTATCTTTCCAAACAGCTTTAGGAGAATAGGTATGATTTCTTCTTTAAACGTTTGATAAAATTCTCCTGGGAAGCCATCTGGCCCTGGACTCTTGTGTCTTGGGAGGTTTTTGATGACTGCTTCTATTTCCTCCCTGGTGTTTTCTGTTTTTAAATTCCACATGAGTGAGATTATATATTTGTCTTTCTCTGACTGACTTATTTTGCTTAGCCTAATACACTCTAGTTCCACCCATATTGTGGCAAATGGCAAGATTTCATTCTTTTTGATTGCAGAGTAATATTCAATCCTATATATATCTACCACATCTTTATCCATTCATCAGGTGATGGACATTTGGATTTGGACTCTTCCCATAATTGAGCTATTATTGATAAAGCTGCTGTAAACACTAGAGTCCACGTGCCACTCTGAATCAGCATTTTTATACCCTTTGGGTAAGTATCTAGTAGTGTAATTGCTGGGTTGTAGGGTAGTTCTATTTTTAACTTTTTGGGGAACCTCCATACTGTTTTTTAGAGTGGCTGCACAAGTTTGCATTCCCATCAAGAGTGCAAGAGGATTCCCCTTTCTCTGCATCCTCACCAACATCTGTTGTTTCCTGAGTTGTTCACTTTAGCCGTTCTGACAGGTTTGAGATGGTATCTCGTTATGGTTTTGATTTTTATTTCCCTGATGATGAGTGATGTTGAGCATCTTTTCAGGTGTCTGTTAGCCCTCTGGATGCCTTCTCTGGAAATGTGTCTATTCGTGTCTTCTGCCTATTTTTTACCTGGATTATTTGTTTTTTGGGTGTTGAGTTTGATAAGTTCTTCATAGATTTTGGATACTAACCCTTTATCTGTTATGTCATTTGCAAATATCTTCTCCCATTAGAATCAGCCTATCAGGCTCACCCATACAAAAAATAAATGTGTAAGTATTTGAGTGGTATTGCATTGAAACTATAAATCAATTTGGGGAGAATTAATATCTTTACTGTATTAAGACATGCGGAGTGCTGAGTGGCTCAGTCGGTTAAGTGGCTGCCTTTGGCTCAGGTGATGATCCTGGGGTTCTGGAATGGAGTCCCAAGTCAGGCTCCTGGCCAAGCAGGAAGCCTGCTTCTCTCTCCTCCTCGCTCATGCTCTCCTTATCTCTGTTGCTATCTCGGTCTATTTAAAAAAAATAAATAAAATCTTAAAAAATATATATTAAGATACGCAACTGGCAAACATGGTAGATTTCTCCATTTACTTAAGTCTTGTTTTACATTTCTCTGTATGAGCTTAGATATTTTTTTCCTATGAAAGATTTGCATTATCTTTTGTTGGATTTATTCTCCAGTTGAACATGTTTTTGTTAATGGCAAATTGTGCATGCTATCTTTTCCTAAATTTTAAATAATATTTGATAATATGTAAATGGTTTTAAACTTTTATTGATTTTAACAATATTTCTGTATAATCTTTTGAAATTTGTATAGACATAGTCATGTAATCTGTAAAAATGATAGAGTTTTTGTTATCTTTGCACTGCTAAGACCCAGTTCAATATTAAATGGAAGTGATGATAGCATTTTTGGTTTGTTCCTGATTACAATATTTCACCATTAAGAATAATGTTTTCTATTCAGTTTTACCTAAGGCATTCCTTTCTATTCTGGATTTTATTTTTTAAAAAAGAGTGATTCTAAACTTTATTAACTGCATTTTCTGTATCAATTGAAGTGATCATATAACGTTTCCCCTTTAACCTCTTTTACTACGGAGTCTTGGTTGTTTATCTTGTAACTGCTTACTTTACTGAACTCTTGTTATTCCAATTTTTAAAATTCTCTAGATTATTTTATTTGTTGTCTTATTCAAAAAGAAAATAATAATATATAAACTTAAACATAGAGCTTTACTTATCAATATAAAGACATTATTATCTTTTCCTGACATTAATGGGAATGCTTGCAATTTTTCACTTTTAAAAGTATGATGTTTATCTAAGTTTCCTTCTATTCTGAACTTCCTAAAATTTTCTAAGAGGAATGGATATTGAATATAATTAAATACTACTTTTCTGGGTTGGCATCTATCAAAGTTATCATGCAATGCCTTCTTTAGACTAATCTGCCATGTCCTCAGTGTTAACAATGTAGTTCAATAATGTTTAATAATTTTCCCCTCAATTTTACAAAACTTCAAACCCATTTATCTTGTTCTAGTATTAGACTCTTTAAAATAAATTCCAAAATTTTCCATTATTATACATCAATCTAGGTCAAAATTCACTTAAAAAGTTAAAATATGGCTCTGATCATTATTCATTTCCACAGTGTTCATATTTCTAAAGATATTCTTTGACTTTATGAATTTATGGGTATATTGTACAGTATAAAACATTCATTTCTTTTCTCATTCATAGTTTAAAGAATTAAGATAATAATAGTAGTATTAGTACAATGCTAATTATGATTTATGGAGAGCCAACCATTCATTCATTTCTTCAACAAATATTTACTGAACATATTTTATGTGTTGGGGTGGAAAGCTTGAGGGTGACAGCATGTACTCACTTCTCATAAAGATAGGCTATGAATCATAAATCATAAGTTATGATCTATTCACCTTCACAAAATCTCAAACACATCCATGTCTTACTTTTACATTGCCCAAAAGTCAATATGTACGAAGACTCAAGGTGACAGATGAACTTTTATGATAAGCCTATAGTTTTAGGGTAAACTTTGACCTAAATCCATCTCCTATCTCACAGGTGGCAGATTTAACAGCTCAGATAAAATAGCACTGTTTGGGATTGGGGCCCTGATAGTAGTAGGTTTCAGGCTTCTGCAAAGATCTGATTTATGCAAGTGGCAGCCCTACAACTTATTTTGTTTAATGGCAGCATCAGCAGGATTATACTTTGGAGTATCCTCATATTACAGGTTCAAAGTAGCAGCTGGAAGGAACTAGTTCTTAAATTTCTTAGAGGAAACCTCCAGATCATCCTGATAAACACTTCTAACTCCCTGCCAGGCACTGTTTTATGTGCTGGGACATAGAGATAGAAAGAAATCAGATATCTGTCCTCAGGGAGTATATATCCTTTGGCAGGCGCTGCACTAAATGCCTTATGTTAATTTTTTCATCCTTATAGGAAAGCAGTAAAATTATTTTAGCAATAGATTAAAAAAAAAAAAAAAAGGACCAAGGATGGTTAAATGAAGACCAAAGGTGACATCATTTAGAAAGTGGTATTCAAAAATTTCAGCTGATGTTTACCTGATTCCCAAGTCTTTGCTCTCATTATTTATAATAAGCAGCCTTTCAACTTTGTCTTTAAGACTAGCCAATGGGGATCCCTGGGTGGCGCAGCGGTTTGGTGCCTGCCTTTGGCCCAGGGCACGATCCTGGAGACCCGGGATCGAATCCCATGTCGAGCTCCCGGTGCATGGAGCCTGCTTCTCCCTCTCCCTCTGCCTATGTCTCTGCCTCTCTCTCTCTCTCTGTGTGACTATCATACATAAATAAAAATTAAAAAAAAGACTAGCCAATAAATATGTTTAACATGGAACTCTTAGGTGGAATAAAGGCACTAAAATAACGATATTTCAGTTTTTACATAAAAATAACCCTTGGAAAAACACTTAAAAATATTTCTTATAGCCAGGGAACATAGTCCAAGTGGTTATATAATAACCATAAAATTAAGCCTTAGATCCTATCTTAAAATGTATACAAAATCTATTGTATTTCATAACATATTCACCTTTTTTATGACATAAACATTTTAAATTGCTTATCAGTAGAAACAACTGCTGCTAACAGGTTTCCTAGCTATGAGCGTGTGAAAGAGCAACTGAGTTTATTAGTCTCAGAAGACTGGGTTGAATCTAGGAGGTCTGATCTTCCATGCCAGGTTCAACATACAGACAGAGAGCAGTAGTTGTCTTTTTTTTTTTCTCAGATTAAATTTTGTAATATTTTTGAACTCATATTTATATTAATATGTGACTGTTAAGGGGCAAAAGTTTTTCACTGTTTTATGAGCCATAACAGAATAACCACTGAGGAGAGGTGTCTATAATGCTGTGGAATGAATGGCAGTTGAGTGAAGCTTTTGAGGCAATAGGATAGAAATTTCAAGAGCATATTTCTATTGCTGAAGTTGTTTATATTGCTTTGTGGTTTGATAGAATACCTGTTGTACCAGTCAGTCTCTTTAATAGTCTCAGAGAAATATTTCTCAAAAAATTTATCTGTGGAGGAATTTGCATAAGAACATTCTTATTTGCCACTGACTCTGTAATTTTATCATATATAAATACAAGAGTTTCAAGTGACTCATACTTCCCATGAATGAATTTCTTCATCTAACCTCCAAACTTCATTTTCATTGCATTGGCTTTGGCATGTGTGATAAACACAGTTTTTTTTCCCTTTCTGTATTCAAGTTACTGATGGAGTGTCCAGCTTTGTGAGTCTTTCTTAACAATTCAGAGGGAACAATGGCTTAATACAACTTTGTCACAATTTCTTTTATTCTGTGAAGAAAAATAATAGTTCAACGTTGAATTTGTAATCTCTAAAATATCTGACCAACACTTTCTCATTCTTAAGCTTGTAAAGTGTGCTATCGAGATAATTCTTACTTTGTTACAAGTTTATAACTGGAACAATAAGTATTCAAACCCACATATTTTAACCAAAAAAATTACCATTCTGAAATGAATTCAGTGAGTAATTATTGCTGATGAATTCTTGATACACAATAAAGAAAGTTCTTCTCTATGCATTTTTAGTTTTAAACATTCAAGATTAAAAAATAATAAAAAAAATAAAAATTCAAGATTGTCTGGCATGACAAAGAGATGATTTTGGCTGCACAGGTATGCACACATGTATGAACACAAACCTTTAACCTTCATGTTCTAACCTTTTAAATAAAATAGATACTATGAAAGAATATCTCATGCTAATCCTTGTGGCTTCAATGCCCTGGTACCCTAATTTAAGATACATAGATTATAAGCATGTAGACATTTTCTTATTAAACATTTAGATGTTTGGATATTTTCTTACCATATTCACCCAATCTGAAGACACTAAAGTTAAAAAATATCTATATTTATCTGAGACTATCAGAGCATTAGAAGTTTCACATGTAGGATTTTTCACCATTTGAAAAAAATCACTGTGTGATTTTGCTTAAAGTCCTGGAAGAGGATCCATTATGTAAGAAATCAATTTTGCTCTATTCTGAACTCACTTATTAGTTCTGCCCGTGATCTCAAGAAAGTCAATTGCTTCCAGGAGACTCAATTGTTTCATTTATAAAACACAGATGATGACTAAACCATGCCGTTCCCCCAAGACCATTGATAAAATTGAATTAGGTAACATATGAAAAGTAATTGGAAATAGAAAAATATTACACAAATATTATTTCAGAAAGCTTACTACCAAATAAGTAAAGAAATGAATATATATGAGCCCAAAAGGTAGTAAACTACATACAGAGGGATACAAAAGAAAACAAAAGTGGAGATTTATGGTTTTATGGAAAATGACTTGAGGTAAACTGAAATCCTACAAAAGAGAAATTAGATAATGGTTAAAACAAGGGGCAGCTTTAGGTTTATCTTTCTTTCTTCTCCCTTTTTTTTTTTTTTTTCTTCTTCATTCTTTGGAACTTGGCTTACAAAAAAAAAAAAAAAAAAGAAAGAAAAGGAGAGAAAAAATTGCTGTTTTCCAAGTTAAAGTTTGAAGTCTTCAAAATTTACCTACAAGGTTAGGGAGCCTTATGTAAATGTCATCACAAGCACTTAGCTCTGCATATAAACAGGAATTCTAGGTTCCATGGTCTGACTATCAATAAGTAATTCTTACACTTAGGGATGCTATTTAGAAAAACCAGCCAAATCAGAGCAAATGGAAGAAGGGGATTAGAAAAAAGGTTGATGGACTGGTTTTATTATGTAGAAGTTTTATGCCAGTGAAATGATATCCCAGGCTTCTATTCCCACCAACCCCCCACCAAAGCCAGCTTATTTTATTGATAATAAGCAGGAAAATAAATCTTAACATGCAATAATATAGAAAAATCAATAGCCATAAATGGTGCTGTAATTAAGGTAATAAAAATCTTTAAAATGTGAAAAAATACATTTTAAAATAGTAAATTAGTCTAGTTGTGTGCAACTCACGGAGTCAGGAATAGCAGTGAGGATAGGCTGATGCATGTAGCTAGCTGTTCTGGGGGTTAGCAGCTGTTGTGAAACAGCGCCACCTGGGCTATTCATCTTTTTAAACTAATGACTTCTGGCATTCTTGGTGGGTATGTTGAACTTTCCAAAGGCTCTTAACCTTCAGCCTGATAGTCACCTAAAGAGTTAAAATATCTTTTTTAAAAAGCTAATAGCTGGGATCCCTGGGTGGCGCAGCGGTTTAGCGCCTGCCTTTGGCCCAGGGTGCGATCCTAGAGACCTGGGATCGAATCCCACGTCAGGCTCCCGGTGCATAGAGCCTGCTTCTCCCTCTGCCTCTGTCTCTGCCCCCCCCCCTCTCTCTCTCACTGTGTGCCTATCATAAATAAATAAAATAAAAATAGCTAAGGTGTATCATGACTTGATATTTAGGGAAACTGGGCAAATTCTCAGTTTAGCATATATAATTCAAAAACTGAGGCTTTCCTATTGCAGAATTTTAGAACAGTAGCCAAGCCATCAAACATTGTAATGAGTGTGACTGGGTCGTGCAACTTAGGAAATACAGCATTGTAAAAAGTGTACCTGCGATTAAAAAAGTAGTTTATCAAATGAATTTAGTTCAGATTTATTTTAATAATTTATTTCTTTTAAATGAGAGACTTTCACAATTAAAGGGAAACTTCCACCTGGTTTAATTTGCATTTCTCTTTGTTTTCCTAATTTAGGGAAAGTTGGATATCATCATTGTTAATTCCTCTAGGTTCTGTTTTTTGTTTTGTTTTGTTTTGCTTTCTTATGGTTATACATTTTATTTCTGTGGGTATCAATGGTTAATCTAAGGCAAAGGAAGACTTTGACTCATATTTGTGGAATTACAACAATCCATGAGATAACAACTTGCCAAGTACTAAAAAAGCATCAAGAAAATTTAATGAGAGCATGTGGGTGGCTCAGTCAGTTAAGGGTCTGCATTCAACTCAGGTCATGATCCCAGGGTCCAGGGACTGAGGGGCACACATCAGGCTCCCTGCTCTGCCGGGAGTCTGCCCCTCCCCTGGCTTGTGCGCATGCTCTCTTTCTCTCTCTTTATCAAATAAATAAATAAAGTTAAATTAAAAAGAAAATTTAATGATAAAAGAATCCAGGATTCTGCATCCCTCTCCCATATTTTATTTCTCAATTCTGAGGATAAACTAGACAAAAGGCCATTGAATTATCTTTTGAGACATTTGAGCACAAAGGGTCTCATCTCACCCTGTAGGCATGAATAATCTCAGGAGGAATGACAGAAACACTGGGAGTTGCTAGTATTATGTCTACACACGCTCGGTGGCTCACAGATTCTGGCTGTTATGAGGAGTCCAGGAGTACTCTTTCCAGAGGTCATCGACATTTCTAGTAGTTTCATAGTTGTACTTGTTGAAACAGTCATTGTGCCTGTCCAGAGGCCTCTCATAACTACTAAAACTCTTCTCTCTAAAGCTCAAAGTTCAGAGAAGAAACTCTAGGCTGTCCTTTGTAAGGAGTGGCCCATGATAGGTGAAAGAATAGGCAACAGAATCCATGATGACTGCATGAAGGGTTCTATCCATTTGGAACAAAGGCAACTAGGTAAGTCAACTAGACCATCTTTCTCTGGAATTTAGACTAGAGAAAACTGGCCAATGGGCAAAGAGGTAAAATATGATAGGTAGAGTAAACAGAGTAGAAGGTACGTGT
The DNA here is from genome assembly GCF_048164855.1 of Canis lupus baileyi. Lineage (NCBI taxonomy): Eukaryota > Metazoa > Chordata > Mammalia > Carnivora > Canidae > Canis > Canis lupus. Next base: position 28,886,615 of record NC_132862.1, read on the forward strand.
CTACTGGAAACTAGCCAGGTCCTATTGGTTTCTGGGATTTGTTAGGTTACAGTTTGAGTACATATATGTACCCTTTTCTCTAAGGATATCAGATAGTATTTTTGGTTCTTGCTACCAAAATACTTCACTAATACAAATAATTTTTTTTTTTTAAGTTTGGAGTTTCAAGCTGCCTTCAGTTTTAGCCAAAGGGCAGGCGATCTTACACTTACTAAACCAAAGAATCTGTGGCAGGTCAAATGGAATATCTGGGAATACATGGAAAATTTCCTCTCACAATTTTGGAGCAGAAAATGGATGAAGTGAAAAAGCATGATCTGTATGTGGGAGGGGAGGTAGGCAGGGAAGTTTATGTTTAATGATCTCAGTCTGGTCTGTGAAATAGGTTATCTGTTTCTAAGGACAGCTAACCTGAGGTTTGAAAGTGATTGAAATTTCTAAAATAACCCATTTGGACGGCATTTTAATGGATCGTTGCCTTTGTTGCCTAGCAGTGGGCTCGGCAGAGATATTACATGAGAGCATCAATTTGCAGGAACTGAGTCATGAGACTTTCTTGATTCTATTCAACAGCACTCAGCTGTAAGGTGAGTGGGAAAAAAAGTAAGGGAAGCAGAGAGGAGTTGGCAGTGCTGTGAAAAATCTTTGTGGCCAGTAAACCAATTTTATTCTCATTTTCATCTAAATGCCATTAATTGTAATACAATTTTTAATGCTATGTGGAGCACAGCATTTTCTGAAACTTTTATGATCAGCTCTTAACCCTGAATGTGAATATCCAAGAATGAGGTAGGATCTTGTTCATAAATAGCGTACTCTCTTGGAGAGGAAGGAAAGCCATTTCTTTCTTTGGAGTCTCAAACAATGTCAAGAGGACAGCCTCTTAATGCTAATATTGTAGTCAGCAGTAAGGTGCTTAAAGTAGCCACACATGCTATGTCTCAGATGGTTTAGTCCTCATTCACGACCCAGATCTGTGAGCCTGGCAGTGGTAAAGGGTGGATTTTCTTATTTTTATTTCTATCTTAGTGGTAATATTAGAATAACCAGTAGCATAAAGCACTTTTAGCCTGTCAGAACAAGGAGAAAAAGGACGTTAAATATACAAGAGCTCTCATAAGTATATTGGAGTTAATGTCACTCATTGAAGTACCAAGACCAATGCTGGATCTATCATATAACTTCATTTCTTTTTTGGTAAGTTATGTGCACTGACGTCTACACTTCAAGTACCTCCTTAAGTTTTGAAATCCATGTGATGTCAGAGAACACAGCTTAAGATAATATTATTTACACAGAAAAGTAAATAAGTGCACATAATTTTTAACATTTATTTTAACCATATGGATCATGTCATTTAAAGCTCCACTCTTGTTTTTAATTATTCAGGCTACTTTTATATAGTCATTCTATACATTAAGTGTTGACAAAAGAAATATTCTATAATCAGTTGTAAGAACTGTAAATATGTAAATAATAGAGAGATCTTAAGTAACTTTTTAAAATGGTTAAGAATCACAGCCACAATTAATTGAGGCTTCTCAAATCTCCCTAACAGGGTCTTGACAGTGCTGTGTGATAGAAAAGATCCTCAATGCTTGACCTACATTTGTTTACCAAGGAACTTAGAGAACAGGAAAGGCAAACTCAAAATACATTAAACCATATCTAAAAATAAAGATATGTAATTGAGATTATAGGAAAAAATATACTATTGAGACAGGCTCTTGGAATTTAAAAGGAGAGTGAGTCTCATGCTCCCATGAGAGAAATCTCCTTTTTCAGCAGAAAAGGGTAAAATTAGAGAGGTTTAAGGCATCTGGTAAAGAGTCAAAACACAGAAAGGAAAGAGGTGACTATCTTGGAGTCACCAGTCAAATTATCCCATGGTGGTCCCCCAAGGCAGCAATTATAGCAGCTCTTAAACGGAACATCCAGGGAACACCTAGTGATGGCACAGAGATCATGCTCCTGGGAAGGGACACCTGTCCTCCATCAAGGCTTGGGATATTCAGGATATGAGGATTATTGCCTGAGAAAAGATCTACTTTGTTCAAACTGTAGCCAAAGTGGGCTATAAGGAACCTTGGGAAAAACTATGGTCTGATTTATGAAGCAGCATATCCCAAAAGCCTGCATGTGAGAGAGATGGTTTTGAGCACACAGGGTAGAGGTTAAGACCTCATATTCTACAGTATAACCCCCTGGATATACATTGTGGTTCTGTCTACAGCTGGCTATGTCCTTTGGTAAATTAACCCCTCTGGGGTCTCAATGTCTTAATCTAAAAATTTACATTAAAATGATATTATCTCGGGTGGCCCCGGTGGCTCAGCAGTTTAGCGCCGCCTTCAGTCCAGGGCATGATCCCAGGGATCTGGGATCGAGTCCCATGTTGGGCTCCCTGCATGGAGCCTGCTTCTCCCTCTGCCTCTGTCTCTGTCTCTGTCTCTGTCTCTCTCTCTCTCTCTTTCTCTCTCTCCCTGTGTCTCTATGAATAAATAAAATCTTTAAAAAAAAAAAAAGCACTTAGAACAGTGCCTAACCCGTAAAAAGTACTATATTAAATGTTAGCCATTGTTTCATAACTTTCATAAACTTAATGTCTGATGTTTACATAGCATTTTCTGTTAAACTTTTAAATATATTTCAAGGGGAATAAAAAGTTGTTTCACATTCAGATATTTTTGAAAGTGGAAAAATGGGAATATGTCCTCTGTTTTCATTGGGAGAAACTGGTATAACCAACTAGTATATTAAGGTGATATACTAGACAGCATGTAATTTAGTAATAAATTAAGTATAGCATGAAATAGTACATGTTCTATAGAATTATAGAAAAAAAGACTAGTCACTACTAAAATAATCTGAGAAGGCTTCATGGATGAGGTACTAGTTGTCCCGCATCTCAAGAGACAGGTAGAACTGAAAGTTAGATCAGACTCCCTCCTCTATTCCAGTAATTTTATGATTCTTTGGAAGCATTTCTGATGCTTTAAATAGACAAAAGAGGGATGGATATATTAAGAAAGTTATGTACCCAGAAGAAGATTCATTTGGGAATTATAGAGGTGGGGTAAGGAAACCTTGATAAAGATAACCAGATCATAAGGTCCTGAAAAGTAAGAGGTCGGAAATGGCAAGTCAAAGACAATTATTGAACAGAGAAATTATGTGCCCTCATTTAGTTGACTAGATGCTTTTAGGTCTGCAATGGAGAACAAGTTTTTTTACCATAAAGTTGTAGAAAGAAGTTTAATTAACAGGACATAGTATATAACATCTGAAAGTGAGAAAATTAGACTGGCAGAGATATGCGGGTGAGACAATGAGGTCTAGCTCACTGCCAGGAGATTAGTGGCTTCAGATCTACTTCCCATATTAGTTCACAATCACTTGAATAGGAAGAGGAGATAAGTCAACATAGGCAAGCTCACCCATACCTAAAATTATTCTCTTTATAGATCTGGATGTCAGGAAATGTGAAGGGATGGAATTCTGGTGGACAAATAAAGTCTATCTACATTTTTCCTGTGACCAGGGCCTGAAGGAGCTTTTCTTCATCCAATATATAGGGTTTTTTTTTTTTTCTTTGCTTTAAATGGTAGTAGGGATTATTTTATAAACTGCCTAAACAATGACACATCAAACACATGCTTTAGCCCAATCACATGTTTCCAATCTCTACCTTTTCTGGACCTTTTCATCCTCCTCCTTTAGCTCCCCACCTGCTTCCACTGACACATCAATCATTGTACCTGTTGTGCAGCTGCCCACTTTAAAGAAAGGTATCCCACTCAGATCCTAATGGAATAGGCCACCCAGAGGGCTATTTTTGGTACCATGTGAACTTAGGATGGAGTTAACTGGACGGGGGGTGAGCAAATAGAGTGAAAGGCTCTTTCCTGTTGATGGGATCCCAGAGCTGTCTTGGACTCTGAAGGACCTTCCAGCCTCTGGGACAGAAGACCTCCTGCTTTTCCTGATGCAGGTTGTTAGCTTTTCCTTGGGATTTCTCACACAAATCCTCTGTCCCTGTTAGTTGAGGCAACTTCAAAGTCCCTTATCCATAAAACCAGGGATCTGAAATATTTATGAAAATCCTCAGGACACCTGTGGTTTATCACTTGCCTTCAGCCTAGCGCATGATCCTGGAGACTGGGGATCGAGTCCCGCATCAGGCTCCCTGCATAGAGCCTGCTTCTCCCTCTGCCTGTGTCTCTGCCTCTCTCTCTCTCTCTCTCTTTCTGTCTCTCATGAATAAATAAATAAAATCTTAAAAAAAATCTTCAAGCTAGTGTCTTTGGTCACAAATGATAGTCAACTAATATTTGAAGCTTTCTAAATGGACATAAATCCTTCTTTCAGAGATAACTTCTACTATTAAAGGGCATTTTTTTTTTCAGGACTCAAAAAACCTACCAGACTCTACTAAAGAATCCCTAATGGTAGAATTTCAGAAACAAATTAGGTAGCAGGAAGGTATAGTTTTGGCAAGGGCTCTGCCTGGTGTTCCTTAACGGCATCATATAGTTTCCAATGTGAATGTTGAAAAACCCTAGACCAGGGGATTACAGTCCTAGCTATGGGCCCTAATCTTAGCTCTGTTTCTTATTACCTTTTTTTTTTTTTTAAAGATTTTATTTATTTAACATGAGAGACACAGAGAGAGAGAGAGAGGGAGAGGCACAGACACAGGCAGAGGGAGAAGCAGGCTCCATGCAGGGAGCCCAATGTGGGACTCGATCCCGGGGCCCCAGGATCAGGCCTTGGGCTGAAGGGAGGAGCTCAAACACTGAGCCACCCAGGGATCCCTGTTTCTTACTACTTCTTTAATTGTGGGCAAGGCCTTTGTTCTTTGAATCTTAGTTTCTCCATTTGCGTATTTATTGTCAGAATAAATAAAGTGTAAGGGCTTTTCCAGCTCTAGTTTTCTATAATTCTGCCATATTGCTACTCAACTCCTAGGGCAGCCTATCCTTGAAAGTTCACAAAACAGAGATTCTGTGCGAAAGTGAAATTTATCAAGTATGAGGATGTCCCAATTAACTCTCATTATTCCTGTGTAATAGAGAGTCCTCACTGTACATTGTGGAAGGTGGGGGGAGAAAAAGCAATAATTGGGGGGTAAATACTATTTTCATCAGAAGGACAAAACATACATTCATTAAAAAGAGTATTATCTGGGGATGCCTGGGTGGCTCAGCGGTTGAGCACCTGCCTTCGGCCCAGAATGTAATCCTGGGGTCCAGGGATCAAGTCCCATGTCGGGCTCCCTGCATGGATCCTGCTTCTCCCTCTGCCTGTGTCTCTGCCTCTCTCTCTGTGTCTCTCATGAATAAATAAATACAATTAGAAAAAGTATAATCTGTGTTTACAAATTTCTGGTTAAAAGTATCAGAACAATTAAAAAGTAGACTAATAAGATTCGATATTAAGAAGTTACAGGAAAGAGCACTGTATTTCTCTACTTAAACTGTTTACTATGATAATAATTATGGCTAACACTTATTGAGCACCCAAAATTTGCTAGCAATTATGTGATCCATTCAAGTATCGAAGTTCAAAGGAACCTTCTATTATAAAATGTATTATCCTTTTGACAATGATTTTGAGTCCAATTAATATTCACTGTATTCTGCTCAGACTCTTACTTTGATGTGTATTAGTGTTTTCCCAGACTTGCTTAATAAAAAATAGATTAAAAATAGGATAGTTACCAAATATTCCAATATTTGTATTGTCTTAGAGATGAAAGTAGCAAATCCATATCTCATCATAAATCTCTTTTTCCAAATTGTTTTCCTGGACATAGTTCAAGTAGAACAACCAATCTATTTATGTCAGCCTTGCTCTTTTTAGTGACCTCTTATTGAGCAATGTATTAGATGAAGAGGCTGGGTAGCAAACAATAACATGCTACAGAAACATGGACTAAGGCCTTCTGCTAGACATACACATTGCTCCTTTTCTGTCCCTTGGGAAAGAAGACATAGTCTGGTTCTAGAAATGACAGTTTTATACCAATGATCATTCACCCTGAAATCATCTCAAATGTGAAACACGTCTGTACACATGAGTAAATGCACACTCATATATTCATAGCTAATCTTACTTGGTAAAATGACTTGTTGCTTCCAGGTCTGTGTCTTGTGGACGAAGATTATTATACACATATTTCAGGTCTTGGATTCCACCCAGCTCAGGCAATCCTGCATGTAGCATCTTACCAAAACAAACAAATTAAAAAAAAAAACTCAGAATAAACGTAAAACAAATCTTACTTAGTTAAGTTTGGTTAAGTTTACTTGGTTAATTCTATAAATGCATATAAAAGTTATATAGCAATGCCTTTCAGTTTGTAAACGTGAATGGATTTTTTAACTTCCTATATTTACTAACCGAAGCAACAAAACAATAATAATAAGAAGAACCAAAGAGTTGTTGAAGTGCTTGCAGATTAATAATTTAATTTTATCTTCATCATAGTCCAGTGAAGTAAGCATAGTCCAGTGAAGTATGATTATCCCCACCTCATCTTCTTGTAGAAGAGGCATATTTAGCACTGGACAGTAGAATAATAGAACGATGGACACTAGTTCTAGTGTCAGAATTTCTGGACCCACTATTTAGAATCTGAATAATCATGAAAAAAATCTCTATAACCTCTTTGAATCTCCATTTTCTTTTTTAAAGTAGAGATGTGAATACCCAATATGTTCTGGGGCAACCAAATTGCTAATGAATAAGAAAAGGCTTTATATACTATAAATTATTACACAAAAATTATATCATAATACCCATTTTAAAGAAGAATAACTTAATCTCCCTAAAAGTGTAAGTAAGTGTCCAGATCAAATGGTGTGTAAGCACAAAGAATAAAACTCATCCCTCTGGTTCTTAATCTTACATTCTTTCATGACTCTATGAATCATACTCTAAAAACACAATTTTCCTTAGTTAAGTGGTGATTCTATTTACTAAAGATGATTTTAAAAAAAGATTTTATTTATTTATTCATGAGAGACACAAAGAAAGGAAGAGACATAGGCAGAAGGAGAAGAGGTTCCCTGAAGGGAGCCCAATGTGGGATTTGATCCTGGAACCCCAGGATATGCCCTGGGCTGAAGGCAGATAGATGCTCAGCCCCTGAGCCACCCAGCTTCCCCATTTATTAAAGATTATTAAAACAATAAAGTAATTAAAGATAAAATTGTACAAAGGCTCAGATATTCTTTCTGCCCACCTTTGGAAACATACTATGTTAATATTATAAAGTAGACTGAAGGGATAATATTCTTTTTCATTATAGGCAAAAACAAAGAATTTTTTGAGAGAAAGTAGATCTTTTCTGAAATAAATTTAAACTTTGAAAAAAAAAGGAGGAGGAGGAGGAGCACAAGAAGGAGGAGGAGGAGAAGGAGAATTTCAACAGTACCTCTATGACTAAGATGATAAATTATTTCCTGCTCTGGAATAGAGGCAACTTAGTGGGAAGTTAAGAACAATGCTGCTAATGCCAAACATAAAGGATAAAATGAGAATATGGTTAGGAAGGATAGGTGAGATTGTGATTGACTTGATGAAGTTCAAGTGAGAAAAAAATGGATTTGAAACTTTTCTCCTTTTCTACTGTGCCTATCCAGGCAGAGCGAGCAGCCTTTAGAGATATACTGAGGGAAGCAAGACATCTTTCATAAGTTCACAGAAAGAACTCCAGGAGAGCTTCCGGAACATAAGATATTTTGTGGGTGGGCGACAAGAAATGGGGCTAAAGAGGTAAGTAGGGCAGGATTTTTCAGCAATGTAAAAGTTTTGAACTTTATCCTAAAGGCAAGAGAAAGCTCTTTTAGTAATTTTAAACAGTCATTAAAATAACTAGTGTTTTGAGATCGTCATTATTTGTGGAAAGTGGATTAAAGTGAGGCCAAATAAAAAGCTAAACTAGGAGAATGTTTAAGAATAAAGAAAAAAGTTAAGTTATTTAATTTTAAATATATGTAAGTAAGAAGTAGAGTTGAGAAAACTGGGTGATTAACTGGCTATATTTGGAAGGCTGGGTGGGATCTAAAATGTATAGCTGTAAATATAGATTTGGGAGTCATTAACACATAGATAGTAATTAAAACCATGAAATGGCTCGGGTAGTCCTGGAAAGGTGTTAACTACTTCTCCCTATGGGTGATCAAAATTCGTGCTATCTAAATTTAAGCAAATTCTCTTCTCCCATAACCTTTTCCTCTTTTTTCCTGTTTTATAGCTCCATTTACACTGCCACCATTATCCAGCTAATAAGAACTGTGTATGTTCTTTGATTCTCTCTTCCTGATTCTCAATGCCAGTTATATTCTATTCTAACAACCACCTCAACGGTCTCCTGTATTCACTCTCCTTGCCATTGCAATTACTGTCCTAGTTCAGCTCCTCACCTTCAATTGCTTAGGTAACTTGAGTAGCCTTTTTCTAGTTCTCTAATCTCTCTTCTAATTACATAATTTCTGAGTTATCTTTTTAAAATCCAAGCTAGAGGATGGTACTCTCTTCATCAGAAGCAAAGAAACTTCTGAGTTCTCAGGTGTCTATATATCAAAGTCCAAAATCCTCATCCTGTTCATAAATGTCTTTTATAATCTAACTATGACCTTTTACTTCATCTATTGTCTATATAGATCTTCCTTTCTACCACAATCTAGGTACATTTAATTACCTCTATTTCCAATACATATCATGTACATGCTCTTTGAGCCTCTATCCATATGTGTATTTTTCTCTCAGCCAGGCTTCTTTTTCTCTCCCTCCTTATCTATTGAAATTATTTTTGAAATCTCAGCTTAAATATGTTTTTCTTCTAGAAGCACTATAGGGCCTCTTAATAAGATTTAATTACTGCTTTCTCTGTACAGCAATCTTATCTTGGTCACCCCTCTTTCACACTTATTGCTGCCTCACTTTCACTATGTTCTGTTCACATGTTTGTTACATTTGATTTTAACTTCTTTGAAGACAGGAACTGAGTTTTTATTTGATGTTAAATTGTTTATGTCACCAAGCATTGTGCCTTGTAAATAGAACTCAATGAATATCTGTAAAATAATGCATGCGTGCATGCATGCATGAATGAATGAATGAAAAAAATGCCTGGCCTTGTTAGGCACTGAAAGCCTGTAAGTAGCAAGTTCAACTCTGACTACTAAACTTAAAATCAACCATAGAGAGGAATATTCCTGAAAGCAACTAAAGTCTAGATTAGGCTTTATCTTTTTGGTTCTGTACTTAGAGTTTTAAAGACATCTGTGTACTTATTGAGAAAGTTTCTCCTTTATCTGACTGTGGTTGTCCATTTGCTAAGAACAGACTTCTTCCCTAAATCTGAATTGCTTTCTGGTTTCTCTAGATGCTCAGAATTCACATCTGCTTGCTTAGAACTCTGTCAAACATTTTCTTGGGAAGTACACCCTATGCTTACTCCTTCTCCCCCCCCGCCCCCATTATACACCAACTGCCAAATGCAGATGGCTTCAAAGTAGGTGAACCAAGCACTCTCCTTGTTATGTAGTTGATTAAAGAAAACAAGTACAACTTTACTTTTCTTTGTTGATGTGCTCTGTTCCTCAGAGAGGAGGCTTTGAGTATCATGACTCTGCCATTGGAGTAAGAATAACCTCACACCAGGGTCCATCTAGACCTCTCTGTTCTCTGACTCACAGAGATATGGTTCAAGTACCGCTTAGCCTAGATTACATGGGTAATAGCTTGAATTGGGGCAATAGGAAAGGGAAAGGGTGGCTAGGCTTGTATAAGTAATGAACAGATATAGGTGATAAAAAGGTAAGTCCCTTTTAAAGGACAGGGACACTTTTAAATTTTCACTTCTGTTCTCCTCCTAAGTCCAAATCTATTTTGATAGTTATGCTTAGGGAAGCAGATACTCTGCCACCACATAGAGCAGTTAGAAAGATTTCTTCTGGGAAATATCTGATATAATAATGGGTGTGATAAACATTTTAAACTGGGTGAATGGTCCTTGTGTTCTTTGGGAGCCTTCCATAATAGCTGATATTGATTTTTTAATGAGAGAAAAGCTGATGAAATACAGGCTTTTATGTTAGTGAATTCAGCCAGCAACACTCTTGGGTCTCCTACAGATGTTTTGCTTTTAAGCAAGATGAGAATTTCATGGATTATTTTTTCCCTGCTTCTCCCAGGAGTAAATAAAAAGGACTGTGGATATCTGGAAATATGCTGCTCTCAAGAAGGGATGAGGCATTAACCCCGTAGTAGACATGACAACCACTTGTGACTCATAATCCTGGATATTGACCATTCACAGAAGGTAGAATTTATGACCCATGTCAATTATTTCTCAAGTTGTAATTGGGTCATGGAGTAGTAAGTTGAGTTCTTTTAAATGAAGTTAATACAGCAAAAGTCAATTTGAAAGAGAATTTGAGGGAAATATTGATTATCCACATGGGTAGAAAGTAATCTTTCACAAATTTATATTCGGTTTTTATTTTATAGGAATCTATCCCAGAAAAAAGCATGGTTCTGAAACCTTTACTGATGCTTTGATTATCTACAGAATCCCATAAGAAAGAAACTTCAGAAGCAGAGACTGGAGAGGTAAATGACCAGAAACAGAGGGAATAACATACTACTGTTTGATATGTGTTTCTTCATTGGCCTAATTGGTCCACATTGCTTCTGGTCTATTTCGATTTCTGTGAGACTCTAAATCTAAGATTATTTGCTTAATCTGAATTAGTGCTCTTTACTGCCAAAATTTCCTCCTTAGTCTAAAAGTCAAGACTTGAATAATTAGAACACAGGGAGATTTTCTGGGCATATGATGTAACAGAAACCTTCAATCTTTGATTTTAATATTATTTTATGAAAAATTACTTCAGTACTTGATTAAAACACCATCTACTTCTTTAAATAAAATAACATTATATAAATTCTTTATAGTTTTGTTTTGTTTTGTTTTGTTTTAGGGAGAGAGCACGTGGATGTAAATGAGTGGGGAGGGGCAGAAGGAGAGGGAGAGAGGATCTTAAGCAGGCATCCTGCTCAATGTGGAGTCTGCATGGGGCTTATTCTCATGATCCTGAGATCATGACCATTGAGCCGAAATCAAGAGTCAGATTTTTAACCGACTGAGCCACCCGATGCCCCTAAACTCTTTACTTTAATAATTATCTTATATGATGCATGTGCTAAAAGTTTTGTGTCTAGGTAGGTAGAAAAGTTTATTAAACAAGAAAAAAAAAAAGCCCACCAATAGCTTTCTCAATCAAGTTTTTTTTTTTAATTTTTATTTATTTATGATAGTCACAGAGAGAGAGAGAGAGAGAGGCAGAGACATAGGCAGAGGGAGAAACAGGCTCCATGCACCAGGAGCCTGATGTGGGATTCGATCCCGGGTCTCCAGGATCGCGCCCTGGGCCAAAGGCAGGTGCCAAACCGCTGCGCCACCCAGGGATCCCATCAATCAAGTTTTTTCAAAAAGCTGTCCTTTCACATTATTTTGATATGTTCACTTTTGTTATTCAGCATAATTTTAGTGTCTCCTGAGAAATAGCATAATCTGTAGTTGTGCTTTTCTACTATGGGTTTATTTTTATAATGTCTGTGACTGGTTCAAGTAGTTGTTAGAATATGGCACTTACTCCTTATATGCTGTTATTTATAACATTACAGACATTTAGAAATGCTGAATACCTCATTTTACTGTGTACACGAATTTTATCTTCCTTATCATATTGAAAATTTTAAGGCTGCCTGGGTCATATAAATTAATGTATCCTCACAGTTTCTGGCATACAGTTAAGTACTCATGAACTCATGGATTCATGATTTAGAGCCTGTTAAAGCCCAAGAGATTATTGGAATGATACTACCTAGATATTTATATGTAAATAGAGTAAAGGTCACAGAGTTAGTCCTTATAGAGTTTCCTTTGTGGTATGAACACAGATTATGAACCATAAGCCATCTCATAATTGCAGTATGGCTTAAAAAATTGAGAGATAGAATGCAAATCTACCAATGTGAATCATCATTGGCTATTATTGGAATAGCCAACTTGAAAATTCTGGAGATGGGCAAAACTTTATATATCCAGTAAACACATAAACCAAAGTATCCTTATATATGAAAGACTACATGTTTATAATTTTGAAAATATCTATTTTTTAAGACAGGGTAAGGTGCATATGTTGTTTGAAAGTTAAAATAAGGATCTAATCAAATCTTCATTGTAACAAGGTCAACATTTGTTCAGCACTACCCAATAGAACTTTTCTGTAACGTTGTAAATGTTTTATATTTGTGTTGTCCAATATGGTATCACAAGCCACATGTGGCTACTGAACACTTGAAATGTGGCTAGTGAGAGTGAGGAGCTATATTTTAAAGTCTAGTTAATACTAATTAATATAAATTTAAATAATCACACATGAGTAGAGGATACTCTATTGGAGAGTGCTCTTTTGGATTAATAAGGATCTAATTATCTAATTGCGTTATTATGAAATATAAATCAATTAATACACATAAGGCACTTAGTATAATGTTCATGCAAAACAATCACTATTAGGCCATTTATTCACCAATCCTATAAGGTAGATGCTATTATTTCCATTTGATAGATGAGATTTGATAGATAAGCAGCATTGTCTTATTAGAGTCAAGAAGTCTGTGCCCTTAATAGCATCTAGGAGAATTATTGTCATCTGAAGGTTCGAAACCAGCTAATTTTTATGATGGCATTGACTCCATGGTATACTGATTTACCAAAGGTGTGTTTCTCTCCTACATTTTGCTTCAATTACTAGTGTGTATGTATGTTACCTAAAGGCATCACCTCATCCTTCTCCCAGAAGATATTTCTATCAGATCTCTCTCCTCTCACCCTGTCTACCTGGTCTCCATCTCTTTAACATTAGACAGTGGAATGAAACTTGAATTTTCTACTGTAAGTCAACAGAGAGCATGTGGGAGCATGACTCAGTAGACCCAATGTACATCACTAAATGTACTACTCTCGAGTTGAGTTGCTAGGAAGCTGTCTTATATTTTTGAGCCCATTTCTAAATCTGGAAAAAGGCAGAGACTTGAAGGGGAGCCAGGAAAAATCCTTACCTGGTGTCTACATCATTGGATTGCTATAATGTGTAAATGAGACAGTGTTTTTTAAAGTACTTTTGCACAATACAACTCATACAATATTCTAAATTACTGTCCTTAATCTTTAAACAAAATATACTGAGATAACCCCTGAATACATCAATATTATTGTGAATAGAAATGTTTGAGACGATAACTGTGAACTAACGGGATGAATTATTAAGAAATGTGTTTATAAGCTGTACAATGGTACTTTTAGTTTGTTCATTCCTTTCTGGTTTGAATAGCTCTTTGGGGAATGCCAAGCCATTAGCAAAAATAGACTACTGAAAGAGAGACATAAATGAAGTTTATTACTTTTGTTATTTCCCCAAGGGACTTACCATTTCTAACAGGTTCAAGAGCAGTCGACTGTGCCTTCTGACAATATTATAAGCTTGACAACAAAGCTCCACAAAATCTTGGAAATGCTGTGGATTTTTCCCACCCTCTGTAATAAAGTATTCCATCTCTGAAGTAAAAATAAAAGGTGCTCGGTCCCTACAAACCACAAACAATAGCAGCCATAAGCAGGAGGAGAAATGGTGTGCAGATTCAATTAGGCAGTTACAATAACTTATTTTCATTTGGATATTTTATGTTATTTACTCTCTGCTCTAAGGAATGGAACCACCTCCTTTATGGAATAGCTGAAGAAACTTGCTAATTGTAGGTTTTGAATACCCTAGCTGGGCTGCAACAGAGAAGGAAGAACAAGTTACTTTACATAGATTTATATGGTCTCAAACATTTAATTCCAAGTTATATTTGATAAAAATATTATCCATTAAAAATTAATGTAAGATCAATTAATAGCAAAGGTGATTTTACAGAAACCATTTTACTAAATTACTCCTAAATTTTAAAATGATAGAACAGATCATGTATTTGACCTTATGCTGTTTTTTTTTTTTTATTAAGTTTTTTCTTTTTTCCTTTTTTTCTTAGAAGGTATTGACTCTAGGGAAAAAGTTTCCAGTAATAGCTAAGATACGTAATGACAAATTCAGAAGGCAATCTATGAAAAAAAAATTAAATTCACTTTCATAGCTTTGTAAGGGAAAAAAGAGGCAGCTGTATTTCATTTCATACATGCGCAATAAAAATATTGATCAGAAAGAAGGAAATATGAGCAAACCACGTTGGTACGTAAATAATATTGCCTTCCATAGTCCCAAGTTTGAAAAAATTAGGAAAACAAAGGACCAGAGAAATGATCCTGTTTTCTCTATTTTTGTCATTTTCTTTTATGTTCTTTGAGACATGAAGAGACTCAATGTGAAGCAAGAGCATTTCTAAGAGATTAGCAGAAGAAAGACTGAAAACACTTTGCTGTGATGTGAAGAATAACGATGAGACAAAGTGTTGATACTGATTTGGATTAAGGTCCTCTAGAAACATTTGAAATAGGAATACAGTTTTGGGTAAAACATTGGTTTAAAAGTAAAGATTTTTGAAAGAATTGAAATAAAACATTTTAAAAGTTGAGCCTAGCAACCTAGATATAATTAAGTTTAGACTAAGCAATAATTGAAAGAAGTCATGGACTATTGAGAAAGCTTCTTAATGATTTATTTTTTAAATAAAAAATGATTGTGTTCGTTATTGTTATATGCTTAGCATCTGAATAAAAATATAATAAAGTGGAAAATCTTGCTAATCTGACTAAGACCTCGCAGAAGGATATTCAAATCAGAAAGCTACAACCCAGGCATTTTGTAGCTGATCTGGAGCAGTAGAATCTGATTATAGGCAAGTATTTTGAAGAAAATAAATAATCTGCATCTGTTTGATTGTGATTATGTCATTTTATTTTTATTTTATTTTAATTTTTATCTTAGTGATCCATACTACTATTGCCTGGAGGGGAAGCTAGTGTAACAATATCATTATATTCATTCATTCAGTCATTCATTCATTCAGCAAAGTTTATTGAGCACCTCAGTACTTAGGAATGATCCTAAGAATCAGTTCCAAATTTTAAAATTTTTGCCTCAAATTCTTTTATCTTTGGCCTTCATTGATTTATTCAATCTATATTCTATGAGTTTACTTTACAGCCCTTTATTTTAGCCAAGCTGAAATCAGGAAAACAGGAAATACACCATGGGTTCTAATCCTGGACCTGCTGTTTTTTAATTTCCTCATTTCTGAGGTGGTAAGTAATACATAGTTCTTAGAATTGCTGTGAAGATTAACTAAAAAATGTGCACAAATGCCTGACACATAGAGACGGCTACAAGTTTGTGAATTGCTATGATTAGAAACTCTATGCAGAAGGCAGAGAGTGCAGGCCCTTGCCTGCCATGTTTCAATCATGTTCTAGCACTTACTACGTTTGTGATCCTGGGCAAGTTACTTGTCCTCTCCATGCCTTAATTTCCTCCTCGGTAAAAAGGAGCCAAGGGCCCTTGATCTGAGACTTTTAAGAAGATTATGTGGGTGAAAGCCTATGAAAGTGTTAGAATACAGTCAGGCACATAGTGAGCCTTCAACAAATGTTAAATACTAGTATTAGTCCTCAAACTAATAACAAATAAATGGGTTCTCAGAGCTGAATCTTGTCATAGTTGAATCTCCGTCTCTCTTCAAAAGTGCTGCCAGTAAATTTCCTTCCTTCCTTCAAGGTTTAATTTGCTCCCAGCAACTCCATGTAAACTCTTTGCAAGAATCCTTAAGTGGACCTTTGAATTTGGTAGCACTTTTTATATAACATTCACACACGATAGTCATCACTATCGCTAACATTTTAGTAGAGTTTTAGCAATATCCCAGACTTCCATAATCATAAAAAAATATTTTTTACGTACAAAAATTTCCTAATTTTTTCCTACTCTTTATACTAATTTACTATATTGAATGGAACTTTTGAAATAATTTTGACGGTCTTAAATTGTACAACTTCCTAAAAATTTTCTTTCTAAATATGATAGACCGGCGTTTTTCTTCCATATGCTTGACAAACTGGATTTCTTTTAGAGAGTTATTGTAATTTTGCTCAAGTTCATGTGGTAATACATTTCCTCCTTCCATGAAGAAATACCATAGCAGAAAATCAAATACACAAAAGAAAATATATCTAAGTTAGAGAAAACATAAACTAATAATAATATCGAAGGACTCAATCTTAGCTATGTTTAATATTATCATAATCTAAATTTTCAGTGGGTCCAAAAAAATAAAATGCTACATTTTTTCTATATGATTTGCATGACTCACTTCTCACCCACTTTTAAAATGATTTAGACTAAAATTTTTTGTAAATGGAAAGAAGCTATACATGTGAAACAGAATCCTATCCCATTCCTACAAGCTGTAGGAGTCGTAACTGGGATGTGCTTTATCAGTTCACTCAAATGAGAACCTAATCCAAGGTCACAGAAGTAATGTATTATAGACTGTGTCTGAAGTTTAAGCATTACTTATAAATTTGAGATAAAAATTAGTTGTGGCAAGAGAGAAGATTGGGAACTATTTGATCTCTTGGAGTCCATACTGTTTTTGCATTCTGAATTATATGCTGAAAATCCCTCACTTATAGCTGAACACATTTACCAGAAATTTCTTGTTGTGATTATCCTGTTGCTTTTATTTATAGTTTAGTGGTGTTACCATTATTTGCCTAAGTTCTACCTGTTCTTGCTTCTGTACATTTTACCTGTATCGTTTCCTGCTTCTGGCTATGTTTCTCTCTTTGTCTCTCACCTAATACCCTATTTTTTTCTAATAAGTCTTCTCTAATTCACCTAGCCTTTGCTGATTTCTCTCTTACTTTGCCTTTTTACTTAGCCTTACAGCTAATATATTTCATTCTTTAGAGTCTTTTATTTGTCTTACATTCCCCCCCCAATCATCTGTGTAATTTTCAAGGGAAGAGACATTATTTTATCTTTCCTTTATATATATTCTTAATGTCTCAAACAATATTTTGATAGTACTCTGCAATGGATGCAGCGGTAAATATACATGGCTTATGCAGTGAAAAACTTGGGATAATTTAACATTTATGTGGGAAGGAAGTGTGAACAATCTTATTTATTATAATTCTGTCATTTTGTTGTGAAAGTTAATCTTTTTATTGCCTTATAATCAGTCCTTCTTTGAAAGTATTATTCTGTAAAAATACAGATAATGTTTTATAGATTTCCAATATAGGTGAGAAGTAAGTAGTACTTTAAGAATGCATAAATACTTGAGAAATTTAAGAATATTACTGTTATAAATGAATCCTAATTATTAAGGAGACAAATAACTTCACTTGATATGGGAAACAGCAGGAGAATTAATAATTTGCTGTTCATTATTACTTGTGCATAAACTTCCCCTTTACATAAGGAGGTAATATCCTTGTATAAAGTCACTAGAATGCTAAACTCATCGTCATTAAACATTTACACATTGCCATTGCACTAAGGGTGCATAAAATTTCAAGATATGTCTCTCCATTAGGTGACTTCAATCTAGCTAGGGAGGCATGTACTCAAAATGTTAGAGTACTATAGTTATTTATCAACATTTATTGAGCATCTACAATAGTTATATGTAAGGCTTATAGGTGAGGTTAACATTTTAAAAGTAAATATCCTAAAAGCAATAAAAATATATTGATAATAATGATAGTGTTTTGAAAAGGTCCCTCCAGTTCTAACATGGAGAAGGACTTGAAACAGGCAGGGTGTATGTGAGAAAGGTCTTGGAAACCTTGCTTCTAGACAAGACTTCTGCAGAAGATTTTGATTAGATATCAGCATAGCTCAGATTAGATTGTGGCATGCAAACAGAGAAGTGGGAAGACAAAAAATATTCTGAATCAAAAATCAGGAGGAATTCATATGGTTCAAAATGAAAAAGGAGAAGAGTGTGAAGAATAGCCTTAAATTTTTGTCTTGTGCGATTTGATTATAGTGCAACATTCAGAGTGGGTTCAGCTTTGAACAAGTTACATTTGAGGTATCTTTGAGACATACAGAAGCAGATGACAATGAAGTATTGTGATACTTATTTCCAAACCGCAAAGAAAAGGTCTAGCCAGGAGGTAAAATTTGTGAGTCACATTTCTACTTTGACTACATAAGGACCTCAGGACTCAAGAAACAACATGGTGGTGAATTCTCTGGGTTTTCTTTTGCTACATGTGTTCCAAACATAGAGTTTAAGAAGCTGGCAACCTGGAAATGCCAGTGGGTGCAGACAAAAAAATGTGCCAAGAAAAGCCTGCTCTTTCTAGCCAAAGGCCCAGGAAGGGGGTGGCCTAATGAGACAGAAAATGTTTAGACAATAACCATTTTACTCCAGCCAAATATTGCAGAAAATAAAATGTGACTTCACTCTCCCACCCACCAGCGAAGGCTTCAAAGGGAGACTAAAGTTCCGTTCTCACCAAGCTAAAATGAGGGACCTCAATCCCATGTATGGTGTTAGATAGTTGAGTAAGGAACTAATGTTGATGGAGGGATAGATACATAGAACATTTGACTAGGATAAATAACAGAAATAAACTCACACAAATATGCCCAACTGATTTTTGTGTGAAGGTGCAAAAGTATAGATAGGATACAGGCTTTGGATCAGATGATACTGGAACAACTGGACATTCATAGGCAAAAATAGACCTAAATTTCATACCTAATATAAAAGTTACCTTAAAGTGGATTATAAACTTAAAGATAAAATGTAAAACTATAAAACTTCTAGAAAAAATGTAGAAGAAAATCTAGGGCTATGCAGAGAATTTTTAAGAGGATAAAAAGACAAGTTATAGACTGGGAGACAATAGTTGCAAACCACATAGCTAGCAGAAGACTAGTACCTATAAAGAGTTCTCAAATTTTAACTATAAAAGAAAATCAAGCAATACAATTAGAAAATGGGCAGAAGACATGAAGAGACATCAAAAGAGGATATGCAGATGGTAAATTAGCACATGAAAGAATGTTCAACATAATTAGCTATTAGGGAAATGCATATTAAAACCAAAATGAGATATCACTACATACCTATCAGAATGGCTAAAGTAAAATGTTAATGACAATACCAAATGCTGGCAAAGATACGGAGAAACTGGATCACTCATACATTGATGGTGGAAATATAAAATACTATATAGCTACTTGGGAAGACTACTTGGCAGTTTCTTAAACAACAACATGCAACTGATATAGAAAATGGTTGGAGTACGGAGAATTTTCGAGATGTCTTTGGTGCAAAACTGTGGTTTTATTAAAATATGGGGATGGGACCTGTGGGCAGAAAGAGCTGCCCTGTGGTCATGAAGAATGGCCGATTATATACTTTCAAGTTAGGAGGGGGTCAGGGATAGAGTAAGTCTCTAAGGGATTTTGGAAGCCAGGCTTCCAGGACCTTAAGGGGGTTGGTTTTGTTAGGAAAAGGTCACTTATTACTATCTAGTAAGACCCTAGTCATGAGATCCTTTAGATGTATATCAGTGGGCCATATGCTGGAGAGTTGATTACCAATGTATATCTTAGAGGGTAAAGATAAAGGAAGTTTCCAAAGGAATTTTTATATGTTAAAAGTAGACTTACAGGATCCTAGGGTATCAGGATACTGTTAAGTTAAATTGCTTTTTGCCCTTAGCAAAGTATTAACATCGAGGCAGCTGAGCTGCTAGAGGAATGTCACCCTGCCTGTTTCAAGGACTTGTCAAAGGGCTGTAAGTAGTTAGAAAATTTAATTTTTCTTTTGCTTTTGTTTCCCACAGCACAATTACCATGCAACCCAGCAATTATGCTTTTGGAATTTGTCTCAGAGAAATGAAAATTTCTATTCACAGAGAAGCCTATACATGACTGTTTATAGAAGCTTTTTTTTTTTTTTTAAGATCTCGTTTATTTATTTGAAAGAGAGCATGAATGGTAGGGGGATAGGAGCAGAGGGAGAGAGAGAGGGAGAAGACTCCACACTGAGCAGGAAAACCAGTGCGAGGCTCCATTGCAGGATCCTGAGATCAAGACCTGAGCTGAAGGCAGATGCTTAACTGATTGAGCCACCCACGCACCCCCATAGCAACTTTATTTGTAATACCTAGAAACTGGAAATAATCCAGATGTCCTTCAATCAGTGAATAATTAAACTGTGGTTTATCCATACTATGGACCATTATTTGTCAATAATAGGAACAAACTATTGATACACAGAACAGCTTGGGTGATTCTCCAAAAGTTTATGCTGTGTGAGAAAGGCAATCCCAAAAGGGTACATACTGTATGATTCCATTTACATAATATTCTTGAAATGACAAAATTATAGAAATGGAGAACAAATTAGTGGTTGTTAAGAGATAAGGATGGAGGGGGACAAGGGCGAGAAGAAAGTGGATATGACCATAAAAAGGCAACAAAGGATACTAGGGGCTTTAAAACTCCTCTGCATCTGGACTCTATCAATCTCAATATCCTGGTCATGATACTGTGATACTTATCATAAGATGCTACTGTTGGGGGAACTGGCAAAGGGTACATGGGATTTCTTTGTATTATTTCTTACAACTGCATGTGAATCTACAATTATCTCAAAATAAAATGTTTAATTAAAATTTGTATGGGTCGTCTAAATATTGATATTGATAGAAACCTTGAGTGTGACTGATACCAGTTTGGTGGAGACTGCAGAAGGTTAAGAGGAGAGGAATAAGATGAGTCTTGTGGAATTTAAAATTTAGTGGCATGGCAAAAGGGAACCTCCTGCACTGGATACTGAGAAGGGGAGAAAAACCAGAGAGTAACGATCTATTCCAGAAGGCAAATGGAAAGGTATTTTGAGGAAGGAGAGAGATGTCAACACCATTGAAATCTGCTGATAAATCAGGTGAAATGAGGAATGGATATCGTTGAATTAAACGATACATAGGTCGCTGTTCACCTTACCAGTTTTTAAAAGACTTATTTATATATTAGAGAGAGAGAGCTAGGAGAAGGGGCAAAAAGAGAGAGAGAATCTCGAGCAGACTCCCTGATGCTCAATGCCAGAGCCCTGAAATCTAGACCTGAGTCAAAATCAAGGGTCAGTCGTTTGACTAACAAAGCTACCCAGATGCCTCTGATCTTATCATCTAATAAAGAATAAAGTCAGATCGAAGTGGTTATGGAATGAATGGTAAGGAAAAGATGTCAAGAATTTAGACAACTCTTTCAGGAAGTTTGTGATCAGCAAAGTGGCATGGAAACTGGGCATTTGAAGCAAGGTTATTTAAACTTTGGAGAGACAAGGGTATTTAAAAGGATTATTTAAGGAGAGAGGATAAATATACAAGGAAAAATGAATTATTGATAGTATAATGTATGATAGAAGGTGAGAGGAAATGGCTGCAAAGCACAGATGGAGGGATTGGCTTTAGAAGGAAAAAAATCTAACAGGAAGGAAGAAGTTTACATAATTAAGATGTAATTAAGTTTGTAAGTATTTTATTTTATTTTATTATTTTATTTTATTTTATTTTATTTTATTATTTTATTTTATTTTATTTTATTTTATTTTATTTTATTTTTTTAGTTTGTAAGTTTTGTATTGAGTAGAAAATCTGGCCCTATTACTGTTTCTATTTCCCCAGTAAAGTAGGAGCTGTGATTGTATATCTAAATAAAGTAGGGAGAGAGGAATAATGGATAGGAGGGATCTGAGGTTCATCCTACAAGAATAAAGTACATATTGTTGTGGAACATGAAATGGTAAGATGGCCACAGAAGTGTTGTGGGATTGCTGGGCTGTGAGGACAGCCTATTTGAAAATGGGGACAACGCTTGTCCTGTAGTGTCGATGGTTTCTTATAGCCCTTGGATGCTGTGGTGTGGCACACAGAAAGATGAGTGCGTTATTGCACACGCTTATCTTCTGCCTTTGCACTTTTATTCACAGAACTCTACAGTTAGATACAGGCTTTTTCTTTCTTTTTCCTGCTAATCTCACCCCTTCTTCAAAGTCCTGCTATTGTTGTACTTCCTCTTGAAATCTTGAAATCTTCTCAATATCACTGGTGCTCACAGGGGAGACTGCCCTATTCTGAAATATATCTTATAAGGAAAAAGACCAAGTGTCCTAATTGTAATGGATGCACTCTGAAATAGCTGAGGTGCTATATCCTTAAAATGAGAGGTCCTCCATTTATTGTTCTGTTCCTTAAGCAAATATGTATGTACTTTAAAAATAAATGATGTTCAATTTTAAAGTATTGAGCACATAAGCTATTTAAGGACATCATAATTCACAGAAGTAACTTCCTCAAATGTGAATTATACAATCCAGATAATATCACTGGGCTTCATCCCAACAGTTCGGGGTGGTCTTGGCCATCTGACATTCAATAAAACAGTCCTTGGTGAGCTCTGAAAACTAGTCACATCCCATAAGCATTTAACATCTCTTAGTTATTCCTATTAGATGGCTTTTTTTATTTTTATTTTTTTTAAAGGCTTTCTTTATTTTTTTATTTATGATAGTCGCAGAGAGAGAGAGAGAGGGGCAGAGACACAGGCAGAGACACAGGCAGAGGGAGGAGCAGGCTCCATGCACCGGGAGCCCGACGTGGGATTCGATCCCGGGTCTCCAGGATCGCGCCCTGGTCCAAAGGCAGGCGCTAAACCGCTGCGCCACCCAGGGATCCCCTAGATGGCTTTTTTTAAATGTAAGAAAAAAATGTTAAAAGAATGACAATTGTGCCTGTGTTTTCACCCATAAGAGAGCACACTGCCCATAGATGGGAGAGTGGCCCTGCTACTTTAACACGTGGTCTTAGTTTGTGAATGCCTCTCACAGTGCAATCATTTTGCAACATATTTGATTGTAGTTGTTAAAGATACTAATTTAATATATATCATGGCCTTAAATGCAGGATTATTGAGAAATGAGAGTATTGGTTTCCCACATGGCATCGTCCCAAGGGTCCCACCACCTACTGCGCATGATTTTGGACAGGTTATAACAACTAAGACTTCTCTCTGTCTTTCTTGATCTATAAATTAAAGAAAATAACAACAGCTACCTCAAAAAGTTCCTGGGGGATGAATTAGCTGATGCATATCAAGTATTTATGAGGCTTAAAAGGGTAATTTTGACTATTTCTTTTAGAATCTGATCCCCTAACCCAGATGAGGCAGCATCACACTAAGGAGTGCTTACTTTCTGCCAGTCCCAATGATAATCCAGTGTAAGGTGAGAAGAGCTACCTATTTCAATGTTGCTGTTGGAGGGAGGCGATCTGGAGAGTGAAATGGAAAGATAGAGAACACTAGGAAGTATTCACAACAGAATCTGTCTGCTGGGCTCTGTGAACATATAAATTTCTTCTTTTTATAGTAATTTTTCATTTGGTATTCATTTGTGCAACTGATAATGTTAGTAAATGGACATAAACTTTAGTCCCAAACTTTGGACTCAAGTGTTTGAATATGTATTTGTACCCTGAATTGAAATGTGGGACTCAGTAAGAAGGTACATTTTATTTTTACTATTGAAATTATTATTATTAAGTTCATGAATTTCAGATGGTTTTATCCCCAGGAAATATAGTAACATAAAATATATTGCTTTGGAGAGTTAAAAAGTTGCAGACTTTGACATACTGAATGGTGATATTAGTATACAAATAAATGAATGCAGACAGAGTACTGGGGAATGGTTAAGCCTACACTTTTCCTGATATCACAAACGACCTACATTTCAGAGAACACATTTTGCTGTCCAACAGAAACAACACAAGTCTCTTGTCTAATATCCATGAGTTAATTGAGAAGGCAAATTTAGAATCTCCATTGGATAGGATAGAACACTGTGTAATTAGGCAACACAGGAAACCTCCTATGTCCAATATAGAGAAAACATTAGGGTGCACGTACTATTGCAAAAAGAACATTTAATGCCCTGTGAGATCCTCAAGCTCTCAGCAATTATTAACCAAGGGGACTCTCACCAATAATCTGTTAAGTGTAAAATATGTTGTTTTTTTCTCCCAGTCTAGCCTCTTATAGAGGCAGTGTGGGTCCATGGATAGACTCTGAGAGGTCTCTGATCTTAAACTGCTTTGAAACTTTAGATACTAACTCTGGAGTTCCTGTCAGACTCAGATACATTATCTCTTTATTTGAAGAGGGTAGTTAAAATAGCTACCTCTTCAAATGATCAGTCATACTTTCTTAAGTCTGACATTTTGGGTGTGAGTTTATAGTAGGTCAGGATTTTACGAGGACAAGAAGAGGCTGGTCAGCTCCTCTAAAATCTCATGTCTCTTCCCTTGAGTTTGAGTTCAAGAAAAGGTAAGAGTACAGTTATACTTTGCATGGAATTCCAGTGTATGCTTAGAACAGATGTTAGTCTATGAGGAAAAGATTATCAATGCTTGTGTGAAATTGGATTGCGGTATCACATTTTAAATAGGATTAGGTTCTCAAATCAAGTTGGAAGTGAAAATCAAGAATAGTCCATATTACCTCTGAAAACATTTAAATTATCCATTAAGCTATCATTTGCATGACCAAAATTTATGAATCATGCTTGAAATGGACATCTAATCTCTTACTAGGTTGAGAAAGATGAAATGGACATTTTATCTCTTATATCATAAGTCAAACTCCGCATAGGAGCAGGTACTGTTTCTTCAGTTGGACACCAAGTGGAAGTCCTTATATTAGGCTCATGTTTAGGAGACACATGTAACCTTTCTTTACAAACTAGATTCAGAGTCAACACTATAAGATGCTTATATTGGCAGGTACATTGTACCTTAGACTAAACAAGGAGAGTACGTGGGTCTTCCATGTCAAGCATGCTTTTTCACAATGGGGCAGATTCGTTGAGGGCCAGAAGGCAGAATCCTCCCGCTATTTAAGTTGTTCTCTTGGGGATCCCTGGGTGGCTCAGCGGTTTAGCGCCACCTTCAGCCCAGGGCGTGATCCTGGAGTCCCGGAATTGGGTCCCACATCGGGCTCCCTGCATGGAGCCTGCTTCTCCCTCTGCCTTTGTCTCTGCCTCTCTCTCTCTCTCTCTCTCTCTCTCTGTGTGTCTCTCATGAATAAATAAGTAAAATCTTTAAGAAAATAAAAATAAATTGTTCTCTCTTCCTCTGTTCTACTCTCTCTCATTTCCTTCCTTTTATTCCCTCTTTCCCATACACTTCATCCTTAATTATCCTTCACTCTTCATCTTAAAACTTACAACTCTCTCTCTGAAGAAAAGTCATGATTTGTTTATTTTTTTAATTGGAGGAACTGTTTTCTACATATACTGGGAAGGGGGGTAGATATAAAAGATACTCAGAAGAAACCAAATAATCAAACATAGTGGAATGATAAGGGGGGTGGGAAAAGGATAAATGATAGTGTGTAGATGAAAATGACAGAACAGACTTTATTTCTGGAAATAAGTTTCTGTGAGAGTACTTTGAACATCAAATCACTATTCAGATGTTAGGTGCCTGGGACTGGCTTTGTGATTAGTAAAAGCCTTAGTGAAACAGAGTACCAACTTTTTTCAATTATTTCATTGTGGTAAAACACATATTACATAAAATGTATCATCTGAACAATTTTTACGTGTATAGTTGTGTATTAAGTGTATAGTTCATACAATATATTTAATATAGTCCATATGATATATTTAAATATATTCATAATATTGGGCAACCATCACTGTCATCTGTCTCCGTAGTTCTTTTCATCTTACAAAACTGGAACACTATACTCATTAAACAATAATTCCCATCTGCCCTCCACCCAGATGCTGGCCACCACTATTTGGCTTTCTGTTTCTATGATTGTGATTACCCTAAGTACCTCATATAAGTGAATTGTTTTTTTGTGACTGGTTTACTTCACTTAACATAGTGTCCTCAAGGTTTATCCATGTTGTTAGTATGTGTTAGCATTTCCTTCAAGACTGAATAATATTCTATTATAAAATATGTCACATTCTGCTTATCCATTCACCTGTTGATGTACTCTTGGGTTGCTTCCACATTTTGGTTATTGTAAATAATGCTGTACAAAGATCTCTTTGAGACCCTGCTTTAGAAACTTCTGAATATATATTCAGAAGTAGAATTGCTGGATCATATGGTAATTTTTTAAAATTTTTATTTATTTATGATAGTCACAGAGAGAGAGAGAGAGAGAGAGGCAGAGACACAGGCAGAGGGAGAAGCAGGCTCCATGCACCGGGAGCCCAACGTGGGACTCGATCCCGGGACTCCAGGATCGCGCCCTGGGCCAAAGGCAGGCGCCAAACTGCTGCGCCACCCAGGGATCCCCATATGGTAATTTTTTAATAAAATTTTGAGAAACATATTTTTTGAGGCCATACTATTTCCCATAGCAGCCAGACAATTTTACATTTCCACTACCACTGCACGGGGGGGTCCAATTTCTTCTCATTCTCACCAATACTTGTTCTCTGTTTTTTAATATTATCTATCTTAATGGGTATGAGGTAACGATGATCAAATTTTGAGTCTCATTCCCCAGATTCCCATATTAGACTGACCATTAAGTAAAAATCCCTTGATAAATTTCTAATTAGAATAACAGAATATGTCAAGTTCTTAATAATTTTATCTTCAGAAAAATTGTACTGTTTCAGGTCCAGAGTGGTAAATTTTATGACATTTTTGTAGTGGTCCTTCAATCAACCAAAATTGAGCCTCTGCTAAGTGTCAGGAACTAGCTGATACAAAGATGCCCTTAAGGCACTCACAGTTGGAGAGGTTTTGAAAAGTATGCTTCTTTCAGATACTGAGGCCTACTTTGAGTAAAAAGAACCACAATGTTTATTAATAAACAATTGTGTGAATAATAGACCAAGGAGACTTACCTAATTTCAAAATACATTAAGGTAGTAACTAAAGCATGTGGGAGATCACTAATGCCTATATAGCACTTGTATTACTATGAATATAACATTAAACCAGAATGATTGGAGCAAGACAAAAAATCTTAATCTGCTAAAGGAGTTTCTTTTTTAAGGATAGTTTTAAATTGAGTTTATTTGGAATATAAACATGACAATACTCAAATTGGATTAAACAAATTTTTAAATCAGTGGTAATTAACTATTGAAGATAATTGGCTGTAGATACAGGAATTTTTATGACTAATATTGAAATGAAAAATTTGAGATTAATTATATTCGGTGATTGGTGATTTATTGAGATAAAACTTGAAAAGGGTATAAAACCATGCTATAAAAAGATAGATATGTAATATTTTGGTTATGTTCATGTAAATATTTTAATAGGAAAAGAAAAGAGTGCTCACTTCGGCAGCACATATACTGAAATAGGAAAAGAGTTTGAATTTTGTTTGTGTTCTGGAATGATTTTTCATTTGTTTTAAATGAATTTATGTCCTCTGGTGTGGTGGTATATAGTTAATAACCAGCTCACTTTTTTATGTAGAAAAAAAAAGCAGCTCTTATTTGTGACATTTGCCAATTTTCATGGTGTATATATTTCCATTATGGCTGATTTCAGGTTACCAAAGTAATGTCATTGAACACGGAGTTGAGAAAGAATACAAACAATACACTCTTGCAAGCTAGCATGAACAAGGCCCAGCACACGTTTCCTTACGTCTGAAATGATATCAGAAGTCAGGAATGATTTGGTAAAATTCCTTATAGTCTAAATAAATCTGAAGAATCCTGCAATGCAATCCAATCTGTCAGTCAACAAGCCTCAGAATCAGAGAACTTTAAAGACTAATTGTTCAACTCATGAATTTCAGAGTGCATATTTTTAAAAAGAACCAAAATAAGACATTTAGATCATTTTAAACACACAAAAAAACGATAATCACCTAGAGATACAGTCTTATTTCTTGTCACTTCCTTTGGAATGCTTAAACTACAGTTAATTATAACAACATTTCTAGAGCTTTTACTCAATGCTAGGCACTCTTCTAAGCACTTTACATTATCAGTTAATCTTCAAAAAATCTGTTTCATAAAAAATCTAAATTGAATCACAGAGAAGTCATTTTTTTCAAGGTCATATCAATAGTACATTGTAGTATGGGATAAAAAAAAGAATCATACAGTCTATCTCCAGGGTATCTGAACTTGACCACCATTCATATAACTTCTCAAATTAAAGACTTCGTGCAAGTCTAGTGTTACTGAAGTGAAAGACCATATAGACTGAAAATATGGTTTGAAAAAATAAAAGTATGAAACAATGAGTTAGAAGATCAATAAACATCACTAATAAAAGGAGTTCCTTAATTTCTTCTCCTCTGTAAGAGAAAGTTACCATCAAGAAATTATTAAGTTGAAATTTACAGTATATTACAATAATGTCTTTTATGTAATGAAAAAATGCTATATAGAAATCATTATTACAGGGGAACTTTGAGTGAAAAATTGTGGATGTATAATTTGCTAACCACTTTAATTTGAGTCTTTGTGAGAGAAAATAGAGAAAGAAGATAATAATTAAGCAATATTTCAAAAGAAAACCCAATTGGTTTCAGAAATTGGTGAAATTCTTCATTGTTTCCATTGTAAGGATTAGCTAGAAATTTTCCTCAGAATCATTAAGGAATGCTAGGGCTGAATTGCCCTGTGATTTAATCCAATGGTATAAATCCTCTTTATCTAATCTTATAATTAAAACCAGTAAGGAAGGATTGTTTATTTATACACAGTATCTGAAATTCTTCATATTCATAACTGAGAAGACTTTTTTTCTTTCTTCAAAGTTAGAAAGTCTACAGGAACCTCCAATTCAGTCTAAGCATGGGCTTTCCAGATTTCTGGGAAAGTGAATTCAGAGGAATGGTTCAGGGATATCTGGACAAGAATTCCAAATGAGGATGCTGCTGAGCTGACTCAATATAATCCAAGAATCAGGAGGGCCAATGTCTATGGATATTTTTCTAAACAGAATCACATAGATGGTTAGTATGAATGGTGATGTAAGCATTACTATAAAGGGACAATGGCCCAGCAAGAAATCAGTTTTCTCTTCTTCTTAAGGAAACCAAAGATCAAAAGAAAATCTATCCCCAGATATACTACATCTGGTTCTGCTGTGTTGGCCTGCCAATATCCATTATCAAATGCTATATCCTTGGCTACAGGGTATCTCTACAACTTAGAGGGCATCTTCAGTGTGTATGTGATTTCTTTTTTGCCAACCCATAAACCAACTACTGGAAACTACTACTACTTATGTGCAGTTGAGCAAAGATTTAGACAAGTGTATTATGAAATGAAATTAGTTGATATGTGTTAGTAATCTTTTGTAAACTTTTTAAGTTTGTATAAACTTTGTTTGTATAAGTTTGTATTTGTATAACTTTTTAAGTTATACAAATACTTTCCTCCTCCATGTTTCTAAGGAGTAGACAATAGTAGAAACACATGTACTTTCTTATCCCAGTGGGTGTAGCATTTTATGTTAAGAGTATTATCTTGGGCTATTACTGGTTATTACCAGAGCATGGCCTTGCTAGACTGTGAGAGATTTGGATAGCCCTAGGGTATGATTTAATACCTGGCTTCGTCCATTACGGGTAGGTTACTAATATTTCTACTATGTGTTTAGAAGAAGCTAGGTGAAGCTAGGCTTTTCCCCAAAGATCAGGTGTATAAGGTAAAAAATGTAGTATAACTAAGAATGTTCATGTATTCTAGGGGAATACAGAGGTTCAATTTATAAGAAGCCCACTGCCAACCTAGCAACCAATAAGAACAACCAATGGTACTAGAACAAAAGAAGTCATCTATCTTATGAAACAACACATTCAAATGAACTCTTGAAACAGCCAAAAGAGACTTGGAAGAAAATTATTAGAATACAATTCAAAAGATAGAGTGAGAAATAATGAGTAGAAATAGTTCAGTTTAACTGTTAAACTCAGGGAAGAAGTATCAGTGTCAATAGAGAAATCTAAGGAGACACTGCTAACGAGCCTTACATGACCACTGGTAGAGATACAATCTTGCAAATGATAATCCAAATGGATCATAATGCTGCATTTGGCCCCCTTAGCTGATGAACAGTAATCAATAATCTCAAGGGAAGTCAGTGCCAACTTCATTTACATTCATAGAATTAATAATTATTGAATGATTGAGGGCTTCCCTATGAGTGATTTATTACCTGATAAGCAATATTAAGAATCTACTATGAGTGAAGCTCTGTGTGGGGTACATTTTCATGTACCTCAGATATTACATAAAAAAAGATTTAAAATTGCCAAAAAAAGAGAACCTGAATAGACATTTTTTTCAAAGAAGGCATATAGATGGCCAACAGATATATGTAAAGATACTGAAACCATTAATCATCAGGGAAGTGCAAATCAAAACCACAATGAGATATCACCTTACACCTGTTAGAATGGTTAGTATCAAAAAGACAAGAAATAACGAATGTTGTTTAGGATGTAGAGAAAACGAAACTCTTATGCACTGTTGGTGGGAATATAAATTGGTGCAGCCACTACGAAAAGTGATATGGAAGTTCCTCAAAAAATTAAAAACAGAAATACCACACAACTCACTAATTCCACTTCTGGGTATTTACATGAAGATAATGCAAACATTAATTTGAAAATATATATGCACCTCTATTTTTATGTCCATCAATAGATGAATGGATAAAGATGTGGCATATATGAAACGGAATATTGGCACAATGTAATATTACTTGGCTATAAAAAAGAATGAATTCTTTCCATTCATGACAGCATGAATGAATCTGGAGAGTATTACACCAGGTGAAATAAATCAGACAGGGAAAGATAAATATCATATGATTTCACTTACATGTGGAATCTAAAAACCCAAATAAAACAAACAAAGAAAAAGTCAGAGACAAACTCATAAATACCCAGAATGGTAGTTACCAGAAGGGAGAAAAGTAGGAGGTAACAAAATAGATGAAAAGGAATAAGAGGTACAAACTTCCAGTTATAAAATAAATAAGACACAGGATGAAATGTACAGCATAGGGAATATAGTTATAGTTAATAATATAACTGTGTGGTCACAGATGGTGACTACACTTGTGGTATTTTTAAATATATTATGTTGTATCACTATATTGTACACCTGAAACTAAT
Organism: Canis lupus baileyi; assembly: GCF_048164855.1. Lineage (NCBI taxonomy): Eukaryota > Metazoa > Chordata > Mammalia > Carnivora > Canidae > Canis > Canis lupus. The sequence goes on from NC_132862.1 coordinate 28,917,850, forward strand.
ATAATATGTCATAAAACCCTGCCAAATGTAGAAGCAGTTGTAACTGTTTAATATTAATAATAAACAAACAAATTGGGATCTACCTTTTCTATCAGCTCTGGTACATATCTCCATTACAGCACTTACCATTTTGTTTAGTAACTTGTTCTTTACTTTTTATGTCTCCCTCAACATTTTCTGTGGGACTGAAATATCTTTATTCCTTTTTTAACCACCCCATGGTCAACACTGTTGCTGTTTAAATAAATAAGAGTTAACCCAAATTTCCAGTGGACCATAAATAAGGAAAGATGTCAAAATTGTAATCTAATCTTTAAATTTCTGGGATAGAGTGGATTCTAGGGAAAACAAGTTATATGAGGAAGTAATATGCTCATGTATGTTAATTAACATTTGTCTTTCATAAACTAGGTATCCTGCCTCTATGGATGTTCTGATAGTCCATACAACTCTTTATTTCTGCTCTTTCCACATTTTATGTGATTATTTATGTGTTGTCTTCCAGTATTCTAAGGAAGTGCAAGCCCCATTGAGGTAGTAAATGTGGACTATTAACCTCTGTGTCCCCGAGGTCATAATAGTCCTCGGCACACAGACCATCCTCGGTAGATTTTTTTAAGGAATTAATGCAGATGTGGTGAATTTTCTCAAGGCAGTCAGTATAGAAGGCAATATATTGAAAAGAATAGCAAGTTAAAAGATTCCATTTGTATGTCTCTACAAAATAGGAGATATTATGTAGTTTATGCTGGCATTTTAATGCCAGATAATGGTCATCTAATGAAAGTTCATCATGCTATATTGTAGGAGTCATTATTATTTCTTCTATGGGGAAGTTACTTTTAGCTAAAAGTGATTGATTACTCTTTAGAATGGTTTGATCTCATTTCTACTTTAAGGTAAATTATCTTTTTAAAGCAAGGGACATTTAGTCTTAAACTTTAGGTCTCCTTGCCCCAGTGCAAATAAAGGAAAACAAAAACTTACTCATCCATCAGTCTTTTAGGTTTCAGTAAATGACATAATTATTTGTTAAGACCAAAAATCCAGGAGTCATCCTTGAATGTTTTCCATTCTTCTTCTACCTGTTAAACCCCTGCCCCTGCCCATTAGTCATGGCCAGATGTCCGATCAATCAGCAAGTTCTATGGCTCTTGCTCCAAAATACATTCTCAATCTGTCAGTTTTTACCACCTCCTTTCCATTAAGGTCTTGCCCTAATCATCAATAATGAACTAGTTTCATTATTTCATAGGACAGAAGGAAAGAGTTTTGAAATCCACTGAAATCCATCAATGGTTTGCCCCTGAGCCCAAAACAAAAGCCAACTTCTGTACTATGTCCTCAGTGCCCTACCTGATCTGGTTTCCACTGAACTCTTCACCTTTACCCCTACTGGTTGCCCTTTCCATCTACCTCTAGGCCCAGACCTCCTTGTTATTGGAACATACCAGGCTTATTTCCATGCTCACGACTGTTATTTTTGCTATTCTCTTTTCTTAGAATATTATTCTCATGGATTTACACAGGAAGATCATTAATTACACAATTGTCTCTCATCTCCTTAGAGGCTTCTTTAAAATAGCATCCCTGCTCCACTCTCTACCCCATTTCTTTGTGTCAGTTTCTTATTAACAAGTTAAACTCCTCATTTCTTCATATTATTTCCTTGCATGCTAACTTGTTTAATGTCTGTCATCTCTATTACAAAGAAATCAGGATTTGTGTCTGCCTTGTTTACTGTTATAACCTTAGAGCCTTAAATGGTAGTTGCTCACTAGGTATTTTTTGAATGATTCAAGGCTATTTCAGTGTAGGAAATGTGCTAGTTTTATGATATGTAGACTAGGGGTGGTGATTGCTCTGGGCAATATAGCAGATGTATTGAGAGCATGAATTCATGCCTCATTGTTCATTCAAGGTTTATAAGAAAATGAATATACTGTATTTCAGACAATTCCAACTGGAACTGGATTACTATCTCATGGGAGAAGTCCATTAAGAATTTGAGGAAACTTAATTTTTTCCATTAACAATTTATTAAAAAATATTTCCTTCAATCTTCTATAAACATGTTTATGTCATCTAGAGGGATGTAAGAGATAGGGAGCAAGTCATTTGCTGGGTTTCTATGCCATTGCATGTTATATATCACTCTAGGATATTGCTTCATTACTGTAATAAACATTATTTGCACACTGACCTTTTTATCCCTCCAAATGTTTGTGCATGACCTAGGAATTTTCCAAAGTCAATATGAAACATGTGGCCTGACTTTGTCAGCATGATGTTGTCGTTATGTCGGTCACAGACTCCCAGGATGAACGTTACCACACACCAGCCAGCACAGGAATAGAAGAAGTTCCTCAAGGCCTAATCAGTTGAAAAACAATAACACAAAGATAACACACAGACAAAATAAGCAAATGCAGGAGCATCAGAGCTAATGGTAAAAAGTATCATAAAAAGCAAAATTACATAATCGAGAGTCACTTCTACATCTCAGTGAAGAGAAGATTATGATCAAATGACTAGTTCTTGATATGCTACAGAAGAACATCTATTCTTTGGCCCTAATAGATGAATGTTTTTGTTGAAATTGTGCAAAATATCTCTTTTACTCAGTTGGATCTAATTTTCATAGTTTATTGAGGAGGATTCCTGGTGTTTTTTTTTTTTATGTCTCAAATATACAATATTGAATGATTCTTTTTCAAAGTAAAAGAAGGAGCAATATGGCTCAATATTGCCTATCCCCAAAGAAATGTAAAATATCAATTTCGGTGGCACCTGGGTTGGTACAGTCAGTTGTGTCTGATTTTGGCTCAGGTCATGATCCTGGGGTTCTGGGATTAAGTCTCCCAACAGGCTCCCTGCTCAATGGGGAGCTTGCTCCTTCCTCTCTCTCTGCTTGCTGCTCCTCTTGCTTGTGTTCTCTCTCTCTCTCTTTCTTTCAAATGAATAAATAAAATATTTTTTTAAAAATAAAATACCAATTTTGGATATTTGAATTTTTAACACAAAAAAGCCATACTGAGATATACGTAATATTTTATGTTTATCCTTACAAATAGGTCATCCAGTTGATGTCCAAAAACATTTTGGTACAGTATATATCAGTGAATGTCTATGTGGGTGAAAGCAGATTGGCGCCACACTGAGTCAATCATGGCTTCTGTTTCTTTAAGAAATAGAGATTTCTTGCCAAAATTACTCTTTATTTTCAAAATGGTCTCCTGGGTATACATCATTTTCAACAATGATGCAACTTTAACTGTAACCATGGTGTAAGCATGAGTGATTGGTTGGGTCATAGTAATAGGACTACTGGAATGGTGTGGCTGACATGCTGGAGTAGAAATCTGTGTCACTGAATTTCATGTCTTATTCTAGATATCCCAAGTGCCTGAACAAGTCATTTAATTAGTCTCTCTAGACATTTTTCACTTATAAAGTGAAGATAATAAAAGATGCCTTTACATGGTAGTTGTGAAGAACAAATGTGTATGAAGACATCTCAAATAATATAGCCCCAGAGATTTGTGCAAAACTCAAGTTATAATCTCCAAAATGGCTAAAAATAGATTTCAAGATAATATCATCTTATCTTTGTTATTTGACCTCCCAAAAGCCTGCATTTTGTTCTATTCCAATATCATAGAAATCTGTAGTAGATGACCTCTTGTGTTTCTCTATCATGGCCTGTGCTAACTAGGATGACCAATCATCTCAGTTTCCTCAAGACTGAGGGATTTCCTAGGATGAGAGAATTTCAGTGCTCTGAATAGTTCTGAGCAAATTCAATGCTAGCCCACCTTGTATCTTTGTGTGAATTAGTATAAAGGTGCCTCTGCCTCTGGGCAGACCTTGTTGTACCAGTTCATGCCTCGATGCCTCGGCAAGTAGAACAAAGACTATCTGTAACCAACTCATCTTCTTAGCTGTGAGCCCTGGGATGGGCAGAATTAGCACAATGGTACACAGCAGGCTAGATGCCAGCATGAAAGTGGGAAAAAGTGTTTGCAGTCAAATAAAACACTACATTTTGTTAAGTTCTGAGATATTAAAAAAAACCAATTATGCATTCTGCAAATATTGAAAGAATAAGGCATGAAAAAGTAGAGCTCAGCAGAAGAAATGCATTGCAAAGGAAGGAGGTGGATTTATAGAAATCAGACATTGTGTACAGACAGAAGAATTTGAAAGAGATAGTTTCAAGAAGCATCATCTCAAAAGAGATAGTTATTAGAAGTAAAACCAAATATAGAAATTTTATCTAGGTAATAATGCCACTTAAACTGGATCATTATTACTAAGCTGATGATTGAGTGAATTAGAACTCAAGGTGTACTTAATTTACTTTTTCAGAAATCACAATAGCTGAGGATCCAGAGCATTATTTTTATTTAAGTACATTACTTAAAATTAGCTGCAGCAAGACAAACCTTTTCATAATCTGCCTTTAAATGGTTGTGTTGACTGAACCACTTTTTGATTGTGTTTTCTTTCAACGGTCCTATCAGTCCAGAATGGCGATGGATCTTTGCTAGGGTTATGGCATCGGGTACCATCTGCACCAATCCTGGTTGATAAAAAAGAGATTATTGAAATAATTCTTTCTTCCCAAGATGAGGAATACGTAGGAAACACATCTTGAAATACATAGCAACAATAGTTGCCAGCACTAGTTGATTGATCCTTTTCTTTGTAAACCTTCTTCTCTGAAGGAACCTTATCTAGACTGCCTTCCTTCTAAGTTTTCCTAAATTCTGGGGAGCAATGGGTTACTTATAGTGTTTGGATTATATCTATCAGAAGCTTTACTATTTTTTCTTGAACTACTTAGAGAGCCAATCTAGCTAGTCTCACAGAGTTCCCACTGAGTCAATAAAGTAGTGGGTTAATTAATGTATGACTTATGCATTCATTTACAGCTTAAGGGAGGGCAAACTTGTAATAACAAGCATATTTATGATGAAAGAGAACCAAATGCAATTGCTATAACAAACTTTTCAAATATATTATAAAAATCAATGTTCAGGTTAATAAAGGCTTCACTGTTAAGTGTCCCATTCCTAGGAGTGAACAGATTAACTGTAGTAAACATGTAGAGAGCTGCCTGCTTCTTCCTTCTTAGTCAACATTAAAGAGAAACTATGGTAATAATTTTTTAAAGGAGGGCATATATTGTTTGAACTTGAATAGGACCTTTGCCCTACTGACCATGTATCCAACAAGGCTTCTTTCATTGTATTTCTAAGGTTATTGAAATGTAAATATTTTCTAAAATCTTTTTAAAAAATGGGCCCCTGAGTGGCTCTGTCAGTTGAGTCTGCCTTTAGCTCAAGTCATGATCCCAGGATCCTGGAATTGAGTTCTGCGTTGGACTCCCCACTCAGTGGGGAATTTGCTTCTGCCTCTCCCCGCCCCTCATGTTCTCTCTCTCTCAAATAAATAAAATCTTTAAAAAAAAATTTTTAATGTAAATATTATCAAATCTTCTGATTTTATTCTTTACAGAATAGCAATTTAGACCAAGTATTTAAAACTGTCCCAGGACTAATGTCCACAAAGAAATCTGTAATATGCAGTTCTATAAATAAAAGCATTGAAAGAAATAAAAGTCTAGAATTTCTGATTTCCACAATCTTGGCAATTCAAGAGTTGAAAACTTAAATGTCCTAAGAGACCAAAGAACCAAATATAACTATATAAAAAGAGAGGTGCTTGAATTTTAAAAACTATTTCATGATCTATCTTTAAAAGTATTTAAATTAAACAAAAAGCAAGCGAATCACCATATTGGTAAATGAAACACTCTCTGTGCTGGATTTGGCCAGTAGTAACTGGTTGCAGCATTAACCTCTCTTGTTATTTAATAGCCCAGTTGTGACCTTTAGGCATCTGCACTGCTGGATCAGAAGAAACTTAAACATGGGGAGTGGGAATAGAATATTGAATGGCTACAGAAATGCCTATAAAATATATTTAAAGAAAGAGAAACCAACAACACTGCAGAGGTAAATCTTGGGCATATCCTCAGAATTACAGCCAACGTATTTGGCTCTTGTGCAGATTTTCTCATGTGTATTAACTGAGATAGCAAATGTAAACATTACATTTATTTATTTATTTTAAAATATTTAATTTATTTATTCATGAGAGATACGCAGAGAGAGGCAGAGACATAGGCAGAGGGAGAAGCAGGTTTCATGTGGGAAGCCTGATGTGGACTCCATCCCAGAATCCTGAGATCATGACCTGAGCAGAAGGTAGATGCTCAAACACAGAGCTACCCAGGCATCTCAACATTACATTTAGTAGTAACATTTCCCTCTTCATTTTTCCAATTCCTTCACTTGATACTTCCTAAAGGGAAATCACCTACTATCCGGGTCCTTAGTGCTTCAGTGCCTCACATTTGACCATGACCAAAATTAAGACTTTGATTATTAGCACAGTTTAGATACTATGCTGTGGCAATGTCAATTACTTTTCAGATCACATTTGTCTTCAGGGAATTAATCTTTGCTAAATCCCAAGCCATTTATCATAATACTTACATTGCTGACTACTCTGAAAACCTTGCCCCTAATTTATATAATCATGGTGGCTAAGTTTTGTCTATCAATTAAAGCCATAAATTACATTTTATACGTTTAAGCTAGTATGTATCATACATCTTTTAAATACTTATAACAATTCTGTGTGCATTGAGTAATATGAGTAGTTCTATTTTTACTGTCCTTTAATGCATAATTTCTCCAATTTTAGGGCATATATGTATCACTTGGGGTTAAAATGTAGGTTCTGACTCTTTAGGGTGGGGGTGAGGCCTGAGATTCTGCACTGCTAACATGCTCTCAGGTGATGTCAATGCTGCTGGTTCATGGATCATATTTTAAATAGCAGCATTCTTAGGGACAAAACTTTTTAAGGTGGTATCATATAAGGCAGTAACTCTCAAAGTGGGGTGCATAACAAACACTGGATCAGCTTTTTACAGTCACAGAGACTTGATTTTGACTTCAATGCCTAAGTAGAAAACCTGATTTAGTACCTGGATGGAGTCTACTTATATCTACTCCTCCAATTTCCCTAAGTAATTTTTATGTCCATCGAATTTGGAGAGCCAGTGATAAAATAAATCTTAAAGAATTTTTATTTTTCCTGATGGTCTCCCTCATGATATCCTAGGATATCATCTGCAAAGTAGTCAGAATTATAATAAACAATAATGCTGATAAAGTCATACAAACTTCCAGCCTGGAATATACTCTCCTTTATGGGCAGCGACTCTGTTTAGCTTATTTTAGTATTCCTTACCTTACATTTGTGATATTTCTTGAAATAATAGATATATTTTTTCAAAGAGTTATTTATTTATTTATTCATGATAGAGAGAGAGAGAGAGAGAGAGAGAGAGAATGGCAGAGACACAGGCAGAGGAAGAAGCAGGCTCCATGCCGGGAGCCCAACGTGGGACTCGAAAGGCAGGCGGCAGGCGCTAAACCACTGAGCCACCCAGGGATCCCCAAAACAATAGATATTTAATAAGCCTTGGAAGCATGTTAAAAATGGAACCTGACCTCCCAAAAATGATGTTTGCTTTAATGATCTCTATTTTTCTCAAAGAAGTATTTTGTCAGTGTAATGCCCTTTCAAATCTTAACAACTATAGAAGATTGTTGGTAGATAGCTGGGAATAATAGCTTGTTTGTCTTATGACATCTACAACTTTGGGCAGATCTACATTCATTTTTGCTGAATCATTTTATTAACTTTATTTTTTTATTTTTTATTTTTTTTTCATTTTATTAACTTTAAAAGATCTAGCCTGTATTACATTCTATAGTTTTAAACTGAGAAATAAGTAGATGCAATTGAAGAATTCCACTTGAGGTCAGTGATGTATTCAATTTCTGAAGAAAAGGTGATCCATGTGACAGGGGTGGGAGTGAATGGGTGACGGGCACTGGGTGTTATTCTGTATGTTAGTAAATTGAACACCAATAAAAAATAAATTAAAAAAAAAAAAAAAAGAAGTTCAGCTTGGTTCATCCAGCTTTATTTTTACTCTTGCAATACATTAGGATTTGAAAGAATTAAGTTACTTTACATAAGAAAAAGGAGAGAAAATACAAGGAATTACAATCTCAGAGTAACAATGATAAAGACTCTTCTAGGAAATAGATTTAGAAAGGGTTCCGAGGTGGCCACTTGCCATGGAAGAAAAGCCCTATTACCAGAATCAAAAGAATTGGGTAGCATGACTTGTAACAGACTAATCCTGAAGTATCAGGTTGCAAGTTAAGCTAATGCAGAGGTGCTTCCATACTGAGTTTCTACAATCTCAAATCACAGTTGGCTGGGGTACTGAGCCTATTGATGGGACCTCGGGAACTGGGGGGCAGACAGTGCTAGTTTTTCTGTTAGGTTTAAATTGCAGTCCTGCCTGAATAACAACTACAACAACATGGTTCTAGTCCCTTTTATAGTTCTCTGGGTTTTTATCCTTTTTAAAATACAGATTTATCTGCTATAATTCCTACCAATTAGCTTAATGAAATCCTGGGTGGTAGTGAGCACATTTTAAAAAGATTATAAGGTATCTTAGGAATTATTTCAATTCAGGGTGATTGTAATTAAGTACAGCTTTTACCTGTGATGGTAATAATTTGGGTGGACTATCAATATTATTTTCTTTGAAAATGTATATAAATGTAATTATATTTCCATATTAACATTTGGCTTTTATAAAGGAAAAGAATTACATTCAAAATTTGCATGTTTGGTCATCTTTGACTACTGATATTATGGTTTATTCAAAAGTCTTTTAGAAATTAAATGCATATTTGTAATGTATTTATACTCTTCAGAACCCCTTTAAGCATTTGCAACTTTGTAAATTTTGTGTTAATAGGCAACAATTGAATTTTTTTGAATAAGTTAGCTTTTCTGTTATCTTACAGAGAAAAGAACACACAAAAGACACACAAAGGGACACCACAGTTAACATCTAGATTGTCAAAATCCTAATTCATATCAAAAAAGACATTATATTCTATGTAAATTAGTTGGCTTACCACTTTCGAAAATAATTCTTTTTAAGAAAAAGGAATGGCTTTGTATAGTTCTGTTGACTTTAAAATTTATAGTCTAAAATGAAGGCTGTGTAAAGTCTGGTGTCATGTTACCAGCGAATGTTTGAGATAAATAATGTAAGTCAAATCACTTTCTAATCTATACTGACCTTGACCTTTTCCTGTGGATAGACATCTATAAATGATCATTTGCATATCCAGGCCCTCCTGCAGCCAAATATTGTCCATCACTTGAATAATCTGCAGAACAAGCATATCCTGACGAAGATCATCTCCGGCCTGTTAAACACAAAATCATAGACTCTGGATTTCTCCTTGAATTCCATTAAAAGCCTTCAAATATGGATATGTCATTTCTTTCCTCGAATAAATTTCCAGCTTGACTTAAGGTGATTTCAATTATTCTATTAGTACTAAGAACACCTTGTGTTTCTAAGAGAAGATCAAAGAAGTAAGAATTTTTCTTTAAATGATTACAGAAGCTTCAGCCATTAAATTAGAAGTTGCTTGGAATGTTGTTCGCTGATAATAATCTTTTAATTTATCATTGTGCAATGTCTCAGGTTCAAAGTCTAGTGAAGAGAGGCTCCATGAATGTTTATTCAAATTTCAAACTCAGCCAAGAGAGATCCCTTTCTAACTGAAACATTATTTGGTATGCCATAAATGTATATACTGATATACAGTTAGAATACCAAGAACTTCTTGACTAGGAGTATAAATAGCACACATAAGATTCATCAGACTTTAAATCATTGACTTCTCATATTATGAAGGTGGTTAAAAAGTTTTCAGAGTACACAGCCTTTGATAATAAATGATTAAGAGATAATTTTCTAGCATAGGTGAAGGAAGTGGCATATGTCCAAAGGGGAAGGATAGTTTTCTGCTTTTAAACTAAGAGGTTTGGTTTTGAAAATGCTTTCTAAATTATATGCAAAGAAATACTGCAAGATGAACTTTTGTGGTATTTTTTTTCTTCACCCAAAATCCAGTGTTTCATGACCATTCATGCTTCAGGTTACACAGGTCAAAGCCAAAGTATGGGTGTGTTAAAAATTATACTCAAAAATAGTCAAAATTCACCAAATAATTCACTCTGAGACCTGGTTGTCTGGTTTGGCTGAATGATTGATTAGATTAACTGAATGACTCCAAATTTTTCCTTTCTACTCATAGCTTCTTCTTTGGCCCCTCTTTCCTACTTGTCTATACACCTCTATCACTACCATATACTCTACTTTCCTATGAAATTCATGATAAAGACTGGCCTATATTTAATTGAAAAGAAAATAATCCAAATTACTAAAATAAGCTAGTGCCTGAAGATAAGAATTTTATGTTGCATTAACATATCATTTGAATTTCAGATAATATTGATTCTAATTTAGTACCTAAACCAAAAGAAAACTCTCCTATTGGGGGTTCATCATACATTCCATTTTCTGTGCTACTCAAAAGTGTTTAATTTCATTTATTGAAACAAATCTTCTTAAGTTTTCCATTGAAGGTTCACTAGCTTGAGCCAGTAATGATCAATTTATTGTCAATCATTGCTTGACATGTCCTATAATTCTGTAAAAATGCAGAATCAAAAATAACTGGAATCCTCTTTGTTGCCAGAGGAAAACAAGTAAAATAATTTCTTTTTGTGAGAAATCAATAATTCTACCTGTGAAATCAATTTGATGTTTTAGGAGGGCTACTGTACCTTAAAAATGATGCTGATGTTTTTGCCCATTGGGTTAGCATTGATGAAAGTAATCTTCAGTGGCAAAGCATGAGATGTGAAATATGAACACGCCTACCGAAAGAGAAGAGAAAAATGGTGAGCAAAATAAAGCCAAAAGAACACTTACCCTGAAATCATGGGCCTCTTGCATAATTTGTTATATGAGTAAGTGTAACACATATAAATAATTTTTACACTTTGGAACAAAGAAATTATGTTTATTAAAAACAAAAATAAGCCAACTCTAGTTTATTAGCCAAAGACTTTTACTTAGAAACTGAAAATCCAGCTTCTTGGCAGGTTGTAAACCTTCAACTACATTTTTTTCTCACTGAACAGTGGTGATATGTTGGGAGTTTAGATAAACAAAGTAGTATGTAAATATTGTGTTTATGCTAGATGGTTAATATCTGAAAGATAAAATTGCTATTCAAAAATCTATTTTCTTTTAATTATTTTTCCCCTGCAGCACACTTTAAGGAAATATAGAGTTAAGAAATACCTAAATTTAAATTAGAACTCTGTAACTTATTAGCTGCAAGGTCTCGGGCAAGTTACTTAAATGGGGATAACAGTCGCTATCTCAAACATATTTGTAATAGATATATGGGCTAATAGATATAAAAGACCTTCTACAGTGCAGTGCCTGGCATTAATTAGGTACTTCAAATAAAATAATGCATTATTTTTCTCTTTTTGTTAACATTTTTTTATCTTTACAAATAATAGTACAACATATGTTTCCTCCTTTCTTTTCTTTCAGTTACACTTTGCATTTCCATTTCAGCTTTATAATATTGACGACTTTCCATTACACTTTCATTGTTGGTTATTTTCCTTTTATGTTCTAACAGTTGTCTGAATGCTAAAAGGTTGTATGTCTTTAGGCTATTAGAGACTTCATGTTGACAGTGAAGAGTTAAATCAATACTAAATAAAGGAAAAGAACTTGATGGTTTCAATTTATCAACTTAGTAAAATATGACATCAATACATGTTGAAGGATCAGTTTAAATATCATTGTTCCTGAGAAGTCTGAAATCAGTAGACTTAGAAGGGAAAGGATATGTTGTTTAACTTAACCTATCAACAGAAAACTAACCTAATCCCTAAGCAAACAGAAACCCTTGCTTACTGAATCAATTGGAGGTTTATAGTAAATGGGTGAGACTGCTTGTTAAGTAATGAATTCTTGCTTCAAGAATCAATCAGGGAACATATGACCTTCTGTCATGGTATCAAATTAGGAAGTCCTGTATTAGGTTAGAAATGAGTCTAGATCAGTGGTTTTCAAACTATGCTCAACCTATTCTTGGAGGTCTCTTCGAAGCATCTCAAGTTCAGGGAAGAGGAAAAGGGCAAAGGGTGGCTGAAGATAAGACTTAGCCCTTCTTAATTATGTCACTCAGAGCTATTTTGTTTTCATTGTTTTATATTTTGGTTTTCACATGCAGTATACTTTTTGAGAGTCATGTCAAAAATATTTTGTATTTGACAGTTAGTATGCACAAACCACTATCCATATGATATCAGAGACACAGTATCTATTCTCCAAGAGCCTACAGAAAGTTGGTATGAACACATACACATACGCATTAGGTTGAAAATAATTGACAAGGCCATTTATCACGGTTGAATGAAGAAGCACTTAAAGAAGAGAAATCTTTCAGAGATGGGCTGGATTTGAAGATTGTGCCAGAGATTAGCTAACAGCTTTTAAAATAAAAGGGGGGTTCTAGGTAGGGAAAGGCAAACAATGAGAACTTATATTAGATGTGAAAAGTACATTGCAAGGGCCACAACCAAGAGAAGGGAAAGGATGAGTAGGAATCTTGGAAGATAATTTTATGTAAATAATGAGATAAAAGAGCTGGAATAGAAATAAGAAAATAAGAAGAGCTGGAATAGAGAAAGGAAGATATGACCCCTGTTCTTGAGAAGTACACACTAATGATATAGATTTAAAATAGTTTCTAAAAAAAGGAAAGAAATCTATTAGTAAATGAAGTGTGTGGTCCTTACTTTCCCAGGAGTGGAAAAGGATTACATTAAGTTAAAACCACTCTCCCAAATGCTGGATCCATTCCCTAGTGACCCAAAGGAAAATAGGAAATGATCCATTGTAATTAGTGGTTCCAAGGAGAGACAAGGGTGAAAATTCTTTGAAAGAAGGCTTAATTCAAAGCTAAGACCTTTGTCCTCCATCTTGGAGAGCCACACTTTAAAAAATAGATTGAGCCAGGCTTGAGTGCTTCTCCCCAGTGTAGTTTACTGATGACTACAGTCAACATTAAAATAGAAATGTTGACTGTACGCTTTCCTGTACTCACTACATTCATAGGGCTTCTTTCCCATGTGAACTCTCTGATGCATAATAAACTGTGAACTATCACTAATGGCTTTCCCACAATCATTTCATTTATAAACTTTCTCCCCAGATGGGTTCTCTGACATCATAAAATTCATGCTATCACCAAAGAAACTTCCCATACTTATTACATTCATAGGATTTTTCACCAATGTGAGTTCTCTGTTATATAACAAGATGTGAGTCTCCATTCTGCATTCTTCTGGAGCTTTTCATTTGTGTGAAGTCAGATGATGTAAAATAAGACATTTACTCTCACTGAATATCTTGCCACACGGCATTCCAAACGCTTTTCTGTGGTAGCAATTTGCTCATAGCCAACAAGTTGAGAGTTCTTTTTGTTTTTGTTTTTGATTTTTAAAGAAGATTTTGTTCATTTGAGAGAAACAGAGATAGCAAGAGAGATCACAAGTAGGGAGGAGAGGAGCAGGTTCCCACGAGCAGGAAGTCTAACATGGGGCTGGATCCCAGGACCTTGAGATCATGACCCCAGCAGAAGGCAGACGCTTAACTGACTGAACCACCCAGGTGCCCCAAATTGAGAGTTCTGATTGAAGTCTTTTCCATACTGCCTACATTTATTGTACTCATTCCCCAGTGTGGAGGCTCTAACATCAAATAAGACATTTATTCTGACAGGCCTTACTATGCTCATTATACTTGCAGGGCTTCTCTGCAGTATGGATTCTCTGATGACCAAAATGCTTTTTATTGGAACAGAGAGCTTGCTCACACTCATTCAACTGTAATGTTTCTCACTAGTGTGACATACTTGGTGTTAGAAAAGGATTTTACTCTGAATGCAGGCCTCCTACACTTATGAAATTTAGGTCTCCCCAGGATGAGTTATTTGAAGGTCAATGAGTAGGGAACTCTGAGTGAAGGTTTTTACGCATAAAGCACATTTGTAAGGTTTTTCCTAATTATGGAATCTCTGATATTGAATAAGTGGGAGTAGTGATGACAGCTCTTCCCATGCTTGCTGCATTCATAGGGCTTCCCTCCTTAGTAGATTCTCAAATGAACCATTAGCTGAGAGGTCTCTCTAAATGTCTTATCATACTCATTACACTCTTAGAGGTTCTCTTCCAGTATGGATCCTCTGATGCAGGCTCTGATTGAAAATCTGCCACATTTACCACATCTTCAGATGTGATGTGTTTTCCTTCAGACCTCCTTGTTTGGCAGGACTGTAGGATGGACTAAAATGTTCCCCAAGGGAGAGTGTCATCTGGCTGCATCTGCCCTGTTTATTGCTCTATGCACAGGTGCCCAGCATTGTGCCAGGCACAGCTGACCGGAGCAAATGGAGCAAGGGGCAGCTTACTTGGCATACTTTCCAGACTCAGGGAAAGTACTACTGTCTGCAGGTAGGTATAGGAAAGCAGTGTGGTCCCAGCTAGAGTGCTAGGGGTGGTAACTCCTGGGCTGATGACCCTTAGCCTGACCATCTCCAATCGGCACCCACAGCAGTCACCATTTAGAACTGATATCCCATATCACCAGGGCCCACAAAAAAACAAGACTGGGGATGCCTGGGTGTTTCAGCAGTTGAGTGTCTGCCTTTGGCTCAGGGCATGATCCCGGGGTCCGGGATCGAGTATTGGGCTCTCTGCATGGAGCCTCCTTCTCCCTATGTCTGTGTCTGTATTGGGCTCTCTACATGGAGCCTGCTTCTCCCTCTGCCTGTGTCTCTGGCTTTCTCTCTGTGTCTATCATGAATAAATAAATAATTAAAAATTTAAAAACAAACAGAAAACCAAGACTCATATGGAAATTTAACTAAGAAAATTGTTCTACTCCTTAAACAACAATAAACCAAGAAAGCAGAAACAAAAAATCAACATCTGGATTCAATGATTCATACTGTTCTTTCTACTTTCAGATATCGTGTCTTGAAATGCTGCATTTCCCTGTATTTTCAGCATTAATCAGTGGATATTGCCGATGATTAAGAAGTTACAAATTTTTAAAAAGTAGCAACGATTCAGATTTTCACCCAAATAGACATATCTCAGTTTATGGAATTTGGTGCCTTATTTTGTTATTTTAAAAAATATGCTATGTTGCATATTAGAAAGGTTTCTAAGGCTCCTGTGAAACAGCAAAGTTGTAAAGGTAACAGTGTCAACTTTTTAACAGAAGTTTTAAATTTCATACTAATAATGGTCTGATTTTTCTCCTAATCATTGGATTTGTTTTCTTTATTGTATTATGACTTCAGTCAAGTAACATTTATTGTTCATGCATGATAATTTAACCTCTTTTCTTCTAAGTCTCACTTATTGATCCTACCTCTATTAGTGCTTTCTACTCTTAGGCTTTTGAGAAGGAGGCTAATCAAGTTAATGGAGATAAAAGGAGAAAGAATAATTCTAAGTTAGAGAAGTGTGACTTGTAGAGGCATAAAAGAGAAAGAAATTGTTTCTGATGGCAGGAAGGTCACTCCAGGCATAAGTAAAATCACAAAATATATGGTACACTGACACATGAGTTTCAGTGAATTTTAAATTAAATAAAACTGAGGTGTTGTAGCTAATAATACCCTAGTGTACTAGGCATGGGTATGCACATAATCTAAATAGCATGAAATTAAAGCCAAGCCTGCATAAGGTCACCAAATCAACCATTTTGAATAAATTGAGAAATCAATTTAGTGAGAAATATCTTTTTTTAATTTATTTTTACTGAACTGATAGTTTATTTCTAAATCAACAAATCATGTGATGAGGCCAATACAATCTCAGCCTTACACAGTGCATCAAATGTGGCACATAGTTTGGATTGAATTCAATTACTTTTTTTTAAATACTTGCAATGACAATTCATAAATCGTTTTTGCCATTTCAAAAACATACAGTGAACTAAACAATACGAAACAAAAATACTCAATTTATCTACTGAATAAACTGACTTACATCACGATCAATACCCTTTATACACAGGGCAGGGTTCAGAGGAAGGTGACAAGTCTTTATACACTGAAAGAATTCTTCTAGTCTGCCAATCTCTTTCTTCAGTACCTCCTGTGTAAAAATCATTTGAAAAGCATTTTAGAAACTGTAAAGAACTTGCTTTTCTTTCAAGTTATAATTTTCTTTTATTGATTAAATAAACTCTTTAATTCAGGGGTTGCACACTTGTAAGCTTTGGGGTCAAGTAGGTGTTGTAGACACATATTAGGAGGCAGCAGGCTAAAGACAATATGGAGTGTTGAGGGAAATGGGGAACTAAAGAGTTCATGCCTTTTCTACAGGATTTTAATTTCAATTAAAACCAAAACCAAAACAAAGAACTATTTTATTTTTTAAAGACTTCTTTGTTTATTCATGAGAGACACAGAGAAATAGGCAGAGTTCCGAGAAGCAGGCTCCCCACAGGGAGCCTGATGCGGGACTCAATCTTGGATCCCACGATCACGCCCTGAGCCAAAGGCAGATGCTCAACTGCTGAGCCACCCAAGCATCCTAACAAGGAACTATTCTGTTCAAACAAACACAATGGGTTAGATTTGACCTGTGGCCCGCCATCTTGCAATACCTGCTTTAAGTAATTATTAACACGATCCATTTCTGAAAATTTCCTGGAATTTTAATTTGTAACTCTCAAGATTCATACTTAATAGTGATTTACATTTTAGAAAAAAAATTCACATGGATTAAGGGCAATAATGGCCAAAAAATGACAATTGCAGACAATTGATAATAGTAATAGTAACATGTTTGAACAAATGGTTCACTAAATGCCAATGAGTATATTTCTGATACAAAAGGGAGAGGAACAATAATCCAAAATATAAAAAAACTCCTTTTAGCCCATTTTCAAAAACTCTTTAAGTCCAATTCTAAAAATGAAGGTATCAGATTACTAATGTTTAATTAACTCCCAAGAGTTTCTTGGCTTTTACTCCTGGGTCATTGGCAAATAATAGAAAATACTGCTTTCAGAATCCAGAAGAGCAAGGTGGAAAAATGAGGCAGATTCCACCATGGCACTCTTTCTGTATGTCCTCCTTTGTCCTATCTACACCTGGATTTCCCTAAGGAATATCATGGAGGGGAATCTCTACTTTCTTTAACTAAAATATCTTCTTTACAGAGTTAATTAGTACTTTTAAAAAATTTAATTTAATTTAATTTAATTTAATTTAATTTTATTTTCAATGAGATGACATGCTTTAATAGTAAACAGCAGAGAAAAACAATCTGTAAAGAAATAACCTCTAGGAATCTGAGGAAAACTAATAGAGGAGACAATTTTAATATATTAAAAGTCTAGCCTTTATCAGAATAAGCAGACATAAATTTATAAGTAGGTTTGCAGAATTATGAATTATCTATTAAAGAGGTTTTTCACAGCTTTTATTTAAATTCCAGTTAATTAACATACAGTGTAATATCAGTTTCAGGTGCACAATATAGTGATTCGACACTTCCATACAATACTAATTAGTACTTTTTAAAAAAAAGAGCTAAAAAAATAGCTAACAATAACTTGAATTGTGCAAAATTATAAATGCTTCTTCCATCTCTTTATTTTTATTTTCTTATTTTTATGTTAAGAAATGTTATCACAAAATCAGTCTAGGTGAGCAAAGTAATTTGAGAGAATAATGTCATATCACTTTGGAATTTAATGCAAATGGTCAAAAAAGGCATCAGATTTATTTAACTGTAGTATGCATCTCAAATATGTGTGGAATCTTAAAATGTAAGAAACAAAGACTACTCTCATACACTAATTTTGTAAATTTTATTTCATTTTTTAAAAAATTTTATTTATTCATGAGAGACACAAAGAGAGAGAGAGGCAGAGACACAGGCAGAGGGAGAAGCAGGCTCCATGCAGGGAGCCTGATGTGGGACTCGATCCTGGAACTCCAGGAACCACTCCCTGAGCCAAAGGCAGATGTTCAACTGCTGAGCCACCCAGCCACCCAGGCGTCCTTAATTTTATAAATTTTAAACCAGTTTATTTTACTTACTTTCAACTTTTTGTCTATCACCAGAAAATAATTAGTAAGTCTGCAGTAATATGAAGAAATTATAGAATTTTTTTTGCATTGCTCATCATGTTCTTTATCTTAAAGTTTTTCTGTCAATTTAGAGTTTATATATGTTTCCCATTTAAGAATAAATCCCATGGTTATGCCTTTTATTTTTTATTTATTCCTATAGAGGTGAAGTGCCAGAGCTTCTGGCATTTCTAAATCAAATGAGTGACTTCCAGCAAGAAAAGTATTGGGGTGGGAAAGAATTCTGGAACATTTTGCCTGTCAATGTTTTTATATTATTGTTGAAAATTCTTTTTGATTTTAGAGAGTGCACGGAGAGAAGCTGTGTGTGCCCTTTGAGGACAAAATTCAAGTTTCAGTCATTTTTCTATCCATAACTCCTGCTCTGTAAGTACTTAATGACTGAACAATGTCCTTAATACAATGGGTGGATAACCACTGTCACCCTGCATCCAGAATGTTGAACATAAGAGAACCTACTCAATGCTCTATGTCAGTGAGGGCAATTAGTGATGCATATAATTAAAAAGAGCAAAAATACTTTAATCAGATCAAGAACAAGAAGAGCCAAGTCCATTATTATAATCAGTGATGAAAAAGGCACAATATTTTGACTATCATTCATGGAACTTAGTATAAAAGTTTTACTATCCATACCACCATTGATTTAATTAATTTTATTTGTTATGCCAAAAAAGTGTTTAAAATATGATTTTGAGGGGCACCTGGGTGGCTCAGTGGTTGAGCATCTGCCTTTGGCTCAGGGTGTGGGCCCGTGGTCCTGGGATTGAATTCTGCATCAGGTTCCTCATGGGGAGCCTGCTTCTCCCTCTGCCTATGTCTCTGCCTCTCTCTCTGTGTCTCTCATGAAGAAATAAATGCAATTTTAAAAAAATAAATAAATAAAATGTGATTTCGATTAGTGCAGTGTTAGAAAAATCTAGACCTAGATTTTATACCCTGGACAAAGGTGCCCTAAAAAGTCCCCTTTGGACTTCTACTATCCTGAATTGTGCTGCCATTTTGAGGAAATTACTTCATCTGGTCTTTTTAGCTAAACTGCCTTTAAGTTGATTTCTTTTTGTCAGGTACCCTCCTTATGCTGCAAGGCTACTTAAATCAAAAAACCATATTGGAGTGCCTGGGGGTGGCTCAATCAGTTAAGCATCCAAGTCTTGGTATTGGCTCAGGTTATGATTTCAGGGTTGTGAGTGAGCCCTGCACTGGGCTCTGCACTCAGTGCAGACTCTGCTGGAGATTCTCTCTCTCCCCCTCTCATTCCTCTCATCATTCACTCATGCTTTCTTTCTCTCTCTCTCAAATAAATAAAACCTTTAAAAAAACATGCTCTCTTAGTAGACATTATCATTAACTTTGAGACTGTAAATTGAAAAAAAATCTTGATTAAAGTAATAATTTGGGTGTCTTATACTAAGTATAGGCAAGGAATTTGCTTTCTAAGCTATGAAATTGAAACTTAATTGAACAAAAGATTAAAGAAAACACTACAGGAAGATTAATTTTTCAACAAACCTGTCTTTGAGGGTCACTGGCAGACTTGACTTTTTCCCCTATGTCTCCCAGAATTTTAATAAGTTTCTTCTCCTTGGAAAACTCATCACTCAAGGCTTTTCCTGAACAGAATTGAAGAGCTGCCAACAGCTTCTGATACCAGCTTTTAAAGTAAGTTTCATTCTGTGCATCCTTTAGCAGCCTGAAGGGAAGAGAGAACAAGAATTCTTGTATCTATAGCTGATTTTTTAACCACCTCCAGCAGGAACAATCAGTGCATTTCAGACTAATCTGTATTTGGTGGCTTTGGGCAGTTTAACAGCCTTGAATCAGGGAAAATGTTGTTTGTTCATTGGCAGTCATCAAATTCCATCTGATAGCTAATGAGATTCCTAGAGTGAAGAATCAATAAGAGACCTGCCTTTTCTCATTTCAATTCACAATACACTTTTTCTTTTTTCAGGCTTCTTAATTCTATCTATAACAAATACTTAACATATTTTGACTTCTTATTAAAATAAGGACAACGAATTTTAGAAATAGTATTTATAAATGACCACATTATCATCAACCATCAACCCTACCTTTTTCTACTTTTCTTCAAAAGGCTCCCACACTGTCACATACTACATATTTCTCTTTCTTACAGTAACTTCCTTTGATTACTTGGAGGTAGATGTTGTAAAGGCAAGAGAATGGTTTTGTTTTCAGACATTTCTGGATTCAAATCTCAGCCCTACAACTTATAAGTAATTTAGGCAAGTTCTTTAACTAGGCTGAGATTTTATTTATCTATAAAATAAAGTAATAAACTGATTCTGTAGAGCTGTACAGAACACAGATTGAGCTGATGCATTTGAAAGGCCTTAGCACCATGTACCTACTAGTCAACCAACATTAATTAGTCCCTCTGTATTTTGCGGCCTCCCCCAGCCAACTTCTGTCACTGCCTGGTAGTCTGCTCATGTAATGAACAGGGGAAGCATAGCACACAAAGAAATAAGAATACTCTGCTAGATAATGGAGCAGTAACAAATATTTTTTTACTCCTTGTCATGTGACAACTTCTACTGCCTTGAAACGAATTCCAATATGCTCAAACGTTTTCTATTATGTCCCAAACCACTGAAAAAGAATTAAAAAAACTAATTCTTTTGAATGTTAACCTCTCTTTGATTGGTTCTTTTACTCTTAACTGGTCTCCAGTCTTGTCCTTCTCTGTAAAATTGCCATTCAAGAAACTAGGAGAAAGTTACTGTGAAAATGAAATACTAAAAAAGAAAAGATTAAATGCAAAGCAGTTGAAAAATATATAGATGAATTTCATTCTGAATTCTTAATTTTGCACCTCTGCCTAATATGTATTATGGTACAGAGACTATAACATATTATTTCATTTGTTCTATGCTTTTTGTTTCTACATATTTAAAAAAATTAAGTTAAAAAAGTTAAAAAAATTGAGACTTTTTTTTTTAGGTGAGGGCTTGCTCTCTTGTCATTGTTATGAAGCCAACTTAAATTCTAGCACCTCTTTTGCTTTTAAGTTGAGTAACAGTTCTTACCTACCTCTGGAAAGCACTAAAAAAAAAAACCCTCAAAGGGTTAAAGATGTATTGATGAAAAAATATAATCCATTGACACCTGCTTACTTTCAATGTAAGAAAAATAGTAGATAATAATGAAATTTTTTATATGTACCCCTATGGTGATATTTTGAAATATCAGATGTAGTAAGTGAAATCTGTCATTATTTGGAAGCTCTGAGAAAATGAATGTTGTGTGAGTATGAACTGGAAGGTCGCAAATGCAGGCATTCACATGTAAAACTTTAAGACATTTAATATAAAATTGTATATCTCTCAGATTCTCTCAGTATTTTGAGGACTTTGGTAATATACCATTTGAGAGTGTACTGGGGTTTCAGTGAGATAGGTACTTGATGGGTAGTGTATTTCTATATCTCTATTGATGTTTGCCAGCATTTTCATACACTTTAAATATTGAGTCACTTGTTTTAAAAATATTTTTAACCAGTTCTTGTACATAAATATAATTCTATAACCTCCTGACTGCTATATACATGATAAAAGGAAAAGTTATTTTGTATAGATGAAGTCAACTTTTTACTAAAATAATCTTTTTTAAAGATACGTTTAGATATTGTAGGGCTCATGGGAACTGTCTGAATTATATAATTTGTATTCATACTACTCTTAATTTTTTTGTTAGAAATGTATTTGATTTTTTTAAGGAGAAAAAACTCAAATTTTATTCCTTGCTCAAAATAAAACAGAGCAGGGAAGATTTGCAGAAAGAATATGACTGTGTTTTAAAAAAATTATAAAAGCAAAGAATGAAAATTCAGTGTATTCCACTGTCATTATTTTCCTTGTAGAATATGCCTCATTCCAACCCTGCATCTCCGCTAAGATCATATGTTCTCCTGGTGAGATCTGGTTCAAGCTCAACAGTTTTTTGCCTCATGAAGAGTTTGTCTTTACACATTGCAAAACTGAAATCATGGAGTGGTAGAGTGTAGGAGATGACCATGAGAGGTCAAATAACCATTCCTGTGTCCTTAGATATAGTTAAGAAAAATTAACGTGTCCTTCATTTTAAACAACTGCAGAGAAAGTTGGACTATACAGCTTGAGGTAGAGGGTTGGACAGTTCTGCATCGATGACTTCTACATAAGGAAGCAGTAAGCCCCTCATTGAGTATTTTGTATCCATTGCCTCTATTTTAAGATTAGCAAAGAGCTGGCCACTCTCTGGAACATTACAGAAACCTTTTTCTATTCTTTTCTTTCTTTCTTTCTTTCTTTTTTTTTTTTAAAGACTTTATTTATTTATTCATGAGCGACACAGAGAAAGAGGCAGAGATAGGCAGAGAGAGAAGCAGGCTCCTTGCAGGAAGCCTGATGCAGAACTCCTTCCCGGAACTCCAGGATCACGCCCTGAGCCGACGGCATACGCTCAACCACTGAGCCACCCAGGCGTCCCAGCAGAAACTTTTTCAAAAAACACTGTCACCTAAGAGCAGCACTATTGTTTATGCCAATTTTTTTTTTAATTTTTAAAGTCAAGGGACTGAGAAATATGAAGATTTAGTTGTGAAAGATCAGACTTTTAAGGTGCATACAATGTGACTGCATATAAACTATGAGGTAAATCTTAAAATGCCAGAGACTTGTTTATCCTAATATCTGAGATCCAGGGATATAATTCAATTTGATATGATTTTGTACACATCTTATGGACTGTAAGTAATGACAACGTAAAAATGAGGATAAATGCATAAAGTCTAGCTGATTAAAGGTTTTGACAGTGTTAAGGATGAGAGGCAGAAGCAAGAATGAGGAGGAAACCCAGGTAATAGCATGCTTGTAAGATGTTATGAAGGTATTTGACTAAATTAAGGGGATCGTGGAAGACTCAGAGAAACTAGCTGTTTTTTAAGATAGAAACCCCAGCTAGCATGATAGGGAGATTTTCCTTGATTATTGAGCTTGTCTCTGTTTCTCCATGCACGTGGCTGCTTCTAATTCTACAGGGAGTAACTTGCTTGAGCCACAGGAGACATAGTTCTCACTTCTCAGGCTACCATTAGGACAGAATAGAATCATCACACGATCTCTGCCCTCCTCGCCTCCTAACTCTCTTCAGTGAAGGTCTAATTGTAGTTCTAATAGCAGGGTACTCCCCATCTTAGGAGCTCTCTTAAATTTTGACCCACTTGAGTTATATCCTGTGAGTGAAAAGGGGAAACAACATCTTAGAGCAGAAGAGAACTGAGTTACACAATGAAGATGAGTGACTTCAGGTCAGTCCAGAACCTCCTCTTCCCATTTCCTCCCATGTTGGCTGAGCAAGCAAGACAAGGTGTGTGGCTCAGGAGACCAGTTTCTAGTGAGCACAGGAAGATTCTAGAATGTCACTTCTTCAAGTGTATTTATAACTCTAGGATATATAGACTGATATTCAATACTTGATATAAAATTATTAATTTTAAGATTTTAATAGTGTGATTAAAAAGTAAAAAGAATTTGGGATGCCTGGGTGGCTCAGTTGGTTAAGTGTCTGACTCTTGATCTCAGCCCAGGTCTCGATCTCATGGTTGTGGGCTCCATGCTGAGCCTGGGGCCTGCTTAAAAATAAAAAAAAAAGGGATCCCTGGGTGGCGCAGCGGTGTGGCGCTTGCCTTTGGCTCAGGGCGCGATCCTGGAGACCCGGGATCGAATCCCACGTCGGGCTCCCGGTGCATGGAGCCTGCTTCTCTCTCTGCCTGTGTCTCTGCCTCTCTCTCTCTCTGTGTGTGACTATCATAAATAAATAAAAAAAAACTTAAAAAAAAAAAAGAAGAAGAAGAAAAAGAAAAAGCATGTATCTTTTTAGACTTTACAACTTTATTTCACTTCTTAGTGTTTCTTTAGATATTTATTTAATATTTTCCCAGACTGAGGAACTTGTTACATTTTTTTTTAAGAGAGACAGAGAAAGAGCACATCAACAGGGGTGGGGTGGGGTGGGGTGGGGAGAAGGGGCAGAGAGGGAGAGGGAGATAGAGAATCTTAAGCAGGCTCCATGCTCAGCACAGAGCCTTTGTATATTTTATCTCATGACCTTGAGATCATGACCTGAGCTGAAATCAAGAGTCAGATGCTTAACCAACTGAGCCACCCAGGAGCCCCAGGAACTTGATACATTTTATAGTCCTTGCAAAGATAATCATTTCCTAGGACTAGTTTATTCTTAGAATACTAATTTGCTTTTTTCAAAATGTAACACTAAACTTACATTGGATTTTGCATGCAAGGAGCTTTATATTGGCCACGTCTGCAGAAATGTAATTTCCAATCACTAGCTATTTTGCAAAATCTGTCAATACACTATTTTGTAACAATTCTTAAATATAAAACTGTTAAAAGGAAATAAATTCAGAAAGTAATGACATTCATACTCTAGAGATTATATACATTTTTAGAACACTTAAATATATGAGAGGAGGCCCATAAAGTATGTAGCTGAATAATTGCATCACCATAATATAATTTATATATCTAATATTTATTACCACCTCGAAAGTGTTCTCTTTGAAATGTACGTTCAGCCTAATGATATCCCCACTGTGCTGACTCTCTGTGGTAGATCCGATTATTGTTTCCAACTCTATGCTTTCTCTGAAGCATAGGTTTCTCTGAACCTCTGAAGGAGGTTATACATAATCTAGAGTCTTTGTTCTATGACTTCCAGTGCCTTCCCATAGTCAGAGTCTATTTCTCTACCCAGTGTCAGGGTTGGTCATGTGATTCGCTTTGGCCAATAGGATGTGACTGATGTAATGTATGCCCTTGTGCATGCAGATATTTTAAATGTGCTATTATGGATTGGTTTGGCAGCTTGTACTTCTGCTTTCTGCCATGAAAACAGTATATCCCCTCTGGGGGCTGTTCCTCCAGTTGCAGAGTAACAGGACATTGTAAAGCAGAGCTAAGTATTGCTGTGAGGAGTCCAGTGGAGCCCAGCAGAACTAGAGCAAGTCTGCAGCTTATGTATTGAACGAGTGAGAAATTTGTGTTGTAAGCCACTGAAACTTTGGGGCTATTTGTTGCTATAGTAAAAACTAATGAATATGCCAGTTTTCATATTCTTTCTTTTCCCATTTTGTTTTTATTTATTTATTTGTATTGCCTTTAGAATATGCAGCATAATTTTTAAACATCCACCGTGTTAACCCTGAGGATATTTGGGGGCATATCTAATTGCTGAAAATAAACAAAATTCATCTGTAGCCAAGTCTGGTGAATTAGATGAGTGATCAATTTGAGCATACTATTTCAGATTTAAAAAAAAAAACCTATAAAATAATAAAAATAGTTTTTTTATGGATCATAAAAAGCCCCAAAAGGATTTTAAAAATGATTTGAACAGGCTCATTTGGGCATGTATATTCTGTTACACTGCTGGCATTTTGTTGTTTTATTGCTACTAACATACTTTTTGACCCATTTAAAAGTGTGAATAGGCCCATGTACCATCTGTTGCTTTGTCTAGCCAAGTGTTTAAGTATCTTGTAGGAGATTCTTTCTGAGGAAAAGTGTTGTACTAATGAGTGCGATGGGGCAACAGCAAGATTTTGTTTTTAGGATGTACATAACACAGAACTAGACAAAGGACCTGATGGCTTCAGGCAGTGAGGAAGGCAGTACATGTAGCTGCTCTGGTAAACTAAGAGCTCTGCTTTAATCCTAACATCTGGCAGGCTGGAATGGCTGAATAGGCAAGGGACCAATGGCTTTGGACAGGGAAGTACCCATATCAGTATGTTTAAGAGTCATGGGTCATTGGTCTAGTGAGGAACAGACTAGTTCCTCTATGCCCAGTTCTCTCTGCAAAGTCCAAAGAGGAAAGCCCAAAGAGACATTTATTTAGCTGTGTGCCAGAATTGGAAACTGTTGCCTCATTCCCAGGTTAGATTTCTGTTCTGAAAGAAGGTTTGTTGATTTCCCCTGTTCTTATGTGAACAGGAAGAAAATACTAGGGCAGGATGGAGAGAAAAGATAGGAAAGGAACAGCCCATACTCTTGCACCTCAACTGTTTGGCAAAGCAAGGATGTACAAGTTTTTCAAGGTTCAAATAAATAGCTGAAGATAATTATATATGATCCAATCCTTGTGTAGAAAGGGGTTGATCCAAGGCCAGATCTAATGGGAAGCTCCTGTAAGACTGCCCAAAGAATTCACCCATATGAGGTAGCCAGTTTTCACAGTGAAACAACACAGGGCCTTGATGGAAGATCAGAGACCTCAGACAGAGGACTGCAATTATTTGTCCAAGTGTGAAGGTCACATTTCTTTCTTTTCCCTCTATCCTCCCAAGTCAGGAGAAGTAAAAACCAGAAAAGAGAGAGGAGTGAAATATCAGATCATATTCTCTACCCACTGCAAGCTCCCAAACTAAAACTTGGCTGTACTAGAAAATAGGGAGGAGGTGTTTGTCAAATTGGAGAAGAAAATGAAGTTTTAAAATGGACAAAACTAGTAGGAGTTTTTGATCTACAAGTGAGCAGGAAACTGTAGACTCTACTCTTGTTTTAATTAGGGAATATGAAAGAGCAAAGGTAGTATTTTAAGAATAATAAAAACTTTCATTGGAGACTACCAAGATCAGCCAGTCTAGAAAAAACTAGGTGAGATCATTAAAAATCTGTCAGCATAAAAAGACAGCTTCAGGAAATGCACTGATCGCACTGCATGAGAGAAAAAGCCTCAAATGTAGAATAAGAATTGAAGGGATTTTATCTCAAAACTCTTAAGAGGGTTGGCTGAGATTTTTTTCTTTATTCCCTTGCCACTTCTACAAAAACAGTGCCCATTTTGACTTTGTGGGCAATTATTGCTACACACAGAATTCTTTTCAAGAAGTCGAACTTGTTTTTTCAGCAATAGGTTATTAATTCTGCATATATATGGATACATAGGTACGCATTTACTATTATAATTGATAGTTTATCATCATAGCTAAATAAAATCTTTAACAGATATGACCAGTCACATGTTTAATCGTAAAATTAAATGGTATTTTTTTCTGAAGGAAAATTAGCCATTGATGGTATCCAGTTTATGTAAACATTTGTCATCAGGATTACTGTTGTATAGCCATGATGCCCTCTCAGCCTCAGCTGGAAACTATGAAGGGAAAAAAAAACAACAACAACAACAAAAAAACTTCCCACAACCCAAAACTATGCTGAGCATTCCCCTGAAGATATTCCCGAATCTATAATAAGGAATTAGAGCCCTTTCCACTCATCTTGTTGATCTACTCACATGTATTCATTCATGTTTACATGTTAAATATACTGAATAATGTGATTTAAAAGCAGCAACTCTGTCCTCCCGATTTCAAAATACACTTGCTGCTTTTAAGATATTTTATTCAAATCACTCTTCTAAATCAAGCACCAAGCTGTGAATAACTCTTAGTGATCCTTCTCAGCCCCCACCATTATACTCCATATGTGCTTTTTTTAAATTCTAAAACAAAACAAAACAGGTGAACACCCTTTGGAAGAAAGAGCTATCTGTGTGACCCTCCTGAATTGCATTTCTTTTTTTTTTCACATTGTTTTCTGCTTTCCCAGATCCCTAGGAATTTTTGTGCTCCTGCTGCTCTTTGCTGAAAACGCCACCTAGCTCTGCTGTTTCCTCTCGTTCTGTTGTCCTGGACTCCCAAATAGTCTAGTCTGGACTCCCAATAGTCCTTCTTAGCCTAATCAAACACATTACCTCTCACTGTACATTACTCATATACTCAGAGAATACTACTACTTGAGCATGGGGCTGAACAACGTTTCCAGATAACATCTTCCACCCCTCAAATTTATTAGGTGAGAAAACTGAAAGATTAAAGGACTTGCCTAAGGTCTTATGACTAAGAACCAGAGTTCCTAAACCACTGCTCCAGGCTCTTTCCAAAGAATCACATTCTGTGTTTGTTATGGACCGAGTGTTTGTGTCTCCTCCACCCCCACATTTATATGTTGAAGCCCTAACACCCAATGTGATGATATTTGGAAGTGGGGCCTTTGGAGGGTAATTAGGTTTAGATGAAGTCCCGAGAGCAGGGCCCACTTATGGCATTAATGCTGTTAAAAGAAAAAAAAAAAAAAAAAAGAGACTGGAGCTCTCTGCTTTTTCTGCCATGTGAGGACACCGTGAGAAGGATCCAGCATCCATCTATAAGCCGGGAAGCAGGCCCTCCTGGGAAAATGGAATTGGCTGTAGCACCTTGCTCTTGGATTTCCCAGCCTCGAGAACGGTGATAAATAAATTCCTGTTGTTTAAGGCACAATAATTATGTTACTTTTCTTTATTGCAACTTGAGCTAACATAGTGTCCTAACAACTATCAAAATATGATTTGGGAGACATTTTTCTGCCTGTATTACCTCTTGCAAGAAACTTAAATACTCTGGCCCTTCATTTTCCTAGTGTGTACAAGTTGGCATTGATGAGGTTTAGCAAGCTACCTTCCAGCTATAGGGTTCTATAATTTTAATTCTTGATGAATTTACCAAGCATTTACTCTGTGCCAGGCATTTCCCAAGCATTCTACATAGCTGTGTTAGGTAATCTTCTATTTGCTCCAGGTAATGACTCCTTCCATCTTACAGACAAGGATATTATGGTTTATAGAGGTCAAGTAACTTGCACAGTCACCCAATCAGGGATCAGGGATTCAAATTCAAGTTTACCTGACTCCAAAGACTTGGTCATCACCATCATGCTATACCTGAATCCCTGACACTGGTACCAGCTAATGACTTAGCCTGAAACAAATATACAATCCAGGAATCCTTTCTTGCAACTTTCCTACTGTGGTTGTCTTTAATCTCTTTCTCTGGCTTCCTGTTTTCTTACCCTCAGAAGTCTCATGCTCTCCAGACTGCCTTCCTTCTTTTCAAAGTACCTCACTTCATTCCTTCCTGCTATCTATAAACTTGCTGCCCAATCACCAAAATATCTAATAATATTTTCTTTGCTATTTTTAACTTTTTCCTTGAACTTTTGAAGAAAAGCGTGTTAACCGAAGTATACTTTTGTGTGAAAAATTTATAAGCAGGAACACTTTTCTTTCCCTGGCCTAGCCTACCAAAAGAACAGAAGATGGGGACTCAGCTTTATGTGTGGACAATGCCTTAAAATAATTTGTTCTAACTCTCTGAAGGAAGTCCATGGTATTTTGATAGGGATTGCATTAAACGTGTATATTGCCCTGGGTAACATTGACATTTTCACAATATTAATTCTGCCAATCCATGAGCATGGAATATTTTTCCATCTCTTTGTGTCTTCCTCAATTTCTTTCAGAAGTGTTCTATAGTTTTGAGGGTATAGATCCTTTACATCTTTGGTTAGGTTTATTCCTAGGTATCTTATGCTTTTGGGTGCAATTGTAAATGGGATTGACTCCTTAGTTTCTCTTTCTTCAGTCTCATTGTTAGTGTATAGAAATGCCACTGACTTCTGGGCATTGATTTTGTATCCTGCCACGCTACCGAATTGCTGTATGAGTTCTAGCAATCTTGGGGTGGAGACTTTTGGGTTTTCTATGTAGAGTATCATGTCATCGGCGAAGAGGGAGAGTTTGACTTCTTCTTTGCCAATTTGAATGCCTTTAATGTCTTTTTGTTGTCTGATTGCTGAGGCTAGGACTTCCAGTACTATGTTGAATAGCAGTGGTGAGAGTGGACATCCCTGTCTTGTTCCTGATCTTAGGGGAAAGGCTCCCAGTGCTTCCCCATTGAGAATGATATTTGCTGTGGGCTTTTCGTAGATGGTTTTTAAGATGTTGAGGAATGTTCCCTCTATCCCTACACTCTGAAGAGTTTTGATCAGAAATGGATGCTGTATTTTGTCAAATGCTTTCTCTGCATCTAATGAGAGGATCATATGGTTCTTGGTTTTTCTCTTGCTGATATGATGAATCACATTGATTGTTTTACGGGTGTTGAACCAGCCTTGCCAAATCATTAACCTGACCCCTTCTTCTCCATCCTTCCTCATTTTCGAAAGTAAGACCAACACCACCGTTTCTAAGGATCTGGCCTCCTGTGGTTTACTTAGGCTAATGATAGTTCTGGGTGGGGCTGAGAGAGTAGAGGGAAAAGATGCTAAATTGAAAGTAACACCCTGACTGCATTTGAGGATCTAAGAAACCAGATGAACCGTGCACACACAACAGATGTGCCTTGAGCTACCCACCTTAATTGGGCTTGTGGTTCAAAATGATTTCAAGTTGTGGCAAAAGAGAAGTGGGGAGTCACTAACATCAGCACATGTGCTGTAATAAAGTAATTTCTGCTTGACATATAATTAATGCTGAAATCCATGCTCCTGGAATTTTAAATTAGTCTGATAAATGTCTACATTTTCATTTTCCATTCCTTACTCTTTGAAAATATGGTTCTGAACTGAGCTCCTAACTCAGCTTTTTTTTCTCTCTTTTTTTCCTGAATACATGTATAGTTGCTTTAAAGGCAGTATAAGCATCTTTTTCATAAAGTTTCCTTAACAAATTTCTTTTAACAGCAAGGCAATTCCTCTGCTATATGAATGTTTCATAAGAATAGCAACCTAATAATAAAGATCCTCTTTACCCCTCAGCCTTTTGTTCTTGCATAGCACTCTGGTGAAGGCTGGATAATCATCATATTGTGCACTGAACAATTCATGTGTTTGAACACAGCCAGAGGGGCAGGTTTATAGGTGTAAGGCAAAGCTAGCTTTGAAATACCTAGTTTCCCTGGAACCTCAGTTTCAAATCACAGCTGGGGTGGCTGCTTCACCCTTCTTCCCTGAGTTACAAATAGCATGGTTTATTCTGTGAGGATATTAAAGGTTCCCTGGGATGGTATCCATAAGACTCAGAGCTGTGTTTGAGGTCCTGAGAAAATTTCTGGGACATTCTTGCTCACTGTCATGAAATCGCATGTCCCCTGAGGTTGGCTAGCACCATTTAATCCCATTCCTTTTGGAAATTCAATAAAGACTTATCAGTGTTCTATAAGGCCTCTACAATTGACCTGGCTAATTCTCTCTTGATTAATGTGATGGTATTGTCATTGTTCTTGTGCAGATTGAACTTGCCAGTCAGGGATAATTGTCCTGTCCACTAAATCACATGCATGAAAAAAGCGCTCTTTAGATCACTGCCCAAAAAACTTAGCAGCTCACTGCCTACCTCAGTCTCTCCATTTGTAAAAGGATGATGGTATTGTCTGTCCTGTCATCAAATCTATGTTTCTGTAATGGTCGGAATTTTGTCTCCAAAAATTCAAATGTTAAAACCCTAACTTCCAGTGTAACTATTTGAATAGAGGCCTTCAAGGAGGTAATTAAGATTAAATGAGGTTATAAGGGTGGGAACCTAATCCAACCAATCCAGTGTCCATAGAAGAGAGGATGAGAGACCAAAAGAGCATGTACACAGAGAAAAAAGGTCATGGGAGGACCCAGCAAGAAGACAGCTGTCCACAAGACAAGAAGAAAGGTCTAAACAGGAACCACTCCTCCTGACACCTTGATTTAAAACTTCTAGAGAAATTTTCTTCTTCTAAAGAATTGTGAGAAAATAGATATTTATTGTTTTGGCCACCCAGTTCAAGGTATTCTGTTGTGGCAGCCTTAGCTGACTGATGTAGTTTCCAGCCTAGGACTCCCTTTTTTTGTGATCCAGACCTGCATGTTTAACTGTCTATAAGATATCACTTAAATTCTCCTGAGGTATTTCAACCTTAACATGACTAATTTCATTATAATTTCCCCCCAATACCTTCTTTTTCACCTGAATTACCTCCATGAATAGAATCACTGTCTTCCATCACTCTAACTAAAAATGAAGCAGTTGTCCGTGATTCTCTTACCATTAGTTGCATCAAATTTGTTACCATGTCTTAATACATTCACCATCTAAATAGCTCTCAGATCTAATTTCTTCTCTCTGTTCCCACTGACAGAATTTAATTGAGGCTTTGATTTCTTGAAGGAATCTTCTGGTACTTGATTTTTCTACCATCTCCATTTAAATTTTTTTCCCTCCCTCAAATTAGTCCTCTTTACTTAGTCAAGTGAAGTCCTGTTCTTGTGATTACGATCCAGATAGCTTTCAGGATAAAATATAAAGTACTAGTGTAACTTAAAGGGCACTCAAGATTTAGTGTCTTTGCATCCTGAAGCACTGTTTATGTACTCACATTTCAAACATAAAGTCCTACTTATAATAACTGGAATCTTCTCTGCTTTCCCAGGCTACAATACTTTTACATCATCCCGTCCTCTGGGTCTGAAATTATAGTTCAATATGCTAACACCTGTTTATCCCTTAATGTTCAACTTAATTTACACCTTTCCCAAAAAGACTTTCCTGGGCAGGGGTGCAGCATTCCCCGTGTAAAGGTGAAGTACTTCCCTGTATCCATTATTCTTTTAACACTTGTTTTATTGTGTTTTGTTTTGTTTTGTTTTTTTTAGAATTGTGCTTTAATTGCTTTGTTTTGTTTTAATCTCTTCCCTATTTGACTTTAAATTCCTTAAGGGCAGTTCTATGACTCTATGCTTTTTGTGGCCTAAGAGTAGTCAGTCAATTTTGCTGGATAAATGAATTGACTACAGTTAAATCTGGTTTTCCTAAAATTGGTTGCTTCTATTTCTTGATTAAAATTTTAGGGTATGAACCCTAAATTTAATATGATCCTATTAAATTATATTTTCACATGCTATTTCCTTTACTGTCCAAAAATGTAATACTATACATGTATATGCAGATATTTAAAATATTTTTATTAATTACCTATTTAAAAATTTTGAAACCTTCCAAGAGACTACTAGAGATGCTCCATCATATTGTGATTTCAGGACTCAGATCATGGGGACAAAATATAGGAGCAATTTTTACTAAGTAAAAATAATTGCCTAATTAAATGAATTTAGTTGACGATGATCAGATGGAAAGTCCATCATTGGCAAAGTTACATTAAAATGTTAGGAAGTTTGAAGAAAAGCTCTTTTCTATCACATAAACCATCTCATTTTAGAATTGAATTTCTTGAATCTCAGAGGGAAAAAATTACAAATATAAGAACAAAGTGATATGTGTTTGTGAGGGAGTATGTCTGTGTGGGAGACTATATCTATTTAGGTGGTAATCAGAGCATTTATTTCCAAAGGATTTCCAGGGCAGTCCTGGTGGCTTAGCAATTTAGTGCCGCTTTCAGAAGAGACCCAGGAGACCCAGGATCGAGTCCCACGTCAGACTCCCTGAATGGAGCCTGCTTCTCCCTCTGCCTGTGTCTCTGCCTCTGTGTGTGTGTGTGTGTGTCTCTCTCATGGATAAATAAAAATCTTGAAAAAAAAAAAAAAAAAAAGGATTTCCAAAAGATAGATTGTAAGATGTTTAAACTCTCTGCTACCAATAATATTGGTTCAAAAAAAAGTCGGACCCTTTAAGATGTGAGCAGTTAAAGGTGTATTTATCAAAATAAAAATAGCCTCTAATAATCTATGGGTGAGTCTTATTTCAATGGTTATTTTGTTTTAGGTTCTCTTTAAAAACAAGTCTTTTCCATTTTGAACTACCAAGTTATTTAGTCCTTAATGGAATTATCCCTTCATAATTATCCTTTAAGAAAAGTTTCAGGAGGCTTACTTTAATGAGACTCTTTCTTTGTCTCTGAAATCATCAGTGGAGGTTGGACGATAGTGCTCAAAGAGCAGATAACTGAAAATGCTTTGAAATTCATTGGTTAGCAATTCTCTTTCTTTTTTTTTTCTGAAACACATTAAAAAAACAAGTATTTTACGGTTCACATTTCTAGAAAATGGCATTTATTTTTAGTCAGAATTTGAAAATTATTAATTTGAATTATGAACTAAATAATATTTACATGCTCTGTCTTTCAAGGATGTTCTTCCCTAAAATAGTATTTTTCTTTTTATTAGTATTTTACATTAGTCAAATATAATAATGCTTACATCCTTATTTTCTTATTTTTAACTTTTTTCAGTTTCCCTTTATTTCAATTAGCAACAGAAGAAAATAATTTATTTTAATGCTTTTTCTGATTATAGTGTAATGATTTTTATTTTGACAAACAGGGAAAAAAAGCAGAGTGGTAGGAGGGTATGTTTCTGATAAATATTGCTTGTTTCCTTTCCAAGAATTATGGAAAAGCGTACATAGACAAAGAATCCAGCAAGATAAAGTCTATCATTTTTGCATGGCAAATTCTCCTTCAAAGCACCTCATTTATGGTCTCATTTTTCTCCCTTGGATTGGTCATACCATTGGTAATCAATAAAGTTGGACTTTCAGTTTGAAAGCCTTAAAATATAGGCAATAAATGGACTAAGGAGTCAGATATATTTGAGTTTGTAACATGATTGAGCCGTTTAATTGCTGTGTGACTTTTGGCGTCTGACAACTTCTCTGAGCCTGAACAGTATCTAATAATTACAGTGAGGATTAAATTATATAATTTAGGAAAGTACCTAGTGAAAGTCTGACATTAATATCAGCTCAAAAAAGGGATGCCTGGGTGGCTCAGCAGTTGAACGTCTGCCTTTGGCTCAGGGCATGATCCCAGAGTCCCCGGATCGAGTGCCACATTGGGCTTTTTGTGTGGAGCCTGCTTCTCTCTCTGCCTGGTCTCTGCCTCTCTCTCTCTCTCTCTCTCTCTGTCATGGATAAATAAATAAAATCTAATATATATATATATATCAGCTCAAAAATAATAGGAGTTGTTGTTCCAGCTATTCCTAGATATATGGAGTTTGAATTTTAGCTCATATTTCTTTAGATTTCATAAATATTTTTCATTACAGTGTGGCTCATTTAAAAAAATAATTTCCAAAATATGACTTAATGGAAAACCTAAGTTTTCTCTATCAGAATAAATGCTAAGTTATAGGTATTCCTTATTTGAATGGTATTTAGCTAACATGCTCAGTTTATTAAAAACAAGAAGAATGGTTGAGCTTTCTCCACTGTTCAAGACAATTCTGGCTTCAAGGATATTCAAGCTCAGTACCTTCAGTTTGTTTCATGTCATTGTCAAAAGCACTGGCAAAACAACCACTATAATAATGAACCACACAAATGTATAATAATAATAATAGCAATAGTTGAAGTCAAGGCACAAATGAAAGAACAATAATGTAACTAATTCAGCAGGCACTCTAAAATGATCATGACTATTACTGATAAGACTGAATATATCTGAGTAGTTTTCTTAGTTTCTTAACAAACTCTGAATAGTTGCTCTAAATATATCATTTATACTTGACCCATAGAGCTGAGCTTATTATTTTCAGTACTAATCTGAATTGGTTGAGCAGGCAAAGGAATAACAGTCATCAGAATAAGATGGAAATCGACATTATAAACTTCAATACCATATAAATGGCTAGAGCAGCCCAGAAATACAACAGCATCTTGATTTTTTCATAAAACTCATGTTAATCACTTCTGTTTTAGAGTTTGCATAGTAGTAGAAAGAATAATTATTTCTTTCAGTGTTTGCCCAATAAAAAAATGCCTCAGAAAGATAAGCTGTAAAATAGAAGTGGAGACCATAGATTTATGGAAATAATATTATTTAGAAATTCTTTTTTTTATTGTAAAAATAGTATTTTTTTATTTTTTAAAGACTTTATTTATTCATGAGAGATAAAGAGAGATAGAGAGAGAGAGAGAGGCAGAGACACAGGCGGACTCTAGGGTCACGCCCTGAGTCAAAGGCAGACGCTCAACCACTGAGCCACCTAGGCGTCCCAACAGTATACATTTTTAAACAAAATCTTATCTAGAATCATCATCTATTTTTTAAAAAAAGATTTTATTTATTCATGAAAGACATGGAGAGAGAGAGCAAAGACATAGGCTGAGGGAGCCTGATATGGGACTCGATCCCAGGACCCTGGGATCACACCCTAAACCAAAGGCAGATGCTCAATCACTAAGCCACCCAGGCGTCCCTAGAATCATCTTCTTTCTCCTACACCCACCCCCATTAGGACGAAAGATAAAACAAGATTTTCTCAGGTAAGAGTGAGATAGGCACTAGACCATTGTTGGTTTTATTCTACTCTTTCAAATATTAAGATAGCTTGAAGGGAACTCTGTGGTTTGAAGAAGCACATATTTAAAACAAAGCAGAATAGATAAACTTTTCTATATTTAGAGATGCAATGGTTCAGGCAAAAAGAGTAAGAGTAACTTGTTCTAGTTTATGCAAGTATTTATTTATTTATTCAAAAGATAGATTCTCAACAAAACTAAAAGATAGCCTACAGAATGGGAGAAGATATTTGCAAATGACATATCTGATAAAGGGTTAGTATCTAAAGTCTACAAAGAACTTCTCAAACTCAACACCCAAAAAACTAATCCAGTTAAGAAATGGGCAGAAGACATGAACAGACACTTTTTCAAAGAAGACATACAGCTGGCTAACAGACACATGAACAGACACATGAACAGACACATGAAAAGATGCTCATCATCAGGGAAATACAAATCAAAACCACAATGAGATACTACCTTATACATGTCAGAATGACTAAAATACACAACACAAGGTGTATAAAAATACACAACAACCTCAGGTGTTGGTGAGGATGCAGAGAAAAGGGAATCATCTTGCACTATTGGAGAGAATGCAAACTGGTGCATCCACTCTGGAAAACAGTATGAAGTTTCCTCAAAAAGTTAAATATAGGGGCGCCTGGGCAGTTCAGTCAGTTAAATGTCTGACCATTGATTTTAGCTCAGGTCTTACTATCAGAGTCATGAGTTCAAGCCTCACATTGGGCTCCACACTGGGTGTGGAGCCTACTTAAAAAACGTTAAAAATAGACCTACCCTATGATCCAGCAATTGCACCACTAGATATTTACGCAAAGGATACAAAAATACAGATTCAAAGGGGTATAGGCATCCCGATGTTTATGGCAGTATTATCAACAATACTAACCTCGGAGAGAGCCCAAATGTCCATCGATTGATGAATGGATGAAGAAAATGTGGGGTGTATGCGTGTGTGTGTGTGTGTGTGTGAAATGGAATATCACTCAGCCATCAAAAAAGAATGAAATCTTGCCATTTGCAATGATGTGGATGTGGCTAGAGGGTATTATGCTAAGTTAAATAAGTCAGTGAGAGAAAGACAAAGACCATATGATTTCACCCATATGTAGAATTTAAGAAACAAAACAGATGAACATATGGGAAAGGGGAAAAAGGGGGAAAGAAAGAGGGAAACAAACCAAAAGAGGCTTTTAAGAAAGATTTTATTTATTTATTCATGAGAGACACAGAGAAAGGCAGAGATATAGGCAGAGGGAGAAGCAGGGTCCCCATGGGAACCTGATGTAGGACTCGATCCCAGGACCCGAGAATCACCTGAGCCAAAGGCAGATCTCAACCACTGAGACACCCAGTTATGCCCCATAAGAGGCTCTTAATTATAGAGAACAAACTGAGGGTGGATGGAGGGAGGTGAGTGGGGCATGGGATATATGGGTGATGGGTATTAAGGAAGGCATTCGTGATGAGTGCTGGATGTTGTATGTAAGTGATAAATCACTGAGTTCTGCTCCTGAAACCAATATTGCACATACATTAACTAAAATTTAAATAAAAATGTTTAGAAAATCATAAAAAACCCAAAAGATAGATTCTGACTACCTACATAGACCTATTAATATGGCAGTACAGTAGTGACCAAGATACCATGGTGATCTGATGGCCAAAATTCTTGTGGCCTGGTAGTTTACATTATAGTAGGGAGAGAATGGATGCTAAACAAATACGAAGATGAACAATAAGCAAGATAATTTTAAGACATCATATAAAGCAATTGGAATGTGGACCTTTAGATAGCTAAGTACAGGCAATAAAAGATCATCTTTAGACACAAAGCCAGAGTCCAAAAAATATAATTAAAATATCTACTGATATTTCATTCCTAAGATGTAGATGCATTTTAAAACAAAGTTACTTTAAGCAAAAGAATTAAAAATGTATAATAAAATCACTTGTACTAAATTATGACTGCTTAGGGACACCTGAGTGGCTCAGCAGTTAAACGTCTGCCTTCGGCTCAGGGTGTGATACTGGAGTCTCAGGATCGAGTCCCATATCAGGCTCCTTGCATGGAGCCTGCTTCTCCGTCTGCCTGTGTTTCTGCCTCTCTCTCTCTCTGTCTCTCATGAATAAATAAATAAAATCTTAAAAAAAATAAATTATGACTGCTTAATAATCAGTTTCTTCTTTTCATGTTTTCATATATTTGAAATTATCTTTTGTTTTTTTATGATTTATTTATTTGAGAGAGAGAGAGAGAGAAAGAGATAGAGTGAGCGAGAGAGAGAGAACATGAGCAGGGGGGATGCCAGAGGGAGAAGCAGACTCCCCACTGAGCAGGGAGCCCGAAGCAGGGCTATATTCCAGGACACTGGGATCATGATCTGAGCAAAAGGCAGGTGCTTAACTGATTGAGCCACCTAAGTGCCCATAAACTTACTTTTTGAATCAAGAAGTGCTGAGTGTCCTTTCAAATTTGAAAATAAAGAGAAGTTGAATTAGCTTCTATTTTGAGTAAGTTAGTGAGGAAGTTCACTGTCTCAGTCTAAAATAATGGAATCACATTTCTCACAATTTTCTAAGGGTCAGCCATTTTGAGTTTTTGGATGAAGCTTTGAATTTGATATAAATACACCCTATTGTGGATTTCTAGATCTTCCATGAATAATTAATACCCAAATATTCATAAATATTTATTACTGACCATGGGTATATATTGTTAGGCATTGTGAGAAAGCCATTGAAGTGACAGAATTTCTAGCCTTACAGGCACATACAACTTCAGTGGAAGAAGTAGAATATACTTAAATACACAAGATCTTAACATTATGAGAATCATCAATGGCTTAAAATTTTTTGTTACAGAAAATTAATTAGGAAGAAATTGCTATTGTTTAGAACGATGACAGAAAGGTCAGATGTACATTAACTCTTAAGAAATAAGTAAGACATGGATGTGGTATGGTTGGAAAAGAAGTAAGTGGTAGGAAGTTTCCAAAAATGAGACTGTCATAAATAAAGGCTCTGTGATGGGAATAAGCAACGGTTATTTAGGCAATAATGACCTGAAAAATCTGACAAGAGCAGAGAGCTTACAGAGGGAACTAGTGGAAAAAGAGTTGTGAAGACGGATTTGTGATAGATTATGAAAGATCTTAAATAACCTAGCTAAGAAGATGGGATTTGTTCTATAGCTAGAATTAGGGATAGTAATATGCATTCCAGATTTTTGAGTAGGAAAGAGATGTTAAATTTATATAAGTTGAGATAGATCAAACCCGTGCACTCATTTTGCAAACAAGTAGAGTAAGGTCCATAGAAAGTAATTATCTTGCCTGAGTTAAACTGGTTCTATAACAGACTCTTGGTTTCCAGTGCATATTTATAGCTTCTTGAGATGAGAACAAGTTTCCATTTATTCCTTTTCAGATAATTGCATTGCTCCATGGTACATGGAGGGGCAGAGAAACAATTTAGACCGAGTCTAATAAAATGCCTGAGGCCTCATAAAGGTCCAAATCAGTGTTTCTTGACTTCTTAAAACCTATTCTCTTTTTTGATACATAAAATCAATCTCACTTCTTTAGTACTCTTTGGAAACTTTGAGATCAAGTAAATTATTCTGATGATGAACAACCAAATATTATAATGCTGAACTTGATTTTTCAAGCTACACATACTCCTATTGATGTGAGCTACATCTATCTCTCCTCACTCCTACTGACAATGAGAACCACTAATCTGAAAACAAGTGGTAGCAGGAAGAAAGGAAGATTTGCAAGAGATTCTTTGAAGAAAGAATTCCTGGGACTTACAGAACTTGGTGCCTGAAAAATGAAGCTGAGATAGGAGGCAGTAAGGATGCAACCAAGGCTTAAGTTTCCAGAGTGATCATTCATGGAATGTCAACAGGTCAGATAGCTTTGGGAAAAGTCACATAAACAAAATTGTTCTACAGGATAGGATTTTTCAGAGCCTACGAAGTACACTGTGACTCTCCATTACTGGAACAATACATCCAGCCCCTTGAAAGTTTACTTTTGACCACTGAGCCCTAACTGCATGGGGCTCTGTCTCCTGAAAGACATTTTTGAGATATGCACTTCTAAGTTATCAGGAGGTCTCTTTACCTGACAGCTCTCTGACCAAGTGACAGAGACCCTAGACTCTGTGTCTTCCTACCTTGACCTTATGCCCTAATTTTAACACTTCTACCAACGAGTAACTTTGCCAAATACCCTAACCTTGACTAATTCTCAATCCAAATGTTGATCTGGATCTATGTCTATTATGACCTTAACTGCCCCATGCCAGCCACCTATCTTTACTCATGCTTATGTTATAATTAATAATCTCCCAATTTATAATGCTATCATTAACAATAATTTTCCAAATATTATTACCCCATTTTGCATAAATTGGAAGTCCCCTTCCCACCATGGTCAGAAACAGAAAGATGAGTGGGTTAAAACATGAAATGCAAGAAAGCAAGCATGCTGGGCTTTAACCCTCAGGTCAACTTTATGCAGGGTTCCAAATCGTCTAACAAGGTTGGTAGTAATAAATATCATAAAACCTAAATGGAAAAAAAAAAAGTAGCAGGTGGCTGCTCTTTGTTTTTCCTGACTTGAAATTTTTTAAAGATTTATTTATGTATTTTAGAGAAAGAGAATGTGAGTAGGGGTAGGAACAGAGAGAGAAGGGGAGAGAGAATCCCAAGTAGACTCTACGCTGAGCATAGAGCCCAAGGTGGGGCTTGATCCCAGGACCCTGAGATCATGACCTGAGCCAAAATCAAGAGTCAGACACTTAACTGAGCCATCCAAGTGCACCTGTTTTTCCTCACTTAAAAAATTTTAAGCACATAGGGGAAGATAGCTAGGAAGAAGTGCTGCTACCCAATACTGTGATAACTAGTTTGTCGAATAAGCTTTTTAAAAAAGAAACTCCAAAGGTGAAAGAAAGATGCATGCATCTTGTAAAGAGAAAAATAAATGGAAAGATCAGAAGATAACATAAGAAACAAAATGCGGAGAGGAAGGAGTTGATGGGAGAGGAAGAGAATAAAATGGAGAAAACTTGGGAAAGATGGGTTTTTAGAAAATGTTTAAAGGAGCTAAAGTGATAAATATGAGATGAGTATAGGATAAAAGTCAGAGTAATATTTTACAGCTAGTTTAAATAAACTTCATCTATAATTTGAAATATGATTAAATGTCCAGTATAATTTGAGCATATCACGTCTTTGAAGAGGTCATAGTTGAAGTAAGCAATTTACTGCCATTAATTGCCTAGTTTATGAAAATATTTCTGAGGAGACATTCCCCTCTCCCACTTCACGGGGGCTACTCTTATTTCTAATAAAAAATGATCATTTCAATTTTATGCAGAGTCAAAAGCTTCATTGCACTAACATCAAAGAAGTTATAAACTACTTTGCAGGTAAGAGCCTTCTTATCAGAAATGTGCCTTTCAGACAGCTCCAAATTAGGAGCAATAGTTTAGGGATTGAAGGGGCCAGAGGAGGTGCTAGTCACATTTCCATATGAAGCACATTGAACTCTGACTTGTAAAAAAATGTTTGGAAATACAATACCAAGGCTTTATCTGAATAGTTGATTGAAATAACCTATATGCATGAACAAAGAACATATTCAACAATATCTACAGACCCTCTGCTACAAAAGTGGATTACAGGCTTATGATGTTATAATTTCAGAGAAATAAAACCATGTTGAGTTTTTTTTCTTCTCCCTAAGATACATTTCAATTATTGGTTTATCTTGTGCATTATTCACCTTTGACATGAAATTAAGCCGCTCAGTTTCACATCAATACACTGACTCATTTTCTGGTCGTTAAGCACATGCTTTTTTGTTCACTGCAACAAGGGTGAGATTAAAATATTTTTTAAAAAGTAATCCGTGTCAGCATTTATATTCATTATGTGTTTTATTAAACTCAATCCTGGAAAAAAAACAATTCTGAATCATAAATGGTCAGAAATTGGTTTTTAATCAAAGAATGTAACTCCTCAAAGACTATAAGATACAACAATTAACGATGATGTATTATTTATAGGCAATAAAGGGAGAAGATGTCACAATAACTATTTGTTCTCTGGAGTATCATGACCTTAAACTGAACTTAAGGCAACTGTGTCAGTCAGATCAATTGAACAATAAAACATAAAGAAGTCCAAGAATTTCCTTTGACACATTTAAAGAATAGGCTCATGAATTCAAAGATGAGGCATTTCTAAAAGCAAGAAGGAAGAATAGTTGGCAGTTGTGAGTTAGTGAGTAGAGCCTGGCAGAAAGATTTATAAGAAAAGGGGCAGTGATCTTTGTAAGAAGGTGACAGCCCAAACATTTGATCATGGAAAGTGAGGTAGATTCCCAGGGAAGGGCCTTATTTATCAAAAGTGAAATATTTATCAGGATTCTCGTCAGGTAAATCTTGTCTTATATTGGTTCCTGATTCATGTCTATTTTGCTTGACATAGTTGAAAAGTTTCTGAAAGATTAACTGTAAATGAAATTTTAGTTAAAGTATTTTAAAGGCTATGTCTAGGGAAAGCATCCAAGAACCAACAAGGAAGCCAATCAAGGATAACATTTGGAAATGAAAAATATTATTGTCTCATTCCTTTGCTTTTTGATTTTGGAAGTCAGCATTCTGTGCATTGGGTTTCTATCAGAATAAATACAATTATACCCAGAACGATTCTAAGAGTAGGAGATGTAGAATCAATTCTCTGAAGCAGTGTCTGTATATTTAAAAGCTGTTTGCCAGCTTGTACCTTGTTTGACTGAATTGGTGAATTTGTAATCATGATTAACCAGTTAGGTAAAAATAGCAAGTACATGGATTCCTATCTTACAGCATTTCAAAAATAGTACACTATGAATAACAAAAGTAAGGTCATTGAGTACTTGTTCTTCTAAAACATGGTAAGCTCCAAAAGTGAGCTCAGTGAAAATAACAATGAAGGGTGAAAATGAAGAATTCTACTGATTGTGTGTGTGTGTGTGTGTTTTAAGAAGTGTAATTTTGCATTATCCTATTATATTAGGAACATACAAAGTAAAAACATACGTTATTAATTCTATCTGTGTCAAATGTTAATACTTTATTCATGTGTGATTGAATTAAGTTTGCAGCAGATGAAGGTTAGAGAAGGGTAATGGTGATTATCTGACCCTGGAGTCATCTAAACAGAGCTTCCTCTTCCTATGCTGCAGTAAAGTGGTTTGCTATTGACTTTTTCCCATGTGCTAGTTCGTGAAACTTTCAAGCTTCCCTAAATAAATTCATCCATCCATTCAGTTATCATGCCATTCAACAAAGGTTTAAGTTTCATGAAGGCACTAACTTATTTTATATTCTTTAAAATAGTCTTATTACTTAACTGAATAAATTTATTATAAATGTTACAGGCTTGGATTTTTGTAAAACATCTACATGAATAAAATATAATGATGTATTTTATATATTGTGGTATGGTATAAGATTTTATTTTTTAAAAGGGTTCTACAAATAAAAAAACCTGTAAAACCAATATACTAGTACCAACCCCGAAGATGTTTGGGGTAGAAAGCAGAAATCTGAATATTTCAGGATGTAATGTGACAATTATTAAAGACATTATTCCAATTTTTATTGACATTTTGCTTTTTTTTCTAAGTTCATTAAGCTTGCTATTTCTTCTTCTATTGTTGATGGGAATTTTGCATGGTTTCAAGTTCACACCAATCTATATCAATAAATTGTGTTTTTTCTACCTTTAATGCATATCCTGAAACTGATTGCTTTATAACAGTTTCATCACTATTACTTTACTCCAAATTTGGACCACTTGAACCATTCTGCCTATTTTCATCCTTAAATTCCCCACTTGCACACAGACATATATAAAATCTACTTACCACGCAGGAGCCATGAGGCTTTTATATTGTGAATCAGTTCATATCCTTCCCTGCTCAAAATATATTAAAAAAGATTTTCTATCTCATTCATAATTAAAATCCAAAAGTCTTACTATGGCTTATGATAATCTCATCCCTACTTACCACCATGGCCTCACTTCTAACCCCATGGCTCATTCTAGTTCACCACCTGGCGTTTTCTGGTGTACCACATAACCCAGCCCTCAATCCTAAAGGGTTTTTTCCAGGAATTCAAATGTATCTCCCCAGCCCTTCACTTCATTCAGCTATTTGTGTAATATCTTACTATTCCTACCACCAGCATCCTGAACACTGCTCTATTTGTCTAAATAGTGCCTGTTACTACTTGACATTACACATTTATTTGTATATTTTCTTTTTTCCTTCTAGAATATAAGCCCCTAAAAGCACAGATTTTGTTTTTGTTTTTGTTTTTTGTTGATACAACCCAACAACTAGAAAGTACTCAATAAAGATTAGATAAATGAATAGATAACTAAGAGAATGTACATGCCTTTTCTCTT
Organism: Canis lupus baileyi; assembly: GCF_048164855.1. Classification (NCBI taxonomy): domain Eukaryota; kingdom Metazoa; phylum Chordata; class Mammalia; order Carnivora; family Canidae; genus Canis; species Canis lupus. The sequence goes on from NC_132862.1 coordinate 28,962,697, forward strand.
ACTTATCCTGCTGAGGCTAACGCCAAAGTAAGCCATGGAAATAGTGCTTACTATTTTACATTATTTAATCCTGGAATACCTTCACAACTCTGACATGGTGACTGTTTTTGAGATGTAAACCCAAGGTTAAAGCAATTAAAAATCAGAATTTTAGAAAAATTGACCCATCTAAGATAATTTTCAGTCTGATTCTGTAATAATTTAAATTGTGTAATTCTAAAAAGATAGTCCACTGCAAGTTCTCATGCAGCCACAGTCTTTATCATACTTTATCTGGTCTCAAGTGAGCCTTCATTTCCTTGGGTCTATTATACCAAAGAGACACTAGTAGTTAGGAGTGTCTGGAATCACAATGCTCAAATCCCAGGTTCAGTACTTATTAGCTGAATAACTTTGGGCAAGTTACCTAATGATGTAAGTCTCATTTTCCTTATCTAGAGAATGAGGATATTAACATAGTCTGTTCTACAATAGCATATGTTTCTTTAATGTGAATTACCTAATGTCAGATTAACATACGGAGAATGATGTTAGCATAATGCAGAAGTCACACTGGTTCATAAGCAATTTTTCCCAGTATGTTAATGTTAGGTGTCACTAAGTAGCAGAAGCTGAATGTAAAGTATAGCAAAAGAGTTGAACACAATAAACCATGGAGAAAATCAGCAGTATTCTAATAGTTTCCAGTGGTATCTAAGTCCTTTTGGTTTGAAATAGCCACAAACTCTCTCATGAAATATTCTAATACAAGGGTCCATCTATAAGGTACCTTTATCTTACATTTTTAAATTAAAATCTTGTATTTATTTTATTATTTCTTTATTAGAATGTTTAGATCTTTAATCATTCTGGTATTTACTATTAAGATTTACTATTATTTTGGCTAGTGCTCTAATAACAATGTTGATAGAAATTTTGAATAGTCAGGTTAAACAGTTTTCCCACATAATCCTCATTCCTTCAGCAAATGATTGATTCTACAGAATGTGAGTTTTCTTTAGGAAAAAGAAAAGTTGTGGTGAGGATTACATGAGCTAATCCTTGTAAAACTTATTAGAGTGCCTGCCACCCAATAAATATCCAAAAAACAACACCTGTCCCATACTCTTAGTGTGTGTATGTATACATATATAATTTTTTGGAAGACTACTAAAATCAAACACTGTGTTAGTCACTAGAAATACATAGTAAGCAATAAGTCATAATGTGCATATTGCTTCTTACAACAGTTTTGAAAATATATTTTAAATTGATTATTGACTTCTGTTTCCATCAGTACAAGTTTAAATGTTCTGAGTTTCCTGAAGGAAAAATAAAAACTCAAATGCTAGATTATAATTTAAATATTTATTTTTAAATGCATTAAATGCATCAATGAGCCAGGAAGAAAGTAAAGATTTTTCAGATATCAAAAAATTTTAAGATAAGACAGAAATGTGGAGAGGTAAACAAGACTCTGAAGCCAGGTTCTGGTTTACATTTGCTGAACCATAGCAACCTGGAATTTTGTTTTTCACACAGGCGATTAGAAACAAAGATTTTGCCCTCAGAACAGGAAATTTAATAAGAGATCTACACAAAAATCTTGGAGCCCAAGGGGATAGGTCTTTGGTGTAGGAATCAACTAAAATAGGTTGACAACTTCCAAAGCAAAAGGAAAATTAACTTCTTGAAACTTTAGTGCTGAGTGGGGAATTCTTCTAGCTCCTATCTGGGTTTATATCTCACACAGAGTACACCAGTGGTCAAAAAAATCCTTGAGTAAATAACTTAGTTAATATTCTGGATCAAAAGAGCTCTCAGCCACCTGACAGAAACAAAGGCAAATACTCTTTGAAGCAATCTACCTTCTACTGAGCTGCCTCATACCAATAGATATCTTCTACTGAGCTGCCTCATACCGATAGATAAGAATGTCCACAAATATGTTTCCAGAAAATACGAGCTCTTAATCAAATACCTACATTTAGATAAAGAAACAGAGAACCATGAATTATAATTAGCAGCAATAAAAGATGGAGGGATCAGATCCATAAAGACTTCATCTATAAGAATTATCAAATATGTAGCAAAAATATTTATATTTCACATTTAAAGAATTAAAGAAAGAATAAAATGAACAGTAGATAGATAATAATGTAAGATAAATAATAAAAATATCTTTTGGAAACAAAAATGTGATTAATATAAATTTAAAACTTTCTATATATACACACAAACTGCAAAACATTAAAAATAGCTAAAGAGAGAATTAATGAACAGGAGGAAAGATTTGAAAAGAAATATCTAGAATCTAGTACAGGAAGACAAAAAAAACCATGGAAAAGCAAAATAGAATACAATATATATCTAATTGGATTTCAAGAAGAGAGTAAAAGCAAGAATAGAGAAAAAGTATTTGAAAGAATAAAACTTGAAAAACTTTCAGAACTGATGAAAAACATTAATTGTTAAAATCAGAAGGCCAAAGTTCTAACTAAGCAGTATAAATAAAAACAAGTCAACATCTACAAACATCATCATAAATCAAAGAACAAAGAGAAGTACTTAAAAATGACAGAAAGGAAAATAAATATCGACAAAGAAACAATTAAAATGATGAATGATTTTTCAATAACCACAGAAGTCAGAAGAAAGTATAATATAGTCAAACCACTGAAAGAAAGCAATTGTCAACCTAGAATTGTATGAATATACAGCAATATATCTTTCAAAAATGAAGGTGAACTAAAGTTATTTTAGAAAATTACAGTAGCCAGAATTTGCATCAGCACATCTCTACAGAGAATGTACTTTAGATAGAAGGAAACTGATTCCAGGTGAAAAGTCTAAGATGCAAGAAGGAACAATGAACAAAGAAAGTGGAAAATATACACAGATATTCACTAAATATACAAATAGTAATGATATATTAGAGAACTAAATATAAAACAAAATAAAGCTATAATACATAACAGCAATGCTATATAAACTAGGAGGCAAGTTATTCACAGATGATAAAGTGTGCTGAGATCACGAAGATGTAAATTTCCACAGAATCAAAAAGAAATTTTAATAGGGCAGGGCTTTTGTCTGTGTGTTTTACTGAGATATTCTAAGAGCTATATCAGTGCTCTGAATGGATGAATAAATGAATAATGTTTCTTATTTTTCCATCTTATATTCTGATAAGTATAAATATTATAATTTCTAATGCAGTTATTACCAGATTAGAAAGAGCTGAAAGATGTCACACTAGTAAAGGAGAGATAATAAAATAAATAAATCATTCAAAAGAAAGCAAAAAAGAAGAGAAAAAAAACCCATAAGATAAAGGAACCTAAAAAACACAAAATAAGTGATAAAAATAAATATAAATGTATCAGTATTTATTTATTTATTTATTTATTTATTTATTTATTTATTTATTTATTTATTAAGATTTATTTACTTTAGAGAGAAAGAGAGAGTGTGCACTTGAGAGTTGAGGTGAAAGTAGAGGGAGAGAATTTGCAAACAGATTCCATGATCAGTGAAGAGTCCATTGTGGGGCTTGATCCCACAATACTGAGATCATGACCTGAGCTGAAACCAAGAGGCTGCTTCACAGACTGAGCCACCCAGGTGACCCTAAACATGTCAGTATTTAAATAAATATTCCTAACATCCAAAACAAAATAAATAAGTTGTGATACATTTATACAAAAGAGTACTACAAAATAATGAAATTTAATAAATTAGAATTACAAACACACATAAATTTCAAGATAATATTTTACCAAAAAAGTAATTTGCAGAATATATACACAATGATTCCATGTACAGAGTATTAAAAACATATACAATTAAATAGTATATTTTTGTAAGGGGATAAAGGTGAATAGCAAAATCACAGAAATGAATCTGAATAACTTAAAAGTCATTCTTTCTTCTAATAGGAAAGATTAAATGGATGTACTTTGGATAGGTCACACAGGTGTCAAAATTCATATTTTAATATATCTTGAACTTGATGATACGTGTAATGGGTGTTTGTTATATTGTCATTTATAATTTAGACCTGTTTTATATTCTCTTTTGATACCTAGCTAATGAAAACAATTATAAACCAAATCTATACAAAAATTTGTGGGACATCAAACAGCACTGATGTACTCTAAGTGTCTGAGACCAATTCTCTCTCTTTTTAAATATATAACACTACTTAATGGCATAAGGAGCCAGCTTTACACTTAAAAGGCAGTCAATTTTCAAGTTTCACCACCTCATTCATTCACTAATGCCAGACAATTCATTTCATTTTTTAACAGTTTACGATTTGGTGATGTAAATAATTTTGGAGAAGGTAGTAATGGAATCAAGTATACAGTGATGTGTTAAAGTCTGAGATAAGAGCTAAGACTGACTTTGATATGAAGAACAAGGGAAGTACTGAAAACCTTTTAAGAGGTCAGGGAAGAAGTGAGATAAAAAGTAATGGGCAAGGGATACCTGGGTGGCTCAATGGTTGAGCATCTGCCTTTGGGTCAAAGTGTGATCCCAGAGTCCTGGGATGGAGTCCCACATCGGGTTCCCCATGGGGACCCTGCTTCTCCCTCTGCCTATGTCTCTCCTCTCTGTCTCTGTGTCTCTAATGAATAAATAAATAAATAATATTTTTAAAAAAGAGTAATGGGCAGGATGGAGAAGCAAAGAGCCTATATGATCTTTTTAGGTTTGCCTATTGGCAGCTCTGAGGCCATCCATAAACACATTTAGAGCTAACACAAAGGGGTTTGGGTAGGGAGACACTGAGTCTCGTGAGTGTCAGCTTCCTCACTTGTAAAATGAGAGAAAGGTCATGAAGACATATAAAGTCTCTTCCATTTTCACATTTTATGCTTCGGTGATCCCACAAATACAAACACCATCTTAATTGCCTTAGTTTGCAATCTAGAATAAAAACTACCAAACAGCCTGTGCTCATTAAATCCCATTGAAATTATGAACACCTGCTCAGAAACACAATTAACACATATTCACCCATGCAGTCCACTGGTGATTAATTAGGGAGCATTCTACCCCTCGTGTAAACATTTAACAGGAATCCTCCATGTTGCTTATACCCAGTTTGTCTGTGACAGGAGGAACTTGGGTTGAGGCATTGAGGAGGAAAGGGGGAGAGGAGAGGTGGATAACAATTTCTATTTGCAGAATTTTATTTAACTGCTGAACTATCATTGCCAAGGGGAGATAATGTTTTGGTTTGTTGCTGCCTTTATATTTTATTTCCCTTAGATATGTTATGAAAATTGGTATGTTCTACCATAAGTATGCTTAAAAATCATATGGTGAGAGAGACTATTCTGCACGTTATGAAATTTTTTGGTATGTGAGGTATACCACGACAATGAATAGCTCAAGCAAATCTCAAAACTCTACAAGAATGATAGAAATCAGATCACAGCAATCAATGCTGATGATAGTGATTATTAATAATTACATTGAATCAAAATCAAATATATCCTTATCAACTGCTGAATTTTCCTACGCTTTATAGAAAAACTGTAGTTTTAACACAGTGATAAAGGCTGTGGTATCCTTGTGTAAGCAGTGATACTATCTATGCCAAATGAATGCTACATTTCATAAATGACAGCATTCAAAAGTTTTTCCAAACCATTGAAAATGCTGGATAATTTAGTTTTATTAGTAATACAGAGTATAATACTATACTGTTGGTAAGCAAGTTGGTTTTTAGGAAGCAGCCAATATTATGTGTTGAAATGAGGCCAATGTAATCAGTGAGAAGAATTCCTCAGTCAGAAATCCAACTTACAAATAAACTGACATTATTTGGAATAAAACCAGAGCGTCCACATTTAAAAGTTCTCTTATAAACTTGGCTCTAAGTTTTTGGACTTTCTCACAGGTTAAAAACATGCAGTTGTCTCATTCAGCTTTCCCATGGGCATTGGACCAGATTTCAGAGTCAATGCCTTTTGGCCTATCCTCTGTCAGTGATGTAAAAAATAGGCCTGAACCAAGGTAGTCATGATAATGAAAATATAAGGAAATGAGAGGAACAAAGACTGCTTACATGATTTCACTATAGTTTATCCTAATATCAGCTATAATATGCATGTATTATCTGTATAAAGGGAAAAAAGCACATTGTGTGTGTGTATGTGTTGCTTCAAAGCGCATTATCTATCTTTTGCAAAAGGATTGTGTTTGAATTTAAACAGTATCCAATATTCTGTATTAGAGTTGAAGCTCTTCAGCCTTTTAAAAATAATTAGCTAATATATTGCAGATTAAAGTGTGGCTATACTGGAAAGAAATGAAGGTAAATTGTGGTAAGCCAAGTAATGCATCCCTTCTCCTCAATATGTCCATGTCCTAATCCCCAAAACCTGTGAATGTATTTCCTTATATGATAAAAGGGACTTATAGATATCATTAAGTAAGGATTTTAAGGTACAGAGTGTCCTGGATTATTTGGGTGGACCCAGTGTAACAGTTTCTTTATAAGAAGGAGCTGGAGGGTCAGAGTAAAGAGAAGGGGTTGTGATGGAAGCAGAGAGCAGAGTGATGCCCCTGGTGTAAGAGGGCTATAAGCCGAGGAATGTGGGCAGTCTCTAGAAGCTGAAAAAAGCAAGGAAGTAGATTCTACCCTAGAGCCTCCAGAAAGAATGCAGCTCTGCTACTATGTTGATTTTAGCCTGATAAAACCCATTTTCTGATTTTTGATGTCCAGAACTAAGTTGGTGGTAATTTGTTACAGCAGCACTGGTAAACTAATACATTTATTGGTGGGCCTTACTGAGAAATAGAATTCTTTGTAATACATATTGTACAATAACCCTTTTAAAATAACTATACTATTTGGTTAAAAAATACTAAAGAAAAATTAACAGAAAACCATGTCCAAACTCATTTGTAATTCAATTAATCCAACAATTAAATATTATTATCAAAGCCAGTTAGAGTGCAAGTGTGGGTGATGGTATAGGAAGTAGCCACTCTTGTGTATGCCGTTGGGAATTAAGTCCCTACACATTAAGAGAATGCAGTGTAGATCAATGAAGCATAAACATTTATATTCTCTGTTCCAGCAATTCCACTCTTAGAAAGTAGTCCAAAGATACAAAAATACTGATTATAAGGGGCACATGTACCCTGATGTTTACGGTAGCATTATCAACAATAGTGAAATTATGGAAAGAGCCCACATGTCCATTGACTGATGAATAGACAAAGAAGATATGGTATATAAATACAATGGAATACTACTCAGCCATTAAAAAGAATGAAATCTTGCCATTTGCGTCAACATGGATGGAGCTAGAGTATATTATGCTAAGTGAAATGTGTCAGAGAAAGACAAATACTACATGATTTCACTCAGATGTGGAATTTAAGAAATAAAACAGGAATATAGGGGAAGGAATTTTAAAAAAAGAGAGGGAGGAAAACTCTAACAGAGTATTAACTATAGAAAAAAAACTGAGCATTTTCTAGAGGGGAGGTAGGCAGGGGATGGCTAAATGGGTGGTGGTACAAAGAAGGGGACTTGTGATAAGGACTGACTGTTATATATAAGTGATGAATCATTAAGTTCTACTTTTGAGACTAATATTACATTATATATTAACTAGAATTTAAATAAAAACTTGAAAGAAACAAAAAGAAAATAGTCCAAAGAAATAACAAAAGACCCATGCAAGTATTTAACCATAATATCAATAATATAATCAATATATAATCAATAATAATAACTCAATATGAATGTAATAGAAAGCTATTTAAAACAATGTGAATATCCAATAACAGGAGTTAGCTAATTATATCATAACAAATCATGATATAATAAGTAATGATATTGATTAACAATAGAATATAGGTCAGTTGTAAAAATGATACTTGAAAGTGCAATTACTTTTTGGAAAGATATTGAAGGTAAATTCTTTTTACAAAGCCATGTGCAAGGCAGTATCTACAATATAATACATTTTTGTATTATATATATAATACATACAGATTATATACATACACATAAACACATAGTTTAGAAGAATGTTCATCATTAGGGTTTACTAAAGTCTAATGTATTTATCACAACAGAATTACAGGATTTGTTCTAAGTATTTACATATATGAACTCATTTGATCTTTACATCAAACCTACAGAGTAAGTACTATTACTACTCTCTATTTTATAGCTGAGGAAATTCAGGCCTCAAAAGTTGAAATTTTTTCAAAGTGACCTAAAAAGTGAGTGGGAGATCTAAGAGTCTACCCTTTTAAGTAATGTGCATAATCTGTGTGCCTAATCACTAGTCATACTGCCTTCCTTGACAGGGGCTAAACTTGAATGCTTGGATTAGTGAAATTAAAGAAAAGTTTTATTTATTTATTTATTTATTTTGCTGATCTATATTTTCTAATTTTGATATAAAAACAAAAAAAATAATAGCTAAGACTAAGATATATTGAGTGGTTTAATTACTCTGGGCATTGTGCTAAGTGCTTTAGAAGCATGATCTCAATCCTAATTAACATCTTATGAAGCAATATATTTTTTTAAAGATTTTATTTATTTATTCATGAGAGACACAGAGAGAGAGAGAGAGAGAGAGAGAGAGAGAAAGAGACACAGGCAGAGGGAGAAACAGGCTCCATGCAGGGAGCCTGATGTGGGACTTGATCCTGGGTGTCCAGGATCCTGCTCTGGGCTGAAGGTGGTGCTAAACCACTGAGCCCCTGGGGTTGCCTGAGGCAATATTTTCAAACATACTGTTTTACATATTAAGTCACCATATCTCAGAGGGGTTAAGAAACATTTTTACAATCACACAACCACTCAGTGTCAGATTCAAACTCACATTTACCTGAATCTAGGATCATCGTTCTTAACTACTATATCATGCTGACCAAATAAATAGGCCAGCGTACAAGAATTCATTAAAAGAAATAAAACCCTACCATTCCAGCCTTAGGTTCAGAGAGCTTCAGTATAGCATTTAATGTAGAGTAGCATAATAGCAGTGATTCTTTATACAGCACAGACTTGGTTATAGTGAGTATATTTTTATATTTTATTAAAGATTTCAATTTAGGCACAGGTTAAGTACTCAATAGACTAGATATGAATCTCAATATAACTAATGTGTTTCCAATATAAAATCCAAGTAGGAAAATTAGAATTTAATTGTTCATAATAGGAAAGCACTAACTATATAACATAAAGATGTAAAGCAATCTACACATTCATAGGAATCGATATGTAAACAGTAGAAATGAATCTTTCATCTTCTCCTGTGAACATCCTTGAGGATTTTGTTGTAATGAAAGGAAGTGTTCAACCAAAATAACTGCTTCCTAATGTAGGCAACACTATTAATTGGTTCTTCATATAGGCCAGTCTCTTTTCCTTTTTCTAAATGCCTTAGAATTAGGTGAGTAGCTGCAACAATTCATATTGGATTGACTTCTGCCAAACATCTACTCTTTTATATGAAATTATTTATGGGAATCCATATTCTAATATTGGGGGATGATCTGAGGAATAGTTCTACATTTTTTAAAAAATGGCTGAGGTTTTCCAACTCATAAACTTCTTAAAACTCTTTCTCCAAGAAGTTTTTTCTTAGATTTTAATGGAAATGAGAGCTTATAGACTACAAAATGAGTGGCTTGAAACAAAAGCCACTTACAAGGTCACAGTTACATCGGTCAGTGGTCCAGGTATAGCACGGTTGGGTAGTATGCTCAGGGTATCAGAAGGATAAAATCAAGGTACTGGCCAGACTGGGTACTCATCTGGGGGTCCTGGGGGGAAAAATCACTTCTTAGCCCATTCAGATTGTTGGCAGAATTCAGTTCCTTATAGTTGTAGGAATGAGATCTATGTTTCCTTGCTGGGTATTAGCCAAGAGCCCCTCCTAACATCTAGAGGTCATTAATATTTTCATCACATGACTCTCTCCATCTTTAAAGTCAGCACAGAGCATCTTCTTTTACTGATTTCCTTTCACACTTTGAACTGTTTTAGCAAATTCTTCCTCTTCTGCTAGTTGTAGGCAACTCTCTGCTTATAAGGGCTGAACTGACTCTTTAGGCCACTCACGATAATCTCCTGTTTGCCATAAAATATAACACATTGTAGCATTACAGTAATAATAGCTCATCATATTCACAAGTTCTTCCCACTGAAAGACAGGAGATCTCACAAGGATGAGGATCATTGGGGGGTCATCTTAGAATTCTGTCTACTATAGCTACCCAGCACTTATGTCATTGATCTATTTCAAAGATTAACTTAACATTTATATTATATATATAATGAGCATCAACAAAGTGCCAGGTACAGTGGTAAGAATTTGATATAATAAGATCACACAAGCTATTTATTCTTGATGGTTCCATGGATCATCACAAAGGCAAATTGGGATATGGAAATATATTATCTCTAAATAATATAGTGTGCCTGGTCAGCTGTTGATTCATATTGATATTTTTTCATTCCTTAAATTGTGTAATATATTAAAATGTTCAGGGATGCCGAGGTGGCTCAGTGGTTGAGCATCTGCCTTTGGCTCGGGGTGTGATCCCAGTCCAGGTATCGAGTCCTGCATTAGGCTCCCTGTGGGGAGCATGCTTCTCCCTCTGTCTCTCTGCCTCTCTCTCTGTGTCTCTCATGAATAAATGAATAAATAACATTTTTTTAAAAAAAATGTTCAATCCACTCTTGGAAATCAAAAGCAACTGGAAGATCTATTCCTAATTTTTTTCTCACCCTTTCATGTCTATAAAACTAACCTAAGTAATGGTGGATATGACGACAGTAGTTAATAAGAATAGAAAGGGTTAGCCCATAAAATTTCAGATGTTTAAATCTTTTAAAGATTGATGTAAAACAAATAACACTAGAAAGAAAATTATTAAAAGTAGATGGTATAATTTTTTTGACAAAAAGATCATATTATTTAATATTTAGATTCTAATTAAATAATGCTTATTTTCTGATTAGGTTTAACTCACTATAAACATGATTAACACAACTCTAAATCCATGTAACAATCTACTTCATCATTTATCATATTTACTACGTATAGAAAGCCCAAAAATTGACAGCTAACTCTCCCATGAGTATCACTGGATTCATACTGATTGAAAGACAGTCTGGAATAAAAGTTGTAATCTTTCATGTGAAAAAAATCAGTGCACCTGATTCTTATTTTGTAGAGATTGAAAAGTTTTTATTTTTTAAGGGAGGATAGTGTTTTTTTTTTTTAAAGATTTTATTTATTTATTTATATGAGAGAGAGAGAGATAGAGAGGCAGAGACACAGGCAGAGGGAGAAACAGGCTCGATGCAGGGAGCCTGATGTGGGACTCGATCCTGGGTCTCCAGGATCAGGGCCTGGGCTGAAGGCAGTGCTAAACCGCTGAGCCACCTGGACTTCCTGAAAAGTTTTTAAATAAGCACAGATGATTACAATACAAATAAGGAGATTTTGGGAACATGTACTTGCTGGAGAGTTGCAACATAAAGCCCTAGGGAAATTTTTTGGAACAGTCTGAACATAGATACATCTTCCAAAATCAGTGATGTGGTTTAGACAGGTAGAAACAGGGTCACTAAGGCCAGTGCTAGTGTTCCTGAAAAATGGGTTATGTTTTTGGTAGCCTACTTAACAGTATAACTTCCTGATGGCCACTAAAAAAGGATTATTAAATTACTTTTCTCTATTGAAGAGATTATGCAGGAATATACTGTATGTATATCCATTTTTCTACTTTTTCAGTTACTGTCATAAATAAAAGAAAATTTAGAGAGAAAGAGATAATATAATTTTTCAGGCTAAAACAAAAGCATCTGACTATTCTCTGATGATATCAACCTTATATTCACATTTATCTAATAATTTCCTATGCACGAACCCCAAAGTACAATATAATATGCATATCATTATCCTACCCACTCTTTGTAGCTCCATTTTGGTTTTATCTCCTTCCAGCCAATTTCTCTACTCCAGTTCACCCTAGAGATTTTTCATTTTTCTAGGTTTCAATTTTATTCTCATTTTATATTAAAATGCTTTGTAAGTAACCACTTTTTGATGGTTTCAAGGGTATTGGTTTTGTCTCTCAGGAATACATAATACCTTATAAACTGAAAACTGTTGTGTAAAGAGGATGGACTGTAAAATAAGACAGGCACATCTCAAATCCAGCTCTGCAAATTACTAGCAGCATGCCCTTGGACAAAACTTTTAACTTTTGGAAAGCTTAACTTATCCCTAAACTTGCGTCTAGATTAATTTAAATCTCTTATTAAACTGACTAGTAAACAGCTGTTCTTGCTGAGTTCTTCTTGAGGGCAAGGACTCTGTGTTACTGCCCTCTAACCCAATAATGGGCACATTTTATACCTTAATAAATAAATGTGGGTCACTTCTGGGCACTCCAGAATGGTGAAGAAAACAAGAGATGGAATAAGGCAAATGTCAGTGACAGATTATGAATGGAGGCAGGTCTTTTAAAAGAAAGTATCATGAAGATTTGGAACTTAAAATCTATCAAATTTTTCAAGGAAGAAAAATTGAAATGTAAACACCAAAGTGACTTTATCAAATAAGATGATTCTATTCACTCTTATTTACAGAGAGCCTTTCTAGCTTTTTTTTTTTTCCTTCATACCTCAAATAGGGAGCATCTTTTGACATGGTTCCCAGTGATCCATCTCTCCTGGTGTTCATGCTTTTGTGGAACCCCTCCACTGAGTAGGGGCTGAATCTGGTGACTTGTTTCTACCAGTAGAATATGACAAAGGTGATGGGCTGTCACTTCTATGATTATGTTATAAAAGACTTTTATCTTGCTGGTATTTTCTCTGGCTTTTCTTGCAAGCTTGTTCTGATAAAGGGGGCTTTCTGACAAGAAACTGAATCCTGTCAACAATCACTTTGAACAAATCTGGAAGTAAATCCTGTCGCAGTTGAATCTTGAGGTGACTATGGATTCCAGGTTACCTTGATTATAGTCTCTTGAGTGAGAAACCCTGAAGCAGAGGAACCAGCTAAGCTATGCTTGAATTCCTGATCCACAGAAACAGTGAGATAATAAATATGTGGTTTTTAAGCCACTAAGATTTTAGGGGTAGTTTGTTATGCAGCATTAGGTAATGAATCCACTTCACATTCAATTCAACAGTAATTTGTCAGCTCTACTTCATACTTAGAATAGAAAATTATAAAATTTTCTGAATTCTAAAATTCAATATTAGAATGTAATCTTAATATCTCACTGTTTCCACCTTCACATAATGCAATATAATTTCTCACTTGATTACTGCATTAGCTTCCTAGAATACATGACATTTCTGCTTTTGCCCTTGCTCCCTTAATGCTATTCACAAAACAGCAGGTAAAGTGATCCTGTTAATGGATTCTATTCTCTTTCACATACTCATCCACCTTACAAAAACCTATAAGGTCCTGTATGATCACTTCCTCTCCTTGTGTATATAACCACACGACTACCACTAGTACGACCACACTAGTTTCTCACACTAATATGCTATCATACTTTGATATCTCTGCACTGTTTTCTTAGCATAGAATTTTTTTACCCAATATTTTCATGGCTGGCTCCCTCCAATATCTTCACTCAGATGCCTTCTTCTCAGAGGTCCTTTTCCTGGACACCCCACCTAAAATTGCACCTTCTCCCCCCAACACTGTTCCCTGTTTTATTTTTTTAGTATTTATTACAACAGAATATTTTATACACTTCATTCATCTTATTATTTGTCTCTTCCAGAAGAAATTAGTAGAAAAACCCTAGTTTGAAAAGAGGATGTGTATCACATAAGTATGCAATGGCATTCTTAGATCACTTAAAGCCACAAGGAACTTTACATGAATAATATGCTAAGCAGTGGGGTAGAATTAATCCAACTCTTGGCTCTTCCTAACAAACAGGAGTAAACTTTAACATTGAATGCTCTAAACCACAGATAACTGACAACATTCAAATTAGGCGCTGAGTCAGAACACTAATTAAAACTTACATTTAAAAGCTAATGGAGCTGTGTTCACTTACACAAATTATTCAATAGCAAATTACTTCCTCTTTCTCTTATTTTAATTAAAAAGAACAAAACAAAGTTGATGGAGGGTCTCTCTTTGTTGCTTCAAAATTACTATTCAGAATCAACACCTGTAAGAAAATTCCTACAGGCACTTTCCAGTGTGTTTGGTATTGCCATTAACCCCAAGATAAGAGTGTTTCCTTCAACTTTAATGTTGAACCTGAGGCTTATCCTTGACATTCAGGACCTGCAAGTCAGTTATTAAAAGCACAGGTCACCCAACTTTTCATCACATACTTCTCAGAGGAAAAAACTGTGGAGCAACTCTCAGACATACATGCTTTTTCAAGAGTTATATGCATATTCTTTCAAACTAACGTATTGCACTATAAAACATAAAGAAAGGAAAAATTTTAAAAAGACAAAAACAGTAACTAGTATTTAAAAATAATTAAAATTTCATTTGTATGTTTTAACCAAAACGTATTTTTTTTTGTTCTCTCTCAGCATTATTATTAATACTTCTTAGTGAGAATTATATTATTGAATATTCTGGAATTTATTTAAGATCTTAGTTTCCAATTTTATGGCACAGAAGTCTGGTTTACATATTTGGTTTCTTTGGCATCATTGCTGTGAAAGATTTCACAAAACTGTTGTTGGGAAAATGCAACAGAATCTGTACTGTCATTGATATATTTTTAATAATAATAATAATAGTAATTTTTAATGTTATTATTTAATAGCTAAGCAAACATTTTAAACATTTTGTGAGAAATTTAAGTATTACCTGATAGTTACCAGTTGTTCTCACAAACTAGTGGCAATTGTTGCACTTTTATACATTTTAATTTTTTATATAGAAGAATTTGTAACAGCTTAGAAAGTTTATCCCCAAGTTTTATTTATTTATTTTTTAATTTTTTTATCCCCAAGTTTTAAAAGTATACATATATGAGAGATTTTGCGAGTAATGTTTTTACATAAATTTTTGGTATTGAATCCACTTAGCTATGAAGACATCCAAACATAGCATTTTCAAAATACTCCCTCCATAGTCCATTTAAAAAAATACTTACCTTTCCTACTGTTAAAAATTACCTTTATCTTGAAGGGGCACATGAAATGAGGGGTGTGTGTTTTAAGAGAATATCTGCCAAATAGCATACTACTAGACATTACAAGACAGGCTGCACATTTGGAACTCGTTTTGTAAATGATAATGCATAACTCATTTTTAGATTTGACAACTTTCTTAAGTGTTCTGTCATGAGATAACCACTGAACATCTGTCTGGACCAAAACTCCTCATGGTTACTTCCTATAATATTACAAAGTATTGTAATGATTTTGCCATTCAAAATAACATAAATCTATTTGACCAAGCCTAAGTGAAAAGTGCCACTGTTAATTACTATATTTTGTGGAATTCACTCTTCTTTCATGATGTCATGTAGTCATAATGAAAAATGATGAGTGGCACATGAATCAACTGAGGGTACCAATGACTCTCTTCATATTAATAATGAAATAGTTACTACAACATGTAATTCGATGTCTATATTTAATCACCAAGCACCTTGAAAAGAAACTGAAAAGATTTAAGATTTCTTACCTACAAGGAGATATCAGTATGTTTTTCATTCCTTCTAAATGAAGGAATTTCACTGAACTCTTTCTACTCTTTATTCTATAGTAGGTGTACTATTAAATAGTAAAAACATTGAACAATAAAAATTTTCAAAAGAAGCAAAATAGAAAGCTTGGCCTTTGAAAACCAGGAGACTAGATAGAGTGTACTTTGTTTTGAATACTCTATTTTAACATAGATATTATTTTGATGTAATAGATAACTCTCTAACCATGATATTCTCGTACATGGTTCTTGCCAATGATGAAATACATTCTTTGGCTCCTTGGTATTTCAGTTATAGCCATGACAATCAGCAACAACACAACTTACTTCTTTCACTGTAAGTCAGAGTTCAAATAGGAAATAATGCCCATTTAAATGATTCAGGGAAGATTTAATGAGACGGTTAAAAAAAGGTATGGATGTGGTGGAGGGAAAACACAATGAACAGGCACTAAACTGAGGACAGTAACAGTGGCTTTGTTAACACTCTCAAACCTGAACTATGGGAATGTTCTGGGACAACCGGAGAGTGTCCTTAACTGAAAGGAGCAGTGAAGACATAGTTCATTGAGAGAGCCTTAAAGAACTTGAGGCAGGGGATACCCATCCACCCCCTATCCCAGGTAACACTCCAATTGCACTTCCTACTTTCCTTGTAATCTCCTGCTGGGGCTACCCACTGGCTGTATCCAATCATAGCAAAAGAAACTCTGTATGCTATCCATGTAGGTCAGCTGCCCTGGGCAGGGAGCAGAGTGAAGGAAGAGAGTGGTTCTAGAGAGGCAAACAGAAGATATCTGGTGAGATCATCCTTGAGTTTACTCCCTTCTATATGATAAAGTAATAAAATGGACTGGCAGTGCCTAAATTATGTTTTTTTATAAAAAAGATATGAGGAGATTATACAGTTTATTGCCCTAACACATTGCTAATTATAGTTTTTTTTAATTATCTATTTCTTTTACTTTTTGAATAGGTAATGAATCTATGTTACAAAGTCCAAAAGATGTAAACAGGACTATAGTGAAAGTTAAGTCTCTCCTTTCCTTTCCCTGTGCCAATTTTCCCTTCCTACACAAATCATTGTTACTAGTTTTCTTTGTTTTTTGTTTTAAGATTTTATTTTATTTATTTGAGAGAGCAAGAGAGAATACAGAGGGAGACAAAGAGCTGGAGAAGCAGACTTTCTGCTGAGCAGGGAGCTGGATGCAGGGCTCAATTCCAGGACCCTGGGATCATGACCGGTGCAAAGGTAGACACTTAACCAACTGAGCCACCCGCGCATCCCTCTTTTTTAATTTTTTTATCCTTGGCAAAGATTTTCTATGCATTTGCTATCAAGGGAAAGTAGATAAATATATATTTCTTATTTTTTAATAAGAATAGTAGCATATGACACACAGAGTACACGTTGCTTACAAAATGGAGTAATACATCTTGAGACAGTTTTAAATCAGTATAGAGAGATCCTTCTGAAGTATATAGAGTTTTATCTTTATAGGTGTAATAAAACCTTCACCAGTTCTCTGTTGATGAGTATTTGTTTCCAATTGTTTTCTACAACCAATGCTACAGTGAATATTATCATACATACATCATTTTCACGTGCCCTACTGTATTTGTAATAAATAGTCAAAAGCTAAATGACTTTCTTAAAAGGTACGTGAATTTAAAAATGTAAATTATGAACCAAATAGGTCATGAGATTTAAACTTCCCCTGCACCTGGGAGTCTGTTTCTCCACATTTTCACCAGTAGAAAGCCACCAAATTTTTAATTGTTTTTATTATTGCTGCCTGCCAATCTGACAGGTTCAAATGGTATATGTTTGTATTTAATTTCTATTACTATGACTCGGGTTGAACACCAGTTCATGTGTTTCAGGACCAATATATTTGTTTTTTATTAAATTACTCATCAATATCTTTTAGTCATTTTTATGGATTTGTAAAGGTTCTATATTCATTAAGGAAATTAATTCTTTGCCACTAAAAAAACTTTATATATAATATACTTGATTTATTAAAGTTTTTTCTTATTTATAAAAAATTCTTTCTTTTGTTTCTCTAACATTTTTATAATGTTCCTCTCTCTCTCTGTAAGTCTTTGATACATTTGGAATTTAATGTACTGTGTGAGTATGTATCCAGCTTCCCCCACCCTAGTTGATTATCCAAGCACTATTTATTAAATAATCTATCTTTCCTTTACTGATTTGAAATTTTTTAACAGCTAAATTCTTGAACATCATTGGGTATAATTCTGGACTTTGTATTGTGTTTCATTAAACATTTTTTTGGTAGTCTCAGTTTTAATTATGGATAATGATTAGTTTTTGTCACAAATGTACTAAAATTTAAAAAAAAATCCATTGTGCTGGATGATATATTCACGAACATATTAAGCTCAGAACATAATTTGAATGAATTAATTGGGTTTTGTCTGAAACAAATAGGCTCAGAGAAATATTGTTTAACAAAAGCAACAAATAAAAACATTCATATTGTGTTCAATAAAGGATCAAATCAGCTCAAGCACATAGAAAGAAAATAATGAAGGAGAAAATAGTCACTGTTGATATTGTCATACTTGTCATTGTTGATACTGTCAGATTTGTCACTGTCCTCAGTAGCAGCAATGGCACCACCACCTCTTATTGACTATTGTATGCAGAACCTGGTCATCACTACCCCCGTTCTCCACAGTGGAAACTGAGGTTCAGAGAGATTAAGATTATACATACAGCTAGAAAATATTGGAACCAAAACCCAAGCTCAGTAAAAATATTGATGAGCATTTGTTACACATATTAAGTGTGAGAATTCGTTAAGATATAGACCTACATACAAGACTGAAATACACATGTAGTAATCCCTCCTTATCTGCAGTCTCATTTTCCATGGCTTCTGTTATTTATGGTCAACCACAATCCAGCAAGTGACCCTCCTTCTGAGGTATGGTGAGCAGGTCAGTGGTAGCCTAATAGACTGTCACAATGCCAACATCATTCAGCTTACTTCATCTCATCACACAGGCATTTTATGTCTCACATTACCACAAAAAGAATTGAATACAGTACAGTAAGATATTTTGAGAGGAAAAGACCATATTCAATTAACTTTTATCATAGTATATTGTTAGAATTGTTCTATTTTATTATTAGTTATTATTGTTAATCTCTTACTATGCCTCATTTATAAATTAAACTTTATCATAGGTATGTTTGCCTAGGAAAAAACATAGCATATATAAGTTTTGGTACTATCTCTGGTTTCAGGCATCCCCTGGCGGGGAGGGGTGGGACAGGTAGACTACTGTGCCAAATGACTTGATGAAGACAATGTGATGTAAGTCTTGGGCAGAGTTAGAAATTCTTAAGATTGAAGTTGTTCAAGTAAGAAAGACTTCATATTAGTGATGAAATGGTGAAGATTATGACTCAGGAGATAAAGATTATGACTCAGGAGGTCATTCCAGGAAGAGGGAATGAAGGTCAAATATAATCTTATAGAGAGAGGATGGCTTCTATTGTTCGGAGAATAGTATAGATTTTATTGGGATGGGAGATTTTATATTCATCAGTTCATTTACATATTCATTTTGTAAGAGAATAGTGCTTTGGTACTCTCTGATAGACAAGAAGAAAGCCAATATTTGTTTCTTATCAAATGAAATACATTTAATACCTATGAGAGTTATGAATAGGAGTCAGGCTTGAAGTGCATATTTGCATAGTTATGTAATGCTTCATGAATTGAGAATGCTGAAGTGGCAACTGTGTAAATAAACAGCTCTTAGGTGGTGAGGAGAAGGTCATTACACTCTAAAATGTTTTCCATAAAAACTTTACCAGCCAATACTAAAGAAATCCTTGTACTCTTTCTTATTATGTCTAAATGATTAGAGATGGCATTTATAAATATTAAAGAATGGGAAGAGATAAGGAATAGGATTTTTAGTTATATATTTTGATTTAGTAATCCATTTTCTTATTAGAATAATAATGTCACTTTTGGCATAAAATATTTTTCTGTTTATTCCATTCTGCCTCAGTTTTGCCTTATTCTTTATTTTTAACCAAAATTTCAACTTTTTGAGGACAGGCAATAATCTTAAATTTTTAAATTGGTCCACTGCATATTTTACAGTACTCCACACTTAGTATCATAAAGTATCTCTGAGGGAGGGGGGGTGCCTGGGTGGTTGGTGAAGCATGGACTTTTGGCTTCAGCTCACGTCCTGATCTGAGGATTGAGAGATCAAGCCCCGCACAGGGCTCCACATGCAAGTGGAATCTCCTTGAGATTCTCTCTCCCTCTGCACCTCCTGCTTGTACTTTCTCTCTCTCTCTCCAATAAATAAATAAATTTTTAAAAAATAAATAAATAAATAAATAGATAGATAGATAGATAAATATCTCTGAATGAGATGAATACCGTTATTTCTCATAGTTTGGGTGTTAATATTATCAGTTGAAACAAAGTAACAGTGACCATTCATTTCAATATAGCTTTCATTTAAATATGTTATGCAAAAATATAAATTCCAATCTAATGTCTTTAAACTAACAGAGTGCAGATCTTAAATGCTGCTGGTTTTTGGTCAATTTCTTTTCTCCTTAATGGAAACTAATATTCAGTCCCACTACTGAATTAAAATGTTGTTTATTTAAAGTTTAAAGTTTTGCATTTTATAGCTTCATTTGAATAATAAAATGCATCGCTAGAACTAAGAGATTAAAAGAAAACAAAGCTTAAAGAACAGTTTAATCAGGGGTTTAAGTAGAACAATCTGCATTGCTGCATTCGGCACTTGTACTTCTGTCTTTAGCACACTGTTATCCTACTTTTGTTGTGCTTTTATCATCTGCTCCACTGGTTTGTTCTTTGCTGTATCATTGGAAAATCTTGGACTTCTATTACTGTAAATAATTTTGAGTTTGTTGCTTATAGAAAAATAAATAGGCCCAATCACAGTATTTTTGCAAATGAGTGATTAAATGGATGAATAAGCCAACTAAACACTTTGGGGAAATAAAAATTTTGAATTCTAGCCTTAGATATAGGCAATTATTTAACATAAAGGTCAGAGGTTCAATTAAAAAAAACAGTAGTGCAACTGGACAAGTGAGCATTCATATATTGACTGAAATAAATGTATCAGGTAGATACTTATGACTCCACCCCAAAGTTTTTTATCCTTGAACAAGCAATGTAGCTTTTTAGAGGCTTTTCTCATGCATAATAATAATAACCCTTACTTTATCCTATCGGGTAGCCATACAATTGCCAGATTCACCAAATAACTAGAGGACACCCAGTTAAATTTTAATTTAAGATAAACAACAATTTTTTAGCTTAAGTATGTCTTAAATATTACATGGGATATACTTATACTAAAAATGATTCATTAAAATGATTCATTGTTCATTTGAAATTCAAATTTAACTACGTATTGTATTTTATCTGGCAACCCAACTTGGAGATGATTTGTTAAGTATTTGGTGCATACCAGACACATGACAAGTCGTGATGAAAGTATTGGTGCTCTAATGTTGTTCATAATGCTAATAACAATACATCCATAACTGTGAGAGGCAATATGGTGTAATTGTTAAGAGTGGGAACTCTGGAGTCAGATGGCCTAATTCAATTCTCATTCTTCCACGAACAGCTTTGTGACCTTGTGTACCTTACTTAATGTCTTGATTTTCTTATCTTTAAGATAGGGATAACAATAGTACCCAGTGGTAGAGTTGTTTTACAGACCAAAAGAATTAATTTCAATAAAATATGAAACACAGTGCCAGAAACCATGAATATAAGTCCTGGATATATGCTCCTTATGATTGTGGTGTAAGGTGAAAAACAGTCCCAGTCTGCCCAGAACTAACGGGTTTCCTTGGATATGAGACTCTGAATGCTAAAACCCAGATAGTCCAGGACAAATTAAGTCATGTAATTTATGTTAGTGAGAGAAACAATTCACATACATGAGAATACATAGCAGTTCATGCTAAGTAATAACAGAAATCAAGCATTAAGGTGCTGATTATATTCTGTATTTATTAACTCTTGACTAAAGTTATTCAAAGAAATTATTGTAGGAGAATTTAAGGAAGTTAGGAGCTTAGGAAAGAGAAAGAGTTTATTTATTATTTATTAAAGCTCATATTTATTTATTCATTAGAGACACACAGAGAAAGGCAGAGACATAGGCAGAGGGAGAAGCAGGCTCCCTGCAGGAAGCCTGATGTGGGACTCATCCTAGGACCCTGGGATCACCACCTGAGTCAAAAGCAAATGCTCAACCACTGAGCCACCCAGTTGCCCCAAGAGAACAGATTTTAAACAATTAATTCCCAAATAATTTGATAAGCAATATAAACAAGAAGTTGGCAATCCAGAGAAAGGCTTAACTGACTCTAGCAAAGAATGGACAAGCTTTAGAGAAGCTATTTAAACTGGGTATTGAGAGATGCCAAGAAGTTTCCCAGGAAAAAAGGGAAGAAGAGTATTTTAGTATCTTTAGCTAGCAGGAAGATGTGAAAGTCAGGATATCACATGCCTTAGCAGTGATAAGTATGATGTTGGTATGGTATGACCATGAGTGTATTGAGGGGACAGTAAAAAATGAAGCTGAAATGCAAATGAGGAACCAAATGTGAAGGATTTATATGGTTTTCTATTTATGTATTTGTTATTTATGTATGCAATGTAGAAAAATAAAATTTAAATTAAATATGGAAATGATGTAAAGGGAAGGTATAGACTGGAAAGGCGAACCCAGGAGACAGGTGAGTATTCAGAATTCATTCTACAAGGTTGTGTTAGAGGTCAGCTAAATTTTTGACGCCAAGCATGTAAGCAGCCAAAGGGAAGCAATGATATGTAATGAATGTTTACTATGTGCCAACCACTGTTCTTAACACTACTAGTCTTCTGGTGTTTTTAAACACTTTGAGCCTAGAAAAGATATTTCAAAAATTATTTTGGCTTTAAAAAGTAACATTCACTTTATTAACTTTTAAATTTAAAAAACACAAATTTCCTTAAACTTTTAAGTTTAATTTATATATCTTATACTCTATAATTGTACTAAATTTCAAAAATGGCTTTCAAGGAGGGACGGTCTTTAATTACTGTTTTCTCAGTTAGAATTCTAATGCTCTTAAATATTTTGAACTTCATTTATAAATTTAGTATATTCAACTATCTTTTTAAGTTATTTAGTGGTCTGTCCTGACAGAAAAAAATTCTTTATTATACGTGGTACATAGTACTGTAAATATAAATGCAATATACTATTTACTTAACTATTTCACATGACTTATAAATGCAGTGCCATTTCAACTTAAAATCACAAGCCTATTTAATTATTTGGTTAATCTATTATTTTAAAGGCCAAATTCTCTTAAATATTAAAAAAAAACTAAGATAGCATACATACAAATATAATAATAAATACTATAGTTTAATTCTCTCAAATATTTCTGTACCTAATTATAAATCTAAGAAATAAATGACACTTTCTCAAATGTACCAAAACTTTG
Organism: Canis lupus baileyi; assembly: GCF_048164855.1. Lineage (NCBI taxonomy): Eukaryota > Metazoa > Chordata > Mammalia > Carnivora > Canidae > Canis > Canis lupus. Next base: position 28,985,944 of record NC_132862.1, read on the forward strand.
ATAATTGTTTGAAACTTGTTGACAGTATGTGTCTATAAGGGGGTATGTGGTCATGGTACTATCTTCTCTATTTTTATAGATGTTTGAACATATTTATAATAAAAAATAAAAATGCTTTGTCATTAAAAAAAGCAAACATGCTATCCCAAATGATCTTCGAAATACCTTTCTAAGCAATTTTTGTGTTGTTTTCTCTGCTTGATTAGGTTTCCTAGCCACCAGAGTGGTTTCTGGGTGGGATGCTGACCGTTGAGACCTATTTTGGTTTTTCTAGGTCAATGCCTTCCAACTGAGGGAATCTTTTAACCCATGTTCCTTAGAGTCATATTAGAAATTGCATAATTTTTCAGACTGACATTAACATTCTGCTATATCCCCTCATATCTGTCTCCAGACCTCATTCCTGCCCTCCTATCTCCCCACCCTCCTGCATGCTGCTATGTCACTCAAATAAGTCTTGTATTTCTCTGAATCTTAAAGTATTTAAAGGGCTTTCCTTCTGGCTCTGTGACCACTAAACTTAAGAGAATTTCTGATTCACATACATTCTTGCCCTAATTACTTGACCTATTAGTAACATTTGACACAATTAATCATATCACTTTTGCTTTTATACTTTCTTTAGTCTTGTAGGATTCAATACTTATTTGGTTCATCTTTTACATCTCCAACTCCTTCTTTTTAGTCTTCTTTTGTTTCTGCCTTATCTCTTTGGCTTTTAAATGTTGGCTTTACCACCATATATTTGGACTTCTTTGCCTTTGTATCTGTTTTGACTCTTCCACAGTATCACCTACTCTTATACCTTTAAACTGTATCTTTCACTGATATGATGATTGCTTCATTTTTATGTTTAGTTCAGATAAAGCTGTTCAGTAGTTCTTTCAGATTTTAATAGTCCAACTTGATCTCTCTATATTTTTTTCCTACCCTTAGAACATGCTCTCTTAAAAATCTAACCTTTCAGGCAACAATTTTGGTATCATTATTTAATTGTTTCTCTTATGCCCTTCAGCCAATCCATCATACAATTCTGTTCACTTTATAAATAAACCGAGAATATAATGATTTTTCACTCCTTCTACTACTATACCCTGATCTGAGCCACTATACTCTTTCATCTGGATTATTGCATTAGCCTCCTAACTGATTTTCTTGTTTCTGCCACAACTGATCCTTAACACAACAGCCAGAGTGATTCTTTTAAAATATAAACCAAATCGTGTCTTTTATCTTCTAGAACCTTCTAATGACTTCCTGTTTTAGTCAAATTAAAGCCAATATTCTAATAATGGCATAGAAATTTTTATATAACCTGTCCTCACCTTTCCCCCTTTCCCTCTGACTTCATTTCCTATTATTTTTCCCCTTGTTCAGGTTATACTGGTCTCATTGTAGGCTCAGAAAGCTACACTGCTTTCTCTCTAACATACCTCAGTGCCTTGCATATGCTATTTCCTCTTCCTCATATTCTCTTCCTTAGACACCTAGCCATTCATTCTCTTACTTCATTGAGGCCTTTTTCTTAATGCCACCATTTTAATAAGGCCATTCCTTGCTACTCCATCTTAAAATTACACTTCCTTAACCCTCATATTCCTTATATATCTTAATTGTTTCATTTTTCTCCCTAGCTTTTATCAATATCTTATGAATATATATCTTATTTCTCTTAAAAGCTATATAAGGGGGGGATCCCTGGGTGGCTCAGCAGTTTAGCTCCTGCCTTCTTCCCGGGCCATGATCCTGGAGTCCCAAGATCAAGTCCCACGTCAGGCTCCCTGCGTGGAGCCTGCTTCTCCCTCTGCCTGTGTCTCTGCCTCTCTTTCTGTGTCTCTTATGCATAAATAAATAAAATCTTAAAAAAAAAAAGCTATATAAAGAAGGGTAGGGATTTTTGTATGTTTTATCCATTGCTGTATCCTTGAAGACCACAACATGATTTTACTCATGGAAGGTGCTTAATAACATTTGTTAAATGAATAAATTCTTCCTATGAGATAGGACCACAACTTGCAACTGCAAGCCTGACACCTGGTTGGATTCTGTGTCATAAGGCTGTCCAACTCTATGGTCCCAAATTCTCAAAACGATGCTGTGAAAGTGAATATTATTATTATCTTCTTTTTAAAAAAATATTTTATTTGTTTATTCATGAGAGATACAGAGAGAGAGGCAGACATAGGCAGAGGGAGAAGCAGGCTCCTGTCAGGGAGCCTGATGTGGGACTCTATCCCTGACCCAGGGGAGATCACGCCCTGAGCCGAAGACAGATGCTCAACCGCTCAGCCACCCAGGCATCCCTATTATCTTCTTTTAAATGACTGACAAAAATTGGTCTTATAAAAGTTAAGTACTGGAGTGTTTGGGTGGCTCAGTTAGTTAAGCGTCTGCCTTCGGCTCTGGTCATGATCTCAGGGTCCTGGGATTGAACCCCACATTGGGCTTCCTGCTCAGCAGGGAGCCTGCTTCTTCCTCTCCCTCTGCCTGCCACTCTCCCTGCTTCTGCTCTCTCTCTCTGTCTCTGTCTCTCTCTCTCTCAAATTAATAAAATAAAAACTTTTAAAAAATTTTAAAAAGCTAAGTACCTTGTGGAAAGTAAATAGCAGAATCAGGGTTTGCATTCAGGTAAACCCTAGACCCTAAACTGGTACTTATTACCCTGCAAGTTAAGAAAACCAACATTTTCATATGTTGAAAACAAACTGGTTGCTTCGGAGAAATATAAGTTTTTCTGACACTGGTAATAAAATTTATTTTGTTGGATATTCTATATAGAACAAGAGTAACGAATTTGATCTTTATGTTTTTAAATTTTTAAATGTATTTTTATTTTTTAGGTTTTAAAAGATTTTCGTTACTAGAGAGAGAGAGAGAGAGAGAACAAGTGCTGGGGAGGAGAGGGAGAAGCAGATTCCCTGCTGAGCAGGGAGCCTGGAGCAGGCCTTCATCCCAAAACCCTGATATCATGACCTGAGCTGAAAACAGATGCTTAACCAACTGAGCCACCCAGGCACCCCTGGTCTTTATCTTATGAGCATTGCAAAACCATTGAATTGGGTAGATGAAATAATAAACAATAGTAGTATTAATCAGGAAATCAGAATGTCCTGAGTTAAGAGTTTAGTGGAGATGGAGAGGGTAGTACTAACTCATGAGACATTTTATAAGTGACTTGGTAGATACAGAGGGAGACAGAAGAAATTAACAGATATGTAAATCAATAGTTAAGAAAATTGCTAGGAAAGTAAGTCATAGTCTGTGTGGCTGCATGATTCTCAAGAAAGACAGACATTAGGAGTCAAGTGTCTACTGGCAGTGAACTCCAGGTTTAGTATACACAATAAAGTCAAAATGTGATAGGGCTAATATATTATATTTCTGAGTTTAAAACTTTGGATAAAGAGCTATTCCTAGTGATGAAAAGATTTAATATGTAGCCAAGGAAAGTGGTTGCTGAAGTGTGAACAAGCTAAAATTTATTGGTAAAATAGGATGTGAAGAGATCTTGAGGCATTTTTTTAGCTGAATCATCCAAGTAGAAATGAAACTGTCCAGAATAGTGGCAAGATGTGGGATGGTGAGAAATACTAGAAGTGTCCCAGAACTTTTCCCAATTACATGGTTTTCCCATTTACACTTAGACAAAATGTGCACGAATTAGATCACAGAATTGTAGATTTATGCCCACTTATCTGATAACATACTTCAGTTGGGAGTGCTAATTAAAATGTTCCTAAACTATACTCCAACAAATGAAGTGTTATCATTTGATTAAAAAAAGAAGATAAGAAGAAATATTTGTTAAGGCTAGGAGCAGTACAAGGCATATTGCATAATTTTATGTCACTTATCCTTCAAAAAAATTTCAATTCTTCCAATTATTGGTTTATTCAATGTGAATGTACTGAGTAGCTATAGGTGTCAGGTCTCATGCTAAGTACTTTTGGTAAGTATTTTATTCTACTTTTACAAATAAGAAAATGGAGGCTGAGAAATTTTAAGTTAACCACCTAGAACCAAAAAGCTTGATGTGTCATAGCTGGTATCACTAGTTACCTCCATATAAAACACCAAAACTGGTGGATATAGTGTTATCCAGAGGCTGGAATACCAACTGGTCCTAACTGTAGTGTATGTTCAGAAACAACAAATGACTTCTTCGAGATAATCACTGCTAAGAATCCTGGGTAGAGGAAAGAGAAAAGAGAATCCTGGGTAGAAGAAAGAGAAAAGAGAAATGTGCAATCATTTGTTTATATTTTCTATCCCTTTCTTAAAGAGCTATAAATTATGTATATAATAGGCACTAAATAAAAACTTAGAGAACAGATGAATAAAAGAATGGATGATTAACATAATATTCTTTTCCTTAATATACTTATGCACTTCCCTGTTATCTGCTCACTGAAGTCCACTGGTCTACTTGTGCAATTATTCCCACAACATTTAATTACTGAAGCTCTAGATTAAGTCTTGTGAGATTTTCAGAATCATCAATCAATTCATGTCAACAGTTTGCAGCAGTCTCTCTAAGAGTGAATAAATTTTACTTGGAAGAAAATAATAAAAGTTCCACCCTTTTGGTAAATTAAGGACATTTATAACAACCTAGAAAACATTAAGTGTACAATGGCCTAATTTAAAAAGGAAAGTGACATGTACAATAGGGCTCTTCCCTTTAACAATTTCAGATGACTAAACCCAAGCAAGAGACAATTATGTGGCATATCTGTCAAGAGTGGTTAGTGTTTCAGGCAGACTGTCAACTCTAGAAAAGACTAGAATTATTTGTGCAAGCTGTTCACTTGTCATTGGTCAAAACTGAATCACACATGCCAAAACAAAAACAAGAATTCTGAGTTATTAAACATGACAAGTATTTGATTTGAAATCCAAGGCTGGATTTTGCTGCAATAAAAGCAACACATATGAAGTTCTTTAAAGAACAGCAAAGTAACTTTCTATTGTAACTACAGTAATACAAATGAAATAGAAAACTGAGTTAGAACAAAAGCAAGAAAAACCTCCATTCAACCTTTTCAAAGAGTGATGTTTTGATGGGCAAACAGAGAAAGTAAATTTGAGCCTGAAAATAAAGGACTTACTTATCAATCTTCTGAGAGCCTGGGTGGCACAGTTGTTGAGTTGTCTGCCTTTAGCTCAGGTCATGATCCTGGGGGGTTCAGGGATCGAGTCCCACATCGGGCTCACTGGGAGGAGCCTGCTTCCCCCTCTGCCTCTTTCTCTGTGTCTCTCATGAATGAATGAATGAATGAATGAATGAATGAATGAATAAATAAATAAATAAATAAATAAATAAATATCTTTTAAAAAAGTGTCAATCTTCACAGTCCAAAACAAACAAATCTAAACAACCAAAAAAATAGGATAGGAGCCAGCAAAAATCAGAAACTGCTCAGTAATTCCCCAAAACTCCTAGTTTTAACATAGAAAATTATATTTTAAAATAGAGATTTTTTTAAGGATTTTATTTATTTATTCATGAGACAGAGAGAGAGAGAGAGAGAGAGAAGCAGAGACACAGGTAGAGGGAGAAGCAGGCTCCATGCAAGGAGCTCGATGTGGGACTTGATCCCGGGACCCCAGGATCACACCCGGAGCCGAAGGCAGACACTCAACTACTGAGCCATGCAGGCATTCCTTAGAAAATTATATTTTAAAAGATAGTAAGTAGCTGCTTACTATTACTTAAGATTTCCCCATAAAACACTTCTTGTCAAATTACTAGGTACAGTCTTTTATTCATTTTTTAAAAAAGATTTTGTTTATTTATTTTTTGAAAGAGAGAGGATAAGCAGGGGGAGATGCAGAGGGACAAGCTAACTCACCACTGAGCATGGAACTCAATGTGGAGCGCAATCCCAGGTCCTTGAGATCATGACCTAACCTGAAGTCAGACGCTTAACAAACTGAGCCACCAGGGCACCTCTATAGCCTTTTATTTTTAATCAGGGTTTTAAGAAACAGCAGAGTTAAGTTTAAGCACCTCATTCTGTAGACCCAATCATTGATAACAACTGATAGCTCTTCAAAAACTTTTATTCCAGAGAATCATATTTATCTGCAAGTCATTTAACTCAACTTTCCCTGATTGCAGAGAGCTAGGGAGTTCTATTTTTTTTAAAAGTAAAAGTGATTATTAGAGTACCAATGGGAACTTATATATTTAATGTAATGACTTCAGTATAATATGGCTTGTTCAGTATAATATGACTTGATTGTCTGCTGTTTTAAGTACAATAGTCAAGATAAGTTAACCTATAGGCAGTATAAATGTATGTGGTATAATTATTTTAATTAATTCAACAGGTATTTATTTATTGAATACTAATTATATGTGCTAGCTGCAATGTTCTGTGTTAAGGATGGATGATTAAGAGAGGGCCTCACAATCTAGAAAGGGGACATAGGGTTTTATCTATAACTAAATCTAGTCTCCCCTTCACAACTGAAGAAAGAATCAGATTTTGTTAAGATATCAAAAGCTTCAGGGAAGATGACCAGTTTAGGGGTATATTCTAACCATTCTAAGCCAATTAAGTAAGTCAGTTCATGTAATTGCCATCTGATCAGGTGATTGGCTCAGGATAATACAAGACCCAATTCTGACAAATGATAAAGGAAGTTATCTTATCATTCTAATGAAGTTTATAAGAAAATTTTTCTTGTTGAAGAAGGATCAGTCCCTTTTCTTTTGCTACATGGTGTCATATGTATGAATGTGATAGAACATGTGGCAGTCTCCTTGTAACCATGATGTAAACTGGACTAAGAGTAAGTAAACACACTGAGGATAGCAGAGCAAAAAGATGCACAGAAACTGGGTTTATGAGAAAATTGGTGAGCTGCTATTAAAAAAAAAAAAAAACAAACCTCTGGAACCACTTTACTAATGGACTTCTTGTTACGTGAGATTATTTTTCATATAATCTAAGACAGTTAAATCAGAATTTTCATTACTTACAGCCCGAAGAATGTTAAGGAAAAGGTAAATAGTGAAGTAAACAAATTATGTAATATGCTAAGAACTGTATCAGCAGTGTGTACAAGGGCTGAGACATCTTCAAAGAGGAAAAATTTTGAACTGGGTCCTAAAGGACTCTGTGCAAACAACACGGCAACTGCATTTCAAGAAGACAGAAATATGATGTACAAAGCCATCAGGGCATCAAAGATCTCTAGAAATTTGAATAACTACTTGAGAATAGAAAACAGTATGTTTGGATGTGGAAAGTTACACACAATGGAGATGGGAAGCAGGTATAGTTGAAATCATAAAAATCTATTGCAAGGTCATATTAAGGGAGAATTGATTTTTTTTCAACATCTAAAAATTTTATACTCTATCCACAAAAAAGAGCTGATTGGAGTTGTGGAATTTGCTAGCCAGCTGGGGGTTACCTTGGAACTAAAACCTACTTTACGAGTTAGGGATCAAATTGTATTACATAAAGATTATATCAAGAGCAGTGTGGAGGATGTACGGGCTGAAGGTAGGTAAGAAATGAAGTGAAAACAACAACAAAACACAACAAAAATAAAAAAAAAAAATAGAAAGCTGTTGTAATCATCCAAGTAGGAAATACTGAAGGCTTGAAGTAAGGTGCTAGCCCTGGAAATAGAAAAGGGACAAATTTAAGACATATTTATGAGAAACATTGGTCAGGTCTGAAGGACTGATTGAATGAGGAAGGTTGTTGGGTAAGAATAATGCTTTCCAGATTTTCTGTGTTGGATATCTTGGTAGTGGCAGTTAACCAGGATATTGCATATAAAAAAGGAGGTTTAGACATGGTGAGGGCAAGGATTGAAAGAGAAGGAGAGGCGCCCCTGGGTGGCTCAGTTGTGTCTACCTTCAGCTCAGGTCATGATCCTGAAGTCCCAGAATCAAGCTCCAGTTTGGGCTCCCTGCTCAGTGGGGAGTCTGCTTCTCCTTCTCACTCTGCCCCTCCCTACTTATTTTCTCTCTCTCTCTCTGGCTCAATCTCTCTCAAGTAAATAAAATCCTTAAAAAAAAAAAAAAAAAAAGGAGAGAAAATTAAGGAGAGGGTAGAGATATTTAATTCAGTTTTGGACCTCTTGGGACGAGATACCAGTTGTCCACCATAGCTACATAAATAACTTAATAATGAGCCATCTAGGTAAAACAGTTTAAAAATATACATATAAGTTAAATCTCTTGGACATACTTACAGAATTGTTAGACAAAAGACATTTTTAAAGGGTATCTGCCAAAATGACTCTATTCAAGTAGTTAGGCAATAGTCTTTTTTTGTCTATTGAGATCAATATTAGCCTTTAAAAAGAAAGTCAACTAATATATGTGAGAGTGGGTACTGGTTTTCCTTCCATGTCCTCTTTCTCTGCAACTTGATGGTCAAATTTCTTGAGTCATTTACACTGCTTTACCTCTGTGGCAGACACTGCTGTGGATTTACCAGATCAAACAGCATTTTGCTTCTGTATATAGATATACACCTGCTCCTCTTTCCTATTTTCCCTTGCATGTAGATGGGGTCTTGTTACTGACTTTTGACCTACAGAATGTAGGCAAAAGTGGTATGTGCTCCTTCTAGACCTGGCATCCAAAAATACTTTTGACATGATGCTCTGGTTTTCTCTCTTTTTAAAAATAAGATGGAAGCCTGGCAAGTACCATCAATATGCTGATACATTCCCATTCTGTTACCAGTCCAGATGTTTCTTCTGTTCTTTAGGTTTCTGTATCCAATTGCTTCCTGGGTATTTTCACTTAGAAGGGAACCAAAGATGGATTTTGCTTACATTTTTATTGTTGCCAAGTTCTGGCCGGGACTACAGGAATTTATTTTCTAACTCATTTAACTTCATGAAATGGGTTGACTTGAATTTCATTAGCATATTGCTGGCTTAATTAAATAGTGTTTTGGAGAAAACTGAGTCTTGGTTTTATATAATATAAAGTCTTGGTTTTATATAATAAGTATTAAAAGATAATACAAACCTAGTCTACTAAACAAATTACTTAGGAATTGTTTTCTTATCACTCATGGTTTGATAGTAAAACTAAGAGAACAAATTTAGTGTTTTAGGTACGAATCAGAAGCTACAAAAGAAAAATTCTAAGAAAAACCCACTCTTCTCTTCAAAACTCCTTCAAGTACGCAATTTTTTTGGAACTTCTTACACATGCCTATTAATTAATATTATAATTGACAGAACTTGTGGGTTATGCCAACACCTAATGGCAAAAACTTTGAGTATTAGATATAAAGATCTCAATTTGGGATACTGTTTCCTCGTTAGTTTTGCATTCGCGTTAAGGAAAAGCCACCACATTAGTGTACTTGAATTAGTTTCTTATTATTGATAGAAAAACAAAAATTTTATGAATTCTTCAAGTTGTACTTACTTAAAAGTAGGTGTTGAATTGGAAAGAGACCTGAATTGGGCATGAGCTGTCATGAAAAAAATATTTTAATCTCAATTCTTTAGCTAGCTAAATGACTGTCATTGGATGAATCACTTAACTTGTTGAAATCCCTTTCTGGGTGAAAAAGAAAATGCTATAGCAGTTGATTCCTAAGACTATATGGGTAACTATATGGGTATTTATTAGTATATGGGTATTTATTAGTTTGTTTATTTTGGAAGCCAAATTCAAATATTATTAAAAGACAAAGATAATTACTAAGATTAAGGTCATATTAAGGAAGAATAGATTTCCTTTTTGTTGAAGGGCTAAAGTAAAGTAGTCTGGGCTAAAATAAAGTAGTCTGACTGAGAAACAATGAAAATTAAGCAGTATAATGCTGTTTTTCAAGGCCTTTGCCCAAATATCTAGCATAAACTATGACAGAAGACTGATCTTATTATAGGAACATCAGATTCCTATCTAAGGAAGCGGTGATATAATTGCATGTGGCTGTTGTAATGAAAAATTGCTGGAGAGTGGATTAGAAAGTTTAGTTTCCAAAGGCCAGATCTGGTACAAGTTCCAACATTTGAGGTCAGTATGTATGCACAAAATGTTCATATTTATAACTGTTTAATTTTTTTAACAAAATAGAGGAATTTGAAGAGGAAATAATTTAAATTAGGGATAAATTTAAGGTGGAGTTTTGTTCCTGGCTTTTGAATCAGTTTGAGGTAAAACTTTGTATGAGATTGTAAGATTCTATTTAATAAAAGTGTATTTCATGTATTTTTAATAAAAGTAATAATACAAACAATATAAAATAATATAAAATGCATTGTTTAAAAATACTTTTATGAAAAGAACTATATAAAATCCTTATTACATAAAATAGAAATAAAACAGAAAAAAAACTAGCTGTTCCCCTATGTGCCTTAAACTAGAAAACTAATAGATTTTACAGGTTATTGCATAAAATGTAAAATTCCTTAAAAATATCCATCACTTTTTTCAGGTTGGTTGAATTAGAGAATAGCTACTGATAGCAAATCGCTTATTGTAGGGATTTTATCTTATGTATGCTTTTCTGAGAACAATAACAAGAAAGATGATTATAAGAGATCAATATCAAATGACAGCGAAACATATCTTTCCTTTATAAAAGAGTGAAGCAATAATTTATTACTCGTTATATTGTAAAGGTAAAAGGTGAGTAATAATGTAATGATTCTAGAAGGTAAAGGATTGAGGCTTTAAACCTTCTATTGATTCTGTATTATGCATGCTCTGTTACACTGTGATAACTCCCTGAAGTACAGCTCTTTACTCTTTCTTTAGAGAGTGTTTCAGATCTCAAAGTGGAGAGAGCATTTACCTCCTTTGTGTATTCATTTGTACACCTTCATCTGTGCATAACTATGGCATATTGGGAGTGCATGTTAGGCGTATTTATCTATTTGATGACCAGCCTCGCCCCTCTACCTTGTAGTTATATTTGGGGTGGATCATTGTAAAGTGGACAGGATTTGTTGTCAGTTTTCTCCTTTGCATAGCCAGTGGGCTCTTTCCTGCTGCCTGGATGCTAGCTGTTGTTTAGGTGAGGACTATTCTATTTCTCCTCAATAGTTCAACAGTGTCTAGTATCTCAATGTTTGTCACATAGATATGCAAATGATCATCTAATTCATCATAAGCATTATGTTCTGAATATATATATTTCCACATTAGAAAAAATATTCTGGGAGAAAGCAACACTTAACCTAAAGTTCTGATTCACTGATGACAGAATTTCAGGCATCAGGTGAGGCATATTTAGGAGAAAGTATGCCAGGCTGGGCATCTGGTCCACAGGAAGACCTGTGCCATTGTTGCCTTTACACAGGTTAACTTGGAAGACAAAGGAACTCTGGCTAAGCTGGTGAGACCCATTGGGACCAATTATAATGACAGATATGATGAGATCCACTTCCATTGGGGAAGCAACACCTGGATCTGAAGTCAGTGGCTCACATCACCAAGCTGAAGAAGGCAAAGGCTAAAGAACTGGCCACCAAACTGGGCTGAGGGGACACTGTTGAATTTTCTATACATAAAAATAACAAAAAGTTCTCTTTCAAAAAAGCAAAAAAACAAAACAAAACAAAACAAAACAAAAAGGATGAGAGGGACATGTGTGACCTCAAATCACATAATGCAAAATTTTCACATTATCTTGCTTTATTTAGAGTAGTCCCTGATTTGAGAAATTGCCCCAAAATTCTACATAAGAAAATTTTAGGATAGAATGTGTAGAAAATGCATGGGCAGATTTTGCATCATCTCAATTTTATGAGTGGCTTACTAAAGCTCATAGGATTAGATCCTTTAATACCAATGCCATCTTGGAAAGGCTGTGCCATAAATACCATTGCCTTACATCATTCAGGACCGGCGTATACTGCTGCAACAACTTGTTCTTTGGGCCTCAATTCTTGATTTACGTTAATCCCTGACTTCTGCTTACATTCTCTCTCCAGTCCAGTTTTGACTTTACCAGTGATATCAATTGCCTAATACCTGATTAGGTCAATCTCCTGAAATTGCTTTAGCCTCCACAGCTCTCCTTTGGCATCAAGCCTGATAGACTGTTTGAGAAGCCCTCTTCTGCCCCCTTCTGTCACAAGTCTGCATGTGTACAACTGGGCCCTGGTAACTTCTAGTTTTACTGTGAGAGCAGACCACCAGGTGTATCCACTTAAGTTCCCTCAGCAAGGTAGCAGATTGAAAAACTAAGGAGAAGAAGTCCTCATTCAGAGCTTGATGAAAGAGCCCATTCAGTGAAGGGCCCAGTGCTAGTCATGTGTCTGATGTCTTCTTACACCAACATGGTAGAGGAAAATATTCTGCTCTTTATATTAGGCATTTGAAATGAAAATGAACATCAAAACAAACACTGGTGCCTAACAATTCCTTGTATATCTACCTTGCTATGAAATGCTTGAGTTATTTTCATGGGAAGAAACATTACTCATATTTCTTGAAGCAGAAAAACATACTCAAAAAAGAGACTGACTTTTTTTTTCCTGTTAATTAAAGTTCTTCACTAGCAATTGAAGCTAGTAGATATTGCCATTCATATGTGAGCATATGCACTCTCTCGCTCTCTTTTAAAAAAATAATATAACTATAGGAAAGGTATCATCTGGACATAAAACTTTGATTGGATTTAAGCAGCAGCAACTGTACAAAAGGAAGACTTTGAAGATGAAGACAGTTAAATTATACTCATAAATTAAAATAACCTTAACAAAGACTTGGATTTGGCTGAATTTTAAGTGGAGGTTTATATCAAATACAAGGTAGGAAATCTCCTGCTTCTCCTAAAGCTGCCCCATAGCGAGAAGATGACAATAGAAAAAAGGCATCCCATCCTATTTTAGTTAATCTTACCAGTAAAGACGATGGGCAATCTGGATGCTTTGCAATGAACGGTGCAATAGGAGTTGGACCAGAGGACTTTCAAGGTTCCATTCAAACTTGACAGCCTGAAGTAAGAGATATAATTACTTTACTCTTCTCAGTAACAAAATTCTAGCAGAATACAAAGGGGCTTAAGTAGCTTATGAAAAGACAAAGGAAAACAGCATAAACATTTTAACAAAATGTTAATATTACATCTGATAACCTTATTAGCTGGTATATAATAACAAAGCACACACACATCATTAATTTGGATTTGTGTAGTCTCTTTATTATTTATACTTTAATATCATAGGATAATAAATAAGAGCAGATGGTTGGTGAGTTCAACCATGCCTAGGAGGAGAATCTTGGCACACACAAAAATACATAATATCAGGATTAGTGTCCTAGATATAAAAAAGGACATTATTAAACAGTAGATATTTCTCCTCTTTTGGAAATAAGATTAATGCACGTTCAAAGCCTTAACTGAAATCATCAATTTATATATCAGTATTAACTGGCAGAACTTGAAACTTTACTTAGAGGTTTCAAAGCTGATTATTGCCACCCTAACTCACCACCCCTCTCCAAATCCTTTCCCTCATCTCCACTATGAACAGCTCTTTAAGATTTTCTAGGTACCCAACCTCATGGAAAATACAGACAGCAATGGCAGCCACTAATATCCTTATGGACATAAATCAAACCTCCCCCTGTACTCTGCAGGGGCTTCACTGTCAGCAAGCATACCTGGGCTCCATCATCATCCCAGAAATCTGAATATGTTTAAAAATGAAAACCAGGCTCTCTTCAAAAAAATTTCCATCCCTGTTTAAGAAGCAAAGCTTCTATCTTTAGTTGCTCAATAACCATTTAAGTCACACACACAGGCCCCCTCCCCCCCCAGAGTTTAAGCCAGGTTTTATACCACAGCAGATAGTAGACAAAAGTGGGCACAACACGCATTCACATACACACTGAAGAAATGCCTCAATATGAGGACCATACTCAAGGATGGGAAAGTTTATGAATTCCTAAGGTACAAGAGTGCCAAAGATAATTTCAGCAAATTTGCATAAACTCTTGATGTTGTATGAATGTATAAAAACCATAATGTATGTTGTCTTAAACTGCAACCATGGCTTGTTTTCACTTACTTGCTAATACTGGGCTGACTAGGTCATAAGTTGTGTTTATGCCCTAATAGCATATCATATGAGCACATGAGCAAGAGAGATGTCTTAGAATTTACTTCCGTGCTGGTCTTTTTAGCTTTCTTTTTAGATTTACCTATTATTTCTTCTTGAATAACTACTTGTTGCTCTTAAATTGCTTCACTTGTTTCCAAATTCCCTGCATCACTCTGTGCTCTGGTACAATTTCCCCCTAAATCCTACTTCACCATCTGGGAGGCAGGCAATATTTCTGGCTCACATTGCATTATTAGGAACTGTTTTTGGAACCTACCCACAGGGTGTTGACCTGTGGTTGCTGTAACCTCTGGATCTGGATCTTAATTACTTTCTGGCTATGAACAATATGTTCTGTTTTTGTTATGGTCTTAGAGTCCTGTCTTATTTATTTAATATAGCTTGCATAATTCTAACAATATAATACATACCAAAATAACATATTTCAAGAAAATAGCAGTAAGGTAGATTTTTTATGTGTTTCAAAAGTTTTTATGTGTTTAAAGCTTTAAAGTCAGGGGAGACCATGGAAATTTAAGGGCAAATTCTATAATAAATGTTTTGAAAATTCTTCCCAGTTTTATTTATTTTTGAGTCATTTCTTTCCATCTCAAAACATTTATAATCTTCATTTTTAATTAGAGAGTAGTTGTAGCACTTCTTAATTTTACTTCTGTGGATTTGCTATGTTGAATTCTGTATGCACCTTGTCATATGAATTTGGATTTGCAGGTATGTGGCTCTCAGTGATATTCCTGGTGCCAACTGTATTGCTTATTTATTCCAGACTGCTATTTCCAATTGGGTTTAATATGTATAAAGTTTTGTAATAACTTAATTTTTTAATTTGGGTTAGTTAGAGCATGCTGCCAATACTCATGAACCATGAGATGAACAGTGTTCCTACAAGTTTGATTTATTTTTACTTCTACTACACTATTCTGGCAAGTATAGAAAAATCACAATGATAAAAATTGGTAAAAGTACCTATACGGTATAGCTATTTCTGAACCAGCTTTCGCTTTTGGAGTCCTTCAGAGAAGTGCATATTCCATATGCAAAGCAATATGGTATTCCAGTCATTGATAGGGGTTCCCCCCAACTAGTCCTCAGGGCACCTGGATAGCTCAGTTGGCTAAGTGGTTAAGTAGCTGACTTTAGCTCAGATCATGATCTCAGGGTCCTAGGATCAAGCCCCGTGTTGGGTTCCCTGCTCAGCAGGGAGTCTGCTTGTCCCTCTAACTCTTCTCCCTCCACCCTACTTGTGCTCTCTCTCTCAAATAAATAGAATCTTAAAAAAAAAAAGTTCTCAATGTTCAAAAACTGAGGCACTTGACATTTAAAATAGCTTGTAATTACAACCTGATCTTTCAGATAAGAAAACACTGCAGTTAAGAAATAAAACGAAAAACATAAAGACCACTATACTAGAACTACCTATTCAGCCTTCATTACATAATCAATTTAGGAAAAAATATTATTTGTAGTTTGAATATTCAGTCATTTATATGGTCATATGCAAGATGCATAATTGTTTATTTTTCAAATATTTATATTTCAAAATATTCAGACTAAATCAGTTTTTGCTCATATTTCTATATAAATTTATATGATTTTCTAAAATTACTTCAAAATTGTGATAATTAATGTTGTGACTAAAAAGCAGTATTTATTGGCAGAATTCAGGTATTATCTTATAAAAAAACCACTTTATAGATTTATGATCAATGTCAGAATGTTCTAAGGGAAAGGCAAAAAATACATACGAGGAGCTGTCCTAGCAAAATACTATTTTCTCTATAACATTCGATTAACTTTTAATTGTTCTACATAGTTAGATGAAAATATTTTATCACCAGTATCTCTATTTTTCTCCCTAATAAGTGAAGGTTTTATTTTGTTGGCTTTTTTTTTTTTTTTTTAACTGTCTATTTCAGCTTTTATAGACCTTTTTTGTAACTACCAGTTTGGGCTAAAGAATGTCTATGTTACCCATGTTGACACATGAGCTATAGTTTACTGTTGACTTATTGGAAACTCTTTTTAGAGGATTATTAGTTAAAATCCGAGAATCCTTTGGCAACTCTGCTGTTCTTACCTGAACTAGCTGTGGGAGATATTCCAGTAGTTCATCATTCAAGAGGTTGTCTAATTGTCGAACTGCCACTTTACGTATTTCTTGATCTGGAAAACTAATACAAAGTAAATATATCTATCAAGCTATTAATGGAATGGAATAATCCATGAAAAATTTCAGGAGAGGATGAATTGTACCCACAGCACATAAGTTAATATCATAATCTCACAATCAATTAAGATGATTATTAGCATCAAATTAATTATTTTCCCACATTCCGTACTCTCATGTAAACTGCAATAAAAAGCCTTTTCAACTAGATTTTGGAAACTTGAGTTTAAGTCAGAAACTGCCAGCTTCCTTGTCTATAAAGGATTGTATGATATCTAAAATATTTTCTAAAGTGCATGAAAATCTTTGCTTATTATTTAGCCATGCATTTGTTAAGTAAGTTATTACCAGCTGGAGACCTGATGATTTATATGATTAAAAATGGGAGATAATATATTTAAATGAGTTTTGGCAGCTCTAATGAAAAACCAGAAATCTAATAAAAATTATTTAATAAGACTAAACCTTACTAGGATATGAAGGGCTTGAGGGTAACTGTGCCTTATTCATTTCTGGACTGCATGTCTGTTGTAAGATTTAGCACCCATTAGACAATTAATAAATGTTTGTTACTGAACTAAATTTATGAAAGTATTTAGCATTTGAATATCTATCCCCAAAACAATTAATCCTCAGATGGGTTCCTCAGGCTGCCATCATCTTGTTTCATCAGAAGAATTAGATTCAATTATCCCCGAGCTTCTGGGAAGTGCCTAGAGATAACTTTTGGCACCATACTGTTTTGACATGCTTTTGACATACTGCTTTGACATGATTAGATATACCTGGGGCTTTGGTAAGAACAATTAATTTTAAATAAGCAAGTTTTCAGAAAAAAAATTGATATAAGGAACTACTTATAGTAACTGATTGAAAAACAAGGAAGTAAATAAACAAAAGTCAAAAATCCTTTTGCATGGAAACAAAATGAATATTTTCAACCAATCAGGTGACAGCTCTAAAGATTGGCCCCCAATATTATGGAGGTCAGGAAACTTTAAAATCTTTAATGTCCAGTCTCTTCAGCATATCATGTTACTGAAGGGTGAAATGAATACTAATGCAGTTACCGTAATGCAGTTACAGTGTCAAGGAAAACTGGTATTACTTAGTATCTCTCAACTGTCCTTGATAGCAGTTTGAAATGCAATGCTTAAATATAATATTTTACATATTTTTTCTTAAATTAAAGTGAGCATTCTAATTGCAACAAAAATTTCACTTCCACGGTTAGTCACTCGAAACCATATTTCTGACCTGCAAATACTTTTCCAATAATTTTCTCCCTTTGAATGATCTAGCAGTAAGACCTAGTGAGAACTGTAGTCCAGACACATGTCCTAAAGTACTGCTAAGGTCAGAAGATACCAGCATAGCGTCAAGTGCAGGTGGAGAGCAGACAGGGTGCAATAAAAATGCAAAGCTAGAAGGTCAGCTTGTCTTAGCACACTGAGACTACTTTCTCCTAACTAAATGTGATTGATTCTAATTTACTGCTCTCAATTACTAAACCATTTGTCTGGGGCCTGTAGACATCAAGGTCAATTTGAGGACAGTCTGAAGTCTTAGAAGGAATACTTACTTGGAGCATTTTGCTGCTGAAGTGATGACTTAAGTCAGATACTAGTCATCCATGCTTTCTTTTGTGCTTATTTTATCTTACTGATATGAATGAAAACAGAAGAAGAAAAATAGAAACATCCCAATGAAACGAAACTCTTTGGTGAACACTATATCTCTAATTATGTATTTATTTCCAAATATTGGAACATAAACTCCATTAAAGCAGAATTATTTTTGCCTGTTTTGTTCATGGATGCGTCCCAGATGCCAGCAGATTGGTGAATAGGCTCTACATATATGTTTGCAGAATGTCTCAAATGAAATATTTTCCCACTTAAAACATCTATATTGCTAGACTTTTCTCTTATGGTCTGTGTTATCTTTCTCCAATCATGTAGGTCTAAAATTTTGAGTCATATTTCCCCCCCTCTTTTGCCCTCTTCATTGAACTCCTCCCACCCCCCTTTCCCATCTGGCAAAATTCAATTCATCTTTAAAGTCAAAAGTCAAGGACTGATTTCCCTGGGAAGCTATTCCAGTTACTTGGTAGCCCCCCCCCCCCATAGAGTTTAATCACAGCCTTCTCAGTGGCCTTCTGCAGTACATACTCAGTTGAGAGTAGGCTCATTCATTCTGAATCACTGATACAAGCACAGCTGAATAATATGTTCCTAGTAGTCTCTTATGTTTATACCTAATCAGTTGCCAAGTTTGGTTGGCTTTTTTATCCTAATGGTACTCTAGCATAATGGCTGTTTTTAGTTTCTTCTGCAACTAGCTAGTCTGGGCCACAATGATCTCATGCTGGTACCAACATTTTTCATAGTAATAACACTTTATAAATTTCCCTGAAGTATTGTAATACTGCATAAACTGCTTTGGCTCACTGGTTATTTTTACCCTGAAAATGTCTTGTGCATTGTCACCTTTGGCAACACTGTAACCCCCCTACTTGGAACAGTTTCTCTTTTCTTCTTAAAGTTCCAGTTCTCCTTCAAAAT
The DNA here is from genome assembly GCF_048164855.1 of Canis lupus baileyi. Taxonomy (NCBI): domain Eukaryota; kingdom Metazoa; phylum Chordata; class Mammalia; order Carnivora; family Canidae; genus Canis; species Canis lupus. Next base: position 29,004,748 of record NC_132862.1, read on the forward strand.
GTGGCTCAAATCCTCTTAAAGATGACTATCCTAATCTTTACTAATCTCTTCTCTGAACTCCAAGAGCATTGACTGGCTGATTCCATTGGACAGTTAGGATATGCTAGTGTTTATTAGAATTTATCTTTTTTTATATATGTGCCATCATTCCTCAGCTAGTGAATAAATCAATGGAAGATAAGAATTCTTCTATTCCCTTTTTTTTGTAGTTCTTAGGATTTAGCACCATGCTCTGTAAATAGTGGGTCATTAATAAAAATGCATTGATCGTGATGATAATAATGAGAAAAATCATATTATTGAGCCCATTTTATTTTTTGCTGTCCTCTGAGATAATTTACATTGGTAGCAATAGATTTAACTCAAAAATACCACTTACATAAGTCCTATGTTTTTAAAATTTGTTTCCTCTCAGTCAAAAGGGTGAGAGAAAAACAAATCCGAAGGTAATGAAAAAGAAAGATGTATTTTTTTCAGACTCTTCCAGAAATAGGAGAATAAACACTAGTTACATCTGTACAGACCCAAATAAAAATCATATATTTGTATTAATATGTGAAAATGCTGGGAAGAATACTTTGACATGTTAATGGGAAGGAATGTATCTTTTTATTCACTACTCTAGCATGAAGTTAGGAAGAAATTGGAAGAGAAATTGCTAAGAGACTAACCACATGACATCCTGGGATGTGACTAAGAGCTAACAACAGTAATGCATATCCAAATATAACTTTCATTTGATTATTTTAGGAAGAGTTGGCCACATTAAGAGAGATGTTGGCAGTGCTAGAGAAGCTACTGGGAAATGTGTCCCTTCATACATTATGGCAATATATAGCACCATGTATTTTTTAAAAAAATCTTTAAAACTTGATTATTCTTTGATCTTTTGGGAAGATCTAAGAAGATAATCAGAGATATGCGTGAGGATATATGTAATTAGAAATAACATAAATGTCCAAAATAAAAGTTAAACAAGCTATAACCATATAATAGAATACATGCAGTCTCAAATATTAAAAGAATATTTAATTATGGGAAAATGTTATGAAAAATATATGAAGTATAATACCATTTAAAATTCTGCATAATTCTCCATAAGCTTGATAAAAAGATGAGAAAAATAAAAATCTTAATACCAAATAATCAAGTGGAAATTTCATGGATGATTTTAGTTTTCTCTTTTAAGCTTAATTTTTAAAGTTTTTCAAACTTTCTATTTGAAAGTTTCATTAGTTACTAAAATGTAATGATTTTTAAAAAGGCTCATTTAACTAATTATGAATATATATGAACAAGTGCAAGTTCGTTACCAGCCCTAGCAAAAAGCTCCAAATCATAAGTCTCTTTAAGAATAAACATCATGTGTAAAAGAACAAGTATTATGTTTTTTTGGTTGACTTAAAATATTCTTTTAGCCCAATAGATCCAAACAGGGATTTCTGCCTCTAGAGAATTTATGCTAAATATCTTTTCAGGGCCCAGAACTCAGGTAAAGATCAATGGACAAATATGTCCATAAATCTTGGCATTTCTTCCCTGTGATTTTGTCTGAAACTGTTTAAACATTCTCTTGGGATATAGTTATTGGCATTTCGTGCTTGGTAACGCATTCCTCAATGTGAGGGCTACCCATATTTTCTGACTGTCGTGTGATATTTACAGACTAAAATGTCATATGTGACAGAAGAACTGTAACCTATTTTGAATTTTCCACATTCATGTTATTGTACTTTAATGACCTGATTTGCTTGAAAAGTACATACAATTCCTGCCAATAATAAACCAGGAGCCACTCTAGTGATTCTGTTAACCTTGGGACTATTAATTAGTAGAGGCAGGGACTTTATACCTTGAGTCTGGGGAAGAAACAAAAGTATCATGAAAAGATTCATTAGGCTAATATTAACAGGTCCTTATTTACTTAAATTCTTTTTTTTTTAATTTATTTTTTATTGGTGTTCAATTTACTAACATACAGAATAACCCCCAGTGCCCGTCACCCATTCACTCCCACCCCCCGCCCTCCTCCCCTTCTACCACCCCTAGTTCGTTTCCCAGAGTTAGCAGTCTTTACGTTCTGTCTCCCTTTCTGATATTTCCCACACATTTCTTCTCCCTTCCCTTATATTCCCTTTCACTATTATTTATATTCCCCAAATGAATGAGAACATACAATGTTTGTCCTTCTCCGACTGACTTACTTCACTCAGCATAATACCCTCCAGTTCCATCCACGTTGAAGCAAATGGTGGGTATTTGTCATTTCTAATAGCTGAGTAATATTCCATTGTATACATAAACCACATCTTCTTTATCCATTCATCTTTCGTTGGACACCGAGGCTCCTTCCACAGTTTGGCTATCGTGGCCATTGCTGCTATAAACATCGGGGTGCAGGTGTCCCGGCGTTTCACTGCATCTGTATCTTTGGGGTAAATCCCCAACAGTGCAATTGCTGGGTCTTTCTTATAATCATTCAGAAAATAGATCATTTACAACGTAATAAATGGTAATCTATAGGATTTGAGATATTAAAAAGATACAAGGTCAAAAAAATTCTGTGACTTGTTGGAGAGGAGATCATTTAAGGTGAGGAATATTCATTTATTATGAAGTTTTAAAATTAGGTATAACTAAAGTTCATGTGGAATAATCACTTCTTTAAGATTATTCATCATTTTTTTAATTGTCCATTTAAATAACTTTAGGTTATCTAATTTACTTTCCAAGCATGTCTGAATACAGAGCAAAACCAATTTTGGTCAAAAGCAAAGTATCAGACTGGCTTACTATTCAGTTTTATATGAGTTTCATGAGCAGTGATTCTATCTATTCAGGTCTCAGTTCCCTCTAAATTGAGCTAACAATGGAGTCTTTGGCATCTGTAGAAGGACATAATGCCACAGCTAAGATAAATATAACCCTGTACAATAATTGTTAAGAAAATATTTAAAAATTGCACATAGTTCATTGTCCAGTGAGTTCACTCAGATGCAAAGAAAAAACTACTTGAAGACTAGAATTGTAAAATTAATAAAAGGAATCTAAGATATATGGCAAAAAAAAAATCAAAGGTGAAAAAATTAAGTAAAATGAAAGCAATTTCAAGATAAACATTTTCAAAGGAACTTTAGTGAAATATAAACTCTGTATTTTGCCAACAGTGTAAACACAAAGTTTATGGCCAAGCAGAGGATTAAGTTGGAGTGGTAATCCTTACCCGGGAGGAAAGTAAGAGTATCAAGTACTTAGGTAACTCTTAAGGCTTAAGGTGAAGTAGAAACTACCCAGTGTTTAGGTTGCTGTGCAACAGAAGTTCTCCTATTTTTGGTCTCAAGACAATTTTAACACTCTTAAAAACTATGGAAGATTCCAAAGAGTTTTTGTTTATGTGGGTTATACATATCAAGAATTGCCATGTTAGAAACAATTCAGGACATTTAAGAAATATTTATCAATTCATTCATTCATTTAAGATAACATCAACTGCCCCTTTATATGTTAACATAAATAATATATTCCTGTGAGAAATAGCTATGCTTTTAAAAACAAAGAAAATATTAATAGAGAAGAATGATACTGTTTTAGATTTTTGCAAGTGTCTGGAATGTCTGGCTTAATAGAAGACAGCTAGATTTCCCTATCTGTTTCTGTATTAAATCTGTTGCATGTCTGAAAACACTCCACACCCATGAGTGAATACACGTGACAGATGCAAGTGACATATTAGAGTTATTATGGAAATAATCTTGACCTTGCAACACCCCTGTAAGCATCTTGGGGACTGCAAAATTAGTTTTGGGTTTTGGCATGTGTATTGTTTTGGCATGTGTTATTGTTGTGGGGCCATAAGTTAAGGAATCAGGTTGGTTTTGAAGATAGCAGCACATCAACTTATCTTTTCCCTGAATGACAATTGGCTTTGAAGTCATGTGACCAACACTCAGATTTGGGGATCACTATTCCTCTTCCCTTAATCATTTACAACTCTTCTCAGAGGGCAAAAGGGACATCACCAAAGATCCAGAGAAGCTTCAACAGGGCCAACGGCATCATGAAGTGAAATTTCAACATAATAATACACTTTTCAACTTCTTCCACTTGACTTGTTATTTTGTCATTTCTATTCCTTTCTATTTTCTCCCCACATCATTGTTTTTCTCTTTTGTTCTTCTTTTTCTAGTTTGAAATATGATACAGGGTCAATATCTTACTAAAAAAAAAAAAACTTTTGAAGGGATGGGTAAAAGCCAAATGGCAATGTAACAAATGTCGACCTTTAAAAAAAGCAACTTTGGGTAAAATGGAAAGCAAAGAAATCCGAGATCAAATTTAAGTGTAACAGAAATGTCAGACTTCGGAATACACAGTGAGAATTCATGCAGAATGCCATGAGGCTATTCATAGTTAAAAGCCCCAATGTCAGGTTAGAACTAGAAAACTATCAGAAATGCAGAACAGTTTCTCCAGCAGGTTTTGAGTCTGATGACACATCAGCATCAGCTTGGAATAAAAATGTCAATATGAATATATTTGCTATTTTTCTAGTACTAAAAATGATCAGATATGACATAAGAAATTTTTTTCTAGGGAAAGTGAGGAATAAAGATTCTTTAAGATGATTGTAAACCTCTACCCACTGAATAATTCATGTTACTTCAAGGATTTTCACATGATTACAGAATATTAGAACTCAACTTGGAGACCTGGATCAATCTCCTGATTATACAGATGAAAAAACTAAAAGAGAGTTTGAGCTGTTTGTCCAAGGCCATTTGTTGGTGGCACTGAAACTAGAATCCAAATATCTAGAATACAGACCAACAGGCTTTCTTTCTCCTCTTTTTTTTTTTTTTTTAAAGATTTTATTTATTTATTTGAGAGAGAGAGCGTGAAAGAGAGAGCACATGAACAGAGAAGAGGGGTAAAGGGAGAAGCAGACTCCCAGCTAGGCAGGGAGTCCAATTCAGGACACAATCCTAGAATCATGACCTGAGCCGAAGACAGACACTTAACCTACTGAACCACCCAAGCACCTAGCCAGCAGGCTTTCTATAGTGCTTCTAGGAGGGCCTTTTTATATTTTGACTAGATATCATCAATATAGACTTATATGAAATCCACAAGATGAGCTTGAACTTATTTACTTTACTGTATTATTACTTATTATTTATCCATAGAGACATAATAGTAATGTAATTTGTCTAACTGGACTGGGATATTGGCCCAGTAGAAATAAAAATGATCCAAAGAGACATTAGGAACTGTGCAGAGATACTTTCTGATGGATAGCTCATGGATTTGCATATAGGAATTGAGAATTAACTGTATATTCATGGTATTAATTAGACGTATTTATAAAGAGTAGCTATTGATTTTGTTCTATATGATTATATTTTTGATTTAACGTATAGACAAGTTTAGAAAGGCGTTCCATAAAGCTAGTGGTGTACTAGAGGCACCACACGGGAATTTTGTGTTTTTTTAAAAAAGATTTCATTTATTTGAGAGAAACAGAGAGAGCGTGGGCGCATGAGCGGGGGGGAGGGGCAGAGGGAGAGGAAAAAGCTGACTCCCTGTTGAGCAGAATCATGATATGACATGACGCTTGATCTCAGGACTGCAGGATCATGGCCTAAGCTGAAGGCAGACCCTTAACCAACTGAGCTACCCAGGCATCCCAGAAATTTTGTGTTTGGATGGATTCAACATTACATGCAAAAGCAGCATGATGTTACAAAAAAGAATAAGGGATTTTGAGTTTAAATATGAAAGATCTTTTTTTCCTATCTTACACTTTCTTTCTAAGGGATTTTGAGTTTAAATATGAAAGATCTTTTTTTTCTCACACTTTCTAAACAAATTTATCTATACCCTTGACTTAATTCTTATCTTTCTATGGATGATTTCCAAATTGGGATTTCTAGCTTTGATTTCTTGATTGAACCACCACAGCTATCTCAAGCACACATCAAAGCCAATCTACCCCAAACTGAATGGCAGGGTTCTTCTTCTAAAATCTATTTGTCACTCAGAGTGGCCTGTCTTAATGAATATTTCCATTTTCTTCCTTCTTGCATTATACAAAAACCTAGAAGTAATCCTTGACATCCTCTTTTTTCACTGCCCTTCCTCATTCAATCCTGTCACTTTTGCTCTTAAGGGTTCTGATTCTGTTCATTTTATTACATCACCACTACCATACTTCTAAGGCTCATTTCCTATCCTCTAACACTTGCACTATTTCTATAGCTTCCTAACTGTCCCCTCATTTACTTTTGCTTCTCTCTTCAAATTTGTGCTTCACTCAGAAGCCAGAGTGATCTTTAAAAGATTCAAAGTTGTTCAAAATATTCCTTTACTTAGAAACATTTGTGCTTTTCTATTGCTACTAGAATAAAGATCAAGTCGCTTAATATGGTTCTGTTTAGGAGCCCTTAGAAAACCAGTTCTAGCTCCATCTTTTCTCTTTTTTTTTTTTTTAAGATGTTATTTATTTATTTATTCATGACAGACACAGAGAGAAAGCAGAGACATAGGCAGAGGGAAAAACAGGCTCCTCTCAGGGAGCCAGATGTGGAACTCGATCCTGGAACTCTGGGATCATGCCCTGAACCAAAGGCAGATGCTCAACCACTGAGCCACCCAGGCGTCCCAAGTTCCATCTTCTAAACATATCTGTTAATCTTACATCATACATTCCTTCCCTAGACTCCAGGCACACTGGCTCTCTTCTAGTTTCCTAAATGATGTTACTGTTCCAGGGCCCTTGCACAGATTCCCTCTTCCCAGAACACTCTTCTCTTACTCTACCATTTTCACCAATTCATTCCCACTCTTCCTTTGGATTGAGCTCAAACATAACTTCCTCAAGGAAAACTTTTTCCAACTTGAAGAACAGGTTTGGTTCCTTTGTTATACATTTTCATAGAACCATGTACCTTTCATTCAGAGCTGTTAGAACACCTGCCATTTTATATTTATAATATGATATGACCTATTTCTCCCCACCTCCAGTAGACAGCAGTCCACAAAGACAGGATTATATTTCTTTTTTGTGCATGATGCTAGCTTTAGGGCCAAATGAGGTGCTTTATATGAGTAAGAAATGAGTAAAAATCCATTGAGTAAATGAATAGACAAATTGGGCTTCAATATCTTCATCTGTAAAATGGAGGAAATTGTAAATGTTGGTAATAAGGGACGCCTGAGTGGCTCAGTGGTTGAGGTCTGCCTTTGGCTCAGGGCATGATCCCAGAGTCCTGGGATCAAGTCCTGCATCGGGCTCCCCACGGGAAGGAAACTGCTTCTCTCTTTGCCTCTCTCTCTGTGTCTTTCATGAATAAATAAATAACATCTCTAAAAAAATAAAAATAAAAAATAAATGTTGGTAATAATATTAAAGAGGTTGTTTTGTAGAATAAATCATGTATTATGAAAGTGCTTTAAAAGCTATGCCATTATTCAATTGTGAAATATTTATTAGCATCTAAATATTATTAAGATACTAATTCTATCATATAAATTTTAACAAGTGAATTTAACTTATTTAAGCTTAGTTGAAATGAAATTATTCCCAGAAATTTACCAATTTTTATAGTTTGACATAGAAAGAATCTGAAAACTCTAAATTCTTCATATAATTATGGAGCAGATAATAGTGATAAGGACGATTGGTAGAATTTTACTGAGCACTCTCATAAGTACCTTATCCTATAAGGTATACAATGTTATTACCCCTGCTTTATAGATAAGGAAATTTGCCTAAGGTCATTCAAGTAATAAGTGGCAGAGCCAGATATGTCTGATTTCAAAACTTATGCTGTCTACTGTGAAATTTGGAAGCAACTCCAAAAACTCTCTAAAGGTACACAAAAGATAAGATATATACTTTTGGGTTTATGCTATTCCACATTTCTCATTCTCAGTATAACAGAAGAATATTGACTCTTTCTTTATAGACAATATTAAAACTTCCACAGTTTTCTCTTGCATAGTCATACTTATCTATAATTGTATTCCTACTCTTCCTTGTCTTGCACCTGGGATGAAGAAGTTACTCTCTTCCTTTCCTTGGATAAAGTTCCCATATGTGCTTTTGTTCTAGGCTATTGGCCATTGATACTGTCTGACTATACCACTTCACCATCTCTCTACTTTCTGATCTTCTCCTCATGCATCCTTTATGTCAATTTGTAAACATGCTTAAAGCATTTTTAAAAATATTTTTATTTATTCATGACGGACACAGAGAGAGGGAAGCAGAGACACAGGCAGAGGGAGAAGCAGGCTCCATGCAGGGAGCCCGACATAGAACTGGATCCCGGGTCTCCAGGATCACACCCTGGGCTGAAGGCGGTGCTAAACCGCTGAGCCATCCGGGCTGCCCTGAAGCATTTTTATTTGAACAAGCATACAAACCCCAAACCTCAAAGCCTTTTCCATAAATCCTATTTCAAGAGTCCTAATTTATTTAATTTATTTTTATTTCCTCTTTAGGATCTTGAAGTATGGCATCCAAATTTACTGCAGTATCATAATTTTCTCACAAATATCATCAGTGACTGCTCTATTCTCAAACCATTTATTTGTCTTTAGACTTAATTCTATTTAATATCTCTCCAAAACCTTTGACAACCTTTTAAAAATATATATATATTTATATATTTATATATTTATTTTAGAGAGAGAAAGAGAGCATGCATGAGAGTGTGCAGAAGCAGAGAGAGAGAGAGAGAGAGAGAGTTTCAAGCACACACTCCACTGAGCATGGAGCCCAATGTAGAGCACCATCTCAGGACACTAAGATCATGAGCTGAGCTGAAACCAAGAGTCTGATGCCTAACGGACTGAGCTATCCAGGCACCTCTTTTGAAAACCTTTTTTATGAATTCTAAATTACCACTCCTTTCTAGATCTTCTCTGACCTCTTGGTCACTCTTCCTATTGCCATTCCTGGCTTTGCTTGCTCTATACTCATCTTAAAATGTTGTCCTCCAGGATTCCATCTTTTGTCTCTTTCTATACTTCCTCTACATATATCCACATAGTCCCTCTATTTCTATGGCTTCAATTACTGCTTTCAAGCCAATAATTCACATATTATTTTTCAAGATTTGTTTTCTCTACTAGGCTTCAAGTCTGAACATATAAATGCATACTGGTCATCTCCTTCTAGGTACTCCCACAGGTTTTTAATTATACAACATGTCCAAAACAGAACCTGTATCTTACACCATCCAAGTTTTCTTTCTTCTATAACGCTTGTCTTGATTAATGATACAGTTTTCCATCATTTACCCAAAACAGAAAGCTCCAAGTGATCCTTATCTCCTCTTTTTCCACTTTCCTTTGAAATATGTCTCAGATCTGCTCTGTGGATCTCTACTATTTTCAGGCCCAGACCATTTTTCAAATGGACTATTTCAATACCTGACATCTATTTAATATCCTTGCTTTCATTTTCTTTTTTTAGTCCATCCTTCACATTGATGCCAGAATTATTCTTATATAACATAAATCTGATTGTATGACTCTCATTCTTAACAAAATTCCATGGGCTGCAGAAATGAGTCCATAGTAACTACCTGGCTCATGAGGCCTAAAACATCCTATCCTTTTCTGTCTTGTCTCATAGTACAATTCCCTTCTAATATATTAAATTACTCACTATTCTCTGAACCTCTATAACTATGCACATGCTAGTCTTCCTGAAATGCCATTTCCTCTGTTTTCCACATAGGAAATGACTATGAATATTTCAATTCAGAATTCAATTCCCTTGTGAAGATTTCCTTACTTTCTCAGAAAGAATCTGTCCCTCTCTCCTGTGGGCACATATAGCACTTAATACTTTGGTTACAGTATGGAATATCCTATGGGGTGATCTTTAGTATTAGTCTTTTTCTCTAAATTGTTTCTTTAGAGATATTCACTGTGACTTATTATTCAGTCTCTTTGATTCATTGCATGTCAATTTCCACATACACATACTTGTGCCCAATATATAAATGGGAAAGATACACCATTAACCATCACTTAATTATTTAGTCTAATGTGGAAATTATAAATGTCTCCCTTTTCCATGTTCCATACTACCTATTTACAATGCTAGTCAAGAATATCTTTAGTATAAATTAATCACAACAATAAAAGATATAGTGGTTTTGTGCAAACATGTTTTTGAAACATGTTTCAAATATGTTTTGAAACATGTTTGAAACTGATCTTGGAAGCTAAGGCACTGTCTGTTAAGTCTTGCTCTTCTTCCTGCAAAATAATAATTTTACATCATGTGGGATGGCAAGTTCTAGTACCTTGTCGAATTTTTATTTAAGCTCCTGATGTAATGCTCTGATGCCAACTCAGAGTTGCTATTTTTAAATGAATACTTTCCTTGAACTGTCTTTTAATTCCTTGGGTAATTTCTGCTTGCTATTAGCAGTTGAATAGTTATGCCCATGCATCAGACTTCAAGAAAATAGCAACACCATCTGTCAAGAACCACAGACCTTAGCCCTTGGTCTCTGGTATTCTGACAGCACTGCCTTCTCTAATGGAAATATCAGTACCTGGTGAGCACACGGCTGGCACTCAGTAGTGGAAATATTAACACCCCATGCCCCACACTAGGTAAATTAAATCTCAACATGTCTCTTGCTAAAAATAAACCAAAAGGAGGGGGTGAATCTTTGGACAGGGTTAAATAAATAGTAATATTAGAAATTCTCTGAGCTAGAAATGGAGCACACCGGTTCTCAAGAGGTTAAAACATTGGAAAAATAGACTATTCAAAGGAGAAAAAAATACAGATCTCTGAAGACCTCACTCTGACAACTCAGTTAACAAGCACAAACTGTTTGTTCTCAGAAAAGTCAGCTTTTGAATTTAGAGAAGTTGAAAGGTTCATTTTTGGAAACAGCTTGTCCTCAAGTTTTTTAGTAGTTCAGTTAAAGAGAGTGGGAGTCATAGAAGGAGTGCAATGGAAATATTTTAACCTTTCCTGTGACCTTCTTTGATGCATGATAAGGAACTGTCCAATGCTCAAATAAATCAAATTTCTACTAAGTTTCCTGAATGATACTTAATAAACAATACTCTACTTTAAAACCAGTCCCTATAATTTCTAAAAATCTTTTCAGGAAAAAAAAATTACACAGTGAATGAAGTAGAAACATCCAAGCATAAGATAATTAAGTACTACTATATAATAAAACCATTTAAGATAGTTTTATTTACATATTTAATATGTATATAGCTTAGAATATTTCTGTAGAAAGGTTGTAAGCATCTTAGTTAAGATTTCAAGCTCTAAATCTCTGGATTTAACTTGAGCTCCTCAATTTACTAGTGTTCCATTGGGTAACTTAATGTCTGTAAGCCTCAAATTCCTCACAGGTACAATTGGGATAATAATAGTATTTGCCTCATAGGATTATTGTGATTATTAAAATTAGATAGTACTATGGGGCACTAAGGAACAATTTGATCTTTATATTTAAAATATTGAGTCAAATAGATTTTCAGCATCTATTTAGGTAGAGGAGGCTCACTATAAACAGAATTAAGCTTATTTATCAGGTATCAGAGAATACTGAAGTCCATCTAGCAAATCCTTTCATTTTCCAAGTAAGAAAATTCAGCAATATTATAGGCTTCATTCTTATAAAGATCTTTGTAAGAGGTTGCCACGACTCTGAGCACAAGCACAGGGGGTTGGGACTCAGAATCCCACTAGAGCAGTGAGCAGCGTGGGACACTTCCACAGGCCATGGTCGATCAAGTACCTATTGTTTGGCTTCAACCAGCTCTTTTGGCTGACCGGGTCAGCTGTCATTGCTTTTGGACAATGGTTTTGGTTTGGAGGCACCATGACGGATTTATTGTCAGAGGATGAGTCACCAGAGTATTTCTACTGGAGCTCTATGTTCTGTTTGGAGCAGGAACCCTGATAATACATGTGGGCTTCTTTGGGTGTTAAGAAGCCATGAGGGAGCTGCAGTGTGTGTTTGGCTCTTTCACCTGCCTACTGGTGATATTTGCTGCTGAAGTAACCACTGGAGTATTTGTTTTTATAGGCAAGGGTGTTGCCATATGACATACTCAGACCATGTATGAAGAGTCTTATAACTATTACCTTCCAGATAGGGAAAAAATGAAATAGGACTCTCAGTACTTTCCACTCAACATTTTAGTGCTGTGAAACAAAAGCTCTGAACAGGTCCAACCCACATGCCCAAAGATGCTTCTAGGACACAGATATTGTATTGATGAAATTGAGACCATAATTAGCATTCAGCTTCAGGTCATCAGAATGTGTTGGTATTGGAATTATGGGTCTCACGATCTTTGGCATGATGTTCAACATGGTACTTGGCTGTGCAATGCTAAACTCATGAGATGTGATGTGAAGCCACCTCTACATGAAAATTACAAGTTACAGCTTTTACACAGCTGTCGCAAGAGAGGTCTCCTAGCTCATTTCTAGTATTGATGGATACTTAGGATCTTAAATAATTTGTTGCTAATTGTACATTGCACATGGATGCAGGTTTGGTTCATTACTGATTTACTCCCTGAATGAATGCCTAGTACCTATGTTAACTGAAAGTATATTCATGTGTGATCTGCATGTTTCCGGTATATGTATTTTACATAGTAAAATCTGTTTGCTGGGAATTCGATTTCTTGTTATGTCAGAACAACCACCTATTTACATCTAAGGGGAAAAAAAAGATCAAAAAGCATTTATAAAGTTTAAAAACTTGAGTATTCAAAACAAAGATTTTTCTAAGATATGTTCCATAAATTCTATAAAAAGGTATTAGTTGACACATTTAAATGTCTTTAAAAAAGATCAAGGTATATCTCAGTAAAACAATAATAGTCCTCCACCTCCCCCAATTAAGCCAGTTTATGCTTTAGGAACTAGGAAGCTGTTATACCGGTGAGAAATTAGGTGAGATTAGGTGAGATTAGGTGAGAAATTAGGCTCACCTAAATTAGGCTCAGAAATTAAATTTCTGGTGAGAAAATTAGGCTTTAGAAATCTAGAGATTCAGACTTCTATTTTTACCTTTACAACTAATATTCTTTTTTTTTTTTTATAGATTTTATTTATTTATTCATGAGAGACACACACACACAGAGAAAGAGAGAAGCAGAAACACAGGCAGAGGGAGAAGCAGGTTCCATGCAGGGAGCCTGACGCGGAACTCGATCCTGGGACTCCAGGATCATGCCCTGGGCTGGAGGCAGGCACTAAACTGCTGAGCCACCCAGGGATCCACTACAACTAATCTTTTAAAATTTTAATAGCTTTATTGAGATGTAATTCAAATACCATACAATTCAAGTGTATAATTCAATGGTTTTTTCATGTTCCCAGAATTGTGTAACTATAACCATAAAAAGAAAGTTAATATTCACTAGCAGTCAACGCCCTTTTCTCCCAACCTATTCTAGACCTAGGAAATCACTAATCTACTTTCTATATCTATAGATTTGCCTATTCTGGACATTTCTTATAAGTGGAATCATAAAATATGTGTTCTTTTGTGACTGGCTTCTTTCATTTAGCATGTTTTCCCGGTTTACTCATGTTGTAACATGTATTATTATTTATTCCTGTTTATTATTGAATGATAGCACACTGTATGGATAGATCACATTTATCTATTCTTTAGTTGATGGATACTTGGGTTTTTTCTCCTTTTTTGCTGTTGTGAATACTGCTGCTCTGAATATTCATGTATGAGTTTTTGATTGAACATATATTTTATCTGGGTATATCTTTAAGAGTAGAATTGTTGGGTCATACAGTAACTCAATGTTTAATATTTAACTGAACTGAACTGAAAATTATTTTCCAAAGTGGTTGCACCATTTTACATTCCCACCAGCAATGCATGAGTCTTGCAATTTCTCCATATCCTTGCCAACACTTATTATTATTTGACTTTTTGATTATAACTATCTTAATGAGTGTGAAATGGTATCTCATTGTGGTAGAAAAAGGGAACCCCTTCACCTCCTTTTTCATCCCAGAAGTTTTGGAAAGTACCTAATTTCAACATAAACGTAAGTAAATCAGTTTGAAAAGTGCTTTGTGTCACTCTCTCTCCCACATTTCTTCTTCTGTCCGGACCTTGAAAAAGAATCCAGAATAGAACTGGGCTCCACAATTCTTCTCTGATTCTAGAGATTGCAGACTTTATTCATGGCATCAGTGAACTGATGCTATCAAGACAGTTTTAAAATAACTCTTCTTGGCTCTATTAATATAAAATAGAAGCCAAGGAAGAGCTGTTTTCCCAAACCAGAGCCAGCTTCCATATTTATTCCCACATGTTTCTCTGTAACTAAAAGAAGACATCATTACTCCATCCCCAACTGCATCCCTGTATGTTTTATTCTGAGAGAAGACCTAGAGAATATACAAGGGATAGGTTTTTCCCTCTTATTCTTATCATTATCATTGACATGTTATACACCTACTATAAGTGGGGCGTTTTGTATAAAAGATACAGTCTCAATTATTAAAGACTTTTTTAGAGAGGGGTAAGGAGTATTTTCTTCTTCTCTGTTTATTTTGTTATTTTTGTAAGAGTAACTAAATTCTTCATTTAAGAAACTATGACCATTAATTATACTTCCAATTTAATACAGAAGATGCAATTATAGCTTAGATCTGTTTAAAATTTATATTCATAGTTTACATTTATATAAATTTATTATCTATAGCTATTGAAATTGGGAACAACCAGAATAATTATTGAATTAATTATATAGTCCTATTTTTTTCCTCTTCAAATTTCTCTCATTAGTAATATCATGCTTGTTATGCAATTCTTACCTAGAAGTCAGAAGTCCAAGTGCCTCCAAAGGGCAAGAAAATTGCCATCTTCTCAAAATGGTATGTATTTCTGAAACAGTTCTTACATCCCATCCAGGAGCACTACCCAGGACCAAAGGAAGGGAGCAGTTTTCATTATTGCAGTAGAAGCGATAAAACCATAAGTATCTTTTCTTTTCCTCAGAGAGTCTGCAAAACCAGAGTGGAAACTGTAATTTATTGGAGTTTGGTACACTAACAAATGTTATAGTACAAAATCTGACTCAGTTCTTTGAATTTCATTTTAGTTCACTTTGGAAAACAAGTCTTTTATTTTCTTGAAACAATTTGATAGGTTATTTTATTGTCTTTTTCCTATTAACTTCATTCTTTTATAGAAAAATAAAGTTCAGTTCAGATAATTCACATTTATTTTATCTTCCTCTCATTCTTGCCACTTTTTTTTAAAGGCTATTTTGGTTAACAGAATCTCTGTCTCCTTTAGGGCAGGGCAAGTTTTATTTGAATCCCACAACATGTACTAGTTAGGACAGAGATAATCGAAAATTTACTCTTACTTTCTTTATAAATTAATTTAGACTCAAGTGGGCTTGTGAAGAAATGACATATTTTAAAGGTAATATTCCTTTATCTCATAGGGAGTTTCATCAGAGTTCAGAAAACTCTACACTAAACTTCAAAAGATCTCATTTATCCTTGGATTTGGGCTTTAAATTCTCATATTTAGCTGAAAGTTTAGAGTTAAAATGCCAGTGAACAGGATTTCTGTAAATGCCCAAGTGTTTCCCCCTGGAGAATGGTTCCAAACAGAAGATTGAAATCTAGGACTAGGGCCATTGACTTGCTGACAGTTTATCATGTTTTGCTCACACTCCAGCAGAAGCATTCAGAACCACAGTTCAACTGGAGGACAGCATTTCTCACATGACAATGACAGCTTTTGAACACGGTCTCCTCCAAACTGACAGTGTTGCTTAGCTGAAATTAGCTAAAACTTGAGAAAGATAATGAGAAATATTAAAATATTTTAAAGGTTAATATTTCTTTACATTTTCCAAAGCCATCTTTATCTACAAAATGGAAGGGTTGGATTATAGAGACTTTTAAAAGTATGTTTGGGCCCCTGTCCTATTTTCTCACGACCTTCCCCCCCCAGAAAGTCCTCAGAAGAAAAAGTTCCATAATAAAATTATTATTATTACTAAGCCAAGTTATTTTGTTCTGATTAAATTCCTTTTTCCCCAATATTGACAAGATATTTTTCTTTTACTTTCTTTTAGTGAAGCATAATTAACATCAAAAGGAATGCACACATTCAGTTCAATACATTTTAACAAATGCATATACTGAATAAAAACTACACTCCTTTCAAGATAAAAGTTTTCTCATGCAAACAGAGATAAAACACTGGCAGGATTTCTTTCACTCTATATTACTATTATCTATTTTAGAACTTGATGTAAATGGAATCAGAATAAATACTTTTATTTATAGTTCCTTTCACTCAGAAATTTGACTATAATATAGGTGTGTGGGTGTGTCTGTGTGCTTGTTTGGGAGTTGCTAAGTTTCTTATATCTTTATAAGTAAAGTTATTTGGGTTGAAGTTTAAAACAAATTTGTGAAATTTTGACTATTAGCACTTTTTTTTTTTTTTGGCCTTGATCTTTCTCTCTACTCCTGTGTGTCCAATACACATATTGTCAGTATTGTCTGACAAGTTATAGAGATCTATCACAATTTTTATGATTATGTTTTTCTGTACTTAAACATGGTGTATTTTTCATTGCCCTCTCTTCAAGCTCATTGTTGTTTCTTTATTATGCAATCTAAGCCATTCCTGGGATTTTTAGAAAATTTAGATATTGTGTTTTTCAGCTTTTAAAAATTTCCAATTTTATTTACTGAGACTTCATTAGTTCACTCATATACATTTTTTTTTTTTTGTAAAACCACACATGTCTTTATGATAGTTGTATTAAAATCATAATCTGCTAGTTTAAATATATTTGGATTTGTTTCTGTTAACTGCTTCTTCTATTCTGGGCTATGGTTATATATTCCTGAGTCTTCCTATGTCTAACAGTTATTGATTGTATGTTAAATATTTAAGATGCTACACTGTCTGCACGTTGCCATCTTTTGGGTGTTGAAGGTTTCATTTTTTAGTAGGCACTTTAAATACTAGCAGATCAGCTTTAGCCTTTTGAGGTTTGTTTTTATGATATGTTAGGTTTGGGCCTAGCATAGTCGTTAATCTTGGGCTACAGAACACTTATTCTTAGTATGCATCTTTCTGGTTTCTTTGTTGAATGGTTGGGGTGTTCTGGGATCTTCTATAATTCTTACTGGTTAATATTTCTTTTTTTTTTAATTTTTATTTATTTATTCATGAGAGAGAGAGAGAAAGAGACAGAGACAGAGACATAGGCAGAGGGAGAAGCAGGCTCCATGCAGAGAGCCCGACGTGGGACTCTATCCGGGGTCTCCAGGATCAGGCCCTGGGCTGAAGGCAGTGCTAAACCAGGGAGCCACCTGGGTTGCCCACTGGTTAATATTTCTATGCCTTCCAGCATTGTGTAATCTGTGGAATCTACATTCATTTCACACCTCCCTGTGGTGGCTCTTTTGTAGGCCTTACAAAATTTTTACCTGCTCATGAGTAACTTAGTACTTAGTTATGTATTTCTGTAGCTCCTATCCTTCTGTACTGTTATGGTCTAGAAATTCCAGCTGCCTCAGCATCATTAAACTCTGATCTCTGCCCATTTTTTTTTTTTTAAATCTCAGCAAGACTACTTTGATAATCTTCTTTGATTATACCTCCCAGAGCCATGATGTAGAAAGTGCCTCCAGGCTAAAAGCCACTTTATTCATGAGTTCACCTCAAACCCCATCCAATTTCTGAAAGCAGTTGTTTCATATATATTTTTCTTGTATCATATTCCTTTAAGTCAGGAGGATTAGTCGAGTAATAAGTGCCTAGCTATTTCCATAGCTAGAAATGGAAGCATTAAATTCTTTCAAAACATGTTTTTCTACCTTTTAGCCTGGAATATTCTTCAAATTAGAAACATTCTTTTAGCTGTTATCAAGAACATATATTTTTAAAATTTTTACAAATACTATACGTACATTTTTATTGAATCTCATTGAGTCTGAATTTCCTGACTCTGATTACATCTGAGAAATTTAAAAAGAATAATTGTCACCGTCTAAATGACAGAGTGTAGTATTTTGAAACAAGTTAATCTGATTTTTTTTGAAGTTAATCTGATTCTAACACAAATTTTATCACATTGAAGGCCATTCTTCATCTTTTTCACAATCCAGAATGAAATACTACTGTACTGAGCTTAATAATTGTATTGGAGTAAATGAAACAGAGGAAAATTCTGCTTGTTTTATGTATAAATTATTCATTTAAATAGAAACTGAAGGTCTAAACTGAGGTCTAAAACAAGTTGGGATTCATTGGGGTAAACTTAAAAATACAAACTTCTAATATTTTTTTTTAAAGATTTTATTTATTTATTCATAGAGCTGCAGAGAGAGAGAGAGAGAGGCAGAGACACAGGCAGAGGGAGAAGCAGGCTCCATGCAGAGAGCCTGACATGGGACTCGATCCAGGGTCTCCAGATCATGCCCTGGGCTGCAGGCGGCGCTAAACTGCTGCACCACCAGGGCTGCCCACAAACTTCTAATATTTAAAGGAAGTTACTATCCTAATTTGTTGCTTTTGATCTTTCTTGTTTGAATATACTTAAATTTTCAAAGCATGGCATCTTCTTCATATTTAAAAAAACATTACAATATGTTAGTCTGATATGTGACATACTTGTTAAATCTAATGTTTTATATTTTTGAGTAAATAATAGAAATAGAGTAAGAAATGCTTCACCTAGTTAATAGTAGTCTAATATAACAATGGATTATCAAAATGTGTCATGAGGACTATGAGTATTCTTGTTCCATCATTTACAATCCTTAAGGCAACTTTTTATATCAGATATTACATGAAGGAACTTTATTCATTATAACATTTATTTTCATGTATTATTTATCAGCACAGTGTACAATACTGAAAATATAGTGACAAATAAGATAGATGGGTTCCCTGCTCTCCCAATTCTTACAAATTTATGAGGAAGAAAAGAAAAAGAAACACATTAACGAACAAGAGGATAATAGATTGTGTTATGTGTGATATTAAAAGGTAATAAGATAGAGAGTAAAGAGAAAAACTTAATTAGATAGAGTAGTCAAAGAAAGCTTCTTCGAGAAGACCACAATTTAGTGAAGACCCAATCTACAGGATAAGATGATTCAGTTATGTGATGAACTGAAGAAGTATTTCAGTTAGAGGGAACACCAAATGAAAAAGTCTTGAGATAGGAGAGGGATCAGAACAATTGAAGTATAAAAAGGAGACTGATTCATTGGCTTGAAGTGAATGAGGAAAAGAGTATTACAAGGTGAAATTAGAGATTACCCAAAACAAAACTCTTGATCATACTCAACACCTCAGTCTGAAATGGCCCAAATTTATTCCTTCTCCAGAAAATGACTCTAACATCTGCCTATTTAATCATTTCAAAACTTTGGATTCTCCATTGACTTCACTTGGTTTCTTGTCTCTCAGTTGGCTTATCCTCTTGTTACTATTAATCAAGTCACGTCTTCTCAATTTCCAAAATAGATCTCCCAAATCCAGACCTTCCCCCAATATCTATTGCCATCCCCCTAGTTTTAGCCACCATGCCCTCTTGCTTAAAAAGTCACATCAACCATCTTGCATACAGCTTTCATTCTTACTTTCTCAACTTGTGGTACAAGGTATCACTCAAAAAGATTACTTAGATCACATGACTCTCC
This sequence comes from Canis lupus baileyi, assembly GCF_048164855.1. Taxonomy (NCBI): domain Eukaryota; kingdom Metazoa; phylum Chordata; class Mammalia; order Carnivora; family Canidae; genus Canis; species Canis lupus. The sequence goes on from NC_132862.1 coordinate 29,024,480, forward strand.
TGTTCAAAGTATTTAAAAAATTTCTTATTTTTGGAATAAAAGGCTTTATCACATTTTATATCCTCTCACAGTATACACATAAAAACTTATTTCCATAGCTTTATGCTTTTGCATGCATTAATCAGCACAATGAGCTATGGCTTAGATATTACCAAGGAGAAAGTACCAATATCACTAATTCTTTTATAGCTCTTCCTGGGATTTTATTTTATTTTTCAGAGAATTACTATTTGACAAAATTTAAATACTCCTTAGTCGCTAACTTAATGTTAATAAAACATTATTTATAAATTTTCTTTTTAAATCTGCCATGAAAATTAAATTTTGCTTTTTTCTATTTACTAAAACAACTTTTACTCAGTTGAAGGATGGTTGAGCAATGGTTTATCACTGTTAAATGCTGATATACATCTAATCAGTCTCTGTTGTACTGAACTGAATGATTTCCAATATTTTTATTTGTCCTTTGACTGAAGTAAAGTTGCTAAAAGCAATGGGAAAAGTCTTTAAAACCATACAAAATTACTAATTTAGCTCCTAAACATTAATTGATCATCCAGCAGGTGTGACTTCAGGTAACAAAAGGAGTTTTGTTGAAAGGTTCACTCTTCAAAGATATTGGTGCTTCCAGTATGACTGATCACCTCAAAAACAACACGACCTGGGTCACTTACAGTAAGGGAGACTGTTTCTGTGAAAGTCTGGCAATATGTTTTAAACACTCTTTTGGTGGTTCTTCAAGATTACTTCTATTTTCTTCAGAATCGAATTTCATATACTCCAACTCAGTAGCTGGAAAATCAATCTGAAATAAAGAAGTGATTTTTCCATGTATTGAATGCCTCAAAATACACCATTAATTTAATATTCTCTAAGGTTTGTAGAAACTAAAGGAAAATTCCTGTTTTCTGTGCTTTTTACAAAAAATAATTTATAAAAGAATCATTTGGATTGGAGCACCTGGGTGGCTCAGTTGGTTAGGCGTGCAACTCTTCATTTGGGTCAGGGTTGTGGGATTGAGTCCTGCATCAATCAGGCTCTATGCTCAGCACAGAGTCTGCTTCAGATTCTCTCTCTCTTTTGCTTTCTGCTCCTCCCCCCACTTGTGCACATGTGCATGCACATTCTCTCTCAAATAAAGAAATAAATAAAATCTTTAAGAAAAAAAGAATCATTAGGGTTTGGACTTGGTATTTAAATATACATGGCATTTAGCAATTCCTCATTTAGATTCATGGTATAAATTAATCTGTAATGTCTGAGGAAAAGAGAAAAAACATGACATTTTATAAATTTAAATGTTATATTTGTTCAATGCTGAAATTATATCCTTTCTACAGTTCAGTATTAAAATTTCTTTGTATTATTATTATTTTTTAAAGATTTTATTTATTTATTCATGAGAGACACACAGAGAGAGAGAGAGAGAGAGAGAGAGAGAGAGAGAGGCAGAGACACAGGCAGAGGGAGAAGCAGGCTCCATGCAGGGAGCCCAATGTGGGACTCAATCCTGGGTCTCCAGGATCATGCCCTGGGCTGAAGGCATGCACTAAACCACTGAGCCACCCAGGGATCCCTTATTTGTATTATTAAATGATAAAAATTGTAGATGGTAATTACACTTTTCTCAAGTAAATACCTGAGAAAATAAAGAGTTACTCTGTTTATTTCTATTTCAGGAAGTTTACAGGGCTGTGAACCACTCTGTATACATGAAATTTCTGGTAAAAATCTGTTTAAGTGTATAATCAAATACAGAATTGTTGCTCTTGCTCTGTAGTTCAGATTTATAGACAGAGCTAGTATTCAGGCCTCCTTTTTTTTTTTTTTTTTTTTTTTGCACAATGTGCTTTCCATTAAATCATGTTTCAGTAATAATCTGATTCTAGTAAATTTGAAAATCAGTTAACAAAATATATAGTTTCAAACTATGTAAATGAGCTAGATATTTTAGTGCCCCATATGTGTGTTTAAAGTTATAATACATTTTTTCATATTAAAAAATCTAAATAATTTTTCTCTGCTGACCTATGTTGGTTTGGGGTCTCAGAGAAAATTGAGGAACACTATAAGGTGGACTGTGTGAGTTACAGCTTGAAATACAGTTGAATTTATTTGGGTTATTTTTTTTTTAAGATTTTATTTATTTATTCATGAGAGACACAGAGAGAGAGACACACACAGGCAGAGAGAGAAGCAGGCTCCACGCAGGGAACCCGATGTGGGACTTGATCCTGGGACTCCAGGATCACACCCTGGGCCGAAGGCAGGCGCTAAACCACTGAGCCACCAGGGATCCCCTATTTGGGTTCTTTAGTGGAAAAATGTTTTGGCAGTTTCATAACCTCTAAAATTTGTCACATTCGTTTTTGGTATAATTTTTGTTATACTGTATCATTTATTAGTCAAATATGAAAAAAGAACTAAATCATAGAAAAAGCAACATTATAATAAATTTTGCCTCTTCACACAAAGATTAATTTTAGTCCCTTAGGGAGAAGTAACTCCAGTATTAGCAAGAGTAACTACAAGTTACTCTTTGTATGCTCAAATGTTTTTAAACACATGAAACAAAAATAGTGGAAATAGTATTTGATGAGCTAGTTCAATATTATGTTGGTTTTAAGCAAAGAGCAGGGTGGATGAGTAAACTAAAGCTACTGGATGAGAATATAGAAGTATCCTTATGTACAAATATATAATAAATTATTTCATATATTTCACTTATGAATTTTTAATTTCTGATATATGAATGTGGCCCTATACAGATTGCATTATCTCATATGTTATTACTGATTCCTGACCCATTGATAGAAAATATTAGAATTTCTCCCAAAAGCCTCTTATTCTAAGTTTTTCAAAGAAGTGAAGTTCCCCCAAAGTATATGTTATTATATTTGCTCTAGAATTTTTTTGAGTATCATGCATTATGGTAGATATAAAAAGTATCCATCACTTTCAGAGAACTTAAAGCCTAATTAAGGAGAAAAGATATACATTAACAGTTAAAGTATGGTTATGGTACTATATATATATATATATAGCACCCCAAAGTTGACTTCAAGTCAGTAATGGCAAACGTGATTCTGGTTTTCTCCTTCTATGATCTTCTATGATCGTGACTAACCAAGCCTGGCTTTGGTCTCAAAAATATTTTTAATAGAGTGTTCCATGAGATCTCCTCAGATGTTTCCATTGTATATGCCATGACATCTATTTATTATATTACATTCCTGTCTCAAGCATTGAGGATTCCTGATTTTTAAGAACAACAAAATTATGAGGCTCTTTCCTCTGGCATACAGGATAATATTCAAACCTGATTACCCTATCCTCTAATTCATACCTCCTTATATGTCTGGATATTGACTTCTTGTGTTCCACTTATGCCTCTTACTTCATTTCATCTCCTCATCCTTCTCCATTTACACTTGACCACCATGGTTCTTACTATGACTTCATGACTTGGAATTCCATGAGAAAGCTTCTCTGAATATCCACAGTGTCCATGACCTACAAACATGCCCATAGGTACCCATGGGCCCAGGTTTGGGCCCTCATGATTCTGTCAACTTGTTCAGAGAACTACCCCCTGGACTGTAGATGTCTTTTGGATATTATAGGGCATGTGAATGTTAGACCATAAGTACTATAGTAGTTCAGGGGAAGGAAGAATGCCTACCAACTAGATGGCAATTATAGTGAGTTCTAAGGAAGGAACTGTAAAAGAGTAAGACATAAGACAGTCCAGGTGTGATGGAAAAGAAAAACAAAAAACAACAACATCTGCAACATTAATTAGGATACAAAATGTACTATGTTCTAAGGACTTGGTATCAATAAGACTGTTGCTTGCCTTAAGATTGTTGATAATAGAGAGTAAATATCTAATAAAATATTAGGTAAAGTAAAATACTTTGGGTGAGTAACTATGAACTGGTTTAAGAAGAAGGCCACTTACATAAAATGAAGAATCAAGCACTCTAGAATCTGGATTCCAATAATTGCAATAAAGTGCTAGGTTGAGAAATATCTGTAAGTTGGGCTATTATAGTGATCAGAGGTATGGACACATAGCACTGATTTTACAAATATATTTCAGGTACTATGCTAGATATTGAGGATAAAATACACAATGCTTTCAGAAATCAAAAAGTCAATGGGCAAAAAGCCAGTGAGAAGGAAATATAATGTCCATGTGTTGACAAAAATCTTATTGGTTATTATGTGAACACAGAGGAATGGCAATTAACCCTGCTTTGGATGGAAAGAGAGGACAGCTGATGGGAGAGATTTCTAGAGGAGGGTCTGTGGATCCTAAAAGATGAATATTAATTACACCAAGTCAGAGAAGAGGTAGGTAGTGGATGGTGAAAGGAAGAGGGAGGGCACACTGCAAGCAGGAAAGTGTTTGTAAATGCACATAAGGTAAAAGCAGGACAGTATATGTCAGAAACTACATTTTCAAAGTTGCTGGAGCTTGAAGTGTCAGATAAGGAGTGGTAAGAGAAACAATGGGAGGGGAGTCAAGCTGTAGAGCGTGACCTTAATTCTCTAGGCAGTGCTGAGTTATTGAAGAGTGTAAATAGAAGAGAGGCAGGTTCAAATTTAAGTTTTAGAAGGATCACACTTATGGATTTTGGATTGGAGAATGACAAAACTAAAGGCAAGAAAGCCAGCTAAACTGTTGTTCCTAGGAGGGAATTTCTGAACTAGGGCATATATGGCAAATTGAAAGGATACACTTGGGAAACATATGGGAGATAAATTGGGAGGATATACTACATACTGAATATGGGTAGGGATAAAGTGGGAAGAGGCAAATGAAACAAGTAGGTGTATATGGGGCAAATGAACAGACATAAATAATTCAGAGGGTGAAAGCAGTTTGGAGAGAAAGGTGAGCTCAGTTTGGGATATGTTTTCTTTGAAGCTGTCTATAGAATATTCAGGTGGGAGTTTCAGCAGGTATGTGGCTATATTTGTCTGAAGCTTGTAGTGTGAAGAATCTGAACTAGAAATATATTAAGAAGTGGACCTGGATAGATACTGTGAATAAAACCTTAAAAATGAATGAGATCTAGCAATCTAGTGCTAGATATGTGTGTGTGTGTGTGTGTGTGTGTGTGTATATACACATCTCCAAGATAAATGAAAACATATGTCCGCACACAAACTTGTATACAAATGCTCACAGCAGGGCCATTCTTAATAGCCAAAAGGTAGAAACAATCTAAATGCATATCAGCTAATGATAAGAAAAAAAGTGTAGTATATATCCATGCAATATAATTCAACAATAAGAAAGAAATGAATACTGATACATGCTACAATGTAGATGATCTTTTTGAAACATGATGCTAAATGAAAGAAGCCAGTCGCAAAAAAACCCAAACATTTTATGATTTGATCTATATGTAGAATTGGTGAGTCTATAGAGACAGAAAGTAGATTAACAGTTTTTTAGAACTGGGGAAAATGGGGAACAGGAGGTGATAGCTAGAGGATATGGTATTTCTATTTGAAGTGATGAAAATGCTACAACATTGATGTTGGTAGTAATTGTAAACATCTTTAAATAAACTTTTAAAAAGCCCCAAAACAATGAATTGCACACTTTAAATGGGAAGGCTGAATGGTATGTAAATTCTATCTTAACAAAGCTTTTTAAGAAATTCTCCCAGGGAGAGTATATATACTGAGAATAGCAATGGGCAGCAGATGGAAACTTTGAGAACTGTCAACAGGGAGAACTAGCAGAAGGGAAGACTAGGAAGGAAACAGAGAAAGAATAATGAGAGAAGAGTGTTCTGTAATGGGGAAGAGAGAGTGCCAAAAGTTGCAGAGACAGCTAGTATGAAGAGAACTAAAACCACCACTGGATAGAGCAACTAGGAATAACAAATAAGCCAAAATACAGTGAATTTAGACATGAATGGGGAGGTGGGGAGGTAGAGGAGTATAGATTATTACTAAAACTCTGCTCTTAGTTCTTAAATTGTGATAGAGCCACTCCACTAGATTGTATACAGAGACAGGGAAGAAGTTGAGGGAGATCCAAGTTAATGGAATCATGTAATAATCTGTCCCCATTTCTGAACTCAGATCTACTTCACTCCATCCATTGCTTCTGGTCAGCATTTCAGCCACAGAAACTGAAAAGAAGGGGGGTACTTAAAGGATTCAGGTTCTGTGATATATTATATCCCTTCTCATACTAGGGTAGCTACCATGGGGCAGTAACTGCCTATCTAATAAAGACAACTGGAAAAGTATAGTTCTGAAAGAAGCTGGATAGAAATAGTGGAACCCTTTCATTCTATAGAGGTGACAATACTTTTGGTGACTTGTTCAAGGTCATAAAGTTTTCTGTTAAAAAGCTAAGAATATAATCCAGATTTTCTAACTCTGACGCTGATGTCTTTCCCTGAGACACATCTTAACTCCTTAACACAAATACTGTTTGCAGAACTTGTTAATTTCCTCACTATAATCTTTAGGCTGAAAGATTCTGCTCTAAATTTAGCTGTATAGGGCAGTCCAGGTGGCTCAGCAGTTTAGTGCCGCCTTCAGCCCAGGGCCTGATTCTGGAGACCCAGGATCGAGTCCAGCGTTGGGCATCCTGCATGGAGACTGCTTCTCCTTCTGCCTGTGTCTCTGCCTCTCTTGTCTCTCATGAATAAATAAAATCTTTAAAAAAATTAGCTGTATATAATTAGAGTGATATTGGTTATTAAGGGTTTTAACTTTAATACCCTAATAATTCCTATTTTATTCTGTATATTTTATCACCAATTAAAAATATCCTGAGAAATTTCCTTTTATGTCTATACCATTTGAAATTATTTTGTAAAAATTAGAGATTTAACTTTTTTCATATTGTTGAATGATTTACATGCCCCTCCTTTTTTATAAGATAAATTTGGTTATACCTCCAGATATCTAGTTGGAAATCTATGCTGCTATTGAATACTTGAAATTAATCCTCAGATTCCACTTGCCAGGATCTGTGTTCTAAAGGAACTATTCCTCTCATCAGAGAAGGATCATCTGATAGTCTCCCCTACTTCTTCCACCCCCATCACTGCAGATAAAGACCTTTCAAATCATAACTTCATATCCTCAAAGCTCTGTCAATGGTCACACTCAGAAGATTCTCATTAAGCTGAGGTAGTTTGTATCTGGCAAGCAATAGTCTGCTAAAAAATCCCTTTGTCTTTTTTTTTAAATTTTATTTATTGACTGATCACAAGTGGGGGGTGGAGGGGTAGAAGGAGAAAGAGACTCTCAAGTGGACTCCATGCTGAGCATACAGAGTCCAACTCAGAGCTTGATCTCATGACCCTGAAATCATGACCTAAGCCAATGTTAAGAGTCAGATGTTTAACCGAGTGAGCCACCCAGGTGCTCCTGCATTTGTCCTCTTAAAGAAAGGCAGTTGTTCTGTTACAATGGAACAGCTGCTAAATAATAAGTGACTATGATGCTGTGCCAAGATGGAAGCTGAACAAACACTCTTTTTCATCATCATGTCCATGAATTAGAACTAGATCTTTGATTGTTCAGTGAGGGCTTCCTCCTTTGCAATACAAGCCATGTTTTATTGGTATTATTTTTCTCTTCCACTTTGAACATCTTGCTAAATTTTGTCCCTTGCTCCAAATTTGGAAACTTAAGAACTTAGAGACTCCACTGGCTTTCTCTAGAGCAGCTGTATTAAACTGAGAGCAGTTTTATCCCTAGAGAACATCTGACAATATCTAGAAGCATTTTTTGATTGTCAGAACTAAGCAGGCTACTGGCTCCTTGTAGGTAAAAGCCAAAGATGATGCTAAATATTCCAGAATGCATAAGACAGCCCCTCCAATAGTTTACCTGGTCCAAAATGTCATTAGTGTTGAGGTTGAGAAATCCAGTTCTAGAGAGTGCTGCCCAGATAGCAATTCCCTATAGAGTTTTTCCGTACAGAGATGGAAAGTTCGTATTTCCTGCCTTTGCATATGTGGGAGGGGTCATGCCTCATATATCTGACCAATATGATCATTTATAATCAACACACAAGGAGGACTCAATAAGGACCAAAGCCTGGAATCATTAGCCACCTTTATTAATGATTACAAATCACAGAGAAAAGAAAAAATGTTGGATGGGTTTTGTTTGCAGTTTCTCTTCCTCCTAGACCTAATTGCTAGTCATATAGGAAATGTACTAGATTTGAAAGATTTTAAGGAAACATGATACAGTGCAGAGGCAGATATAAGATACCAAGTTAATAATCTATACCAATGACTATTTTCAGACAATGGAAAGAAAAATGGCAACACTCCATTCTTTCCTTCATGATCATGTTCGATGGAGAATGGCTAGAAATTGCTATTATATAAGCTGGGAGAAAAGTGCTTTAAGAGTACTGAATACAAAAATAAAAGAAATAGAGATTTTACAAATCCCAGCAGGTTAGAGGAAGAGAAGACTATTAAAATGTATGATCCTAGAAGAGAATTGTTTCTATAATTGAGAAGCTACTTATCTACTAGTATTTGCTGTGTATACTTTTTTTTGCCATGTATACTTTAATTTCATAGCCTGACACTTACCTGCAGGATCACTGAGGATGGCTGGCTTATATCCCACACTCCTGGAACTATCATTTCTATGGGAGGCTCATTCTGTAATGTCATGCTGAATAGCACAGACCCAAGAATGGATTTGCTACAAAAGAAAACACAGACAGACAGACAGGAGTCACTTCAAGAGGGAAGCTATTATTATATATAGACACTTTCTTTTGGAATGTAAACATAACCAGCTATTTCAGTGGCTGCATTCAATAGTTAGAATAGAAATATAATATTCCATGAGCCTAGATATTGATTAGTAGTTAATTCTAATATATAGCACACATGACTATGTTCACAGCTACATTTATTTTCCACATGAAAAAATGATTTCCACAATGGCTTCTGACAGGTATAATTTATTCTTAATATACAACAATATTGATTAAAAGATGGGACTATGAATCTTCGATTTATATTCTTGGACTTATGAGTGCCTCAAGTCAATAAAGATATCATTAACTCTTCAGAACATTTTTGCTCCATGAAGTGACTAAATTCCCTGGGCATTGTTAAAGGTATGAGCTCTAAATTTATAGAAAGAAAAGATTTAAATTAGCATATGATCTGTAGAATCAAAATAGTTGTGGGACTTCACAGAGGAAATGCTTCTAAATAGAAAGATTATTCATAGTCTGAATGTTTAAAAACAGGCTTTAAATTACCATTGTAAATGAGGGTGAATAGAGGAAGAATTTAGACAGGAAGAATTCATGGATGGTTTTAACAGTTTCAGTAACATCCAAATCCACAGATCCTCATAGGAATTAAAAGAGAATCTACACTTGACTGTATGTATGAATTAGATTATTGGTAAAATGTTCCAATGATTACTGAGGACAGTCTGACTTTAAAATACCAAAATAAAAATGTAAGCAAGTCAACAAAAATTAAATATAAGTTTATAAAGAGCTTTAAGACAAAAAGTAAGTCTTTTTGAAAATGCTATAGAGGGGGAAGGAACTAAGATGGCAGAGAAGTAGGAGGCCTCTAGGTTTGCTTTGTTTCTCAAACACAGCTATATAAATAACAAATTATTCTGAATACCCACGAAATCAATATGAGGATTTACAGAGCAAACTGTACAAAAAGAGGGAGAGAAGAGGCCACATCATGGAAGGTAGGAGGTGTGGAGATGTGTGGAAGGTGGGAACTCTGGTCACAGAAAGAGAAGAGAGAAAGAGGAGCACACAGGGATTGCACAAGGAAATAATTCCCCAAAACTATTGACTGGGAAAATAAGAGTGGCTGATTTTCACATCTGCAATGAGTAGGGCTCAAAAACTGGAGCTTTAGAGGTCCATAGCATGGCTGGAATAAAGCCCTGAGGGTGCTGCAGTGTTCCTGTAGAGATGGCAGGTAGGTAATCTGGGGGACAGAGGGTGTGAACTGTGGATCCCCTGAGACACACTGGAAGATGATTCCCCCTTCTTGGGGTGCATCTGAGAGTGGAAGCATTGCCTCTCTGGGGACAAAGGAGCTGGTGGGCAGGATTTCCCTCCCTCCACCCCTCAGCATAGATGCAAAGACACGTGCTGAGGGCAGCTAACCTGGACACTAGTTCTTTAGTGTGCTTTGCTCCAAACCTCACACTCCTGCACTCTGGTGTGACTTCCCTTCTGGGTCAAACCTGCACCCGTCCCAGTGCAGTGAGATCCTCCCCCAGAAGACCAGTGCAGGTCCCTGCCACACCAGGTCCCAAAAGTTTGGAGATTGATTGATTGATTTTTAAGTAGGCTCCACCTGGGGCTTGAACTCACAACCCTGAGATCAAGACCTGAGCTGAGGTCAAGAGTCAGACACTTAACCATCTAAGCCACCTAGGTCCTCTTAAAGGTTGGAGTTTTAAAACTCAACTTGCCTGACTGGGCTAGAGCCCAAAGTGTACTGTGCTGCTCCAGACAGGCAAGTAACCTGGACACAGTATGGGAATAGTAATCTGAAAAATACCCATGATGCAGGCGAGCAAATTATTCACTCTTCTAGGAGGGCTTCACTGACAACAGCAAGCACAAACTCTCCTCTGTGGGGACAAAGAAGCTGGCTGGTGCCATTTTCTTTCCCCACCCTTCAGCATAATCCAATTTCAGCCCCAACAATGGTGGCCTAAACTTAAGCCTTGCTCCACTGTGCTCTGAGGATGCATCCTTTCTCCAGCAAGTATGCCTAAGGACCAGCATGGCAGGCCTCTCTATCTAAAAGCTAGCACAAATCCCTGCATGCACCATGTTTACTGACCATAGAGTTCAGCAACATTTCAGTTCTAGTGGAAATAGTTTTAGGTCTCTCTTAACAGGCAGATCAGAGCACACCTAGTTAAAATTGCCACATTCTGGCCACTACAGGCAAGGAAAAACCCTGCAGAAGACTGACCTGAGGGATAGAACAGCCATAACACAACAGCAGAGTGGATGTAGCATACACCAGAGACCTGCTCCTACTATCAGGAGCAGGGAACATAATAGGCTTTCCTAACACACAAAAGAAGACATAAACTGAGACAAGATACCAAGACAAAGGAATTCATCCCAAAATAAAGAAAAAGAAAAGGTCATGGCTAGGAATCTTATCAAAACAGATATAAGTAATATGCCAGATCTAGAATTTAAAGCAATAATCATAAGGATACTATCTAGACTTGACAAAAGCATAGAAGATACCAAGGGGTCCCTTACTGCAGAGATAAAAGAGCTTAAAATCAATCAGGCCAAAATGAAAAATGCAATAAACAACTGGATGCAACACTCATAAGGATGGAAGAAGCAGAGGGATGAATAAATGATAAAGATGATAGAATTATGGAAAATAATAAAGGTGATCAAAAGAAGGAAAGATAAATCTTGGATCATGGAATCAGTGATTCCATGAAATGTATTAACATTCATATCATAGGAGTCCCAGAAAAAGAAGAAGAAAGAAAAGGGGGCAGAAGGTTTATTTGAGGAAATTATAGCTTAAAACCTTCCTAATCTGGGGAAAGAAACAGACTTCGAAATGCAGGAAGTATAGAGAACTCCCATCAAAATCAAGAAAAGCAGGCCAACATCAAGATATATTGTAGTTAAATTTGCAAAATATAGAGATAAAGAAAATATCCTAAAAAGAGCAAGACAAAAGATTCCCTAACTTACAAGTGAAGAGAAAAAAGGTTAGTAGCAGATCTATCCATAGAAACTTGGCAGGCCAGAAAAAAGTGGCATAATATATTCAACATGTTGAATGGGAAGAATCTACAACCAAGAATACTCTATCTTGCAAGGCTATCATCACTCAGAATAGAAGAAGACAAACAAAAGCTAAAGGAGTTTGTGTCTACTAACTCAGCCCTGCAAAAAATATTAAAGGGAACTCTTTGAGTGGGGAAAAAAGACTAAAAAGGAATAGAGAAAATCTCCAGAAATAACAACAAAACAAGCAATTAAATGGCACTAAATTGATATCTGTCAATAATTCCTCTGAATGTAAATGGACTAAATGCTCCAATCAAAAGACATAGGCTGTCAGAATGGATAAAAAAGCAAGATCCTTCTATATGTTGTCTACAAGAGACTCATTTTATACCTAAACACACCTAAGATGAAAGTAAGGGGATGGAGAAATATTTTTCATGCAGATAGACATCAAAAGAAAGCCAGAATAGCAAATACTTATATGAGACATTTGGACTTTAAACCAAAGACTGTAACAAAAGGCACTATATCAAAATAAAGGAGTCTATCCAACAGAAATCTAACGATTATATTTTCTCCCCAACTTGGGAGCACCCAAATACATAAAACAGTTAATAACAAACATAGGACTCATTGATAATAATGCAATAAATAGTAGGGGACTTTAACACCTCACTTACATCAATGGACAGATCATCTAAGCAGAAAATCAACAAGGAAACGATGACTTTGAATGATACAATGGGCCAGATGGGCTTAACAGATATATTCAGAACATTTCATTCTAAAGCAGAAGAATATACATTTTTTTCAAGGACACATGGGCCATTCACCAGAATAGATCAAATACTGGGTCACAAATCAGTTCTCAAGAAGTACAAATAGATCATACCATGCATATTTTCTGACCACAAGGCTATGAAACTTGAAGTCAACCACAAGAAAGAATTTGGAAAGGCCATACATACATGGAGGTTAAAGAACATCCCAATAAAGAATCAATGAGTCAACCAGGAAATTAAAGAATAAATTAAAAAAATATGGAAACAAATGAAAATGAGAGCACAATAGTCTGAAACATTTGGAATGCAGCAAAAGTGTTCCTAAGAGGGACTATATAGCAATTCAGGCCTACCTCAAGAAGCAGGAAAAAATCTCAAATACAATCTAATCTTATACCTAAAGGAGCTGGGAAAGGAACAGCAAATGAAGCCTAAACCCAGCAGCAGAAGGAAAACCATAAACATTAGAACAGAAATAAATGATATAGAAACAAATAAACAAAACCAGTAGAATAGACCAACGGAGGCCAGGAGCTGGTTCTTTGAAAAATTTAATAAAACTGATAAACCCCTAGACATAATAATCAAAAATAAAAGGGAAAGGACCCAAATAAATAAAATCACAAATGAGAGAAGGGAGATCACAACCAACACCATAGAAATACAAATAATCAGAATATTATGAAAATTATATGTCAACAAATTGGACAATCTGGACGAAATAAAAATATTATTCACCACGATCAAGTGGGATTTATTTCTAGGTTGCATGGGTGATTTCATATTTGCAAATCAATTAATGTGATACCCTACTTTAATAAAAGAAAGGATAAGAACAATATGATCCTCTCAATAGATGCAGAAAAAGCATGTGACAAAGTACAGCAGCCATTCTTGACAAAAACCTCTCACAAAGTAGAGATAGAGGGAACATACCTCAACATTATAAAGGCCATATACAAAAGATCCACAGCTAATATCATCCTCAATGGGGAAAAAACTGAGAGCTTTTCCTCTGTAGTCAGGAACAAGACAGGGATGTCCACTCTCACCACTGTTATTTAGCACAGTAATGGAAGTCCTAGTGTGAGCAATCAGACAACAAAAAGAACTAAAAGGCATCCAAACAGGCAAGGAAGAAGTTGAGCTTCCACTATTTGCAAAAGATACAATACTGTGAGTAGAAAATCCGAAAGACCACTAAAAATTGCTAGAACTGACACATGAATTCATTAAAGTTACATGATACAAAATCAATGTACAGAAATCTGTAACATTTTTAGACAACAATAATGAAGCACCAGAAAGGGAAATCACGGAATCAATCCCATTTACAATTATACTAAAACCCATAAGATATTTAGGAATAAACCTAACCAAAGAGGTAAAAAATCTGTACTCTGAAAACTATAAAACACTTAAGAAAGAAACTGAAGCTAACACCAAGAAATGGAAAAGCATTCTATGCTCAAGGAATGGAAGAACAAATATTGCTAAAATGTCTATACTACCCAAAGCAATCTACACATTTAATGCCATCCCTATCAAAATAACCATCAGCATTTTTCACAGAGCTATTGCAAATAATCTTAAAATTTGTATGGAACCACAAAAGACCCCAAATAGTCAAAGCAATTCTGGAAAAGCAAAGCAAAGCTGGAGGCATCACAATTCCGAACTTCAACATAAGCTTTGTTACATAGCTGTAATCATCAAGACAGTATGATACTGGCACAAAAACAGACACTTAAATCAATGGAACAGAATAAAAAATCCAGAAATAGATCCACAATTATATGGTCAGCTAATCTTGACAAAGCAGGAGAGAATTTCCAATGGCAAAAGACAGTTTCTTCAACAAAGGTGTTGGGAAAATGGGGCAGGCATATGCAAAAGAATGAAACTAGACTATTTTCTTACACCATACAAAAATAAATTCAAAATGGATCAAAGACCTAAATGTAAGACAAGAAACCATCAAAATCCTATAGGAGAATCCAGGCAGCAACTTCTTTGACCTCGGTAGCAACTTCTTACTGGACACATTGCCGGGAGGCAAGGGAAACAAAGGGAAAATTGAACTATTGAGACTTCATCAAGATAAAAAAGCTTCTGCACAGCGAAGGAAACAATCAACAAAACTTAAAGTCAGCCTATGGAATGAGAGAAGATATTTTCAAATGACATATCTATTAAAGGGTTTGTATCCAAAATCTGCAAAGAACTTACCAAACTCAACATCCCCAAAACAAATGATCCAGTTAAGAAATGGGCAGAAGACATGAATAGACATTTTATAAAGAAGACATTCAGATGGGCAACAGACAGACAAAAATAAGCTCAACATCACACATCCTCAAGGAAATACAAATCAAAATCACAATGAGATACCATCTCACACTGGTCAGAATGGCTAAAATTCACAATGCAGGAAGCAAGAGAGGTTAGCCAAGATGCAGAGAAAAGGGAACCCTGTTACACTACTGGTGGGAATGTGAACTGGTGCAGCTACTCTGGAAAATAGTATGGATGTTCTTTGAAAAGTTAAAAATAGATCTACCCTACAATCCAGCAATTGTACTACTAGGCATTTACCCAAAGGGTACAAAAATACTGATTCAAAGGGATACATGCACCCCAATGTTTATAGCAGTATTATCAATAATAGACAAATTATGGAAAGAGCCCCAAAAGTCCATTGACTGATGAGTAGATAGAGAAGCGGTGGTAAATACATACAATGGATATTACCCCACCATAAAAAAGAATGAAATCTTGCCATTTGCAATAATGTGGATGGATCTAGAGTAGTATGCTAAGTGAAATGTCAGTCAGAGAAAGACAAATACCACATGATTTCACTCATATATGGAATTTAAGAAACTAAAAATGAACATGAGGGGTAAAAGAGAGGCAAACCATAAAATAGACTCGTAACTATAGAGCACAAACTGAGGGTTGCTGAGGGGAGGTAGTCAGGGGATGGGTTAAATGGGCATTGGGGATTAAGGAGGGCAGTTGCTTTGATGAGCACTGGGTATTGTATCAGTGCAGAATCAGTAAATTCTGCTCTTGAAACTAATATCACACTGTATGTTAACTATTATTTAAGTAAAAACTTGAAACTAAAAATAATGCTATCAAATTCCATTATTCCCTTTAGTAGACACTATGCAAAATGTGAAGGAAAAATCCAACAAATAGAGCTGCCTTTAAATCTTTAGCTTTCTGAGGTTTGCTTTTTTATTTTCCATGTCTAAAGATATTGTTAGAAAAACATCTATCCAAGGGAGTGTAATTTGTAAACATTATTAGACAGATATTTTATATGACCTGGGATTATTATTCTAAGCAGGATGAATTTTGAATTTTCTTTATCCCTTTTTTCCATCCCCCCCCCCCCTTCAGCTAGTAAAACTTGTTTTTTGGTATAACAATCCAGAAGGGATGGTATTAGCAACCTACAAGTCAGATTAATGCTCTTAGGATTAGAAAATTATTAATTTTTCACGATAGAGTATACAACCTTCCCCCAAATGGCCTGAAGCATCCATCTGCTTGGAAAAAGTTTTGAGTTAGCTTCAGGCAGAATGCAAGAGAATGAAGGAGCACATATAATACCAACCTTGGAGGGCTTAGACATTAATGTTCTCCATGGTATTCATAGAAAATATTCTGTCCATGGTGAAGGGTTAACAGGAAGGAGGAAGGAAGATGTGGCATATTGAGTGGAGACTGACACCATTTTCTGGCAATTGGAGATGATGGGAAGCAGAAGATAAAGAAAGTGGAAAAAGAATAAGTATGGCAGATGTAAATGTCCCAGTCTACCCCTCTTCTGCCTTTGGAAGGCAAATGCAGAGTAGTGTTAGATAAATGAGCATAGCTCAAGGCAGAGGGTGCTCCTTTAGCACTCCACGTTTCAAAACCTGGAGGAAAATTATATCTTGAGCTACTCCTGTAACTACTTGTGTCATGACCTTAAACTTGGGCCACATGGCAAAGAGACAGAAGGAGTTCCTGAGTTTAGCTTTATTAGGCCTTCTTTGGTTTCTCTATAGAAGGGACGAGATGTAGAAACCGCTAAAAATACTGGGTGAGGGCTACCCCCGAAAAGGGTTCTGTGGTGGGGAAAAGGGGTCTCTGTGATAAGGGCATCTAATTGAACTACCCAAGCTGATGTCTACTGGGAGTCACAGTTAAACCTCAGATGGCTTTATAGTACCTGAGAGAGCCCATTCAGGGAATGCCAGTAAGCCCTAGCCAAGCTACAAGAGCCCCAATCATGAGCTGCACTAGCTGTAACAAGCATCGCCAGCTTAAAATACACATTTGATTTGGATATCAGAAGTCACCAGGTCAAAGCATCTGTTCCTTTCTTATCCTGTGAATGCAGATACTATCTTAGAAAGGGAATGAGGATGTCAGGTAGCTATTTGAGTGACTGAATGCTTTACCCAAAAGAGAATGTGTATTTCCAAAAGTACTATTTAAATTACTGAATCAACTAATATTTTGTCATTTGTGTAAAGCTTTTTTCTCATTAGTTACAGTGCGGGGGCTCATAAGGAAAAGCGTGATTTATTTATTGAAGTTTACTTCACATTCTAAGTTGTATGATGAATTATATTTATGACCTTACTATACTTATATGTTTTGGCCATACTTCACTTTGAAAATCTCAGTGATCTAAGCTAATTCCTACAATGGATGAGGGGACTCAAGAATACCTGTCAGTATCTGTCATTACTCTCCTTAGAGGAAGTCTGGATTAACCGTTGCCATGGCTCTAACCCTGAGGCATACTGTGCAGAATGAAGTCAGAACATTTAAATCAAGTATGTGTATAAGACTTATCAAGCAATAGAGAATAGTGAGGATAGACTTCAAGGCAATTCAAGGGGGAAAGGATGTTTGGCACCATTCTTTGGGCTCTCTGTATGCTTAATATTAGCTAATTTACTTTCTGATAATGGATTGTACTAAACATCTTTTGAGATATTGCAAATATCTCTGTAAATAGATATTTTTAATATCTTATACATTATATTAGTATATGTAATATCTAATAAATTCCCAAAGACTTCTATAAATAGAAAGTATGGGGTTATGAAAATAATTAGTGGAATTAAGATGTGAAGGAATGCATCTAAGATGGTGGTCTCAGGAAGAAGATGAAAATAGAACCTGTTAATACCCTGGCCAGTGGGGACCACAGTAATTTTTATATTACTACAGTTAAAAGATTTATTAAGTCAATTTAAAATTAAGCAAACAAATTAAAACATGATGAAGATAGGAAATGAGAAACAGCTTCTTTTGTGAAAAACAAAACAAAACAAAACACCAGAGGACATCTGTACCCTTTAAGTAGCCTGAGTTTAACTTCTTTGAACTTCATGGATAAAATCAGTGGTTTTCAAAGGAGTTTTATATTTCATATGGCTTGATGATAGGAGGTAGACTTTAGAAAGGTGGTAAAGAGATGGCAAATAGGTTGGATGCCAGGATTTTAAATTCTTCCCTCTTCCACTACTCACTCAACAAAACATATGGACTGGTCATCATTCTTATACTCTGAGATTTTTGAATTAGATGCCATTAGAAAGAGGGCCATACTGCTAAATATAACATTTCAAAATATTTGTTCTGGAATATCTTTAAGGATTTATTTGATTTCAATATTGTGTAAATTCCTATGCCTAGAAAAATCTACTCCAAATCTGTGACAACAGGGGAACAGATGGGTTGGTTTACCTTCTCTGGACTCCTGTTTCCTGTAGGTTCGAATAAAATAATTATTGTCACTTTTAGGTTTAGGATTTTATGTGCATTCATGGTTTGGCATTCTGCAACCAAGAATAGAAAAGACTATCTAGGCAGCCAGCATGTCCATAGGACCTGACATTATAAAACTACTTGGGATTCTGCTGATCATAGGTCTAAAAGTTTCATGCCCAAGAGCAGAATGTAGGCAAAGCTGGGGCAGGAACTTCATTATATGTTGGTGAGATTGTCACAGTGCATTCATGGAGCAAGGTGTGACACCTAAGGGCAGGAAGTGAGGCAGCTTAAGATAGTAATACATGGAGAGAGAAGTCAAACCTGCATTCTGGTTCTTGTTCTATTTGCAAGCAGCCTGGTGACTTAGAAAAAGCTCCTTAATCTTACTTTATAATGGAGATCTTCATCTGTAAATGAGATATGTGTACTACTTAAACTCTGTGGGTCTCTCTTGGACAGGAAGGATGCACAATAAAGAATTCTAAAAAAAATAATTCTCATCCACAACTTTTTTATATTTAATTTTGAGGATATATCTGAAATGATAAGATACAGTGGGGTCAGGGTTGGCTACTCAGGCAATAATCTAAGGTATCGTGTTGTTTTGAAATTAGGATTTAATTTTGGTCTCTTTTGAACATCTGAAAATATTCTAATTTTTGTAGGCTTTAACATATCGGGAGAGCTTTGGGAATACCGATACCTGCACTGCAGACCAATTAAATCAGAATACTTGGGAGCATTTGGATTTTGGATTTATTTAAAAATCTCCCCAGGAGAATCTATTGTTCAATGTTGAGGATTTTTGTGTTGAAGGAGTTTACCACAATTTAGAAATGCTAAGTAACTACCACACTATTTATGCTGAATTTTAGTAGGGAAGGTAGCTCACAGAAATTGTTGAGATGAGAAAAAACACTTTCTTATTGCAGTGTGGAGGCACTGTGAATATAAATGCAATGGAAGTCCTATCAGCAAAAGAAAGGATTATAAAAACTTCTGTGGCCAAAATTTTACCTTTGTACTTGGGATTTTTTTTATAGACCTGAGGATGAATTTGTGTGCTTCAAAATGTTGAAGTTTATTTGTATTTGTAGACATTCCCGATGTAGCCATAACTGATATATCTGAGTTTAATCACTTGTTGGTCCTTCTGCAAACCACTTTTGGAAACCACAAAGAGATAGAAAGCCTTTAATTCTATATAATTTCAGGTTGTGTGTAGGTAGGAAAAAATAAAGATATAAGTGTTTATGACAACTCCACATGGCTAGGTATGGGCAATTCAAACTGTAGTAAGTGACAGATTTAATATGAAATGTTTATGGACAGGGGTCATTCTATGAAAGGAAATGAAATTAAGTGGCCTATTTGCTATGATCTGGAAATACCTGCATCAAATAAATAGGGTTAAAATCTCTGTCACTCAGAGCAATGAACACAGTGGGAGTCATCACATTCCCTAGTTGCCCTACATGATGGATTTTTGATGTCTTGAAAAGATCTGGATTTCTTAAAATTGTTTAGCCCAGGAGAGAAGCAGATTTTCATGAGAAACGATCTTCTGGAAATATATTTACAAATGCTTATCGAAATGTTCATTGAAAGAAGTTTTGTTTTCTGATGTGATGTCTCATCATTCACAATTTCAATCACTTTCCCTTAGGAAAACACTACCTCGTATCAGTCCTAGATGGCATTTCTTAACGATGAGCATTCACCTAAAAATGTTTACTAATGGTAAGTGATACATGACAAAACAACATGGAGGTAGTATTTTTACTATCATAACTACCTGGAAAAAAAATCTTGAATTTTAGTCTGAAAGACAGATACATTCCAAACTTCTCATATATTTAATGTTTATTGACTGCCTGTTATGTGCAAAGTATTGTATTAAATTATGGAAGGGAATAAAATGGACTGAATTTTTTTAGTGAATAGCTAGAATTTTTATTCTACAAACAGGCTAGATGTTACAAATACAGCAACTAAAACTTTTAAAAAACTCACTCAAGAGAAGGAAGGGCACTTGTATGGGATCCCTGAGTGGCTCAATGGTTTGGCGTCTGCCTTCGGCACAGGGCGTGATCCTGGAGACCCGGGATGGGGTCCCATATCAGGCTCCCTGCATGGAGCCTGCTTTTCCCTCTGCCTGTGTCTCTGTCTCTCTCTCTCTCTCTCTCTCTTTCTGTGTCTCTCATGAATAAATAAATTTTAAAAATCTTAAAAAAAAAAAAAGGAAGGGCACTTGTAAAGATGCTCCTAGTGAGAAAATAATGAAAGTTCTTAGCCCACACATCAGATTTTTGAAATATCTTTTAACAGCAGAAGGTATTCCTTTTAGGCTAAACTCACTCTCCTTTCCCTTTCCCTTTCCCTTTTCCTTTTCCTTTCCTTTTCCTTCCCTTTCCCTTTCCTTTCTCCTTTCCTTTCCTTTTTCCTTTCCTTTCCTTTTTCCTTTCCTTTCCTTTTTCCTTTCCTTTCCTTTCCTTTCCTTTCCTTTCCTTTCCTTTCTCTCTCTCTCTCTCTCTCTCTTTTTTTTTCATTTTTAAGTAATCTCTACACCCAACATAGGGCTTGAACCTACAACCCTGAGATCAAGAGTCACCTGCTTGGGGCACTTGGATGGTTCAGTTGGTTAAGCATTCAACTCTTGATTTCAGCCCAGGTCATGATCTCAGGGTCGTGAGGTCAAGCCCCACCTTGGGCTCCATGCTCAGTGGGGAGTCGGCCTGAGATTCTCTCTCCCTCAGCCCGCCCCTCCGACATGTTCTCTATTTCTCCAATAAATAGATAAATCTTCAAAAAAAAAAAAAAAAAGTCACATGCTCTACCGACTGAGCCAGCCTGGCACCTCAGGCTAAGTTTCTTACAGACTTTTGAGACTTTATTCTAAATCTCCTATATGATTTGACTTTTTTTTTACATTTTTTATATAAATTCAATCTGCCAACATATAGTATAACACCTGATTTTTTTTCTAGTTCATTTTAGTAAAAAAACCTCTACCAATTGCTTATTTATAAGAGTTACAATGTTAGATGATAGCTATCACAAAGATAAATACATTACTTGTCCTCAAGAAAAATATATGCAGAAATGGGCTATTGCCTGATTAATCCAAAAAGATGATCTTAAAGATTTACCTTGATTGTTTTGATGATAATTTACTTATAATGACTAAATTATAAGTTCCCACTAAATGTGGGAACAAAAACTAATAATTTTCTTAGGATTTTTATATTACTTATATCATACTATCATTTTATATGTTGTAAACATTCTTTCTAACAATATTAAAATAGCAATATACATTCTAATTTTTTGAAGGTCCTGTATTTTGTGATTTGGTTGTAAAGCAAGTCCTGCCATGTGAAAAATAACTAAGCTGATTAATTTTAAATATTGTTTCCTTAATAGCACAGGAAACCACGTAATTGACTTTATCAAATAATCTAGTATTAATTGCTCCAAATCGTTATGGTTAAGTCATGAGTTAATTTTGCAACAGCCATTAGTTCTGATAGAGTATCTGAACTTATAGTTGGTTTACTTTTCTGAAAAAATTCATCTTAAAGTTACCAAATATTTTCTTCTTGGCAATGAAAGATCAGAATACCAGTCACATTGTATAATTTAACTTCAGCCAGAATTCCATGACTCACATGGTTTCTAAATGACAGTATTGATCTAAGTCATTTTGAATTACTAATGCCAGAGAAACTGGCTGGTCAGAAAAGGAAAAGCAATTGAAATTGGTCATGGCAATATCTTTTTATTATAAATGACCCAGTTGACAAATTGAGCATGAGACCTGTTTATAAAGCCATTTCTACATTTTTGCTTTTCAGTTCTACTTTCAATAGTCATGATTTATATTGAGCTACCTCAATTTTGGAACAAAATGTGTTCTTGATTTTTCATTATGCCATATACTGCAAAATAGTCATTTCCAAGGAGGTTTTTATTGACAGAGGAGCTTTCTTAATAAAAAAAACTGATATACTTACTCCTTTGGAAACAATGGAAGACAAGTCCAAGCCAGTAAATTGGCATTATTGGTTGCACAGACAATCCCAAACAATCTTATAGTGAGCATGGATTCCCTTGGGAGTGACTTTATTTCAAGAGGAAAGTTGATCCTTAAAATAAAAGGTAAAAGTAAGATTATCTACCCAGTTACAATGATATTTCCATAGATATTAATTTTTTTTGGTAATATAATGGTATGTGATAAAATAAACTATTTGAATTGAGGGTTCCTTTTGAACTTTTGTGTTTGATCTTTTAAAAATGGAAATTTGACAGAAATACACGGCGTAATGAGATTGGTTATCCAATCAATCGGAATTGCTTTAATTATAATTTTGACATGTAAGCTTATTTTAAAAAATTACAATGATTTAAGCATTTACTCTTTGTAAACAGGGAGGAAAAATGACTAACATTGTCTTAGGAAATGCGGGAAGGAAGGAAATAATTTGAAATAGGTCTTAAACAATAAGTTGGCTACAATTAGATACAGATTTGGAAATGAATATTCCAGGAAGAGGAAAGTATACAGACAAATCATTTATGTACAGAAAGATTAAGTGTAGCTGAGAAATGGTGAGTAGCTCATTGTGGCGAATGAGGGATATAGTCAGGTTGGTTGGGGAAGTTATAGAGGATGTTGTTGAAAAGGTAGGTAGTTGCCAGAATATTTAAGAACTCTGCATACCCAGCAAGGGAATTTAAGCTTTTTCCTAATGGCAAAAGCGAATATTTGAACAAGACAGATACAAGTATAGAGCTGTTTACAATTTTAAATGTGAACCATTTTGGGTAATGATGAGATATCCAGGCATTTGGGGAATTATTGCTAACATGTAATGGACATACCAATTTCTGGATAGGTGAAGGAAATTCAAATACAGACCCTGGACAGATTGTAGATATTGGGCAAAACAGTTGGCCAAGAATAAACACAGGATTGTTAATGGTGAGAAAAACTTGAATTCAGGTACTGAATCCATCAATCTATGAAAGAGAATATCTATAAGTTTCCAAATGACACTATAAAGACTGGGAGGGGTATACTTGGGTGGTGTAAGTACCCAAGAAGAAAAACCTTTGACAGAAAGTTAATAATGTGATTTGAGGTCTCTAATGGTGAGCAGGGAGAAGGATACCTTTCTTTCCTTTCTGGAGTCATCTGTTATATAGAAATGATCATATTCTATTACAAAAATATCAAGATAAATATGGCATTTAGGAGAGATCTATATATGAGACAAGAAAAATGAAAGACATCCAGAAGCTTAGATGGAGCAGTTTGTTCACTAGAAAATGAGAATGCTAGGAAGAAATGGAAAAATTGAACAGAGGTTAGCAGATAAGTAAAGAATCGGGGGAACTGTTTCACCAAGGGATAGGAAAAAGAAAAAAAGTGACTGGAAGAGGAAATGGGATAGCTTGTATTGTATGATATCTGATGTATTAGGTATGAGGAATATAAGCAGAGTCCACTGGTTTTGTGATTCCCAGTTGAATTTTGACATCTAATTGTCTAAGCAGTAGGTAATTAGTAGAGGACTGATGATGACCAAAGGCAATGTCCAATTGGAAGGTGCTGACTGAGCCTGGCCCAGTTAAGGACTCAGGTTAATATTGAGCATCTTCTCACATTAGGAGCTGGCTGTCTAATTCAAGTAGGGAGAAGTCCTTATTTGAGGTGTTGATAAGACATTGGTGACCCCCTTTTATGAGTGATGGGCCAGTATCCAGCCTAAGAAATAATGAGGAGTCAATTCAGCCTAGTGACTATACTGACTTTGAGGAAGTACACATCCATCTCTCCAATATGCTCTTCCCTATGATAAAGAGCCCCAGTTCCAGGGTGGCAGTAAAGCAGCTAACAAGAGGGAAGACAGAAGGCCTATTTTAGAGGTAAAATGAATAACTAATATTTGACTGACAGCATATTAGTAGATTAGGATAATGAAGAATTCAAGATAAATTCTAGGCTTCTATATTACGTTATAGTGGATAACTTTAATACAGAAATATAAAATAAAGAGGAAATTGGGATGGGGTAATATATGCAGAGCATGATATAATTGAATTAATAATAATGCTGAGATGTCAATATGTAACCTGTGTGGAGAGGACAAGTCAGAAGTTTGGATCTGGATATATCCTCATTCAAATATTGACCCTATGACTAATAAGCATCATTTTTCCTTATCCATATAATTGATCAAACATTGTATAAGACAATAGGTGGCAAATGGTAGGTTGTATATCAGCAATACATTCATTTTTCAATCAATGATGTAATAATTTATATTAGCCATTGTAGACAGATGAAATTTAATTCTAATCAAAAGTAGGAAAGGAAAATAAAGGAAACACTATGGTGCTAATCTATTTTTTCAAGATTAGCAAAATTTATATTACTAAAAAATTAATTTGTTTTACATTAAGATATACAGAAGTCTTTCTTTCCTCTCTCATTCTTTCATACTCATAATATTCACTTAAGATAATGTGGACATGGAGATCCCTGAGTGGCTCAGCGATTTAGCGCCTACCTTCGGCTTAGCGCCTACCTTCGGCCCAGGGTGCAATCCTGGAGTCCTGGGATCGAGTCCTACATTGGGCTCCCTGCATGGAGCCTGCTTCTCCCTCTGCCTGTGTCTCTGCCTCTCTCTCTCTCTCTCTCTCTCTCTCTCTCTCTGTGTGTCTCTCATGAATAAATAAATAAATAATCTTAAAAAAAAAGATAATGTGGACATACTTCTCAGCTTAAAGGAAGCTCTGAAACTCAACACAAAATGTTAATGATCTTGTGGAATGCAGTTATTTCTTGAATGTCCTCTCTTTTACTTGTAATTGATTTTCTATTCAGTTTTCATATTTCTATGCTAGGATGGAAGCTATAATTTCACTTTATTCCTCACATAATCTACAGTGTTCTTTTTCTCATTGAGTCTGGCTTCTTCATGTATAACTTCACTTATTAGTGAGCTTTCATATCAAGAATGACAAAAATTCAGTAAGTTACAGTGAATAGTTACTGTCAATCTCCAGTTTGTCATTTTTATTAATAAAAATAAATTATTCTATGGTAGGAATACATGCTCTCTAAATAGTTATTTATTCCTTCCTTGAATACATATGGACTTTTAAAGCTAGAATAATCTCTCACTCACTGGGAAATCTTTTTTTTTAACTTCTACATAGCTAGTAAAAAAGTCAAATGAATGAACTTTTAGAAAAAAAAAAAGAAGAAAAATACTTTAAGGGACAATTCAATAAGTGGAGTTGAATTCCTTCTTTTTACGTAAGCAGCTGTCATAGACCTTAAGTTTTAACCATATATTTGCCTTACTCTACTGTTGAAAAGGAATAAATATTAAAAGTTTTCTGAAATGTGTTTTTCTTCTATCTGAGATAGTTTTCCTAAGATTGGAGTAAGTTTTTCATAGTGATAATGGGAAACTTAATAAAGTCACAATGTTTAGAACTCACAATGTTTAATACTGATATATAACAATGAACCACTGTAAGGACTTTGATTTTTGTGAATGAAACAGAGAGCCATTTCAGGATTTTTAAACAGAATAATGACATAGCCTGACTTATATTTTAAAAGAAATCACTTTAGCCACTGTGTGAGAAGAACTATAGGAGCTGCAAGAGAAGTAGGGAGACCATTATATAGCTACTGTGGTAATTCAGGGGAGAGGGAATGGGGGCCTAGGCCACTGAAAGTGATGAGAAGTAATAGTTTGGAAATATTTTGAAGGTAGAGCCTGTAGGATTTCCTGTACATGGGGTCTGAGAGAAGGAGATTCAGAGTAAGGATATGACCTGAACAACCGGAACTGAAAAGGATCATCCAGGGTGGCTATCCATGGATGGAACAAGTTTGGAATGTAAGGTTAAGAGTATTGTTTTAGACATGTTAAATGTATATGTATGGAGTCACAGACTGGGTTTGTGATATAATTTTTGGAGATGTTGGCATATAGATGGCATTTTATGCTATGTAATGATAAGAGAGAAATAAAGAAGCAAGGTAAATACAACAGAAAAGAGGCATAGTGCTGAGACCATGATCAGCCTGCGGAAAGAAAATAAGATAGAGAAGGAATGTCCGGTATAGCAGAAGGAAAGTGAAAAGAATATGGGAGCCAAGACTGAGGGTGAGATCAACAGTGCTATATGCTCCTAAATAGATCGTGTAAGATGAAGACTGAGAAATCAACACTAGATTCAACTGTGCAGGTCACTAGTGATTCCAATGGGCAATTTCAGTGAAGCAGAGGTGATGAAAGCCTAATTAGAGTATATTTTAGAGCAGAGGGAAAAAAAAAAAAAAGACTAAACAAAGTGAATATACACAATTCTCTGGAAGGGTTTTGCCCTAAAGCAGAGGGGGTAAATGAGGTGGCTGCTGGGAAGAGAATGGAATAGAACTTTGTTCTTTAAAATTGAAGATGCAAGAAGTATTTACAAAACATAAATATTCTGTCAAGGATTTTATATGTTTTAAGAAACAGTGTAGAAATCACAGTAAAAATATTAGCTTTGGAGTCAGAGTAGGTCTGAGCAGTAGTTCTGCCATTTACTAATTGTGGAACCCAGGGCAAGTTAATTAAGCTTTATAAACCTCAATATTCTGATCCTTAAAAAAGGATGATAATACCTGATTCATATCTTTATTGTTAAGGTGAGATAATGTATTTGGGATACACTATGATGATTGAAATATGTAGTCAAAATCTATGTCATATATTATTAAACAATAAAGTTTCTGTCCTTAAGTGTACAGTCTAGTAATGAAATGTATAATCAATTATAGTGTAATAGATATATGTTAATAAAATATATAAAAAATACAACAGGCACCTAAAAATGGTAAATAACTATTTTTTAAATGAAAGGAAATAAAATGATTCTAGGTTGAAGTCACTAACTATACTATTGGGGGAAGCAAAAAACCCACAGGAAAGATAATACATGTACAGTCCTGAAGGAAGAGAAGAATAATATATCAGTGTAGTGATTTTCAACTTTTTTGGGGAATTTGGGGGAGGCAGATTTTTAAAAAATTGACCTTAGAATTAGTACGTTTTTTCTTGAATTGTTTAAATCATAGCACATATCCATCAGCTGAAAATTAATCTGATTTTTTGAAATAGCTAGGAGTAAGTTTTAATTAAGTCAGAAGAATAATTTTGTCATTGAGCTGATTAATAACATTTTTAAAAGAATCACTTGTTACATGAAATTCACTCATTTGCTGAAGAACACTTACTGAATTCTTACTTTATCTCAATCTGCTTATGCTGCTATTGACAGAATGAACAATTTTAAAAAGAAAATAAAATGACGAAAACAAAGCCAAAAGATCTTTGTATCATATGGCAAAAGCAAACAGAAATATAAGCAAACACATTCAGTAAGGGACCATAAGAGAGGAGACTGAGGTTCACATCAACCAACAAAAATGGCCAATTATTTCGATGATACAAAAAGGAGTTTACAGAGAAGGTGAAAAAGTGTCTTGCAAGATAATTAGGTGTTCTCAAGGTGGGCAGTAAAGGCACTGTGCTCTTCACAGAAGAAGACCCTAGCAGAGGCATATTTCTCAGTTTAAATTAGGGTAACTAGATCAGATACAGAATGACTAGAGTGGAGCTAACTCAAGAGACAAAGGTGCAGAGGTAGGCAGGGACCAAACCACTGAGAGCCTTGTGTGCTTTGATAAAGGATTTGTATTTTACCTTATGAAAATTGGGGAACCACTGAAGAATTTTACAAGCAGAATTCATTCTGTGCAATAGAAGAGGATTTTGTAATTGAAGATCAGGTCTTTGGTCAAAGGAATTAAGAATCTAACCAAAGAAGGGAAGATAAATGTCATAGTCCTAGAGGAAAGAGGAACTGCTTTTGCATAGAAGGAAAAAATTGAGGGCCACATGTCATGTGCTCATTGATTGTGGTAACACTAAGATTAGGATAAACGGTGCTATATAATGCCATCCTGAGAGTCCCAGAAATTTCAGCACATATTTCTCAGTGAAAAAGCACAATACCGGGGAGTCAAATCATCTCCCAAGAAAGCCAGATCTGGTGAAAGGGCTGATGGACAGTGGGTTAGTTTTCTTCTATATGAGGTGGAAAGAAAATTGGCTGTCTGTGTAGTATTAGAAACCCTAGAGAAATGACTGATAGCTAGTGGAACAGTGTCACAGGAACAGCAAGGAAAAGTGGAAGTAATCACGAAGTAGCCATATATAGGGCCTGTGAGCCCCCTGAGATTATGAGTAAAGTAAGGATTTGAGGAGGTGGGAGGGGGGACAGAGGAGAGCAAGAACAAATGAATTGTGTTAAGAAGGTCCTTTTTTCATCTTTATTTAATGCCTCTATACAATGAGAAAGTAGGAGCCAGTCACCCAAAACTAGATGGTAGTTTACACATGCATAGATAATTATTATCAAAAAACTTGCCTGTATTAATAAATTTATAATTGGCTTTCATGGGAAAAGACAGTACATGAGTACATGTTATTAGGTAATTTCTTTCGTCTTTGGTATACCCAGATTCTACTTGTCCCAATCCCCAATAGAGGGTATCTCTTATATCCACAGTCTGTGAAGGATTAATAATTCTGTTTTCTCCAATTTCCTTTTTTGATCAGTTAGGTAATGTGGATTGGACATTTGTCTAGGTTTCTCAATGGACTTTTATCTGTTGACCTCTATGGTCCCGTTATCTATTAGCATGAGTGTATTTGTCCATCACTGAATCACATCAACTTTCAATATTTACAAAAAAACAAAAAACAAAAAACAAAAAACAAAAAAAAACACATACCTTCTACCTAAGAAAAAAAGGGAAAAAATAATCCTTGATCTTTTTTAGATAAATGATACTGCCAAAATAAAGATTAAACTTACGTTTCATTCCAGTTGACCAAGAGAAAAAACAATTTTTTGAATGGAATATTTCTGTAGCTTCTCACTTGACACAACTTTTTTCCAGCATATGTAAGGCAACAGGAAAAAGAAAATGCTTTATAGCTAGAAAAAAAAAAAAAAAGATTCCATAAGCTAAAAACCATAAAGAAACCAGTTTTGTATATGGGTCAATCATTTTTATAAGTTAAAAGTCAAAAGATAAATTTATACCTACTTGTATAAAGCAAACTTCATCTTTTTAAAAGACTTTATTTATTAGAGAGAGAGAGAGAACATGAGAGTGGGGAGAGGGAGAAGCAGACTCCTCACTGAGTGGGAAGCCCAATGCAGGACTTGATTCTGGGATTTGAGGATTGTGACGTGAGCCAAAGGCAAAGGCTTAACTGACTGAGATACCCAGATGCTGTAAAGCGTACTTTAAAAATTACTTAAAAAATTTATGTTGGGTGACATCAGCAAGATGGTATAATAGAAAGCCCCAGACTCTCTTTTCCCCATGGAAACAACCCAAGTCAACAATACACAGATTAATTCTCTTTGTGAGAAATTCAGAAATTAAAAGCTCTTGCACTCCAGATAAGTAACATAGAAATCAGTGAGAAATTTTGTGGCACTCCTTTTCCAGAATTCCTTCCCTAGCAGGATGCAGTGTAATCAGGAGGAAACTCCCAACTCCCAGCTTTTCCCTGGGGTAGGAAGGAGAAAACTGGAAAATATGTCTAGCATTCAGACTTTTTAAGAGGCTATCCAAGGGACTAGTTTCTGTCCTGTCTAAATCTAAATGCTACATAGGAATAGGTGCCAGTTTGGGAGCCTCTGAGAGCAAAGCCAATGGTTTGAACTGGCACAACACAAATTCAGTTGCCACTGTCCCTTCACTGTGCAAAATGAACAGGAAAAAATCCCCAACTTCTGGCTTCTTTGGGGGGAGAAAAAGAGTTGGAGTATGTGTATAGTATTCCAGCTCTTTGGATGGTGGCCTGAGGGACTGGTTTCTGTCTTACCCAACTCATAGCATAGTGAAACCTGGCATACTCTAAATGCCATGGAGCTACTGAGAAACAAAAACAGCTGGGGATGGGGCACCTGGGTGGTTCAGTGTGTTCTTTTGAAATCAAATTATCAAATTATCTGCCTTCAGCTCAGGTCATGATCCCCTGCTGGGCTCCCTGCTCAGTGGGGAGTCTCCTTCTCCTTCTGTCCCTCTTGCTCTCATGCTCACTCTCTCAAATACATAAAATCTTAAAACAAACAAACAAACAAAAAAGAGCTGGGAAGCTTACAGCAGCACTTGGGAACTTGTAGTACCATAGACAGACACAAGGGAGAATAAGAAATTATAAATTCCTGAAAAAAGAAGCAAAATCTCCATAATTAGGAATTTACAACACACAAATCCACAGAAGAGAAAAGGTTTGAAAGGCACCCAAATCTCTAGTTGTGCTGATTGGTGACATTCTTTCCCTGTATGAAACCAATCTATAAAGACTGTATTTTTTCAAATGCACAGACTCCAGTACAAAGTAATAAGGCATGCAAAGATAGCGGGAAATAGGCCCAACAAAAGGAATAATATAAATCTCTGGAAACTAGCCTTAAGTAAATCAAAGTATATGAATTATTTGACAGAGAATTCAAAATAATCGTCATAAAGATGCTCAACAAGCTCAGGAAAATGATGAACAAAATAAGATTATAAACAAAGCGGCAGAAAATATTAAAAAGAACCACATAGAAATTTTGGAACTGAAGAATATAATAACTGAATTGAAAAAATAATCACTAGAAAGGTTTAAGGGTAGACCTGATCAAGCAGAAGAAAGAATCAGTGAACTCAAAGATAGGTCAGTTGAAGTTATTCAATCAGAGGAACAAAAAGAAGAATGAAGAATAGTAAAGAAATCTTAGAGGACTTATGGGACACCATCAACTGAACAAATATACATATTATGTGAGTCCCAGGAAGAGAAGATAGAGAAAAAGAGGCAGAAAGCTTATAAGAAGAAATGATGGATGAAAAGTTTTTAATTGTGTGGAAGGAAATGGACATCTAGATTCAAGAAGCCCCACAAACCAAATTAGGATGAGCCCAAAGAAGATCACACTAGAACACATTAAAATCAAATTATCAAAAGACAAAGACAAAGAATTTTGAAAGCAGCTAAAAAAAAAAAAAAATGACCCACCACATAAAAGAGAGATCTTGTAAGATCATCAGCATATGGTTCAGAAGAACCCTTGAAGGCCAGAAGGAGGTAGGGTGATATATATTTAAAATTCTGAAAGAAAATATTGCTAATAGAGAATATTATATCTGGGAAGCCTGGGTGGCACAGCGGTTTAGTGCCGCCTTCAGCCCCCAGGGCCTGATCCTGGAGACCTGGGATCAAGTCCCACATCAGGCTCCCTGCATGGAGCCTGCTTCTCCCTCTGCCTGAGTTTCTGCTTCTCTCTCTCTCTCTCTCTCTCTCTCTCTCTCTGTGTCTCTCATGAATAAATAAATAAAGTCTTAAATAAAAAATGAAAATAAATAAATAAATAAAAAGAATATTATATCTGGCAAAAGTGTCCTTCAAAAATAAAGGAGAAAGAAATACTTTCCCAGATAAATAAAACCTGAGGAATTTCATCACATTGACTCCTGATTTACAAGAAAGGCTAAAAGCAGTCCTTTAAAGTTGAAATGAAAAGATATTAGCTAGATAGCAACATAAAAGCATACAAAAAGGACAAAGGTCACTGGTAAGGATAAATAAATATGTAGATGAATACAGAATACAGTAAAACACTTTAGTAGTGGTGCATGAACAACTAAACTCTGGTATAGAATGTAAAGGACAAAATGTTAAAAAAACTATAATCATAAAAATATGTAAAAACAGGGGGGGAGGGGCAAGATGGCGGAAGAGTAGGGTCCCCAAATCACCTGGCCCCACCAAATTACCTAACCTTCAAATCATCCTGAAAATCTACGAATTCGGCCTGAGATTTAAAGAGAGAGCAGCTGGAATGCTATAGTGAGAAGAGTTCGCGCTTCTATGAAGGTAGGAAGACGGGGAAAAAGAAATAAATAAACAAAAGGCATCTAAGGGGGAGGGGCCCTGTGAGGAGCCAGGCTAAGGACGGGGCGAGTGTCCCCAGCACAGGAGAGCCCCGTCCGGGAGAAGCAGGAGCTGCACCAATCTTCCTGGGCGGAAAGGGGCTCGCAGGGAGTTAGAGCAGGACCCCAGGAGGGCGGGGATGCCCTCAGGCTCCCTGGGACACTAACAGACACCTGCACCCCGGGGAAAGTGCGCCGCGGAGCTCCCTAAAAGGCTGGAGCGCGCGCCCGGCTGGACGCGGGAGCAGCTCGGAGAGGCTCTGGCGGCGGCTCCGTGGAGGGGGCTGCGGGCCGGGAGCCCGAATCCTACAGCGCAGGCCCGGGAGCACAGGGCACCGGGGACACAGCCCAGGATCCGGCCTCCCCCCGGGACAGGCAGAGGCCGGGAGGGCCCAGGACAGCAAGGACGCTCCTGCCCCGAGCTGAGCAGATCAGCGCCCCGAGCTGAGCAGATCAGCGGCCCGACCAGGAGCATCCAGGCCCCTGCAGAGGGAGAGCTCTGTAGTTACTGGGGGAGCTGAATCCAGGGCTCTAGAGCTGGCCGCCACCACTGTGGTTGTTCCTCCTGGGGCCTCAGTGGGTAAACAACCCCCACTGAGCCCTGCACCAGGCAGGGGGCAGAGTAGCTCCCCCAAGTGCTAACACCTGAAAATCAGCACAACAGGCCCCTCCCCCAGAAGACCAGCTAGAGGGACAACAGAAATATTCCCCGTTTTTTTTTTTTTTTTACTTTTTGATTTCTGTTTGCTTCCCCCACCCTTTTTTCTTTCTCTTTTTCTTCTCTTTTTTCCTTTTTTTCTTCCTTTTTTTCTTTTTCTCTTTTCTTTCCTTCTTTCTCCCCTCTCTTTTTCTCCTTTTCCCACTACAACTTGTTTTTGGCCACTCTGCACTGAGCAAAATGACTAGAAGGAAAACCTCACCTCAAAAGAAAGAATCAGAAACAGTCCTCTCTCCCACAGAGTTACAAAATTTGGATTACAATTCAATGTCAGAAAGCCAATTCAGAAGCACTATTATAAAGCTACTGGTGGCTCTAGAAAAAAGCATAAATGACTCAAGAGACTTCATGACTGCAGAATTTAGATCCAATCAGGCAGAAATTAAAAATCACTTGAATGAGATGCAATTCAAGCTAGAAGTACTAACGACGAGGGTTAACGAGGTAGAAGAACGAGTGAGTGACATAGAAGACAAATTGAGGGCAAAGAGGGAAACTGAGGAAAAAAGAGACAAACACTTAAAAGACCATGAGGATAGATTAAGGGAAATAAATGACAGCCTGAGGAGGAAAACCCTACGTTTAATTGGGGTTCCCGAGGGCGCCGAAAGGGACAGAGGTCCAGAATATGTATTTGAACAAATCATAGCTGAAAACTTTCCTAATCTGGGAAGGGAAACAGGCATTCAGATCCAGGAAATAGAGAGATCCCCCCCTAAAATCAATAAAAATTGTTCAACACCTCGACATTTAATAGTTAAGCTTGCAAATTCCAAAGATAAAGAGAAGATCCTTAAAACAGCAAGAGACAAGAAATCCCTGACTTTTATGGGGAGGAGTATTAGGGTAACAGCAGACCTCTCCACAGAGACCTGGCAGGCCAGGAAGGGCTGGCAGGATATAGTCAATGTCCTAAATGAGAAAAACATGCAACCAAGAATACTTTATCCAGCAAGGCTCTCATTCAAAATGGAAGGAGAGATAAAGAGCTTCCAAGACAGGCAGGAACTGAAAGAATATGTGACCTCCAAACCAGCTCTGCAAGAAATTTTAAGGGGGACTCTCAAAATTCCCCTTTAAGAAGAAGTCCAGTGGAACAATCCACAAAAACAAGGACTGAATAGATATCATGATGACACTAAACTCATATCTTTCATTAGTAACTCTGAACGTGAATGGGCTTAATGACCTCATCAAAAGGTGCAGGGTTTCAGACTGGATAAAAAAAGCAGGACCCATCTATTTGCTGTCTACAAGAGACTCATTTTAGACAGAAGGACACCTACAGCCTGAAAATAAAAGGTTGGAGAACCATTTACCATTCAAATGGTCCTCAAAAGAAAGCAGGGGTAGCCATCCTTATATCAGATAAACTAAAATTTACCTCGAAGACTGTAGTAAAAGATGAAGAGGGACACTATATCATACTTAAAGGATCTATTCAACAAGAGGACTTAACAATCCTCAATATATATGCCCCGAATGTGGGAGCTGCCAAATATATCAATCAATTAATAACTAAAGTCAAGACATACTTAGATAATAATACACTTATACTTGGTGATTTCAATCTAGCGCTTTCTACACTCAATAGGTCTTCTAAACACTACATCTCCAAAGAAACGAGAGCTTTAAATGATACAGTGGACCAGATGGATTTCACAGATATCTACAGAACTTTACATTCAAACTCAACTGAATACACATTCTTCTCAAGTGCACATGGAACTTTCTCCAGAATAGACCACATACTAGGTCACAAATCAGGTCTGAACCGATACCAAAAGATTGGGATCGTCCCCTGCATATTTTCAGACCATAATGCCTTGAAATTAGAACTAAATCACAACAAGAAGTTTGGAAGGACTTCAAACACGTGGAGGTTAAGGACCATCCTGCTAAAAGATGAAAGGGTCAACCAAGAAATTAAGTAAGAATTAAAAAGATTCATGGAAACTAATGAGAATGAAGATACAACCGTTCAAAATCTTTGGGATGCAGCAAAAGCAGTCCTGAGGGGGAAATACATCGCAATACAAGATCCATTCAAAAACTGGAAAGAACTCAAATACAAAAGCTAACCTTACACATAAAGGAGCTAGAGAAAAAACAGCAAATAGATCCTACACCCAGCAGAAGAAGAGAGTTAATAAAGATTCGAGCAGAACTCAATGAAATCGAGACCAGAAGAACTGTGGAACAGACCAACAAAACCAGGAGTTGGTTCTTTGAAAGAATTAATAAGATAGATAAACCATTAGCCAGCCTTATTAAAAAGAAGAGAGAGAAGACTCAAATTAATAAAATCATGAATGAGAAAGGAGAGATCACTACCAACACCAAGGAAATACAAACGATTTTAAAAACATATTATGAACAGCTATACGCCAATAAATTAGGCAATCTAGAAGAAATGGATGTATTTCTGGAAAGCCACAAACGACCAAAACTGGAACAGGAAGAAATAGAAAACCTGAACAGGCCAATAACCAGGGAGGAAATTGAAGCAATCATCAACCTCGCAAGACACAAAAGTCCAGGGCCAGATGGCTTCCCTGGGGAATTCTATCAAACGTTTAGAAGAAACCATACCTATTCTACTAAAGCTGTTCCAAAAGATAGAAAGAGATGGAGTACTTCCAAACTCGTTCTATGAGGCCAGCATCACCTTAATTCCAAAACCAGACAAAGACCCCACCAAAAAGGAGAATTACAGACCAATATCCCTGATGAACATGCATGCAAAAATTCTCAACAAGATACTAGTCAATAGGATCCAACAGTACATTGAGAAAATTATTCACCATGACCAAGTAGGATTTATCCATGGGATGCAAGGCTGGTTCAACACTCATAAAAGAATCAATGTGATTCATCATATCAGCAAGAGAAAAAACAAGAACCATATGATCCTCTCATTAGATGCAGAGAAAGCATTTGACAAAATACAGCATCCATTCCTGATCAAAACTCTTCAGAGTGTAGGGATAGAGGGAACATTCCTCAACATCTTAAAAGCCATCTACGAAAAGCCCGCAGCAAATATCATTTTCAATGGGGAAGCACTGGGAGCCTTTCCCCTAAGATCAGGAACAAGACAGGAATGTCCACTCTCACCACTGCTATTCAACATAGTACTGGAAGTCCTAGCCTCAGCAATCAGGCAACAAAAAGACATTAAAGCCATTCAAATTGGCAAAGAAGAAGTCAAACTCTCCCTCTTCGCCGATGACATGATACTCTACATAGAAAACCCAAAAGCCTCCACCCCAAGATTGCTAGAACTCATATAGCAATTTGGCAGCGTGGCAGGATACAAAATCAATGCCCAGAAGTCAGTGGCATTTCTATACACTAACAATGAGACTGAAGAAAGTGAAATGAAGGAGTCAATCCCATTTACATGATCCTGAGATCACGGCTTGATGCAAAGTCACACTCTAAACCGACTGAGACACCAGACACCCCTCATCTCATGGATTTAAAGAAATATGTTTATATGTATATAGGTAGATAGTGTTTTTTACATACAAAGGTAAATTTTTGTTTTTGTTTTTTTTATTTGAAAGACAGAGTGAGCAAGCGAGAGAGAGTAGGAGAGGGGTGAAGGGTAAAGGGAGAAGCAGACTCCCTGCTGAGCCAGGAGCCCGATATGGGGCCTGATCCAGGACTCCAGGATCATGACCTGAGCTGAAGGCAAATGCTTAACCAACTGAGCCACGTAGGCACCCCAAAGGTAAATTTTTCTTTCTAATTAACTTTATAACTGTTTGTACAGGTCAGTTACTTGCAAAAACACATACAGTAATTTTTTTCATTTTACTGAAATGGTTTCAGCTTTTCTTTGAGATGCTAAATGCAGTGGGTACAATAAACCCATTTATAAGTTGCTATTCTCTATTAACTTTAATTGATTTAATCCACATTCTCTTATAGATTAAATCCATAAGGAGTTTAAAATAATGATTATAATATTAATCTAATTATGTTATTAAAAAAATACTGCATAATAGAGCCAACCTAAAATCTAGCGATGCTCTACACATAATTGTGGTTAATTTCCATTGTAACTGAAATAACTCTTGGCTAATTCCCACTTTATCAAGGTACTAATTTCACAAAATATCTACCACTCACAACTTGATGGGTATCAAGAGTGATTTTTTTTTCTATTAAGTACTTCTCCCTGTGTGTGTGCTTTCTCTCTCTCTGTTCTATTAATTAGCATTGGTCGTTTAAATTCAAATGTAAAAAAAAATATAGGGCAATCACTAAATAGGATGAGCATTTATTGTTTCCATAATGATATACTGGCAATAAGCAGCTATTTTTATTTTTATTTTTATTTATTTTTTTTTTTTAAGCAGCTATTTTTAATATGGAGAATGGGAAGACTTGAAGACTTGAGAGAAAAGGAATGTGCATTTGGGAATGAACCAGTTTTTAAAAATGGTTTTAAGATAAATCTACAGTGGTTAAATGTCAAAATTTCATGAAATATTTGCTCCTGCAAATAAGAACAAGACAAATTATATTCTAATTAGAAACCATGTGAAAATTAGCATTTTTATGAAAACTTAACCACCACTCACCTGTGCACCCAAGTCTCTGGAATGTTGTGAACTGCATACACTGTGAAGCTAAGGTGGGAATGGAGCCCAGGATTTACATAGGAAATGTCATTGGGCACATTTAGAGGCTGGAAATCTGCATAAAAGCTGCAGCAATAGACACTGATAAGCTGGTAGATGGACCTGGATAGTGCAGTTGTCACTCTCTCTATCAAGCCTAAGGGGGAAAAAAGATAGAAATCAGGTCATCTTTGAAGGGCCATACTTATTATAAGCCATCGATTACAGCTTTGAAATTTCTTACTATAAATTTTAAATAAAATTTAAAAAAATAAAAAAAAGATTTATTTATTCATGAGAGACACACACAGAGAGAGAGAGAGAGACAGAGAGGCAGAAACACAGGGAGAGGGAGAAGCAGTCTCCATGCAGGGAGCCCAATGGAGGCCTCGATCCCAGGACTCCAGGATCACGCCCTGGGCTGAAGGCGGCACCAAACCGCTGAGCCACCCAGGCTGCCCTAAATTTTTTTTTAATTGTTTTTTTTAAATTTTTATTTATTTATGATAGTCACACAGAGAGAGAGAGAGAGGCAGAGACACAGGCAGAGGGAGAAGCAGGCTCCATGCACCGGGAGCCCGACATGGGATTCGATCCCGGGTCTCCAGGATCGCGCCCTGGGCCAAAGGCAGGCGCCAAACCGCTGCACCACCCAGGGATCCCTGCCCTAAATTTTTAATAAAATTTAATTAAAATGACCATCCACTAACTAGAGCCAATTAGCCATCTGTGCCTCTGTATGTAGCCCGAAGCAGCTGATAGTGGTGTAGCTAATCAATAAGTTTTCATATCTTCTGTTGCAGAAATCTTGGCGCATGGCCTTTAATCAAAAATCAGACTTTTGGATTATTAATTTGGTATTCTGTCATTTGCAATATTTTTTGTCTAGTTTATGATTGTTTAGGATTAATTTCCCAAGAAGGAACAAGTTTTCTACACGGCTTGTAAGTACATCAAACAAACCCCACTTAAAATTAATCATAATAAATTTGACTATGCTACGGTGTTTACCATTAACTTAACACTAATCATATATATTATGCTGCTGTAAAAAGAGAATAGTAATAGTACCTGGCTGGGATCTGAAATAAGCTTGAAATGAAAGATTTATGATGCTTACTAAAACTCTTCAAAATCAAAGCCTTGCTGAAGTTTTACTATTAGCTATTTAAATGGCGTTTATTGATTATTCCTAAAAGTGACTTGTCACGGAGGAAGAAAAAATGAAAAAAAAAAATAAGACTAAGTACCGGGGCTAATAGCTCTCAAGTGTGTACTAAATGAAGGCATGCCAACTTCTCGTAGACTATATGAAGAAACTTAATCACTAAATTTAAGGTAAACTTTTCCGGCTTTCTTCCAATAAACTCTTTTTCCTGGAAAAACTCCTATCCAAAGATGAAGGAAGTAGAAGAGACTGATGAAATGGGCCCGGTAGCACAAAATAGTGGACTTTGAATCAAAATCAGGAAAGATGGTGCTATAACAATGGAGAAGCTTAGGAGGAGGATGAATGTTATCCTAGGAGTGGAGTTCAGGGTCAGACCTTTTAACGGGCCAGTGAATAATTCTCACTACTGACATTTTTTGTTGTTGATCTCCCCCAGAAGCGGGAGATCTAGTCAGGAGGCCCGAACCCCGTGTCTCAGAGGTCTTGAGCGCTACTTGGCCAGTGGGCGCGACCACCAAGTGGGCACTGCGGGGGAAGGGTGGAGCCGGGCCGTGGAGGAACTGTGGTGCCAGACACACAAGGTGTCAAAAGATGGCACAGCAGAAGATCTCAGAACTGTTGTGCTACCAGGCACCTGCTGGGTGGACGCGGATTGGGAGAACACCTCTCTCGGGCTCTGCTTCTGTAATAATCCTCACTCTCCGGCTTCCAGTGAGATTTGGCAAGCCTGGCTCCTTAGGCTAGATGGCGGAGCCTTCCCTCAGCAAACCTGTGCTGACTGCGCACGTGTCTGCCGATGACGTCAGCGGTTCCTACCGCGCGGGTCACGGAGGAGGAACGTTCGAGTTTAGTAAGCTTCAACCCCAAGCTTAGCCCGTTTGCCGCCTACAGGAGCCGGTGTGCAATCCTTTTTGGAGAAGGCGTCCACGCGGTACTGGGCGCGCTGGATGAGGAAGACGTGCTGCAGGGCCCTGCCTCTGTACTGGTCCAGCCTGGGCCCCAGTTCTCCAGACTCCAGACTCCGCTTGCACCCGAGGACCCGGAAGGACAGTGTTCTGTTCCGTCGGAGATGGCGTCCCAGTCACCCCTGCGGTACGCAGCCCCGCCCTCAGCACGCTTCTGCGCCTGCGCAGAGCTACCCAACGCCTCAGAGAAGAGCCCTATGGCCGAATCCCCAGGCAGCTGAGGAGGCTCAGGAAGCTCAAGTAAGCACATGGTTAGAAATTACGTGCTTAAAACCGGTCGTGATTTGGTTTAATTTGATGTGTGCCCAGTCAAATCACGCACTGCCGTTGTTTGCGCAAACACACGCACTCCCTCCTCAGGTTATTTCTGAAACTTAAATTCCTTGTAGTTTCTAGTTGTTTTGCAAGGAAGATAATACAGAAGACCTAGCTTTTCTCGCCAACAGTCTGCAGCGTTCCAATACCAGACAACTTGGCTAACTCAAAAAACAGACCAATTTCAGCATGGAGCCTCTTCCCACAGCCTGCCTCTCAAGTAGGTCTTTCCATAATGAGGCATTTGTTGTTGTTGTTCAACACATGCTATTAATCACTCATTTATAAATTTGTACAAAATTTATAAAATGGCCAAATTTTACTTAAAATGGCGTCCTTTGTTGAAACAGTCTGAGGGGACAAGCAGCATGAAAGAGCTCTAATTAAAATTCTCTGAGAAATCAGCAAGTGGCAATTAATAAAACAGAAGACTAAAGCAGCATAGAAATAGTTTTTAAAGAGGACTCATGACACTCTGGAGGCCAACCAACAGGGATTGTACTGAGCAACAGGAGGCAGGGAATTACAAGTTTATAGAAACATGTTTCCCAGTCACCACATTGTGATGTTGGCCCTCCGAAGCAGGAAGTACAAACTTCTTGTTAATAATTCCCAATCTGGTGCAAATGAATACACATCTAAAATAAATCCTAAAGTTGGGTAAGAGATCTGGTTAATTTAAGCCCCAGCACGTATTTTGGGAAATCATAATCATTTGGATAATGACTCAAACTCTACTCTTGACTTTTTGTGCAGAGATACAGTTCTTGGTCATGATTTGCTTCTCTGAGGTAGTATAGAGATGCGTGCTTATGCATTATAGCATTACTTCCAAAACTGGATGAAGAGTCCATTTCAAATGTTAGAAATGTATTAGGGACTCAAGATGGGCTTGGTGGTGAAATACGGAGTAATGATGTTTATCACACCTGATTTTACTCTGGGGAACCAGTTACAGTATCATAAAATTGAGAAACAGTGACAAATATATATTTGGTTAAAATACATTAATTAGAACCTGTGATGATTTAGCATTGAATATAAACCTTTGGGAACATTCTTACGCAGTTTTGTGGGATCTTATATCTCATCCCCTGAGGAATATGGGGTGAAGAGATTTTTATTCCAACATTCCTAAAAGAAAGGAAGAGAGGTCCAATTCCATATAGGCATACCTCCAGCTTGTTAACTCCTCATTCTGTCACTTAGACTCGGTGTAAGTGATATTGTTAGGGGATATCTATCTTGTCCCTTCCTTAATGGTGTTCTGGAGTTTAGGAATGCCTGGAACAGG